>NC_089648.1:104800525-105414900 GCF_037042795.1 Molothrus aeneus
CATGATAGCTTGTGTATAAGCTTGGAAGAACTCTTGTTTCTGTACAATGCTCTCACTTATTTTGTCGATACTATTAATGAATTATATTTTAAAAAATCAGTGTGGTTTCACAGAATAGAGCAGATCAGGGAGCTGCTTGCTGCAGAAAAACTCATAGTAATACCACAGTATCACAGTGAATTTTCAATCCCAGTTCAGAATATATAGCAAAGACAGAAGAAATAATAAGGTCTTTGCTCTAGAATCCTCACAGCAAAGTGTAAAGCTGAGCAGCACTGAATGAAAGATAAAATCTGAAGTTAATTAAATTCTATTTTACTTTTTTTTATAATATGGCAAAGTGAGAGAAACATTCTCTCAGGGAATGCAGCTATGATTTTTGCCCTGAGTTTAAATAGATAAATTTAAATTTCTTTTTTTCTCTTATTCCTATAAGGGAATGGAAACATTTTGGTAAGTGAAATATCCAGATATATTAAATATATAAAGAAAGAGACAGAAATGCACACACCTAAAAAGTGTTTAAGATCTTCATTCAAGATTTCATAAAAAAGCTTGCAAAGTGAATGTGAGTAGAGAATTTGCAACATGTGCTAAACCCTCTAGAATAATATCTCCATTGTCTCCCATCACTTCAACTTGCTTTCATATGAGCTCTCAACTTTCTGAACACCAGGTCTGTGTGACTAGACATGTACAGGGTCTGAGACAGTTTACTGGGAGATTTGTCCTCAGGTGGGTACTTAGTGACCTTGGTTTGTAATTCGTGGTGGAATTGGACTGCATTTTAAAAATGGTTCTTTTTTTGACAACCCTTTATTAGCAGCCAACAATTAAATGTATTAAGAGCCCTTGTTGTTCACACTCTTTTAACCACAGAACACTAAGGGATGTATATGTTATAATTACAATTATCCATTCTCCTTATTGTCCTGCTGAGGAATGCAACTGTAATTCTGGCAGACAGACTACACAGTTGGCTTGCTGTCCTTGGACTGCAGATGTCTAATTGTAGGCAACCGTTTCATTTCAAATGGCTCATTAAAACAGAAGACATTTAGCATTGCTAACATGAATCTGCATCTATGATTCTGCATTTAATTAGAAAAGTGCAAGCTTTTTCCCTTTGTAATCTGGATTTACTAAATTTCTTCTATGTAATCTGTTTTGGAAGAACTTGAAATTGGCTTAATTTTTTAATCTTTTTTTGCAGTGGTTAATATCTGTGTTGTTCATATGTGAACTTGATAAGAAAGAAAAATCACACTGGATATGTTTCACAAGTGTTGCATTTTTGTGTTGCAATTTGAAATTTCCTTAATCTGAAAATCATTTATTCTGCCATTTTATTTGTACCTGCAGCTGAAAAAAGTTTAGGTACATGAGCATCTCTACTGCACTCACCCTGAGGAGCTACTAGTAAAGTAGCAAGAATAGATTAACCCTTCTGATAATTTCATTTTTCTTTTAATACTTTTGTAAGAAAGGTTTGCAGTATAAATAGAAAATATTAGAAAAATAGAAAAAGGACTCCTTGAGTCCTTTTCTGTTTTTGTTGAGCTCTGCATCTTATTTATTGTGCATTTTTGTGTGTATTGATATCATGATTTTTGCTTAGCATAGCTTGAACCCATTTAAATTGCATTATTGATAGAGTTTCTTACTTCTCTGTATGTTTCACATATTATTCTTATAATCCTTAGTGGTTAACTATTTTAGTAGTGTTTCAGCAAGTAAAAGTAATCAGGGGGAGAGCGGGGCAGGGTACTGTTGAGGTTGGGCAGAGAAATGCATCTGCACTACAAGCAGAGATAATGAACTCTCATTCTCCATCCTCCCCTTCTAGAAAAGCTTTTTCTCTTGCACTTGACCTTTGTGAATCTTAATCAGTTGTTTCAAAGATCTCTAGCACCAGCGAATGTGTCCAGTATCCGTTTCCTGAGGCAGTTGCCTGTCACTTTGGGGTTTCTGTGTGATCCTAGTGGCAAATCCCTTCAAGATAAGGGTTAAGAAGTTGAGCTTAAATGAACATGTGGAAGAATGTCCAAGGAAACAAGCCTCTGTACAGGTGCTAATTTCAAAATATTGCTAAAATATCTCAATAAGCTATTGTGCAGTGTTTTGAAATTCAGGAGTGGAACAATCTGAACTGCTGATTGTTCAGAATATGAGAGGTGTGGACAGCAAAATATGTTTAGGAAATACACTCATATTACATTTACTCATACTTTGAGTAGGTGTTTATGAGTTTATGGCTGATGAGGCAGTCAATGTGCATGCTAAAGCTAGTGAAATACTACCTGTGAAATACTGTCTAACTCTCTATTAAAAATGAAAATGGTTATAAACAAAGATAGACTGGTCTCAATGGGCATTGCATCTTCAGTTTTACAAGCCTAGTTAGTTTCCACATTTCTTAAGTTATATCCTGCATCTTCTTTTTGTTTTGCATAATCTTGAATTAAACAGGAAAACACTAAGTTTTGAGGTAAAAATGTTTTGCCCCTACTGCTTGAACTACAGTAGTAAGCACAAGTGTGTTTTCTGTTCTGTCTGGTCTGTTACAATTAACATAATATGTCTTATTTATTATCCAAGTACTTCAGATAAATGCTAAATGTGGGACATCTCCTATTCCCTTTTCCACCTCTCACAGTAAAGATTGAACGGGTTTAAGAAAACTGGAATTGCGTTCAGCTACTCTTTGTTTGTGATACTATCTTTATGATATTTTTGATCTGTTGCTTCTCATTTGTATACCTGAAATCACCCTTTAGATAAAGCAACAACATACTTTCAATCTTTTTAGAAAAAGAATTGCTGAAGCTTGCCTAAAGAACCATTTGCTTAGCAGAAAAGGGAATCCATATTTGTGGATCATCACTGCTGTGAGGCATCCTGTCTAACTTCTAAAAGTAGCACAGTAATATCCAATGAAGCAGTTTACTCCCTTGGACTTAACTTGGGTGGATTAGAGTTTGGTATAATTATATAATGATAATTTGATTTGTTTCATAGGAATTGCCTAGTACAGTTTCCACTCAGATCTTGGGTTTTTATAAGATGAAGTGCTTGAAATCTGTCAAGAGAGTTTTACTCCAAGAAGGGTATACAGCATAAGCTATAACTTTAAGCTTCCTCTAATCTCAGGATATCCAGAGGAATCATAATTTTTAATTTATGGCTCTCTAAGTAGTTTTTAGATGGCTGAAGTTATAGAAATGAATTCTATAACAATTTGTTCTGTAAAGTTACAGTTCACTGGGATGAAATTTTTAAAAGGCAGTACGCTTGGAAAATATTCATGTACAAAGCCACGTGTATTATGTACATCCAAATAATAGCTCTGAAATGCTCATAAATGTGTATGTAAACAGGTGTTCAGTCTCTAAGAGGTTTTTTCATATATTACTGCTCTCTAAGGATAATTTGATGGCTCAGTTTCCTATTTTTTTCATCTTAAGAATGTAAACTATCTTGAAAAGCAGTGTCTCAGCAGATCTCTTGTGCCAGTCATGCACAAGGAAAAGAGACTGGAGTCTCAGCACATACTCCCTTCTTTAGCAGCAGTGATTAGATAGTCTCTCTTGTAGTTTGCATCTTGAAAGATACTTCCATTTCATATTTTTCCCTAATGCTAATCCTTTAAGAATAAAGAGCAGTGCACAACTGTCAGTTTTAGTGAGTTGGATTTGTTTGAGCAAGATAACAGTTCCCAGAGGAATGTGAGCATGTGGTGGAGTGCTTTGCAATCTTGCTTTTCTTCCCAGAGAGCTTTCTTGACTTGGCCTTGCTGCTGCTATTTATTTCCCTGAGGAACATCTGTGAGAGGAACTGCATTTGTCTCTGAAGTACAGAACTGCTTCCTGGTCTTGTTTTTCCCACCTTTCATTTTTCAAACAAACATCTACTTTCCAAATTCTTTCAGTTGTGTTAATACTGTACAGTGCTTAATGGATTGTGGCAGAGAGAGTGACTTTCTCAGAATTTTAATACATAGCTATTTATACAACAGTAGCTCATCCAAGGACAATACAGTGATGGTGTTTTACTAGTACTTTAATCTGATAATTTTGTTCAGATTTTAACAAACTGAAATAATGTTAAATGCTTTTTTTTTAAATTTGTAATGAAAAAATAATGCCACTTGCTTCTCAGATTTAAACATAATGTGTTTAAGCTTCATGGACTTAGAGAAAGAAATTACTAGATTCACTCTAGAGGCAATTTTTATCATTTCCAGGGAAAGATAGTGGAGAAAACCATTTTGTGATGAAGAGCTGTACATAGAAACACTGTCCAAGGTCTAAGCTAAGAATATTGATAGAAAACATTTATAACTTACTGCTCTACTTGTGAGCAGCCTCTCTTTTCAAGACTACAGCTTGAATCAGGGTAATTAATGATATCATATATTCCTTTAATGTTGCTCTAATTTCTCTTCTGCAATACTGTATCTTTTCTGACATTTGTTGATCCAGAAAATTCTGTCCTTGTACAGTGGCATTAAAATGGAATGTGTCTCTTTGCCTTGTTTCTGACGTATTGGCATCTTTTTATTAAGGTAACTCCACAATTATTCCATGTCATGTTAAATAAGAATAATCATATATAACTGCTTTATTATTAGCTACAATAATAAAGTTGAGCTCTGGCAGTTGAGCTATGAATGAAGAGGTTTTTAACTACTCTAGAATGTATGTAGATTTTAATTGTTCTTCATTGGTGTAATTGCCAATTTATTTACTACAGATTGGTGGGATTTTTCCCCTCTCCTTTTCCTAAAAATGTGGAAGTGACACAGATGGGATTACATGCTATGCATATGACTGAAATGAATCCATCTGATTTTTTAAACACCAGATAAACAATTTTTCAGCTATTCATATTTTTGAGTGTTTTTTTTTTTTTTTATGGAAACTTCCTTTTTCTTAATGAGCCTTTTACTTTTGCTGGAGTATCCCTGATACAGGGAGATCTATATACAGACCAAGAAGCAATTAAACTTTTTGGGGGGCTCAGATAGTATTTTGTTACCTGATTGGCAACACTTTTTATACAGAAATACTAATGTTACTTTAAGAGAAAAAGTGGACTTCTGTCTGCGTTCCATTTCCTGAATCCCAGGCTTTTGCTGGGTGTCCCAAGAGCATTCATGTCACCTATTTACAATGTAGAGATTAACAGGGTTAACAGTTTTCTCTGAGAATGGGAAGCAAGGATTCTCATGTAGACGATGCATTATTCTCTCTCTAGGTGTACAGACTAAACCCTTTTTCTTTAACTTCTGTTATGAGCTTGTGTTTCACAAATTTTTAGACTCTGTTCTGAATGACTTGCATTCTGTCTTGTTTGTTTCTACTATTTAGCACAGGGGAAATGTGACATAGCACTCTAGAGATAAAGCACTTTTATTTTGGGTGTTAGTGATATCCCTCAGTACAACATCTTTATTTATTTGCAAATATAATGTAAGTTCATGATTTCCACTACTATTTTCAGTTCTCTGACTTCCATTTGCTGTCTTTGTGTTGCTCTGTAAGTTATAGCAGGCTTGTTGCTGTGATAGCCTTACTGCCTATTGATTTAAAGATTCTTTAATTGAAAAATATTCAGCAAACACACTTTCAATTTACTGATTTGCCCAACTAGGTTTAGATGCCAGAGGCTCATTTGCAGCAGTTGAAGGTTAAAGATTTAAAAGTAAAGTTGTATGTCACCTAGGTATACTACAGTTATATGCAGGGTTTTCACCAAGGACTTGTCATACATCTTACATAGCCTGCAGGCTAAAAATGTGTGTCTGTGCCTTTGTGTCTGCATGTCTAACCACAGGAAAGGAAAAGGCAAAAAATCAATGATCTCAAAATTAATTAAAATCAGGAAGACTTCCCCCTGCTGACAGGATATTTAGGATGAAAATAATTAAATAAGCTATTGTGGCAAATGCAGTATTGATTGCTCACCAAGAGAAGCTCCTTGAAGACTTAGATGAAGATTGATAACTGGTTTTTAACAGTTAGAGCCAAAGGCAACCATTTCCATCTTCAATTCTTATGCATTTGTGCAGTCTGACAAATGACTCCCAAACCAACCCTCTATTGACCACTATAAAAAGCTATTATCTTCTATAAATAAATTGCATACACACATTGCTTCTCCATTCTTCATATTTGTAGAGTTGGAAATGCTTTATTATTTTTCCTTTCTTCATACTTTAAACAAGTAGCCACCATCCTTTCAGGGCAGAAAGTTTTTATTTGCTTGTTTCAAATCAAAGGTTTTTTTTTTTTTTGAGTAAGCAGGGTCAGGATTTGCAAACTTGAGTTAGACATGGTGTAAAGATAAGACTAATATTTTCAGAATAGTAACAAAAGAAATCACACCTGAAGACGGCACCAGATTTTCTCAAGTGATCAATGGAATTTAGTTATGGCATGGCTACAATAACAAATGAAAAGGCCCATTGGAGGCAGCCTCAAGCAAAGCTGTTGGTGCCAAGAACCTGACACTTCTTATTTCACACTCTTCTATTTCCAGCTACTTTGCTTCCAGACTCTTGCTAGTCCATTCCTTTGGACAAAGCCAATTAGCAGATGGAGCACATAAAGTACAGCTCTCAATCACATCTTGCAGTGAATTTTGTTTTAAGAGAGCCTATGCATTATGAGACCTCTTCATGATGTGTGCCAGAGCACTGCTCTGTGGTGTTCCACATCAGGAGACTCACTTCAAAAGTTCACTGCTGTTCAAAAGTAAAATCTGGGGCAAGTATTTCACAGTAAGGAAGCCTTCAAAAATTATTGTGAGAACAAATCTTAATGAGAGAGAAATGAGTGGGCAAGTGTTGTTTTTGTTTTGGTGACAGACTAAAGCAAAAATAGACATAGAAAAAGCTATATAGAGAAAGTAATATAGATTTAATACTTGTTTAAAATATCAAAACAAGTCTGTTAAAAACATTTTGTTTCAATCAAATTAATTTAACTAAATGCTTACGTAAGTAGACTCTTATAGATCAACTTCCTTGTGAAAACACACTTGCAAGAGGAAAGCTCTTCCACATAATTTAGAAAGTTAGCAGTTCTATGGAAAACATAATATGAAGTTATGAGAATTGAGAAGTGATTAAAAGGTGCTTCCTACCTATGCTTTGGCAGTCTTGTCCTACTAATGGCTCTGGTGCCAAATTTCACTGTTCCTGTGTCAGTTTTTAGTGAACTAGAGCTCTGTGAGATTGAGGTTCTTAAGTTACTACACTGTACAGATGGACTGGTTCTTCTCAGATCTTTCAATATAAAGAACTCATGCAGAGCTAATTCTCTGCAGAAATAATTCTCTGACATTGCTTTCTTTCTGACAAATTGGAAATAGTTGTACCTCCTTGAAACTGAAAGGCTTTTTTGTGATTTTTATAACTGGATAATTTTTTGTTGAACTTTTAATTAAATATTAGATTAAAAATTGTAAAGAAATCAACTGCTAATAACTTTGAGACTTTAAAATAGCTACCTTTTGAGCTTTAGATTACTCAGGCCTTCCCAATTTCATTAGAATAGAAGATGAAATAGATAATCACATTAAAAGGAAGAAACTACTGTCTTGCAGATATCATTTGTGTGCTGCCTGCTGCCTTGACCTATTCATGACCACTCAGGAAAGGTTTTTCTAAACAGCCATGACATTTACTGCACTCCATGATATCTGGAAATTTTTTATCAAGGGCCAAAGTTAACATTTTAAATTAAGAGCATCAGGAAAAACAATTTTCCTTCTATGAATATGCATCATTCCACTGTCCATGAAAATTTTGATAGGAACTACAAGATGAAGAAAATAAGATGATAAAATTTTTAACTTGATTGAGTTTATTTCTGTGTAGGAGTCTTTGCACAACAGCCTATTTGGATAAGACAATAACATTAGGCATCTAGGTGAAACATGATCCTTTGTGATTTTAATTTTGTGACACAATATTTTGAGTTTGCACTCTGTCCAGGGAGCATAAAAATATTGTATTATTTCCTGCAAATTTTCCACACCTGATCAATAATCTCTTCCATTTAGTTTTAGATACAAGACTAATGTATTGCTTTATCTGTCAAAGGCCATGTAGTTAGGAGAGTTGTTTGTGAGTATGAATGAGAGAACTAGGATTCCTTGTGGTACTGAGGTTAAATACTTCTATATTTCCTTGATTTTCTTTCTCTTTCTCTTCTTTCTTGTTTCTTATAGTCTGCAATTTCAGACATAGACAATTTTCTGACAAAATAAGATAAATGGTATGAAAAATATGTTTTTAAATCTTGCCCAAGCATAGTTAAGAGGTACATGTACATTTCAGGAAAAATAAGTTCTCACCAGATTAGTCAGAGACATGCAAAGAAGTTCTTACAAATTCTGCATAAGCTTGGGCACATTCTTATTTTTAAATGTAGATTTAGATGCAATGAAGTAATTTGACTGTTACCCTGATGGATGGAATCCTGATGGAGTATTGAAAAAAGCTGGAAGAATATTCAGTTTTTCAATTCCTATTTTTGGTTTAGTAATTATGAAAATTATATACTATCAGTTGGCTTTACAATATAAATATCCCTTTGAAAGTGAACT
Organism: Molothrus aeneus; assembly: GCF_037042795.1. NCBI lineage: Eukaryota > Metazoa > Chordata > Aves > Passeriformes > Icteridae > Molothrus > Molothrus aeneus. The sequence goes on from NC_089648.1 coordinate 104,809,139, forward strand.
GTGCTTAGGGAGTTCCAAAATTTTCAGGATGGATCACTGTGAATTTGAATTCTGTACATTGCTACAAATTTTATTGAATGTACCAAGTTTCAAATATATATGAAAAAAACCCCTGATCACTAAGAAGTGGTTCTTATGTTCACCAAAAAAGCATCTACGTCTAACATGATAGCAATATCAGTCTGAGTTCTGATTAACAAGCTTGTATTCTTTCTAGCACTGAATTACTACAAGTGAATTGTAAGTTTTGAGAAGTTCATATACATAAACTCGACACAACAATTTTCCTTTTTCTTTTCTTTCTTTTCTTAACATTTTTTCTTCCTTCTTTTTTTCTTTTCTTACTTTATTTGTATACCCTTATTTTTAATGTACCTTTAATGTCTATGTGCTTTGCTATTCAAGCATATCTAAGTACTAAAATTTCAAATAAGCTTTCATTGTCAAGGCACCTCTCTTCATTAGCCATGGAGAATCCCATTAAAACTTACTCAGCTTTGCTTGAACCACCACCATTTGAAGCTGTTCTTAAATTTGGTAAATTTTTGTGAGCCTATATATTAGAATAATAGTCAATGATAGCTGCTTTTGTGAGGGCAATTGTAGAAGATAGCCCAGAAAAGTAGTGTCACAAAACAGAATGCAGATTTTCAATAACTGAATAAACTGCCCTACTGTAAGCAGATTCTAATAGAAATGAAATGTGTCTAATGCAAATATGTCAATGTATTTAATTGTGTCTACTCCGTGAAGCTGGAATCAGCAATTTATGAGAATCTGATTACTAGAACTAGCATCATAACACGAAAAAAATGTTTTTTTCTAAAATAAATACTAATTAATGGAGAACTTCATTGAAATGAAAAAGTAATTATACAGTGAAAGGCAGTTGGTGGAGGCACACTGGCAAAGAAAAAAAAGAGTAATACTGCAAGATCAGTTTGATTTTCTGTAATCTGTCTAGACTATCATCTGCATATAACAGCCAAGTTGATCGAAGATTTATGAAAAGGCAATGAAGAATCTAAAAATAGAAATGCTTCTCAAATGAAACAGAACAGAACCAAAAAAACTCCAAACCTCTAAACAATCTCAAAGACAAAAAATCCCCCCACAAAATATCTACTTTTAAAATCTAAAAAAAGATTGATTTTGTAATTCACAGGCCAGCAGTGTATCTTTTAATACCTTTTTCTTTAGGTATTACTGATTTTAAGGGGATGTTAGTTCAAAAGAAAAAAAAACATTACTTATTTAGAACAGAGCCATAGGACATAAATTAATAAAATAATTATAAAAGACTGGCATAAAGCAGAATTCTAATTTGAAATAATTGTATATTCTTTCATGGATTACTTATGTTTTATACTGCTTAACAATTTGTTTTCTCCTGCAAACCTGAAGTTTGCAATGCTGTACATATAATCATCTTTTTTACTGAAGATAATTAAGTCAGTATCATTAGCCCTTTGTAAAAGAAGAGAAATTTAAAGCAGGAGAAGGACATTTATTATGAATACTCATAACTCTTTTGTCTGCATGCAAAACCACCAATATTCATTTATTTTTTTGTCATTTTACCTTCCAAATTTGAAGATGTGAAAGGTCTGAAATCCTTAAACAGTGTACTATTTTTACAGGGTACAAAAATAGAAGATTTAGAGATTCACTCTTTGGAATGTGTGGGGTTTTCTCTCTATTTTTGATCAGATTTACATTTAATCTCTGTGTTATACTAGCTTTATGCCTCTCATTTCCATTGCCAGGTGTACTTTCTTGTTGCATGTGGGTACAAAGGTATTCACTGTGCATGCTGAGTAAGACTTTTCTGTAATTAGTTATGAATTGCTCATGCAGAAGGACTTTTCATGGGGTGTGATAAGTCTTGAATGCTGAGCTAATATAATAGTAGCAGACAGGTCTTTATTGTGGATGTGGTTGATGGAGTTGCAGTGATCACAATCATATTGATTTTTTGAATTTGAGAACAGATGAAAGGAAATAGACTACCACAGACTAAATAATGACCCATTGTTCCTTGTAATTAGGTTTTTGCTATCTGTCCCTAAGGTATATAAGACTGTAATGGGGTATTTTTTGGAAAAAAAAAAATTATAGCTGATACCATAATTTCTGAAGTTCAGAAGGAAGGTTGAGAAAGTAGTTCAGAATATCTTTGATCTGGAAATGTTCCATTCATTTTTAAATATGTGTAGAAACTTATATATATATAAAACTATAGAATTTAAATAAAAAACATCATAACATCTTGTTCCTAATTGTATATTATAGGCATGTTCTGCAAAGGTTTATGCAATCAGTTGACCTTTGCTATTGCAAGCAATACACTGAAGGTAATTTTATTCTTGAATTAGTAGAGTTTATGACATGATGAGACATCTACAGGATCAAATCACAGAAAATAGAATATCTAAGAAATACATTTCAAAAAAATATAATTAGAAACATATTTTTTTTACTTCCATCTCCTCCCACCCTGCCCCAAATAGCCATTCCATTAGTGTTTATTCCATTATTCCAGATAAATGCAGATCACCATATAGGTTGAATGATTTAAGGTGTGGCTTCAGAGGGGCTTCTGTCCCAGCTCAGGTGGTGTGAGTAACTGGTCAGACAGAGAAGTTTCCTTAAGATTTCTTATTACCTTAAATGAAATTTTCTTTCATAATTCAGATTTAGGCTCTTGCTTCACAAGAATGACAAGGTGCCCTTGTCAGAAAAAATAACTCAAAATTTTCCTATTCACTTCAGGTTATATTCCTAATCTTTAACATTTTATTTGGTAAAATTAAATTCTGGTCTTAATCAAAGATCAAGCAGATGACAGAAATACTTCTGCTGTTGTTATTTCAGGGAAATGTGTTTAAGCTACTTGCTGAACAGATTTTCTGTGTCTATTCCTGACAAAATATCAAGTTCTCTGAAAGTTTCACCTGCAATGAGTTAAAATCAAGCTGCAACAAGTAGCTACCCACCTAATTTTCATATACTTCCAATTTCTTAACACCTAAATATTCTATTCAATGACATTACTATCCAACAATGTTCTGAGAGATGTTCTACCACTTCAAACTTTTATATCAGGTAATATGTGCTTATTCTGTCAGTAAAAGAATGTATATTCTTTCCTATATAATGACAATGCGATAACAAGAAATGTGGAAACCATATCCCTATAATTTGGAATGTTTTTCCTATTCCTTCGTTCTCTTGGCATTTTCTAAAAATTTGTCACTGTTCATGTTCCACTTTGCTATTTCAATTCAAATTGTACATCAAACTAGAAGGCATTGAGGCAAAAGAGGAAATCCTTTCTTTTCTTTTGCCTTTTTGTGTAAGAAAAAGATTACACTTTAAAACATAAAATTACCTGACTAGTTCACTTTTCTAGATTAAAAAAAGTTCAAGAATTTTAATTAGTGTAAAGTCTTCTTTGATATTATATGAAATAAGTAATTTGCTTTGTTTGGATGTTAACTGTTTTGGTGATGGGGAAAATAATTTGCATCTATTTTGTCTCTACTTAAAATCACTGCAAACCAACCCTCTGTTAAAATTCACTAGACCATTAAAAGTTAAAAAAATAATTTAATCAGCTATGTATTGTTTAAAATACTAGAGGATTTTGAAAAAAAGCTAACAGATTTTTTTAAAAGTTAGATGAACATTGTTTATAGCTTACTGCTGCTCATATCTTGTTCCCTATTGGAATGCAGTTTTGGGGGTGAAAAACCATATCTGTACTCTTTTCATAATTGTACCCTAGAGTGGAATTAGGAATGTGTCAAGAAGTAAGAAAACATGAGAATAATAAGCATACAATGCAATTTAACAGTTCATAAAACAGTAAAATTTAATCCCAGGCTGAAAGATTTATTAAATCTCACTTAGCAAAATGGTTTTGTGGGATGTGTTAGCAAGTGAGAATTAAGTGAAATGATTTCAGGGGCAATAGATTTTATTAGCTGAGTTGGGGAGGAACTAGTTTTGCAAGCCATTTCTTCTTAATTTCATTCACTTGCTATAATTGCCTTGAGTGTGGGAGAGCTTTCTGTGAGTAGTAGTAGTTTGTTTGGTCTCTGGAATTTGTGTACATAGTGCTGCATTTGTCAGGCATCATCTAACTGAAATGTCTTTTGTTGATGGGCTTGTGCAGAAGTTCCTCTCATGGTTGTTAAAGATATTTAAATCTAATACAATTTACACATTTATTAGTAAGATAGAATGACTACTATTTGGTTTATAAGAGCTTTTTTTTTTTTTTGTAATATTTTTCATTCACGCTTCATTTCTGTGTTTTTTAACACACCTGGGAGAGACAAAGTAAAATTTCTTTCTTCAATATTAATCTCTTGTTCTGGACCTTCTTGAAAAATCTCTTTGTGGGTCAGATTTGAAAGTAGAGTTTGGAGGCATCTGATCAAGAATATGTAGTGAATTAAGTAGAGTGATGTTAGCACCATTAGCACCACATTATATTTTTTAGGGGAAAATGTTCTTATGTTACTTGTTACTCTGTTTCATGGGTTAAAATCATGTTGTCCTTACAAAATTGGAGATCTAGCCCTTAAAATTTTCTGATCAAGCATTAGTAGACTCTATAATGAAGGAACTACAGATTTTTTATAAGTAAAAATAATCTTATTTTTATATGTAATCTATCATTGTTTCTGTAGTTTATATCTAGAAATTTTTAAATTCAACTTTTTAATTTTTTGTCAAACAGGACAAAGTTTAAGGAAGGTAATAGTGCCAGTAATGAGGAGCTCTCCTGCACTGTAGCTAGTCTTTGCTTCTTGACTTCTAAGTGTCATCAGACTGTTTAAAAAACATAAAGTTTTTTAAGTTGTTCAAAAGAAAGAAAGCAGAGGAAGCTTCTATAAGAAAATCAGTCTTCAAAGGAAAATAATGATAATAAAAAAAAAACCTTGGACAGAGGGCTACTTCTGTACACTCTGCTCACAATGGAAATTACCTAAAATACAAAAGTAATATGAAGAAAAATGAAAGACAGGTGGTAGAACAAAAAAATCGAAGTGTTTTGTTTGTTTATGAAATATGCCATTTATTCAAGGTTTTCTAGCTAATAATTATGTATTGTGTGTTAAATTGTCACTAAATATAAAAGAGGAGAGTAAGTAATTATCAAAGGAGAAGTACTGCTCATAGGCTAAGGTGATTATAGGACATTTTTGATGGTTTTGAAATGAGTAAGTATTCCACTGCAAGTCCTTACTGTGCAATGATGATTAAGTAATGTTCCTTTTCCCTAAAACAGTTATGCTGGGGAGGGAGGAGATTTAATTTAAACTGTGCTGCTCATTGTACCTGCAGTATCTACTACTTGCTCAGGCTCTTAGATTAAAGAACAGCTGCTGTTCTTACTCTCCACATTGTACTACGTCATTTCTGTCCTTCATAAACTTGACTATGAATAAACTGGATATACTGAGAGTAAAAAAACCCCAAATCCAACAACCTGACTTTGCATCCAGTGTTCTACCCCAGGCTTTAATCTTGTGTAAGAAATAAAATACAGTTTTTAAGGGCTAATGGAAAATTCATTCCATTTGGAACATGCCCCGCCTTGTGTGCTTATACTACTTTTGCCAAATGGGATTGCAACATTTTCATTCTGTTCTAAAGCCTTGGAAGGCCAAGTGCCATAAACACAAGCTTAGCAAGAAAATCTTGTTGCAGTATGAAATGGGCGTGTTAACACTTAAACCAGTGACCACAGTCAGTCTGAATGAATTTTGTTTCTGATGATACCATGAAATCCAGTCAATAACAAACTATTTACTGTATATGATGAAATAAGCTTCACATTTGATTAGAGACTTTATATACATTGCTTTAATGTGTTCACACCTCTTCAAGGACTATGTCAATAAAATGTGAAAGTGTTCTTTCACTTCTATGCATTTATTGAATACTTTTGTCATGGTCACCTAGGAAACAAATGCAGGTATACATTTGTGAGCATTTGCAGCTTCTTTTCATTCTTGATGCAGCTAAGGAAGTCACACTTGAAAGAACATAAGAATCATTTTAATTAATGCACAAAATTTTTCAGAATACATTAGTGGCCATCAGACACTAAGCAAAATGCTATGAACAGTTTGACCTTTGAAATATAGTTGGATTTATCTCACAAGTATAAAAGTTTTCTGACTAAAGATAGGAAGAAGAAGATGATCTTGAAGAGAATAATGAGCTGCATATGAAAATTATAAGCTATTCTACTTACTGTAGAAGTATTATTCAGATAATATGAAGGTAAAGATAGCATAAGAACCAAAATGTAATGAAGTCTATGCATACTTTACTAATCAACAAAATAAGCTTGAGTCATGCTGTGCATTAAGTGAACTGTACAATATCTTCCATTACAATTTTTAATGAGCCAATTCAGTTTGGTACAAAACTGATTAGAGAATAAGAATACTATGTATCAAAATTAATTTTTTTACTTCTGTTTTAGTTTGAATAGGACATTTTCTAGTAGAATATTTAAGAACTGTTCAGAGTTTTTAAAAGAATTTTAGAAACATATTTGTCTTTGCAAGAAAATCTAGATATACTTAATTTGTGATATGTTTGTAACTCTATATTGATGACAGTAGTAACTGATAGATATGGGTCCAGATTTATCCATCTGATAGGACCAGGCTTGTCAACTGAGTTATGGACATTACACGATTGCATTTTCTTCCTCATTTGCTTTGTCTCTGATGAACAGGTTTTGACAACATATTTTCAGAATCATAGAATGTTAAGGTGTTGGAATGAACCCTAAAAATCATCTAACTCCAACCCTGCCTGCCATGGACCAGGTTGCTCAGAGCTCCATTCAAATTAGCTTTGAACACTTGCAGCAATAGGAAAATCCACAACATCTCTGAGCAACTTGTTCCAGTCCCTCACAACATATATCTGCTGGAGCTTATTGTGTGCCTTTGACATCTTTGGGTGTTTTTTGTCATTCTACAGATTTCCACTTCAGTGGCTTATAGAATTTGACAGTCATGTTGTTTTGTATCTGGCATAATGTCCATTTGATTCCTTCTGATGAGTCTTAACAGTTCTGCTTCCAAATTTGCATCTAATTAATCAATTGGTGCTGGTCTTCAATTTCTGATTTCTTCTTGGTAGGATATTTTTGTTAAAGTCTCATAGCAATTTCTACTTTCCTTCATTGGTACAAGGACTACAGTTTTAGAAATTAAACTGATTTAAAAACCAGTTTGCATTTCTGAGTCAGATTTATGTGTTGTACTTATTTAAAAAGCTGTTGTCTAGACTTTGACTACTGCCAAGTCTTGCTTCTAGAATATTAAACTTTTCATGACGCTTACTCAGCATGTCATTCCAGCTTTTTGGTGTTTCACTGCCTCCTTGTCAAATATCAGCTTGCCTTAAAAGCACTTTAATGCCTTGAAGATAATGAACAATTTGGCAGCAAAAATATTTTCTGACTGATTTGGACCCCCTGCATAAACTGCTTGGAGCCTGAGATCATTGAAACCTCTTATGCTGGCTTTTTTGAAATTAGGATTTATTTCTGTTTGAATTCTGAAATCTCTCCTTGGGAGAGCCATTTAAATGTGAGTGTGTATTTTTCTCTTTAACAGTAGCTTATGGGCTATAATGGTAGAATATTTTTGCATTTTTATGTTTAGTTTTATTGTAAAGAGCCTCAGGATGCCTTTGCATGAAAGGCACTATATAAGCTCACTTTGTATTGCATTGTATTGTATAGTGACAAGTGCAATAATCTCCAGGTTTCCTATCCATTAAAGAACTAATTTCACAGCTCACTAATTACGTGAATGAGAAGGGGAAATAGGTCCTTTTTCTCTAAGGTATGCTGAGCAGATGGCGTAGCACTCATTTCCACCAGCTGAATCTAAGGTCCTCTCGTGCTTTTGGTTCCGAGACTCACCAGGCCTCTGTTTATCAAGAACAGGAGAGAGATATCACTTTCTTGTACAGCATGACAGTGTTACTGAGAGGCTGTCTCTGTCCTTTGCTAATGCAACATTTCTTACAAACACTGTGTCTAAGTCTATTTATTTAGGATGGGACATGAAAACTAATAAAATTAATGTGCATTTTGATGTATTTCTAATCTACCTCTGATTTATTGACGATACTGATTAGTTCTGCCATAGGGATTTGAACTGATGCACATTAAAAATTATTAATGATTCAATTGAGTACTGTTGGGATGTAATCTTGTCTGTAATTTCAAAACAAAAAACAATACTTCCTGAACCTGTACACTTTGCTTTATAGCTAAGGTTTTCTCAGCTTGTTTCCTTTTTTCTTTTGCATCACTCATGAAAATAACCAACTTGAATCAAACATGCACACAGTGATTTATATAGCTCCTTAACATACTGCTTTTTAAAGTAACTTGAGTCATCAGATGCTCGTGTACTCCCATGATCCTGAAAAGTAGCTATCTGAGCCCTTTTTGCAGCATTAAAAAGAGAAAAACTAAGACTGCCTGAAGATCCTGACATAACTCATGTATGACATGGCAACAAGCCTACATTTTACAGTGCTGCACAAGCAACTGGGCCATTTTTTTTCCCTTCAGCAGAACGAGCAGTGCTAATTTGTTGTTTCCTTCTCTCTCTGTCGTTTCAGACGGACGCGGCGCTGATGTACGACGCGGTGCACGTGGTGTCGGTGGCGGTCCAGCAATTCCCGCAGATGACCGTCAGCTCGCTGCAGTGCAACCGCCACAAGCCATGGCGCTTCGGCACACGCTTCATGAGCCTCATCAAGGAGGTAAGTCACTAATAAAGGGTCCTGCTCCCCTGCTTTCTTTTCTCCCAGTTCCCATTTTCTTTTGCTTTCACCCCGTTAGTTTTTTTTTTTTGTTATTTTTTCACTAGATGATCGTCTCTCATCTTGTTATATATAAGGCGTTTGACAAGCAAAACAGCATTTTTATTTGAAAGTATTACTTGGAACTAAATTTCCTGAAGTATTACTTGGAACTAAAAATTTGGAAAGATGAAATAACTGCATTCTAAATAAAACTTATATTTGTAGATAATTGGGTCTGTGTGGAGCATTCGTGGCATTAAAAACCCAAACACGTGAAATTCTAAACCGTAGACTGATTATGAGAAATCTATCAACTAAATACTGGCATAAGTTTAAAGGGGCCAGGAATCAATTTTACTTCCTGGTTAAAACTAATTTTTTTCTTAATTTTCTATAGTGAATTACTATATGTCTCCTTGATTACCCAAGATGCTGTTTAGATATTGACAGATAGGGACAGCAAAGCTATAAGATTTAAGGTGCTAAAGACTATTCAATTCAAGACTGTAGAATATTCAAATCTCCCATACTGTAACTTCTCATATAGTGTTTCTCAATCCAGATATACAAAATATTCTGATGAGGAGAATCAGTGGAATGTATTTTTTTTTTCAATATTGTTTCCTTCTAGGAACCAATAATAATTTTACTTCCCACATTTTCTCTCCTACTTTGTATAGTTTCAGAACTAGGGTAGATTTAAGTTATAAAAAAGTGAGGGTATTGCACTTTACTAAAAGTGAGGAATAAACTTAGGAAGGCTGGCTCACTGACCTCAATTTTTGCTGTCTCAGTGTGGTTTCAGGGGAATCAGCATCTTCCAAATGTAAACTTTTATTTGAATGAAATTTCCTGAGAAAAAATATGAAGTCCAGCATTAATGAAAGAGATTGAAGCTTGGGGACTGGGGAGGGGGAAGTATGTAGGGAAGCAGAAGGCGAAATGCATGCATGAATGATGGACGAATAAAAAAACCCCAGCCTTTTATCTTGTTCAGTATATCTTGTTCAGTAAAAGAACTGAAAAGAATAATAGAATCTATTGCCTGATATGGGAAGTTTAAAAAATTGTCTATGAAGACTAAAAGAAAGTTTTATTTCATTAGCAAAAAATAAATACAAAATATTTAAAAACAAAAAATCAGCCACAAGGTAAGTTATTTACATAAAATGAATAATTAATGATCCCATTTTGACAGGAGCAGCTTGCTCTTTCTGAGAAAAAAAAATAAAGGAAGAGGTATTTATTTCTAGAAATTGTTTTTTCTTTCTTCACAGGCCCACTGGGAAGGCCTCACAGGCAGGATAACTTTCAACAAAACGAATGGCTTAAGGACAGATTTTGATTTGGATGTCATCAGCCTCAAGGAAGAAGGTCTTGAAAAGGTGTGTAAGACATTTGCCTGCAAGGGAGTGGGAAACAAAGGAAAACAAAACTTAACCCCTAGAAACATTTACAGCAGTATTTCTTGTGTTATGTAAAGCAGTGTACCTGCTCTCAAGTCAGTATAAGTGGTACTAAAAAGTTAAGAATTGGTATCATCAGTGGTTTAGTTGTCTTCTGACATTAAAGTTTCTTGTACAGAGGTGGAGTGAGAGCCCAAAGAATTTGGAAATGCTCTTTCCATGTAGCTTAGTATTGTCCATATTTGAACTTAAGAGCTCAGGAAGCATGTACAGATATCTGGCCTGCCTATGTGACACCATCATAAGCTGAAGTCAGATCATCTTCCCTCCGGCCACCTTACCATGAAGAGGCAATTGCAGGAAGCTACAGTGTCTCACATTGTTGGGACCAGCAGGCAAAGGTTTTGCAACTGGCATCTGTCTTGAAGTTTGCATTTAGATCTGATGTTCAGTGTTCTGTAAGAACTATGTTTTTCTTCATCTTCAGATCAAGTTCTGTCAGCTATTGCCCCAAGGTGGTAATTGTGGGCACAAACAAAAATAGAAATTAAGGGAAGGGACCATACTGCATATTTGCATTTTCTTCTGTAAATCACTGAATGGAGATGCCAGCATAAACAACATATTTTCCCAAAATTTTGTCTCACAAGACTAGCTTTGGAATATTAATTTTCTCTTACTGGGAAGATTTGTAAAAGCTCAGAAACCATGAGCTTGTCTTGAAACACTTACATAGGTAATAACATTTTTGTTGTCCAGAGGAAAACCTGTGATTCAAGAACTAAATTGTATTTTAAAATGTTCAGTAATACACTGACAGTAGATTTCTTCTATGAAGTGTCCCATGAAGTGAACTCAGGCAACTTAGCCAGGGAAAAGAATGACTAGACTTGAAAAGTAAATCAGTATTGTGTACAAGTAAAATAAGTACAGTGCAACCTGTCTTTTTTACTGGAAACAGAAATGGAAGAATTAATGTTATGGTAATAGCTAAATAAGTCAGCAGTGGCTGAAGAGTTTGCATGTAAGTGACAAGTGTTGTAAATGTGGAAAGGAAGTCTTCGTAATTTAGGATGGCTTTAAGAACATTAGGTGATATTAAGGAATTCCAAAGCAATGTGAGATTTCTGGAAAATAAAATCTCAGTTGACAATACACTAGGAGATATATACATCACTGAAAATATAGAGATAAAGCAAAAAAGGTCTACAGAGAAATATGGAAGACAATAAAATTCAACAGGAAATATAGTAGTACTCTAAAATACATAATAGAAAAAAGGAACTTGGTAAAAAGTTATATTGAAAGTTAAGTAAGAGACAAAAACCGAAATACTTTTTGAAACATAAAGATATTTAAAAAAGCCCAGTATGTGCAAGAGCTGTATAGAAAGATTTTCATAGAAAAGATACTTTTACAGCCTTCATCTCTTATTTTGGTCATGTGATAAGTAGAAGTGATAATATCACTTTTTCACCAAAAAATGTTGGCAATCTTTGAAATGAGCAGAAAGAATCAGCTACTGTATATGAGCAAAACCAGAGCCATTTCTCTGGGGTGCAAGGAGATGAGATTAGGAAAAAGAAAATTCAAGTGTATGTGCATTCGATTGAATTGCTTACTAAACATATGAAACATATGGTATATTTTACTGAGAAAGATAAATCAATGCCCGCAGAGAAATGTTTCTCTTTGAACAAAGTTTCATTATTCTGAAAGAATGCAAACCTTATTCTTCTTGAATCCAGAGTGAATGATTAAATTTTGGAGCAGGACACTTCCTAGATGAAGACGTACATTTTAGCCAGTTCTTTGATTTAAAAGAGCTGTCTCAAAGTTTTGAGGATTTTTTCCTCCAAGACTTAATTGTGTTAAAGTGGTGATGAGTCACCCTTCTCTCAGTCCCCTACCTCCATCCACATGTGCACTCCATCTTTCTGTTTCCTTCTTTCTGCTCCTCCTTTTTTCCCTTTGCCTCTGCCTTTCCCTCTCCCCCCTCTCCCAGACCCTCTTTGCCTGTTTCCCTTTCCATCTAATCCTTCTCCCTTGTGCCTATTAATCTCTTTCCATACCCTTTCTATTCTCTTTTTCCTTCAGGAACCTTTTTGCATCTTTGTCCTTATCTGATATGTTTTCACTGTTCTTCCCAAACCATCTTGTCAGACATCTCTGTTTATGTGGTAAGAGTTGCTGAACAGGTTTTTTTTTTCCTTTTCTCCTGTACATCCTTCCACTTGTGTGATGAGAAAAGGTGGGGAGATGCATATTATGGTGCACAGAATTCTTTTGCCCTGTTTCCATACTGTAAACTGTTATTATTTCTTCTAACCTCTTTCCAAATATTTCTCTTGTCAAGGACAATATTTTAGCTCAACAATTTCAGCAGTAATCCCTGAAGAGAAAAATATTGATGGATGGGCGAAAAAAAATATTGTGAAAAATTGCTAGAAGACTTTTTTTTAAACTTAGATTTTGTACAAAAATGTCCTAAATTACCTGTTAGTACAACCAGTATAACTGAGAAATTACCTAGATCATGTGTTATAAGTTCAATGACTGCTGAAGTCAGTGACAACAGAACAATTCCTCACTGATTTAAAAAAATGCTATGTGTGATCTCAGCTTTTACATAAAATACTTGTTCCTGAAACTCTTGAATGAAAGGTGATAATCAAGCATCAGTCAATAAGTAAGTGTTTCCAAATAAAATTTCATGTCTGCCAAAAATGATAGCTCCTTGTAAGATGAACATGACAAAATTAGGAGATGATTGGAGTGCTGTTAATATAATATACCACAAAATTTTATTACAGTCACTTTGGACAGACTGAAACTATTCATGATTAAGCACAGTGAAAATCCAAAACTATGACACTCCAGCATAATAAATTATAATTTAAATTGCAGTCAATCAGTCTTTACACTGAGGCTGCATTGTGAGGAAAATTATTTTATACTTCAAGGAGATAGCAAATACCTGAATTTAATATCACTTTTGATATGAAAATTTGTCACTGAAGAAGAATCACATATCCTGAATAAGAGATGTTACAACTGGCTTGAAGCCTTGTTCAGAAACTTTCACAGGTGGCAAAGGGAGAAAAAAAGAGAGGGAAAAAAAAAGAAAGACGTAGTAAATCTGTGGGATCCAGAAGTATTAAAGTATTGTTATTTATATTATATTTGGCAAAGAAGGCATGAATATTAATATAACTGAAGAAAGGAAAATAAATTAAGCAATTTGCAAATGGGAAATACAGAAATAAGAAGAAATGTTACTACCTCTAATGCAGTATAGTTATTTCCTTGATGTAATTACCACTACTACTAATTACTCCACAAAACTAAATAAAGAAGGTATAGATAAATTTGAAAAATCTTTGAGAGTTGAGCATGGTTCTGGCTGCTTAGTCCGTGGGTAGCACTGCAGAAAGGCAATGATCCTCCCTAATACAATGCTTGTGGCACTTCACTGTGAGTCATATTCACTGTTTTGATTGACTCAGAGCAAAAATAATGTTAATTTTCTCAGGAGAACTTTGAAGAAAAATCAAAAAGAATAATAGTTGAAAGTATACTTATCTATTCATGAAGATAAATCACTTTTGAAACATGCTGAAGTAAGAAAACTACTGAATTTTTGGGACTAGCAGCTCATGAGACTGAATCTCTGTTAAGTGCTCCAGAGCACAAGTAAACTCAGCACAATTTAAGTTTCACGAGTGGGCAGTGCTTCTTTTTTGAGGGAGATGTGAAATATTTTGATGGTTTTGGCTAGGACCGAGTTAATTTCCTTCATATAAGGTTGTATGGGGCTGTGATTTGGATTTGAGCTGAAAACAGCGTTGATAACAGGAATGTTTGAGCAATTGCTAAGCAGGCCTTATACAGAGTCAAGGCCTCTGTAGCCTGCAGAGCGACAAAGTGATGCTGGGTGGGCATGTCCAGCTGGGTGGGAATATCTGGTCTTGAGGGACTTCAGTAACCTGATAGTTACCTGGAAGTAACTATGTAAATATGTGGAAGCTTGGATGCAGGTTTTTAACGCTTGACATGAGTTTGGGAAATTGTATTCCATGTTCCTGAGGACCACTGCAATTACCACGTTACAGAATACTCTATGATATTTAATGATGAATGCAGCTCTTGGAATTGTTTCAGCTTAAATAAGCTGATTCTTGCCTAAGCTAATTCCTTCCATCATTTTTCTTTGTCTCACTGTGGAGCACATGTTAATGGGTACACCTGGTTTGGATCCTGTACTTTGGATAATAAGTGTTAAAATATTCAGATTGGCATGGTCCCTTTAGAATAGTTTAGCCATTTAGGAGAATTGGAAAGAATAGTAGGAGATTGAGGGCTTGACAATATAGTCAATATTTACAATAAATTTACTGTGTGAATGTTCTCTCTAAAGTGTATATATGAATACCTGTTTCACATTTTAAGAAAATTTGTAAGTTTGTTTAAAACAAAAGGGATGCAATAAGTTAAATTATAGCTTGTTTGAATTTCGGTTATAGACTACCTTGATGCACTTTTCCTTCATTTTGGCTTTTAAACTTTTCTAGTAAAAACACATTGGCAATTCTATTCAGTTCAAAAAGCTACTTACAAATTAAAACAATGTGCTGAAACAAATAGGAAATAATTAACTTGCTGCATTGTTTTTGCAAAACTTTTCTGTAAGAAGCAGATTTGAAAATACATGTCTGTGATTTGGGAGCTAAACACATCAGTAACATATAAGAACCTGTGGTACAAATTGTTGGGTTTGAGATCATCAACAAAGATAATCCAAAGAAAGTTTAATTTTGAACCTCTGATTTTGGTCCATTTCTTATATTTTTGGTTAACAAAAGCAGCAGCAAAAGTACAATTAATCTAATTTAGAAAAATAATAAATCAATTTATCAAGACAGAAGTTTCTTTTTAAAGTAATGCTGTTGATAATTCTTATAGGTCTGCAGTAGATTAAGTCTGTAGTTAGATAAAATCCAGATTCTAACAGTTGATATTCTTTTGCTTGTGCTTCTGACTATGTCAAAAAGTAGGAGAGGATATATTTTAGTTACCAATGTCTTACCTTTTGCCAATATAAATTTGAATTATAAACATGAATTTGAACAAAGCAAATGATTTAATGAATTTAGGATTTGAAATTGATCATATAAAATGTTGGTGTTTCCTCAGAAATTTTTGTGCTACTTGTGTACCTGAAGTTATATCTCATAGAGGAGATTAATTCAGCTTCAGTTATGTAGCATCAGGCTCTAGTTCTCATCTTTGTCGTTCCTTGTTATTCTACTCTAGTTTCATCTTTGAAGTAAAGCAAACACCATGATTGTCATAATTAGCAGAACACTGCAATTAAATGTTAGCAACCCTTTTAAAATTTCTTGGTTGCGGCCAAGCTGCAAGGCTGAACATTTTGTGTTTTCTGAAAGCCTTTCAATTCACTAAATCAAATTGTATTAAAACAGTAAATGAAGGAGAGATTTTTTGGTAGCAAGACTTGATTTCAATACTTTGAAATGATGTGTTAGGTGGGTTTTTTTCCAAATGTATTTCTGAGACACACATATTCTTTCTTCCCTCCATGATTCTTTGATCAGCTTATGAGGTACTGAATGACCAAGTTCAAAAGAGTGACTTCTTGAAACTGAGTGTTAAGCAAGGAAGACAGAGAAAATATTGATTCCTGTGGGATAGAAAATTGTAGAAAAAGAGAACAAATTTGTCTTTTCTTTATTAAAACATCCACTGATTCGTGCTCTGCTGTAGTCTCAATTTACGAAATGGAACTCTTTTTATCCACACCACCTTACATCTTAAATTTACTTTACAGCTCTGTGGCAACAAATCACTTGAAAGTATACAAACAGTCTTTCCGGGCTCAGTTGAAAAGATAATTTTAACAAATTGTGTGTGTTTATATACATACATACATATATTTGCAATGAATCCTTATAGAAATGCTTAATTTTTGTCTAGGTTTAGTTTTAAAATATCTTTACCTTGTGTTATAGATACTACTTAGTACTTAAAATTATGTTTAAAATTGTGTCTAAAACCAAAATAAGACATATTTGTGGGCGTTTTCCTAGACAATGGAGTAATAAAAACATTCTGATTTCTAAAATGGGTAGTTATATTTACCATTATAATTGTATAGGAATGAAAATGCAGATAAGTTACAGATAAGCCTCATTACTTACTACTTAGTATGAAAGTCTGTCCTTGACCTGAACTTTAAAGCACAACCTTGTATGTTCTTTGATAAAAATCCTATAGATTTTATTTTGAAGTATAAAATGTCAAAATACTCATGTGTTGAAGATTTATCTATAAATAAATTGGGTTATTGCCTGTTCCTGTCTTCTCCATTACTTTTTCCCAAAAACATATTTTGTCCTGCTGTTCTCTCTGATCACAGAAAAGGGTAAATCCTTTTGAAGAGACAATGCTCTCTTCTCTGCAAATTAATTTCTCCCAGTTATCTTCAGATGTGGTTTATCTTGAGAAATGGAAAATTAAGTATTAAGAGCAGCTTTAGATATTCTTTATATAATTTTTACACACTAACGTCACACTTCACAAAACATAATTTAGGGTATTGCTAAACATATTTTAAATAACCAGACTTTAAATGTAATGACAGAGAAAACTGAAACAAAATTTAATAATAATTCTTATCAATCAATTTTTTTTCCCTGTAACAATCTGTTTTTTCTTAAAGCGCTCTTTTCTAGATGCTGAATTGTAGCTAATGGGTGATTTACACGGTAATTTACTGTTTTATAGGTTGGAACTTGGGATCCGTTGAGCGGCCTTAACATGACAGAGAATCAGAAAGGAAAACCAGCAAACATCACAGATTCCCTGTCCAATCGCTCTTTAATTGTCACTACCATCTTGGTAAGCAATTGTATTTGCTTCCCTGAGATACAGTTATGCAGAAAAACTGATAGAGTGTGACACACTAATTGCAGTAGTAGTGAACAGTCTGCAGTGTGCGTTACCATTACTTAGAATTTACTTGGAATTACTTGGAATTTATGGTGTCAGGAGTGAACACCAGTTGATAAACCAGTCATGAATGTTTACTCTTACCTGCATTGTGAGCAGGTTATCCTGATTTTAGAGTTATGTTAATTGATTAGTAATTTAACTTTTCTTATTATTGGCTGAATTGTTTTCTTCTTTACAAAGCTGCTTTTTTCAACCCTGTGAGATCACAAAAGATAATTGGTTTTAAAGTGCGTTTTGTCTGTTAGCCTGATGATTTTAGCCAGCAAAAATTTATTACTTTTGTTTGCTATTCTGACACCTCAAAGGAAAGTACAAAATATTTAGAATTGCTCTTGCTCAATTATTGAGATGAAATTTTTAGTTATACAGAGATGTAATTGATCCTTCAAACTAGACAAGAAGAAACAATTTGAGTAACTTCTGTATTATTTTCACTGTTGACAAATTCATAGCAGTGAATGAAGTATTTTTTATTTATAAATAAACACATTTATTTATGTAAAAATACGTGTTCATTTATTTCCTCACAGTAATTTTGAAATAGTAATTTTAATTTCAATGCAAATTTAAAATTTTCCAGAAGTTTGTCTGGTAAGTTTGTCTGTTGCCACCATTATCATGAATTTGCAGATATTACAAAAGAATCTGCTTCCTGGTGGTTGTATACTTTATTAAGAATCTTTTACCTACCAACGTGTATTATGACATTTCAAACTAGAATGAATTTTTACAGGTGTATAGACACAAATGCCAGTGTGCTTTTAACCTTTTATGTAACATAAGTCATATAATTCCATACAGTTTTCACTGCTTATAAGGTTTTTTTACAAGTGATAGAAAATCTTCTGAAATCCTTCACTTCATTTATTTTACTAATTGAAAAATACACAGCAGATATACAAAATGGAACATGACTGACTCACTTTCAGATGTAATTTCTTGTTATGCTAAGACAAGCACAGATTTACCACAACTTCCTCTTGTACCATTAATTATAGTGATGGTCTGCTATAGTTATAATTTAATTTATAAATTTATAATTCTTTGTTTGAATGTCATGTATTCTCTTATATTAAAAGCATGTCCTCTAGAGTTTTATTCTGTCAATTTTCTTCCCACTGACTTTCATATGTTTCCTACATGTAAAAACTACTGCATTATCAAGTAAATTTTATTAATAATTCCAATTCCACTCTCTCTATACTGCTATTCCTTTGTACCAGATATACTGCCTAGGATTTTTCTTGATACTATTCACTGATCTGTAACCTTAATTCATGTGAACCTACTGGCTGCTAGAATTCCTGCTTTACAGAACAAAGTCCTGTCTCTGCCAGTGACCTGCTCCCTTTGTTACTCAGTAATGAACCAGCCTTTGCATCTCCACTCTTCAGTAGCCATCATTGTGTGCTTGATTCCAGACTGTGATAACAAAACTGCATCAATCCCCACAAGATTACATAAGAAACACTCAATAATTCAGGGTATTCCAAGTTTGTTTGTGTTTTAACATCTGCCTGTTGATGAGGTTTGAGTTAATATACTCCAAGTATCATATTGCTCTTATATAGTGATACTGGCATGATTTTGGTTGAAATAATTAACTCAAGAAATGGTAAATAGCAGAAATGTAAATACCAGTGTTGTCAGTGAGCACTGATTTTAATCTGGTAAAGCTCACAATAGAAGACTCCTGAGATTCAAGAGAAAAGCTGCTTTCTGTAATCAAGGATACCCTTTCTCTTAAGAGCTAACTTTTGGTTAGTGGTCTTTTAAAAGTATCGATCTTCTTTGCAGGTATCTAAATAATGCATGAAAAAAAAAAAAAGACTTTAAATTGGTGTCACAAGTTGCTCCCTTGTAGCTGCCTTTTTCACTTCAGTTATTGTTTAGTAAAAGTTTTGGTAATTGCAGCTGTTCCTTTCAACTATGAAGAAAGGTACTCAGAAGAAGTGGTACAAATTGGAAGAGCTGTACTTGGAATAGTAAAAAGAACCCAAACCATTTTTGGTGCAGAAACATATGTACTAGCTGTATTTGCTAGTTTTATCTTTTTTATGCTTTAAGAATATGTTTCTGTTGAACAGAAAGCAAATTAATGAATATTCATTTTTGTAGCAATGCAAGGGAACAATAGAAAATGCTAAAGCTCCTAGAAATATACCTACATCATCAGCTTTTCTCTCCTTTTTTGTCTGCAAAATCTTGCTTAGATGAAAAAAGAAAAGGCAATTCTATGATTTAAGCTATTCATATGGTTTTCCTATGATGTTTTCTTCACTTTGAGAATTCCCTACAATAGTCTATAGTAGACTGCCAGCTGGGGAGCCTTAATCATTTTTCTCTGTAGTTTGCCTTAATGCTCACTTTTTATTTAAATATCCCAGTCTTTCTTTTATTTTTAATTCTGAAATTTGGAGCAATATCTTTTTCCTCCTATATTTTGCAGTCATTTAGATCTTTACAGCTGTAAGTATACCCTGCATTTCTACTGGTGGCTGAGTCTCTAGAAGAAGAAAAATATATTGATGGGAAAAGTAATAAAATATAAACTGTAATTCATAAATTCATCTACTGTACGGAAGGACAGAACTATGTGCTCCTTTTTGTCTTGAGTTTTTCATTTCACAGGTAGCAAGCTGAAAGATTATTCCTTGGTTTCTCAATTCAATGCTCTCTTCTGGACAGGGACAGGGATTCTCAGGACTTCAACCTTTCTCAGAAATCAACCTACATGTAGTTTTTGTGAAGAAACCTGTCTGATTTCCAAGTTCTGAACCCATAGCAGCCCCAGCACCAACTGAGCATGTCCACTGGAGAGATAGGTCTTTTTAGGGAAGGGCGGAAACTTTTGAAAGACAATAAGTATGCTGGTTTTTTATCTTTTATAATCATAGCTTTTAATATATCAATCCTTTTGATACTATTACTTTGCTTTATTTTAAAACCATCTGCATTGAAACTTCAGAATTTCTTTCTCATTTAAAAAGTCTACTTTTTGAATATTCTGCATTTAGAAAAACAAACCAAACAAAAAACCTACAGAAAACAAATTTTCAACTTCAGTAATAAGGATTTATTATTATTTGATTCTCCTAAATTGACTCCTACCAGAACTCTGTAACATTTCTTCTCTTTAGACTTTAGATGTAAGTATCTAAATGTTTTTGTTCTTGTATATCTTCTACTCCAAACTTGAGAGAGTTTTAACTTTGGAATTCAATTTCCATGTTTATAAAGGTATGTGTATGGTACTTAGGGCATTTTTGATGCTAATTTCATACCAGCCTGTACATATTATCATTCTGGTTCATATGCCCTGTTCTGCTAAAATAAATGCTTGTTTCCTTTCCTGTGTAGCTTTTATGTACTTTTCTGTATCTGCTTACATCAAAGCTTAGAAAAGCTCACAGTTGTCAAGTTTAATTTTTCCAAGGAATGTGTGAAAGTTATGAAAGGTGTGTGATGTTCTCAATTTAGTAGTTTTTGTTACTTCGCATTTGAAAAGTGAAATTACCTTTTTTATTGTACTTCCCTTAAAAAAATTGGTTTGAATTAGGAATTCAAATTCAAGGAATAGAATTAGAAGGAACTAGAAGGAATACTTATAAAATTTTTTAAACAATTTTACTTGGTTCAAAGTATAGTATTCCCACATTGTATTTTATTGATATATACTGCTTTATCAAATGGGTAGTGCATAATTTCTCTCCCTTTTCTCTTGGATGCCCAAGTATGAATTTTCAGTGGCCAAATTTTAAATTAATATTAAAAGAATATTAAAATTAAAAGAATAAATTTACTTGCTATCTTTATAATAGTGGATCACCCATCAATTGTTTTGATTGATAGTAATTAGTTGCTTCACCTCTCCCACTAGAATTTTGACTGCCTATTGTGAAAACCTATTGTGTATTCCTTCTATCTGATATAAATGTTAAGAAAATGTGGCAGTCTTCTAACACTCCAGTATCCAACCTTCTGGTGAGCAGAAGCTAATCATCAAAATCTCTGTTCTAACACTGGCAAATTTTCAAATGGTTCTCCTCTTTTCATCATCAGGCCTTCCACTTTCCTTTTGTTGATTTATTAATTTTATTTTGCTTTATTTTTCTTTTCTCAATACTATTGGCAGTAATAAATTTTATATTCTTTTAAAAATATGCTATTCCATGTTGAAATTATGAAGGAAAAAATATGTTTGATTAATATTAATAAAAAATTAAAGAACTTGAAATTTAAAATTTGTTGTAATTTTTAGTAATATCTTTGTAGTTGAAATGCAATATAACTCACAGGAATAATTCAAGTAAATATTTATTATTCAAATCTGAAAAGAAAAAGGGGAAGTTGAAGAAAATTGTTTCTTAGAATGTGTGCTTTTATTCAAGCATTAGCTGTACATTTTTAAAACTAAAACCAGACTGTAACGTTACAAAGTTAATTAATTTTCAAATATTTGTCTTCTATTTGCTGATATGATTTTTAATCTACCTGTGATTCCACTGTTCCTTGCAGCCATACCTTTATTTGCAGTATTTTAGCTAAGTTTACTTTTCAGTAAATTTTCTCAGAAAAAGGATTTGTTGCATTTACAATTTTATTTGCACTCTCACTTGGAGTGCTTATCTGGCTTGGGATGGGGCTCTTCTGCATCCCTCTTCGCCAAAGATATTTTAGTCCAATGAGACATCAAATGATGACTTTGATCTTAAAATTTTGTAACAAGCTGTTACAAAATTTGTAACCTATTGTTAATTTAGAGTAGCAATGTTTCCTGGAAACATTGTGTCATCCTCAGGATTCATTCTGGAGTCTACAGTCAGAGTTTAATCAGTGACTTTTTGTTTCCAAGCTACTCATGTCATTCCAAGCAATAATAAAAGAGCTAATGGAAGATGTTCCCCTAATTTCCTGGGGAGATGTGTCCCGTTGAAAGACTTAATTTCAACTGAAGCTGTTTAGAAGATTTTGAGTACTGGATTTGTGATGTGGTCTAGGAATTTTTAAGGGTCGTGTTTTCAGGAACTGAAGGAAGAAAAGAAATTGTGAACAATGTTAAAATAATTATAAACCAGCTGCCAATCTACATATCAGTCAGTTTAAAAAGTGAATGATTTTGGTGGAAATGACAATCCACCAAGAAGCAATGGTGATTGTACATTTAATAAATAGAGACTTTCCTGAGAGTGGGTTTAGCAACCAGTTTTATGGTAGCCCATTCTACAAGTTTAAAGCTTGAGCAAATGAAGCATGTAGAACCCTTTGCATGCACTTGTTCAGGATACCTGGATGCCATGCTCAGTATTTAGAATGTTTATTACTCGAGGAAAAAGCAAATTAGAGAAAACATTTGGATTAATAAGAGCTATTACAGATGAAGCTGCCAACACCAACCCTGCTCAAGTTGCATCAGAAATCACTTTACATAGCAAGTAAAAGATCTGAAGAGAAAAAACCCCTAATGCTTTGTGTAGTAGAAGACTATAAGAAAAAGTAGCAGTAAGAAATTACTTAATGTAGGATAGAAGAAATTACTTAATGTAGGATAGGAAGTGCATTAAGAGAGTATTAATAACTTATTGATCAGTCTTCTCATCAAAAGTTAAAAATCATTGAATAGTTGTACAGATACTATTGTAGACCTTGTCCAAGTTGGCCAGAGTAAAGACTATAAATGATTTGGAGTTGGAGCTAAGAATTCCAGAAAGTGTTGTAAGAATTTTTTATTTTTCCTTATCAAAATTTAAAAAAGCATCAGCAGAACAGATAAAATGTCTGAGGATTTCTATAGGATCTGATAGAAAAATATGTAGGAATTTATCAATGACCTGAATTGCTCAATGAAGAAAATCTTGCTGTGATTATTAAGTAAAGGAGAATTAAAAGCATAAATTGACAAATATATGTCCTCCCTGATATTGCACATATTTAAATTCTGTCCCAGATAACTCAGGATTGCTTGGAATGGGAGACAGAGACAAAAATGTTGTCAAGAATTTTTCCAGGATTCCAGACATTGGGGGATGTGTAAGGCTGTAGATATCTGAACAACTCTGAGAGCAAATGTCTTGTATCTGTGTGTATGAGCATTCCAAGCTACATTGGAATTCCTTCATGCCTACAGAACAGGCCGTGACACTGTGTAAGCACTAGCTCAGCAGTAATGAAAATATTCCTGTGTTATAACCCTGATTTGAGCACAAATCCAAACCATACTAGTTAATGTGAAGAAAATTGCTGCTACCCCAGAAATAAAGAGCACACTATGTTTTGTCATAGCATAGCTTCTGCCTGCCAAGGGGTGTGATTTCTTTAAGGAATTGTAATTTCACCTGAAAAATTGTTTTTCTTACAGTTATTTTCTTTGAGATATTTAATATAAACTTTCCAAGTTTAATAACAACTATTTTCACACATAGGTTTTGCTCTGATACCATTTCAATTTCTCAAGAATTATTTGGTGATCCTTGTCATTTAAGCCATTTTCAAATTTCACATTTTCTGTTAGGTCTTTGTTCTTGTCAGTACTACATCTTGAAGAGCTCTTCTGGAGTCATTTGTTTACCTGTTTTTTGAGAAATTTCTGTCAAAACATCCTAGTAGTTTGGCTGGACAATTTATTTCATGTTTGTTCTTTGCTAATTGTATAAATATCTGTGATGTACTTTCTGAAAATATGGCTGTAACCTTACTTATTTCAATAGGAGTATATAGCAGCTCTTTTAAGAACAAGATTCTTCCCTGCATTGTCTTTTTCATTTCTTTGGGTAAAATCTTATGTACTGAAGTTGCAGTTATATGTGGATATAACATTTAAATCATGGGAAAACTCAAGGCAGAAGATTACATTAGGAGTGTTGATTTATTAAAGCAGTCAGGTGCCTGTGGAATCAGGTGCCTTTGACCCCACTGAGTGCTGACGTGGGGATTCAGGACTGTAAGAATTTTCTTACGTTGTCCTGGAGAGTTTATCTGAATGTTCACTGAGTCTTGTGTTTGGTGCAATGATTGAATATACTATTATTTGTCTTACCTTACTTGTTTTTTTTTTTTCCTTTTTAATTATAAAAAATGAAAAGAATCTCTCCCAAAAGTGAGCAAAGACCTAGTTGCATATTTAACCTAACAAACACAGCTTGAATATTGGTTCTAAATTGCAGTGGAAAACTACCAATTGTTTTTTGTAATTTTCCCTTTCATTTTCTACTTGAGAAAGGCCACCCTGTACTGAGAAACAGATATAAAAATACTGTTTTGCAAAATGTAAATTTTCTTCCTATAATTATGGCTTTTCTGCCAATCATTTTAATTTGTTTGCTGTCTGCGCATCACTTAATGCAAAAAAATATTACATTGTGATTTGATTTAAACATTAGAAGATAAATTCTTAAAGAAATTTAATTCATTCTTCATGGAATGTCTATCATAGAACTTACTTTTTGTGTAAATGTTCTCAGGTTTTGCTGCAGTCTTGTAAATAGTAGCCTATAACTTGAGGCAACAGAGAAGTAGGTGCTTTCACTGACTTTTTCCTTCCCATGTGGGTTTTTTATGCTTTGCCTAACAAAGCATTGAGAAAACAGTTTAAATACTTGTATAAATAAAAGTGTAAAATCTAATATCTAAAATATTTCATCAATGTTTGGAGTTTTAATGAAATTTTTTCAGTTGCCAAAGCACGTTGTTTCTGCATTTTAAAAGGCTTATGTTGTCCATCCAAACAATACATTTTATATTACTGTATAATGCAAATAGTTAGGGAACACACTTAAATTTAGTGTGTATATGCATTCCTTGAAGACGTGTTGAGAGTGTATTTTTTTCCAAAAAAAAAAGACAAAGTGAATCTTTGAAAATATATGAAGACATCAGACATACACAGACAAAGCCAAAAGGATTCTGGTTTTCATATTATTTTGTTTTACAGGGAGTGATGTCATGAGTGTATGCATATGTAAGCACATGAGTGTCTACTACTTTAGGCTAAAATGAGAAGAAAGGTGTGGGGGCACTCATTATCCGTTCTGTCTTAATTCTTTCAGGAAGAGCCATATGTTATGTTCAAGAAGTCTGACAAACCCTTGTATGGAAATGATCGTTTTGAAGGTTATTGCATTGACCTCCTCAGGGAGCTGTCTACTATCCTTGGATTTTCCTATGAGATTAGACTGGTGGAAGATGGAAAGTATGGAGCCCAAGAAGATGCCAGCGGACAGTGGAATGGAATGGTTCGTGAATTAATTGATCATGTAAGTCAAGTTTTACAAGCTTTTAAATATGCATTTAGATTTCAAACCTTTTTATAAAAATTGTAAAACTTTTATGATAATTCTGTTTGAATACTACTGTTTTCAAGATGCAGATGTTTTAAGAATTGATGCAAGTAAATGGGTATCCATTATTTCTTTAGTGTAGAATTTGTAAAACAAAGTGTCTCTGTTTTGCCCATAGGCAGTGGTTGTTTTGGTCTAGTTTTTCCATAGCATATGTCTAAGTCAAAATGTGAAATAAATAGTACTCAGAATTTATTTCTGAGACCATATGTAAGAAGTTTTATAACAAAATTATTGTTTATAACAAAATTTGCTACAGCCATACAAGTGAGGGCTCCTTTTCTGATAGTGAATCTGAGATTTTTGTCTTAGAGAAATTTCTCTGTGTATAGTGTAAGCACACATATTATTTGATATATTCATCTTGAAATTTTTACAATAAAGCGCAGGAAGTAAGACAGAAGTGTCAACATATACTGATGGAACAAAGCAATGTCACACCAGATATCATTAGAATTGACTGTAAGTGATTAGGGGAGGTATTACTTCAGGTTCTTCAAAATATGCTTTCTCAGTTGGTCATGCCAGTTGAATTCTGTCTCTTAGAAAAATTTTGATAAATTTAAAAAGTTATGTCATTGTTCCTTTCTGCACTTATTTGGGTGAGTTGCTTGATAGCATTTTCTCTATAGACATGAGGTCAAAGATTGAGATGAAACATATTCTGCACATCACTGACATTTACAATAGATAGAAGACTGTAGTTAATTCAAGTGGAACCTCTTAATGATGGCAAAAGCTGCATGAATCACTTGAAACAATATTTACTGATCTTGTTTCAATTTGCTTTAAGATTTCAGCAGATGGGATGAAAGATGTGCTAATCAAATTATTCATATTTACTAGGAAGGTTGTGCTTCATGCTTTTCTAGTAAATGGTAATCTGGAATTGGTGTTGCAACAGATGTTGATTATGCCTGGCTTCACACGTTTAAGAAGAATGCGTGGGAGTATTATGATTATGTTATCTTTAAATGTGTGTATTTATAATACCTACACACACATAGAAAGCAAATTTATTTAGCCGGACTCTCTGTCCATCTCTATAAATGTGCATTTTTACACATGAATAAGTGCAAAGGCCTGTTAAACTATTAGATTTGATGCTTGTTAGGTAACATCCTCATCTGGAACTAATGTTCCATGATTGAGGTAGATATTGTGGAAGTATTTGTTCAGAATCAAATATAAATCACAGTTTCATCCACCTCTTATTATTCAGCCTTAAAGCATTCTTAAGAAAACTCTAGTATGGCCTCTGAAGCTTTACACTAAGATAATCTTGAAAAAAAAAAGCATTTGAACAAGTTGCAGAAGTAAAGTGTCAGAAACAGTAGCTTTCCCCATCTTTCCTCTTCATAACACAGAATGAAACAGGTAGTCTTTTCCCCATAAATAATATACAACTAAACACAGATTAAAATTTATTTTTATTTATTTCTTTTTGTTCTATTCGAATGATTTTTACTTAGGAGTCAGAAAAATTTAGAGACGGTGTTAGTACACATGGAAAATGTAGTCCAACTTCCTAATCTGGACCATAATTTTTACTAGTCTCTCTAAATTAAAAAATTTTTGCTTTAATTTTTTGTCTGGTTTTATCAATTCTTACTTTATAATCTATTTGAATGCATGCAATCTATTTGAATATATGCAATTTATTTATACATCTGTGCCCTTTATTTACATCCATGTTATTAGTAAAATTAGTTGCATTTTACTAGCAAGCAACACTTCAGACCTCAAAAGTGAGGTGAAAGAATTTAGTGAAGAACTCCAGACAGGCAGTTACCACATTGGGTGCTTCCATATGGTTAGTACTTCACATGCTCCATTAGCTTTCCCGTCTTTTTTTTCCCCTAGAGAATATTTTTAAATTGTTGTAAAGGTTTTCTTTCCTATAAAGTAATTTAATAAACTCAATTTGTTTATTTTTGAAAGATTAAATGATTCTATATTTTTCAACTAGAGTTTCTAATTAAAATAGACTACACAATAAAGATGGTTCTTAGCCATAGCAGTTAAATCTTTTGAAAGATGTTTTTAGAATTTTTTTTGGGTTTTTTTGTTTTATCTGTCAGTTAAGTTCAGAGAGAAAGGTCACCACGCTCTAGTATATATGTTTTCAAGGGTAACATGTAAAATGCATAATCCAAGAATAAATTAAATGGATAATTTTGGTATATTATGTGCATAGACAGGAAAATGAACCATTTATATAAAAGATTAAAAGTACTAAATAAATCTAAGATTTAAATAAACTGTTTAAATCAGCGTTTAGTCACTTTGCATAATTGCTGGGGCTTGAAAATCTAAATAAAATAAAGATAATGCTATCTGAGTTGAACTTAGCATATGATGTCAGTCTCAGGATTTAAATTTTATAGTATGAGCAGAGTCTGAAGCGTTTACATCAGGCTCTGTTTGTGTTCAATCTCCTTTTCCATAGTTTGCTTATGTTTCTTTCCTTGACTGTTTTATTTAGAGTTCACACCTGCATTCTTATATCAGTCTCCAAGCAATAAGTAGTTTCTTTTTGAATTTGTGGTAAATGCTGTCAGTGAAAATTATATAGTGATTCCTTCCCTTTGGCAACTGACAATGAATTCTTGTTGGAAAAAACACACTGGTCTCTGGAGTTGCAAATGTAAGACAAATATTAGCTAGGACAGCAAATACAGATGACATTTCCCTATGAATAAATTTTGAATTGAATTTTTCCACTTAAATGCTCTGATTTCTTTCCCACAATTTTTCATTGAGTATTTTATCCACTTCTCAAGTTAGTTCAAGATATGACTGCTACATTTTTAAGGGAGGAGGAGCTAAGTTCCAGATATCTCCATCTTTATGGATGAATTCTTCATAAAAAAGTATTCTTTCTTGCTGCCTTTGGTTCAAAAACCTTATGAAAGGACAGATTTATTGAAGGGGTTTTGAACTGAATCATAAATTCTGGAGAATTTCAGGTTGTTCTTAAGTACTAAAAGTTGTCATGTCACTGTCTTATATTGCATGTGACATATAGGTTAAGCATGCAAGTTATATTCCAATATAGCTAGCACAGACAGAATGAAAATATATAATTTTATTTGTAGAAAATTTGACATCCTACTTTACAGATCCAAAAGTACTTGAAAAAATTCTTAACATTGGGTTCCAAAACAGGAAAAAATTACTGTTTTATACTCTGACAAGGCTATAAATGAAAAATCCACTGGAAAATAATTTGTTATTATATATACATGATTAAAAATAATATTTTTGAGGGGTTCTTTGAATGATTCTTCTACAGCACAAAGCTTTTGCATTAAAAGTACACTTCAGGCCTTACAGGGTTTTTTTAATTCATAAATACTTACAGAAAAGGTCAAATTTTTAGATAATGATCTTTGATCATATGTGGGGATTAAATTGGAATTTTCTTTGTCTCTAAGAATACAATGGAATTTCAGCTTAGAGGAATTTTACACAGTTGAACATTTAGAAAGAACTTTTGAGTTTGAGTTAACTTTAGACATAATGTTTTTTACTTCACTATATTTTGAATTTTTCATAATCAATATCAATTTTTCAAAATAAATATACATCAAATACATTTTAAAAAAATAATAGTAGTAGCTTTTTATTCTTTTAATAACAGAATAGATGGTTTAAATATTTTTAGTGATTTTTCCTCCAATACCCTGTTGGTTTCTTTCTCTTATTTTAAATTAAGGTCTTTATCATCTTGAACACCTGTAGCCAAACTCTTTGTGTTATTGCGTAGAAGTCAAAAAAAAACACCTTCTAGTAACTGATTGTGTAGATGTTTGGTTCCTTCCTTTTTGAGCCAGTGAAATTTTATTTTCTTCCACCTTGTTTTTTCCACATTCTTCCATTTCAAATGTCATTTCATCATATTGTTTGGACTCTACCTCTTTCCTTCATACTTACAGGAAACCCTCCCATGTAGAAACTCACAAGGAAAGGCTACAGAACATCTCTTCCCTCTTTGTTCTTGTAATTTTCGTGGAAAAGGTCTGACAGTTGAGATTTTCAGTACAATGGAGGATAATTTAGCCATGACTCTTTTATTAGTGAAAATCTCAGAAGATTTGATGGCAATAGGCAATTAGAGAATCTTTAGGAAGGAAGGAAGGAAGGAAGGAAGGAAGGAAGGAAGGAAGGAAGGAAGGAAGGAAGGAAGGAAGGAAGGAAGGAAGGAAGGAAGGAAGGAAGGAAGGAAGGAAGGAAGGAAGGAAGGAAGGAAGGAAGGAAGGAAGGAAGGAAGGAAGGAAGGAAGGAAGGACAATATTTCTCTTTTCATCATTATTAAACTGGCTCAGCAGTAACACTGGTTGACTATCAGTGCTCTTTAAAGCACCATGTCACATTCATGGCTTCCCCATTTTCTTAGTGGAACTAGAATCTGCAACTGCATCTCAGGTGTCAAATGATGAAAATTTCACTCATGTTAAAGGTTTTCTATATATAAAAAAATTATCTCCAATGCTTTGAGGGGTAATAGACCATAAATAACATAGTGTTTTGGCAAGTCTGAAGTTCAGCTATTGATGCTTGAACCAGCAACTCTGGGAAATATACATAGATGGTAAGCTGAATGACTACTGATTTCCATTAACCCTGTTTTACTGTTGTATTTCTAGTATCTCAGTATTTTATTTTATTTTTACTACTTCTCCTAAAAAAATAAGACACAATTCACTTTTTCATGTTCTCTCTGTAAAAAAAAAAGTATAACAAAATAAATGCTGCTGTTTTGTTTCAGTTTTATTTTCCTTCTTGGTTTGTATTTTCAGCTTTTTCATGTTTTATTTATAATTTATCTCTTTCTGCATTTTTCTGTTTAGCTATTTGAAAGCCATCTCTTATGAATGCATTTTTATCCTTGGTATTTATTTATTTACCTTGCAGATTAAGCATTACTATTCTATGCTGAAGGTCTCTTCTCTGAATTTCCAGTAATCATTATTAGTTACATTTATTAATCTATGTTGGAAGTCCGGCACAACTGTCTTTTTAAATAAAGCTACTAATCTGCATTATTCAATATTAAAAAATATATTCCAACTTCTTCCAGTTATTCTGTATTATGATATAGCACCCATGACTATTTAACTGTTAAGTGGCTGTAACATACCTTTCATATGTGTTTTTGCTGTTTTAAGTATCCATATTGGCTTCCAGTTTTTATTGTTTGCGTGTTTTCTTTCCTCATTTCATTTCTGTGTGAAACATGTCCTGGGGTCATAGGATAATTTCTTATGATAATTTGTAATATGCCAGAAAATATCACTTGTCCTTTTAGTGCTTTTCAGTCTAATTGCTAATTCATTAATCCACAACTTCAAGTGCTCTGACCTTTTATTTCCAAAGTAATTTGTCTCAAGCTGAATAAGCATCAGTTTGTCCCTGACAAGCAACTAGTCGTATCTCATCTGTTGCTTGAGATCCTGTTTTTAACTTAAAGTGAACTGTATATCTCCATAGACTCACAAAACCCCTCTTCAAATATTTTTCATGTCTGAATTTATCAATGTAATTCACTCAGATATGCCATACTATGCACCTTCTGTTTCTTTTTGTTTATTTGTTTGTTTAAAGTAAAGGATCAAAGAGATGGTCTTCTACATGACAAGACAATCTCATTTCAAACCAAGAGCTAATCATCCATCTCTATGCTCACAAGTCGACAGTTTTCATGGCTACTTTGTCTCTCTCTAATAAAGGTTATATATGATATTCCATGGAAAAATGTCCAAACAGATCCTAACTCAGCAAAAGGTATGCAGAAAGTAAACTTCAGGTAGAGATGCATAAATCCACAAAAACTTTCAGGGAAATGAAAAAAAAAATGTTAGTAATCTAATATGCCAAAGAAATACTAATCGAGAAGTTCAGACCTAGTTTTCAAAACTATGTATTAATTCAGTAAGGAGCACATATGTGCATATATGAATTCTCTATTAAATTGTTACTCATTTCAAGTACAGAACAGATGAAGATGCACTTTCCAATATAACAGCAGTTTTAAGTGAGCAATTTATTTTGAAAAAGAACAAGGAATTTCCAGACAGTCTGCATTTAATAAAGCAAGGCCCAGCAAAATTTCCAATAATGCAGTAAGGCATAGAGAATAACAAAGTATTAAAATTTTTCTGAAAGGGTTGTAAATGTTAATTCATTATTTTTTGAACTAATCGTGTTCTATGCTTCCGAAAGAAACTGGATGAAAAATTTTTACTACATTCTCAGTGATTTGACACCAAAGGTGGCAGGGGACTTTGGCAGTAGGGTCTTCAAAGTGCTCTGAGACATATGGATAATTTTTCTGGAGATCTGTACTCCAGGGGTAGTTTATTTGAAATTCTTGACACTAAAAGCAAGTGACTATTGTTTTCTTGTTTGTTTAGCTGCAATATGACTATGTATTCTTTTACAGTTAGGGTATTATAGACATCCCTTGCTAATGCACTTGGGTTTATATAATGATTAGTTTTCAATTACAGAGAAATATTGTACAGCAAATAGTTGTAATTAACTTTCACCATGCTGCCAGCAAAGTGAATCATAGCCAATCAAGGAAGTGGCATTAAGTTTTTCAAATTAAACTCCAAACAATAATACTTTAGCTCCAGCATCATCTATGCTTACAGTAATGATTAGGAATTGATTGGATCCAGGGTTAGGGCTGTATTCATAATAGTATTACATTTTTCATATCCTCATACCTTTACCTGATCTTTTACTTTTGTTGCTATAATGATAGTGAAGAATGGTAGAAAATAACATCGGGATTTTTGTTTCTATGTGTATGCCTGCTAAAGTGAAGTACATGAGAAAAATAGAATTTCCTAATAGCAGAGTTAATTTCCATTGCGGCTTATCCCTTTTATTAGGGATTATTAATAATTCTGCAATTTATCTTTTATCATCTCCAAAGAATTTCAGCATATCTCATGAAAGATAGGGAGGAGGGGCTGTGGAAACCTTGAGTATGCCAATTTTCATGGAAACACCATTTTGGTAAAAGAGTTTCAGGATGTGCTTGTGGGAGATGTGTCTCTGGGAATGATGACCGAAACACGTCATCCATACTGTTTGGGGAACTGGAAAGTATCAAGTCTGATCTGTTATTCTCAGGGCAACACGATTACTTCAGGAAAGAGCAAAGATGTTTCTTTGGCCGCTTTTCTTAACTGAACAGTCTTGTCTTTGTTATTACACTTTACCAATAATATAAGTGTGGATCTTCCCATAGTTTTTTGCTTTTATAATTTGAAATTATGAAAATTTACAATATTTCAATAGACCTTTTGAGGGCCAGAAGGATTGCTTTCAACCTAGATTGAAGATCATAAGACATGGGAGTGACAGGGCTGAATGCTGCACATGATATTTGAAATAGTTCAATTATTTTTCTATCCAGAAAAACAAAGTTTAATTAGAGAGTTCCTGCTGGTTTAGTACTATCATTCTCAGGGCACTGAAAATAACTCAGTTGTTTAAGAAAATTATACAAATAGCAAATATAGTTAGAAAAAGACAGTGGGTGCAGCCCTACATAAGTCCAAAATACATGAAATGAAATTGATTATGTGTGTCTTAGGAAGAAAATCATGTTAATTCTATTTTTTATTTTATTTATTTGATTTCTATTTCTAAAAGGACCTTTTTTGTTATTGTTTATAGTAATGATCAATTTTAGTTAAGTCTAAGACCTTCGAATCTAATGATTAATTGAGAATTCCAGGAGGTTGATTTTGTTCATATTAATAATTTTTACTTCATTAATTAATTAAACTGATGAAACTATAGCTTTCAAAAATTGTTAATTGAGTATTGTTAATCAATAAGAGGTGGCATATTCTTCAGTGATCTCCTTCCATCCAAATGATATGCAAAAATGTTATCTGATTCCATTGTGAAAAATTGCAGATGATGAAGTAATACAGAAAAATGAGATTAAGTCAAATTTGACACAAGTCAAAATTTATTGTGTGATTAAATGAGTTCACCAAAAAAAATTGATAAAATCCCATCCATTTGAGAACAGAAATTATGTCAAAAGTAAAAGACCTAGGAATTTTCCTGCCCTGAGTACAGTAACTGAAATTCTAGGTGAAAGCTGGTTAGCAACTGGGAAAAAACCTGATACTTCCAGGAAGTTGCAGTAAATCAGGAAAGTATAACAACAAAAATGTTTTCTACAAAAAAGGAATCAACATTACCTGTGTACTTTGTTTCAAGAAGATGTGTATCAGCATGATGTCTAGTAATTTTAATGTTTGTTAAATATCTCTAGTACATAAATACAACATTAGAAAGAGTGTGTAAAACAGCAAAGAAGAACTGAAACATTTTATTGTAACTATTCTAATTTTATTTTATTTTCTTTATGGGGGAGTCTCCCTTTCTTGAACTCTGAGCCACGGTTTCACAGTCTTGTAAATTTCTTTGACAATTTCTTCTTTCTGGGGGTATGTGAATCCTGCTTTTCTAACAATTAGAAGAAACCTTTGTACAAAATTCCTGAAATTAAGTGATGAAAGCTTTTTTTTACTGTTGAAATGAATAGTCACCCGTGTTCCTGCTACATATAGTTTCATGGTCTACTGTCTCTAGTTCTTTTACATACAATTTGCTTACCTGTTGACTAGACTGAAGTTGGCTCAAAATACTTTAGTGAAAGTGTATTATAAATCAACAGACAAAAACTATATCTTGTTTTAATGAGTACTCATGTTACATCTATTCAGCTGTTAAATCTTATCCATACTGGCATTGGCAAATGAGAATTGACTAGCGTAACCCTGAATAAGAGGAAATAATGTAAATTAACTAATTAGAGAGCTCCTGCTGGTTTAGTACTATCATTCTTCTAAACATTCATGTAATAACAAAGGAGCAAACAGAAAACAATACCAAAAGTCAGTTCTAGATAACACTATGTTGATCAAAACATATGCTTTATCCTGTTTAAGTCACTGAAGGAAAGATTTCATGCATTCCATACATTCCATTTTTGTCTAGTTGAATTAATATCAAAAGCTGTTTTTATGGTAGCGGACAGAATGCAAATTTCCTCTACAAAACCTTTTGCCTTTAAAAAAAAATCACTACCTCCAGGTAAGTGATCCTGTTGATTTCTGGATCGGGATCCTCTCTAAAAGGAGAGCAGATGAAAAAACCATTAGTTACCACTGCTGTTCAAGACTTTGCCAAGAAAAGAATTAACCATGCTGACACAAGAGGTTCTAAAGAAATGAAATCACTGTGTAATATTACTGTCAATGAAATGAATTTGAGTAAACCACCTGTCTTCCAGTGACTTCTTGTTGGTTGCTGAACAAATACTGAGAGGCATCTCAGCAGCTACAAACATATGTGTTAGGTGAGCCAGTATCTACTGAAACTGTCTTCATATGTCACTTTCTTATGTTGAAGTACTTTATTATGTTAATAAAGTAACAAGTGCTACTGTTCCATCTATAAGGGATATTATTAGCAATTAAGTTTAAATTATACCAATCAGGATACCAAAAATAGGAAGTTATGACAAATTCAGCTATCAAATCTGGATTATTTTTTTTTTACCTTATGGTATGTTACTCAAATTTGGCAAAGGTAATAATTTCTAGTAACAGCTTTCCAGGACCTGTGAGGAGGTTATCAAGAAGCTCCATCTGGGCTTCTCACAGAAAAGAGCCTGGCAGGAAGACCAAAGGCAACAAGCATAAACTGAAAACCTCCAAGGGTGGAAATTGCATAAGCTCTCCAAGCAGCCTGCTCCACTGCTTGTCTGTAGAAACATTGCTTGTCTGTGGATAGACAAGCAGTGGGGGACCAGCTTACCTAGAAATGTTATGTAGTCACCTTCCTTGGAGTTTTTCAACACTGACTGGGTAAAGTGCAAAAGAAAACTGTCTCATCCATGTAGATGTTTTGAACAGAAAATTGCACTAGACACCTCCTGATCTCTCCCCACTTGAATTCTACTATGATCCTGTAAAAGGCAGTAGAGGAACAATTTCTGTCAAAGTAATTTAAGTGGCTAGTTATAATAAAAATAGCGATAAAGCCCTAATAAGTTCCTAGTGGTTTCAAAGGAAATGAAGATCTTGTGATAAGACTAAAAATTTCTTGTGGGGTATAAAATTTTCTATAATGTAGCAGCATGAACAAGGCAGTTTAGGATAGACTGTAAGCTTAAAAGCAAATTACAGATCTTATCTTTTCAAATCGGTGGCCGAGAAATGCACTTCTGTGAACAAGAATAATGCATAAGGTCTCTGTGCAATAGGAGTGTGTTAGACAGGTTTAAAGAATTGAAGCTGTGCTTTAACCTTCCTCTTTTATCTTGAGGATGCATTTTCTCCAAAGGGAATGTAACTGAAATTCAATGGTCTCAAAAATTTGACCTGAAGAAATTTACATATTGACTGAAGGTTTTAGGCTGAGGAAACATAGCAGATTAAACAAAAGCTTTATGAAGTTTTTCTTTTAAAAAAAGGCAAATTCCTTTATTTTCAAGAATAATTGCAGGTAATAAGTGCATTGCTGCCTGTAGAGAAGTAAA
The DNA here is from genome assembly GCF_037042795.1 of Molothrus aeneus. Classification (NCBI taxonomy): domain Eukaryota; kingdom Metazoa; phylum Chordata; class Aves; order Passeriformes; family Icteridae; genus Molothrus; species Molothrus aeneus. The sequence continues at coordinate 104,845,357 of NC_089648.1, forward strand.
GTTACTTAAATATCTTTTCAGTATATGTGTAGTTTTGCGTATATTATACAATTACAATATGATTGTACTGATTGAATAAACAACTGAGAATCAATAGTGTATGATTCCCTTTGCATTTTTAGTATAAATATTAATGGTTGCTAAATCAATGCAAAATGTTAGGAGCAAAATTCTTACCAGAAGACTCCATTCACATTGTCTGAAATACTCAGATATTTTGGTGAAATATTGTATTATTGTAGTGTCTAATTAAAAATAGCTATTAGCCATTTTATTGTTTCTGTGTCTAGATTGTATTTAAATTCTTTATTCTTTTAAACAAAATAGGTGAGAAAAAAGCATTTCATAAAATTGTCAACAATAGAAAATTCAACTGGTGTTTGTTTTACCTTCCCTGGTGTTACTAGTAGAAGCTATGAAATCCTTTAAAAATTCTGTTTCCCCCAAAATTATTGTGATTGTTTCTCCAGGTTTTATAGAGTTAATTTTCACAGAAAAAGCACCAATATCCGCAAATACCAAATTTCTGTGCATGCTATGGCCATACACTACTCAACATTAAAGTGTAGATTTCTTGCTGAAATTAGTTGTATCTGCAAGCATAGATTGAATTCAGTATGATTTTAAAGTCTCTCTTTTGAGAGGTTATGTGCCAAATTACAGCCCTGTACAAATGAAGAAAAATGTCCTCCCTTTTCTCTTTGAATACTACTTGATGTAAAACAGTCACTGAACAAACTGCTTGGAAATAAAATGTAAGGGAAGAAGCAAAAGAGGATGACTTCAGCCTACCTTAGGCACTTCTGTATCAGAAATAAATCAAGGTTACCTTGAGATGTTGGTGAATGAGCATCCTACAACTGCACATGGTAGCAGGACAGAGAAGCTTTATACATGTTTGAATGTTTATCCCTTGTCTCCACCTTGGTCAGGTAGGTGTTATGGTCAGGGTTCTTCCTACCTGTATCATGGATGAGCTTCTGGTACTTTCAAGGGATGATTTACTGCCTTACTGTTATGATCAAGGGAGTGCTTCATTGCTCAGCTGGTTTGGTCCAGATTTATCAGGAGCTCCTGAGTTCCCGAGGGGTGGCGTGGGACAGGCAGGGAGAAGATGCACAACTGCATCTCATTATCTGCAGTGCAGTCCTCTAGCATATCAAAGACTAGGCTGTACAACTCCATTTGGCTCAGGACCATGCCTTGCATTGGAATGTCATGAGACTGTTTCTAATCACTATTGTAATCTTTAGTTGGTGCAGAATTTTTCTTTGTGGCAACTAGCTTACCTCACCAATCCTTGGATGCTGTTGTAAAAATTTTTTTCATCTCAAGAAAGAGTTAAGTGCTATTATGGATTTCAAATAGATATACCTTTAATTCATTTTAAGAATAGAAGCATGTATACCTTCATTACAAAAAATGGAATAATTGTTCACTGCCAAGTGAGACAAATATTCTTTGTAATGGAACTTATCAAAAAGCCTTGTTAGGATAGACTAATTTGTTAATGTTGTTAAATGTCGACTGATAAAATACTAATTTTACACTATTCCTCCCCTATTTGGGGCTAGAAGTAAACTAAAGATTATTCTCTTCCTTGTATATCTTCATTATAGCTGAGCATAGGAGAAACTGGTACTGCACTTCTAGAAACGTGGCCCCTGCTTTCTCATACTTAGCAATAGTGCTCTTTTCAAAATGAAAGAATTTCCAGGAGAATTAATGATTTGAGATAAATGATATTAACAAAAGTTGTGTGTGGTAGCATTACATTTTTAAGTTAGTAATTTCCTCAGTTATTAAAGACTCCAGATGTCAAGTTATGTACATAAATTTTATATCTGTCCTCCCAGGTTCGGATATCTGTTCTATTCTGTCATATATGACATATTATTTCTTGATCAGTTATTTTTCTAATTTCATCTGCAACTTGGCTCCACTAGAGATAGTTACAACCTATATTCATTTGCATGTGTTTTTGTTTCCATCTAATGATGAAGGGTTGGATTTTCCATGGTACTTATTAAATAAATTGTTTGTTATTCATTAAGGTTCTGTTAATATAATAAGACCAAAATTCAGATCCACCAATGGCCTTCCAAAAGGTCTAATTTATCTGTCTTTGGGAAGCTGCCTCTTCTAACAATTTCTAGTCAGTTGCCTTCAGACTCTTTGTTTAAGGTCTGCTACTTGCCTCACAAACTAATATTGGGTTGTTATGTTTTTTAAACTTCTTCGTGTTGACCTATAACTTTTAATTCAAATTAGTTTTAGTTTCTTACTTTACCATTTTCTTTCTACATCAGCTGGAATATCATCAATAATATGCAATCTATAAAAAGTCATCCACTGTGGAATTAAGCCGTGCTGTTCTGATTAATATCTATAATTTCTTAATACCAATGGAAATGAAATGCATGTAATTTTTTTGACCAGTAAACCCTTACCAAATAAAATGAACAGTGTCAACAAAGTTTCACATTGCAACTGACTACAGTAGATCTAATCACATAAATATTCATAACAAGAGTAGACCATAGAAGAACTGTGTTAGGTAAGAAAATAAAAATAAAAAGGAACACTGAAATGTTACACTGCATGGAAGTTTGATTGTTACACAGTATACACAATATCAAATGATCAAAAAGTACATAAGTGTGTGAATTTATTTTATTTGGAATCACATCTCTCTATCATAAAACAAGCATTCTGAAAATGGTATCATTTGCAGCTATACTACTTGTATATATTACTTGGGTAACAGTACTCCATGGTAGCTATACCATTTCATTTCTCATTACATACCTATATTTTGGTATGGTTTATAAAGAATTCTTATTTTACAGCTTTCCAGGTCTTGTCCTGTAAACTTTCTCACTCTGAACTTTCCTCTTATGTGCGTATGCACACACACATACACATTCATACATACACAGGAGTATTTCAACAGCTCTTAACAGAGATTAAGAGGTAGATTCTGTAGATTTTTGGTCACTCTGATTTCCATTAAGTTTTGATTAAAAGAATAGCATAGGCCATTACTATTCTCCTATGAATTATCTCTATAATAACTAAACCTAAATGTTAATTGACAAAATGCATTCAATTGATGATTTAATTTTACGTAGGCCAACTAATTAATAACTATCTGTAAGTTTTGCAGTGATTCCCACAAATGAGTAAGGACAGTTGTACTTTGTTAGAACATCCTCAGCAACCTTACTGGTGTAGCACTTTCAATTTTAAACTGATCTTCATTTTGTACCATTTTTATCCTAAAATATTAAAAACTGCTTCCTGGTCCTTTCCCTGCACTTGTACTAACATATTCACATCTACTTCACAAATATATTTGCTTCTAAAGAACACAGTGAGGGAATGACAAAGAGAAGACATATGTTGAAATGCACAATAAATAAAGTTTTAAAGTATGTGATAATAGATGTTTATGTTTTCTGCAAGATGCAATATTTTTCTTCACTTGTATCTCTACTAGTGCTTTTAATTTTTTCTAAATGCAATGTCAGTTTAGCAAAGAGGAAGTAGAATAAATCTGTTTTCTTAGTTATAGAGAGAAGAGTTTTAAATTTCAGGCAACCTAGTACAAGAACAAACATCCTCCAAACAAAGTTTGTGTTTTGCATAATCTTATTGTTTGCTTCAGCCTGTTTCTTCTGACTTATGGCCTTTTTCTCTTTTTGTATTTCTGTCAACAGAAAGCTGACCTTGCAGTTGCACCATTGGCAATTACCTATGTTCGTGAGAAGGTCATCGACTTTTCCAAGCCCTTTATGACTCTTGGAATAAGTATTTTGTACCGCAAGCCCAATGGTACAAACCCGGGCGTCTTCTCCTTCCTGAATCCTCTCTCCCCTGATATCTGGATGTATATTCTGCTGGCTTACTTGGGTGTCAGTTGTGTGCTCTTTGTCATAGCCAGGTAACATGTCAACTTTTGTGATTTTTTTGGCAATTGTTACCATTTTTTCTTACTAATAATTGTCAAAAGTCACAAAACTTTTCTTACTTTCATACTCTTATATTTAAACTTCATGATTTACAGAAGAATAATGATGAGGGTTCTCACTATTAATATTCTCCACTGCCATCCTAAGTCTCCAGTTTGTTACTGGACTTTTTCCCTAAGTCTTGAGTATGCTAGCTAGATTCTTTGTTTTATTTACAAATATAGAGACACTAGAAAGTTTTTAAAATAGCTTTTCCCAATAAGTCTGCATTTAGAAACCCAGGGTTTGCATGTTTTATTTTGTTACTCTGATTTGTTTTTATGCTATGGTGCTCAATCTCAATTTGAGTACTTAGCTGCCCATGCTAATTCTAGATGTCCAATCTGGGCCTCTACCAGTTGAAAGTTTGTGGAGATTAGTATCTTTGAATTAGGATAACAATATTTATTTTTTAATTTTATGCTAGTTGAAATCCCTGATATACTTCACAGAATTTAAAGTCTCTGAGTGGAATGTTTTTGGAAGCTTAGTTGAGCTTTTAGAATTAAGGAACTTGATACATCAATTGTTAAATTATGAATTGATTTTATATATAGGGCTCACTTTTTAATCTGTTTTTTTTCAACCCAATTGAGCAGAAAAACATCTTTTGTCAAACAATCCCAATATGTTTACCATTTCCTTCTTAACTCACTAGGGCTGAGTTCAGATGCTCACATAAATACAGACTTACTTGTAGCTTTGGTGTTTGTCATAACAGCAGAAAAAGCTCAGAGCAGTGTATGAAATCTCTTTTCCCCTTGTAGTCACTTGCAATTTATTTTAATCAAATGCATATGAACTATATTGGCTTTTATCTCTTTAATAAGATGGGGTCTTTTTGTTTGAGTTGATAATGAAATCTCACTTCAGTCCTGAGATTTCCGTGATTTCATGCTGTGGTTCACAGTAGAATCTTCATATATTCCTATTTCTATTGTGCTGTATTTAGTATCAGGATTCTCTCTATTTCATTTTGGAGAAGTTGTATCATTCCTATATTAGGAAGAAGTAATATTTTTAGAATCCAGTTTAAAGGTAATTTAGCACCTGTAGATGAAGTACATGAAGTGTTGAAGTAATATAGATGAAACTGAACCATATTTTGTAATGAAAGGCTTTACTGTGTGCCATTTTGAAAAGTCTGCTTTAAAGAGCCAGAGTTATCATGAAAGTTTCTTGAAAGACCCCTATTTTAGTGGACTATATAACCAGAGACTGCAATATTTTCTGAGGTGTTCCAGAGAGTACAATATTTTCTGAGGTGTTTCTGCCATACAGATACCTCTGAAAGCACATCTGAGCATAAATCACAACTGTTATCTTGTAAAATATGAAACATAAAATATTTATGCAAATGTCCAAAAGTTTTAACCCTACTGTTATCACTGAAGGACATATTCAGCATGATGCACAGTGCTTTTGACAGGTAGCTCCCACTAATGTTAGTAGGATTTGTATGGCTGAGTTCCTACTTATGCTTTGAGAATGTGCCTTGACATGTTTTTTAAGAAAGATAGATTTTCTTGAAGCTTTTTTTTTCTTTCTTTTTTTTTTTTTTAATTAAGATATTTGGCCACTTGAGCTTACTAGCAGAACAGGAAGGAATGTTTATTTTTATATAGAAGCACCAGATAATAGAGCAAGAATGCTGACATTTCTTTTCACTTCTCTGTTTTTGTGATGAGCACTAAATTCCTTATTTAATTGGAAGCATTATCTTAATTGTAAAGCAATACAGAATATATTTTACACTGAACAAAGAAGCTTTGTTTCTGTAGAATTGTGTAAGGTATCTTTTTAACACATAAATTTATACTAGCATTCATATCTAGAGATTTTCAATATTTCTTAACTGGTACAATCAAATATTGATAACACATTTAGAAATGAAAGATGTAGGGTTATGTAAGACAATCTACAGATTTTATTCATAATGCAGAATGACTTAATAGTAAGTGATAACATTTTCTAACATTATTGCTCGTAAAAGGAAACAGGTCTAAATTGAAAGTTGAACTTCCTGCTGAATACTAAGCAGAAACAAAGAAGAACATTATTCAAAAGATAAAGACCTGTTTGCAAATAAAATTCAAAAATTTTGTCTGTCGTGTAAAGAGAGATACTTAAAGGTGTGTTTGTGAAGAGGACTTTGCAGCATAGTGGTACGTCTTTTCAGTACAGATTATAGGTTAGGTATTGCACAGCTGATGAAGTATTTTACAGTCCTGGTGTTGTGAAACTCCTAGACTGACTGCCACTAGTTTAATATTATTCTTCTTAATAAGAAACTCTATCCAGTGTTTCTTATTAAGAAGATTTCTATTCCGTAACAATTCTTCCATAATGGTTGTTTATCTAGCAGTGTTTCATAATAATTACTTTGTGTTTCATAGTAAGGTGTGCCTTTGTTTGGAGCAGTGCTTAGTATGTCTTTTATGATATAATGTTTTGTAATTACAGATTATCAGAGTGTTCAGTATAGAATATTTATTTTAAAATTCAAACCTTCCATTTTTGTCTCAAAGGTTTTGTGGTGTTATTGTTTCACCATGTCTTCCAAACAATGTTGGCATGTAAGAGCTTGATACATCGAAAATGGAAAGTACCATTCTATTGTTTTTCTTGGATCTCACTCATTCATTAGTAGTATTGTGATGTTTAGGAAAGATGAAGAAATTAGTAAAAGCTTCAAGAATCTTTAGGAATTAATTGTTTGAAATACTTCCATAGAAAGAGAAATATAAATCTATATCAGTCCTTTTCTTAATTTGCAAGAGCACTGGATTTTCCTTCCAATTTGAGAATGATCTGTAAAGAGCTGTAATCTTCACACATTCAACAAGACAAGAAGCTAGGAAAGATTTATGTGTTAGCTGGAGGGCTTTTCTGTTTCATTTTCCTCTTTTAGCTCCCCCCAAAAGACAGTTCTACTTTTGAACCGACAGATTCTGCATTGCACCTCTTAATCTTGTTTGTTGCTGCTGTTGAATCTCAGTAGTTAGGATGGTTAGTCTCTGGAAGTTCCTTGCTTTGTTGTACAGACTGATGACTGATCTATAAACCCAGTCTGCTTGACACTAAGTCTATTCATTTTCTGTGAACTGAGAATTTCATATAGTATTTTTTCCTGTTGTGGCAACAGTAATAGATCTTTCTGCTGCTAGATAGCATTGTCTTTTTCTGTCTGCTAGCAGTGTCTTGAGTCATCTGAAAACCTTCTGCATTCAAATACCATACCTTCATGCCTCTGCCTTTACTAGTTTCTTTGATTGAAAATACCAGTTAAATTCACAATTTAGATTTGATTAGAAGGAAAAGTAGAACCTCAGTAATGCACACCAGCTGTTTTTTGGACTTCTGTCAATTACGCATTTTCTGATCTGTATAATCAAAAAATCTCAATTAGTGGAATTTGTTTTTATTTCTGTCTGTTGTTGCAAACCATTGTACCATTTCTAAGCAACATGCTGTTTTCTTACAGTGTTGTGTATGAACTTCATAGACACTTATTGTCCCTTCTTTTCCATCAGTCTGTGTACAAGAAAAAGATGCTTCCTATTTTTGGCCTGCAAAATCAAATATATTAGTTACTGGAGGATCCTTCCCTTTCTATGTAGGCATTATGAACAAAACCAGTTTTATGCTTTGAAAAATGCTAAATGTGTTTTATTGCATAGGTCTTCCTATAAATTACTTTCAAAATTAATCTTCAGCTAAGTTTTCTTATGTCTATATTGCAGTTTTTTTGTGCAGAATTTTAAACTTCCACGTCTTTTTGTTTCTTTTTTGAAAACATAGACTGGAGACTAAATTCCTTAAATGTTTTTATAAAATAATTTTATGCCTAATTTACTGGATTTCAAGTTATTCCCTGAACACTGATGGATTTCTCTGTGTAGTAAGGTCTTTTTTTTGCTGTGGACATATCTGTCTGTTATAAAGAAATTCACTTTTATGTGACCTATCTTCAAAACTGGAAGAAATATAGTTGCCTTAGTAAGGTATTTCATTTTTACAGATCAGATGTGAATCAGATAACCTATCCTGGACTGTCCACTATTGAGCTCCTGTGCTTTTCACACTGAGCTGTCCAAAGTATCAGTGTCTATTGTGGAAGTATGTCGCAGACATCTTTTTATGAAAATCCTTTTCTTAGGATTTTTTCCTGCTGAGAAGCTGAGAGGTTTCAGAAACAAAATGTAAACAATGGTTATCTGCTGCTGTGGAATGCACCAGGTGTGTCTGTGATTGGCCTGTCTTGAATGTTTACAATTAATGGCCAATCACAGCCCAGTTAGCTTAGACTCTCTGTCTGAGACAGACCTTTGTTTTTCATTCCTTTCTATTCTTAGCTTAGCTAGCCTTCTGACATGAAGCTTTTCTTTCTATTCTTTAGTATAGTTATAATGTAATATATATATCATAAAATAATAAATCAAGCCTTCTGAACATGCAGTCAACTTTCTCGTCTCTTCCCTCATCCAAGAACCCCTGTGACCACTGTCACAGAAGTATATATTAAACTTTGCTCACTGCCATAATTGCTAATTTTAAATCATAGGTTGTCATTTTAAATGGCTTATTTACCTTTACTTGTAACACATTTTTTATGCTAGGACTTCTTGCCTTATCCTCCCTTTGGAATTATTCTATTCTGTGTCTTCTAAGTCAAGCTCTTGTGCTGCTTCCAGCTGCCAAAGCATTTGTTATCACCTATTTTTCCATTGCTTTGTAAGCACTGATTAGAGCACAATGAACATTGCTTCATCAACAAATTATATTTTTCTCTTACCAGTTGGAATAAAACATAATTAAATGAGACAAGTTGTAAAAAGTCTCCACACATTTATCTTAATCTTTTCTCTGTGACAAATCTTGGGAATAGCCTGCTGCTTCAGACTGTAACAGATGCCTGGGCATTAAGTCTCTCTGGAGTGCATGCATATCCTTTTACATCTCATCAGTCTTCATTTTTATTTTATATTTTTGATCAGCTGATTTCTGTCCTTAACCTTGCCTGATTGATTTTGAAACTACTTCTTGAAAACTACCTTGATGGAAAGGAATGAATGAGAGAATGAGAGGAAACTATTATTCCAGTTACTCTGGAGCTCTGGTTCCTAAATTACTATGTTGATAGTTAAGCAAGTTGGAAGTTAGGATATTTGCCCTTTATTTTTAACAACCATACTTTCTATGCGAATTTTATCTCCTGAAGTCTCCCTAGAGAACTACAGCATATGCTATGAGGTGTTTTCAGGAATAGATTCATCATCCTATAGGGCAATCCAGATGTCAACACTGAAATCTGCTTCTCTTACAGAGTTTTAAAATAGTTTTGGCTAAATTTTAATGTAAAGTATTAATTTTTCCTCTGTTGTAATGCAAATATTATGCAGTTTTCACTCTGCTATAAAATGCTGTACAAATAGAGAAGGCTAAAAGTATGCCAAAAATTTCACACTTACCAAAATTGTTCCGCAACAATTATCTCAAATTTAATTTCTTTGAAATCAAGTTGCACCTCATGAGCCTTAGCTGATTGCTTCCAAAAGATTCTGTATAGTCTGCTTCTTTTCATATAATTTTGTTTCTGGTTGAAAAGCAATGCCAAAGATCATTCTTGCTAATGCCAAAGATCATTCTTATTGGGGAAAAAAAAAATTAACTGCGCCAGCCTCTGGAACACTGAGTTTTTTTATCAAGTGTACCTTGTCATGCAGATTGCATAACAAGAATTTTTCTCTCTATTTGTTGACTTTTTAAGCTTTTTTTATTAATTAATATATTTGTGTACCTATACCAAGAAATCCTTTATGACAATGTTCTAGAAAACCTACTTGCTGAACTAAATTTCTTCTCCTTTATGTGAGAACTGAGAAATTTTAATTTTTGAATTCTAGCCTTTAAATGAAGTTTCAATAAATGAGGTAATATAAAGAAGACACAGCAGTTATATCTCAATTTATTGCACTCATAAGCAAATTATGAAGAACTATTTTTTTACTTAGTCAATCCTGCTAAATGTTATAATGATGAAATTTTACAGTCATCTTAATTGGACGGCAGTCACTGGAAATTTTGTGAGCAAGACTTGTCCATGTTATTTCAAATATGCTCAGATGCTTCTAAGTAAGCTTTAAATTGGTTAAATAGTTTATTGTGCCGTTATTGGTTAAATAGTTTATGTATGCCATTTATATCAGCATAAATCTATAATTAGTAACAGTATTGGAGTAATTAAGTAATTTTCTGTGGCTAGCACACAGAGCTGATGATTCATCTAATTTCTATATAAAAACTGCAAAAAACCTGGAATTGTAATTCCTTCTCATAGTCATCATCTGGATTGTGTAATTATTTTGAGAAGTCATGATTTAGATCACCATCAGCGCTATAAAATCTAAATGTTTTGGATGAGGATATGTGGCTTAAAGAAGGACATGTATAGCAATGAGTTAAGCAACAATCTCTCACTTTGCATTTTGACACTTGCAAGAATGCTTTGATCTCTCTGACTCCTCCAGAAGAAATTTAATGTTAGTTATGAAATTTATAGTTTGTAAATAAGCAACCCAGTATGGATCCTCATCCTAAACCCTCCAGGTTTGCTTGAATCACTTCTTCCAATGCTTCCAGTCTCCTTCCGCTGTTCCAGAGGAGACAAGACTTACAGGAGGTCAATGAGTCTACACACAAGCACAACATCTACATAATAACCGCTATTATAATACTGTTAGAGATCACAGTAAGAGAAAACTTTTCTTTTAAACTTCTTAACATATAAATCCTCCTTACATTTTATGGGTAGAAATCCCCAGTTCTCTAAATCCTTGTTGTATTGGTGGCAGACCAATCTGAAATCCCAGGTACTACTTGCTGTGCATCAAAACTATGAAGAAACCACTGCCAGCAAAATAACTGAAACGACTTTACTGAGGCTGGTTGAAAAAATCATAACCAACTGCTTTAGCAGTCCAGCAGAAAATAGAGTACTACCCATTGGCTAAATCTCTATATGCACATTTAAGAAGAAAATATATTCACTTGAAGAGAGGAAAATTCTGGATTCCTATGTCAAAAAACTGAGTTTTTTCCTGCACCTCTCATGATGTAGGATTTTAGGAAAGCAGTAGGTTTGGTGACTCAAGGAAAGCACCTTGTAATATGCATTTTTTTGTCCAGCTGCTTCACCAGTATGTTTTATGTTAATTCTTGTTCCTTTGTAGATTACCCTAATTAGATTTTATTTTTTTGTTAATGAAGAGTATAGAAGTGTCTTAGTGATACTGTCTAGAATTGAAACTGGCCTTGAAACTCCATTCTTTCTGTTGTTTTTTTTCTTTTTTTCCTCATTATTCTGGAAGACATCACAAGGCTTTACAATTCATTACTAATTACCCAAGAACCTAGGTCCTTTTAATGGCTGCACTGAATGGTAACTCTGTTCATCCTCAAGGAATTTTATGTGTCTTACTACCAGCAACTCAATCTCTTCATTCTCACACACACATTATTTAAGCACCCTTTCTGACTTTACTTTTGTGACTCCCTACATGGGAGTGTTGCATGGAGGTGTTGCATATTTTAAAACACATATTTCCTCTGCATATTGATAGAGCATTGCTATGCAGTCTTTCACAGAATCTGAGGGCATTTATGGAAAGGTGTTTCAAAAGTCATGTTGAATTTTTCATTCTGTGATTTCTTCTTTGTTTCAGTTACTCATTTACATATTTCACTGAGTGTTTGACTGCCCAAACATGTCAGAATCCTAAATATACTTTTGAATCTCAACAGTATCTTGAATCTTAAGATCTTAAGGGTGTTCACTAAAGCTTTTGGAGAGAATACCATTCGATAAACAATCTTCACTAGTAAAATTTTCTAAGTTTTTATTGGTGAATAGCTGATGAAATTATGGGTGTATTCAGTGGCCTTCCATTTTGATTTTTGACTGACTAGAATTGTTCTATTTGATTCATTAGGATTCACAGAGTTCATTGCTAGACATCTGTCTGAATGCCATTCACTTTTTATCTAAATCATTATTTCTAACTGCCTGTGACAGTTTAATAATTACATTTGCATTCCTTTCATCTTTAGAACAAGCTCAGAGAGGCTGAAAGATGTTATGCCCCACTGTACTGTCATTTCTTTTCAGACACACATAATCTTGTCTTATACACTCATACTTGAGTTTATATGCCCAGTTTCCTGTGACTTTATTTTTGCACACTCTATGGCCAAGTTAAAATGTTATAAACATACGTACTCTGAAAATTTTTTTTGAAAGTATCTCTGCAGTCAAAACAAGAGATATTTCTCATAAAATACTTGTAGTTGTCTTTAGATAATTGGGTTTAACTGAAAGCAAAGTAGATGTCCTCTATCTAATTTTGTGTTTTCAAATGCCTTGGATAAACATTTTCCATAAGTGAGTCAAGATCTGGGGACTGTTTTGTCAAGAGTTCTATGGCATCACAAAAATGAATGCTTCATATCTACTATGGGCAGTGATTTGTTAATTTCTTTGTACTGTATTAATACCCATTAACAAATAATGGATGTAGTCCATGTTTATAAAAATCCATCTGAGGAAAATTTTTTTTTAATTTTGAAAGATTCTTTACAGTGCAGGGGTTCATCCTTTTTTTAATCAGCCCTTGCTAATTACCAGCAGATATATAGTACACGGGAAGAATATTGGATTGCTTTTATGAAGTAGTTTGCTTTAAATAAGTTGAGTCTCCAGAAAAAGTGTTGTAAATTCAGTTTTTATGAAATTGGATAATTTAATTCTGTTTTGTGTAAAGTTTCTTCCTCTATATGTAGCAAGGTTAGACTTGGCACTTTGTATATTTATTTAGCAGATGATAGCAGGGAACATTAAATGTGCCTAAAGAGAAGGGTTCCTCTATACATGAAACGGAATATTTCTAAAGCTGAAATTATCCTTTTGAGAAAAGTCAGTGCCTCTTATGTTTTTGGAGTTAGGAGACAGAAGGTTTATTTGCTTTAATTGGGGCTTTATTTATTTCACGTGTTTTACTCTGGCATGTATAGTATATGTGGGGAGAAGGAAACTGTAACTCTCACCATAGTGCACAGCAGCAATTTTCTCATGAGATATGCAAAACCTTATTCTCATGAGATATGTAACCCCCTACCTAAAGAACAGAACCCAAGGATGTACTGGAATGGAAATAGAGTCAAGGATCCAAGAAGTTACCACAGTATTTTCAAAAGATTTTACTAATAATTGGTGTGAGTACTAATTTGAAAACGTGCAAGTTAGCTTATTGACTGATTTTTTTTCCATTAGCACCAGTGTCTGAATTTACAGAGTGCCTGATATATTAGAAAATTAATTCAACCAGCAGCTGAACTGTTGGTGGTGTTTTGTTTGCTTGTTTGCTTTGATTTGGTTTGTTGGTTTGGTTTGTTTAAGTTTTTTTCCCCCCCAAAGCCAAACCAGAAAACTGATGTAGGAGACATTTTATTTATTGAAGTAATTTCATGTATGCATCCTGCTTGGAACGCTTAACTAATGGTCTCCTCATAAAAATAGAGGTTATGGTGAAGGGATGGAAAATTTAATGTTAGGAGTCAAGGTTTCTATTTACCCTTCTTCTGGAGGACCCAGAAAAACAAAATAACATTGAGCAAAGATGGCTGAAGGATTGAAAAGCACTCTTTATGCTAAATAAGCCAAACATATTAAAAATATTATTATATTTTTGAAAAATATGTAGACCCACATGCTATAAATTTCTTTATTTAATCTACATTAAGAGGGAGAGGTAAACCATTGGAAGAAAAGTCAAGATGATACAATGGTTATTAACCTTGTAGAAAATTCTAGGAACAGATGTTCAGTGAAATTAAATAGCAGGTTATGCAGGGTAGTATTTCAGAGTTCTCTGTTGGATTATTTGGTTTCAGGATTATTTGAAGGAAAGGAAAACTTGGGTAACAAAAGTATTTTATGAATTTTACTCATTTATTTTCTAAAATAGACCTTGTCCTGTTACATAATGTTAAAAATGCAGATGCAATTCTCAAGTACTTTTAGATATTTGTAACTGAATAATCAATTTTCAAATTTTTTGGAGTGGTGGAACATGCCTGCTAGAATCTAAGGGGTTTATTTATTTGTTTGTGTTTTTCTTTCTTTTTTTAATTAAGCATAGGTTTCTGACTTCAGAACCAGAAGTAATTTAGTTTTTGCAAATTTAGCTAATGCAAATTTTCTAAATCTCTTTTCTGTCAATCATCATTATCCATTATATTCTGAGAAATAAATTGAAGTATATTTTTAAGTACAGCTAAATTGAAGGGAAAACAAACAGAAAAAGAAAACCCCCTAACCAAAATAAACTTAACAGAACTTTATCTATTTGAAAGATAGAGCATTTGTTTATTGGAGGAAGAACTTATTAGATTTAGCTAATGGTTAAACATTAGACTTCAAACAAGAAGCATATCTTTAAAAGAAGTAAGGAATTAAAAAGTGAATATTTCTTGAATTTAAGTGTTCTAAGCATTAAAAAAAAAAGATTGTTCAAGACAAGTTCCTGTAGACAGGCATATGGGACTTATTTATCTCTAGATCTTTCTGATTTAGCTGTTTTCAGTTTACCTTTCTTATGCAAGACTTCTGCCTCTAACTCATTAGAGAGTATTAGTCATTTAAGCACTGAAAGGGCTTGATCAGAAATCAGTCTGAAAAAACAAGTATGAGAACTGGTTTTGATACTGAAATAAAATCTGTAGTGTGTCCTTCAAACATTTCTGTTTTATGTATGGAAGTCACTCAGTGTTTACTCCAATCATGATGAAATTGCTTTGTGTAAATCCAGTCATGCATTTTCAGGCTTAAGAATAGTGGGTGCCTTTTTGTTGTGTTGTTTTGTTTGTTTATTTGGTTGGTTTTTGTAATTTATTACAGTATTATCAGAAATTTTGTCTTAGGCAACAAAGGTATCCTTCTTACAGGAAAGTTTTTCAACAATATTAAAATTTTGAGCACCATGGTTAAAAATCCCACATCAGCTGAGTTATATAGGTTATTTTATTAGAAAATAGTAAATGTTTAAAATACAAAAAACTATGTCGTTAATAATTCTTACAGCACATCAGAGAATAGTTTGAATATAAGTAATTTTTTATTAAATAGGGTTGTTCTGGCATATCACTTTCATGATACTGTTTGTTTTGTTTTGTGTGGCTATTAGACATGTGGTACCTTCACTTGCCATTTAGGATTTTCCTAAACTCTTTACAACAGATAACCACTAGCTGTGAGAAAGAAACACAAAGACAATGTTATTTCAGCTCGATGAGCTAATTAATGTAATTTCAGAGGACTAAAAATAGCAAACCACCCAGATCTACTGCCTCTTTCCATTTTGTTTTCTTCTTTCCTCAACTGTGTGGGGCAGGAAAACTTCTTATGGGGTGAATAGTGAAGTGGTAGATAGCAAAAGAAGGTTATATAATTTCTTTCCATTCTTCCAGATATTCTTGTTCTTTCTTAGGAGAAATGATTTTAGCTTTACACAGAACAGGATGCCAATTTTTTTTTAACTTATTTTGTTTGTAGAAGTAAAGATATAATGCTCTGTACTAGAGAACTATCACCAGGGATATCAAACAGTTTTCAGCTAACAGGTAGTACAGCAATTAGTTCATGTTCTAGAGAAATTTTCTTGGTAGATATTTTGGAGGGAAAATCAAAAGGCTTATAGTGTAATGAATGTTCAGAGAAGTTCCCTTGGAAGGAATTCCACTGCTTAGAAAATTCTCTGGTTTTGTGGCTGACATAATGTAACCAATGAGCCCAGTCCAGAAGAAAAATGGAAGCATGCTGCAGAATTTTTTGCATTGCACTGCTTTGCCGTGCTCACAGAGCGTGGCAAATTTAATGCCAAGTTGCAAAAATACCTGAAAAAGGCTTCAAATTTGTCATATTTATCCTCCACACACTTCTCTCTCCTATTTTCTCTCTCTTGCTCTCCTCTTCTAAATGAGCATGCTAGAGGAGAGTCAGTACTTAATCTTGTCAAGATCTGGTCAGTGTGCCCTTCATTTATGGCAACGAAAGGAATTTTCACCTTGCTTCAAATGTAACTGTAATGGGATAAGTTACTAGGTAGACACATCCCAGAGGCTCCTCATAACTTTCTGTTCAGCTGCTGCTAGAAGCTCAGCTCTGATTTAAGCTTAAAGGTCGATGGGGGTTTTTAATGTTCATAACACCTTCCTCATCATCCTGCCTTCTGTGCTGTACAGTCATTTGTGCCTGAACAAAAGCAAATGTCAACAGCAGTAAGAATGATGGTGTTGTGCCTCTATGCACAAATCTATATGACTCCACAGGTGAAAGCAGTGAAGATCTCCGGGTGGTAGTGGAGGCTTGACTGGGCTTTCCTGTAACACAGGACAGCTTTCAGAGCATCACTGAGTAGGGTCATGTCATGTTGTTACATAGCCAACACCAAATACTTACTTTAAACAATTTTCAGCTCAGCAAGAGTATTTAGATATTTTAAATAGGTAAATAGGAGTAAAATTTCTATAAATTATGAAGAAAATGAAGTGAAAAATTAGTAAATTTCTTAAGAAGTTAGGTTCAGCAGTTATTGTTCTTCAGCTATGTAGGCAGGAGAATATTTCAGTTTGCTGCTTACATTATAAAGCAATAGAATTTTGAGGAGGATTTTGAAAGAGAGGTATTGATTTTTGCCTTGAGGCTATTCTCAGTCTGGAGTCTGAATAAGATTCAACTGGCACTGGTGGAATAGCTACACAGGTTATCCTATGGCAGTGACATTAAAATCACTTCGAAGTTTGTCTTTGTATTGGAGAAGAGCAGTGGATATAAGAAACAGAAAAAAAAGAAGAAAATCTGAAAAGTTACATTTCAGATTAGTTTATGTGGAAAGGAATGTAAGTATTTGAAAGTATTGAAACTTGATGGAATGATCTGCAGATATATGGGACAGGAGTATGCATTTACTGCCTTTGCAGAAACATATAAATTGCCTCTGGGGCCTTTATCTCTGAGACATTGGTATTAGAGCAGCTGAATCTCTCCAGTGTTCTTTAACTCATATATGTTTGTTTTGACAGTTTGGTCAGAGGGAAGAAAGATTAAATTCAGGTAGGCCATGTGATATTAGTGGCAGCATGTTTTGAGTCCAGTGATAGGGCTGTACACAATACAGAATAAAGTCACATGAGTGATCCTTGGTAATAAAAAGTTGATGTAATTGACCTTCCTCAAAAAAGAAGAAAGATAAAGGCCTATGCATAGCCTGTTTCTGTTGAAAAGAACATTGCTGCATATTACCACGAACAGTTTGGATCTAGTCTTGATGTTGTTGAAATACTACTTCTAGAATCACAGTTTCTTGGAAAAACATCTAAAAGAAATACTTTGCTGAGTCAAGACTTGAAATACTTAGTATCCTAACAGAGTTTTATTAAATTGGAGAGCTGGAGGGGTGAATTCCAGCTGACTGATAGCTCTGTGAAGGAGGCATCTTGGTGGTGGTCATGTGAGGATGTTTCTGACTATCAGAGCTGTCAATCAAAGAAGCGCTGGTATTTCGTTAATATTGAGCTGAATATATTATAGCTAGCTCATATCCAGGCCTCAGGGTGTTATTTGAAGGTGAGAGAAGTGTTTCTAGATAATGAAAAAAAACCAAACCCAAAACAACTTCAAATATTTATCCAAGATCAGGATCTGGAGCGGAATTCAGCAGAGTCCCTGAAGAAAGCCCTTGTAGTTCAGCTGCAGTTATTATCAAATTTAAAATGTGTCTTGTGTTTGAATTCCTTAACCATGATCTTTCCTGAAGAAAGCCTGTGTGTTCCATTAGCAGCAACAGATATATTTGTACAATTATTAGTACAAATTGTACAAGCTGAAAATTGTGACGGTGTAATCAGAAAGGAGGAAACATGAACATTGTCAGGGCTGGAGTTCAGGGCTTGCTTTCCGGCACAGAGGGACAGGAAATTCCATTTGATTAAATGGTCCATCATCCCAGTTATCCCACCCACAGTTCTTACCAGGATTTCCTGTTTCTTTAAACCACATCTGAGTGTAGCATAGGCCAAAACTGTGAACAGGAATGCTCTAACAAATAAATTGTATGGATGATCACATGCCACTGCTGAAGTCTGAGTCCTTCCCTTCACTTACTGATACAGACATAACCATAGCAGTTCATAGAATATATGGACTCCTATTTATTGTAAATTTTTGATTAGAAATTAATTAAGCACTTTAAATGAACAATTATTGATATATTTATATTATGTAGAAATATTAAACAAAAATATTATGCTCTCTTTTTATGGAGAGGGTGGAAAACCAAAGAACAACACACCAAAAAAAAAAGGCAACCAACCAAATTCTAAACCAAACCATAAAACAACAATTTTCCAGGTCTTAATTTGTGATGACAAAACTTTTGCAATCAGCGTGACATATAAGTGCACAAAATACTCACTATAAATAAATACTCCAAAATATTCTACATGACCCCAATATATCACAATTAAAGTTTTAGTTTACTGGTTATATTTAAAGGATGTTCTATTTTGACAATTTTAAAAGCAGAAGGAAGACTAATGTTGGTCTTGAAAATGTTTTAATGGCTTATTCTCTATGTAAAAATCACAATGTGCCTATATTAACAGATATCCTATTATGAAGTGACCCTAGTGTAATAATTTTTTTAAATTCATGTCATTCTGATGGGTGACATTTAATGTATGGTGAAGGGAGCACTGAATTGCTATGCACTCTTAACTAGATATTTCCTTTGCTGTGATGTTAAATGTTAGACAGGAAGGTAGTCACAAATTGAATAGAAAGGCCAGATTTGTTATACAACCTTTGAATGAAAAGCTTTTTTAAAGCCCATATATTTTACATTACAAAATATGATTTCACACTTTATTATGTGCATTTTGAGGGTCCTCTGCAGTATCTATCACTTCCCTGCAACTTGTGACAAACTCTTGAATAAACTGAAGAAATCACTAAGTGCTTCACTTTTAAAAGAGGGAATATTTGAATTTCTCAAGCACATTTCTCTCTAATACCGTGTTTTATTATCTTAAAGAGAAATAATTATCAATTTATTATAATTTTATGTTACTATTATAGAATAAACTGTTTCATATTAAAAATTTACAGTCTAATTCATAGATACCCTATAACCATCTTAAAAATTTTATTTGGACCAAGACAGCAAGATCTTCTGATCAGTAGTGCATATGAATCCTTATTATTGCAAACATGCCAGTCAGCAATATGAGCAACTTTGCAAGGCCTAGTAGAGAGTTACACACTGTTGGACTAGATTACACCAAACACTTACAGACTGGGTTTCCTAATAAAACATATTTAAAGGCATGGACAAATACAGGATATTATATTATGAAGTTTAAGAATTATAGGCAATCCTTCAGAGGCAATGGTTGGTATGTGTTTTTATTTAAAAATAATTAAATGTAGAATGAATGCAATGCGTTTGCAGCTCCTGTTCTTTATATAGGATGTTGAGATTTCTTAAGGTAGGAAAACTGTCTAAATATAGTCTTTGAAGATGTGTCAGCTTGATAAGTATTCATTTAAAGCAGTTTCTGAGAACTCAGCCCACCCTTGCAGTTTAGGAACATTACAAAACCTAGTGAAGTCCATGACAGTGATAGTACATGATACTTTTAGACTATCACAAACACAAGGAGTAACATTCTCCACATAAAATGAAGAAATCCTTTGTAAAGATATATAATCATTTAGGTTTACATAGATCTCTTATTTCTTATGTAACATATGATTTCTTCCCTGGAAACATGAAAGCATTTCTTTTCCCCATTGTGTTAGAGCATGGGCTAAATATCAATGTGTGTTATTTCAAAAAGTTGATCTAAGATATTGCTAACATTCTGCTCATGCATATTGTGCATATTCTTTGAATATTCTTTGAATGTTAACAGACCAGATTTGCTGATTTTCTTTAACAATAGTGTCTGAGTTCCATACCAGAATTTCAGTTTCTTCAGTTTTAGTAAACCACTTTAGGGATTTATTGAAACCTTCTTGAAGATGTGTTTTGGGGAACATAAAGGAGAATCCATGCTAAAATTGCTTTTCTTTAGATTTAACAGTCTAGGCTCTAGGAGCAGAAAAATGAATTTACTTGGAAGGAGTCAAGTTATTTTACATATTAAACTTAGCAGAACTGTATTATTTTTACAATCATTTTAGGGTTGTTTAATAAGCCATTCTTAATTCAGGAACAATTTAAAGGCAATGAAGATAATAGATACTTCTTGGAACAGATATAAACAATGTGTTATTCAAATATTTAGCATAAATTAAAAGAATTTAAAATTTGGGAAAAAGTATATACATTTTATTTTTAAAAAAATTTGAGTGCTGTTTCATGGTTTCAGGATGTCAAAGTGTTTACTTTGACATTGACATTCATAGGCATGGCAATTTTAAATATAATACTCTTCATAACATACAGTAACATTATTTTTTTTTGTTGCCACATGACAGATTGCTTTACTTCAAATATGTGCAGTTTTACTAGAATTATAAAAATCCAAATATTCTTTATTATGCGCTAAAAAAAAGTAAATTATGCTATATAAAATAAGTCCTTTTAAAACAGTAAAAGTTTTCAATTAGAGAACAGGAACACAAAGGAGAAATGATGGAATTACAGTGAAGAGAGAATTATGTGGAGAAGATAAATTATTCTTTATTATTTGTCCTTTTTCAGATTACAGAAAAAGAAAGAATGTTAAATCAAATTGAAAATAACAAATTTAAAACATAAAAGATAATTTAATTACTTTTACTCTTGTAGATTGTTAATTAACCTCTGAAACTTTTCTTAGGCTAAAATAAAAAAATGAGTGTTTTTCAATAAAACTCTAGTGATTAGACATACAAATGCATCTGAGGTAGTTCTTCATGCGGGAAGCAAGGGGTGGAGTTTATAAAGAAACTTTCTCAGTAGCATGTGGGTAATTTCAATTTTCATGCTTTTCAACTTTGAATTTTTTTGCATCTTCATATGAAATGTTAGTACTAGTACTAGTCAGAAACAGAGTATGTTTTTGTAGCAACTTTTCATTATCTCTTTTCAGAGAGCAATAGTGTTGAGGAAAAAAAAATCCCCTGAGTGGTAAATAGCAGGCATTCTCATTTTCTCATGTTAATATTTGCTAAGGTAACAGTCATACCTATTATGAAAATTTTAGTAAAATAGTAAACCTATTTTATAGATGGTGCTGTGTAATGTCATTTTATTTCATGTTCTGTGCATTTCATTAACCTGTTTACACTGTCTTTTGTGAAAATTCTTTGTGCATCAGACACATCCACAGGTCAATGCATATATCTGGGAAATTTTACTCTAGACTGTAGGTCTATTGCAGCATCCCCAAAGATTGTGGAAAATATTTCCATCATCTTCTGTAGGTGTTAGTTAAGATCCATTTGAACATATAAACCAGCAAACAACATGGAATGCAATTAAGTAGAAAAGGATATTTCTGTGAGGTGAACACATATAGGATAAAATATAGGAGGTATAGGATAAAATGTTCTCCTGAGTTTCTTGAGTTAGTATTTGAAGCAATGGTGAAAAATATGGCCTTGAATTTGGGCCTCTATGAATGTTACTGGCATCATGACCATTATGAAACAAAAGCTGCAACTGTCATCTAAGTTGGTTCAGAATATGCACCTGAATATTTATTTTACTATAGTAAGTGACAATTAGGTAAGTTTTTCCCTACTTCCCTTTTAATAATTCCTGATTTACGAATTTATGTCTAGTGGTTCAATTAGGTTAAATGATGTGTTGAGACTGAAAGTTGTTGTTGATTAAAATAGCTATAAATCATGCCAGACAGAGTGGTAAACAGGTAGGCTTTTATTCTTGTGAAAAAGAAATTTTAAGAATCATGTAAATATTGCTTAATGCTACTTATTTATTCGTACTTATATTAATTAATACTTAATATTTACTTATTAAGTAAATATTACTTAATTTGTTGGTTGAAGACAAGAATGTGGGAAGAAAAATAAAAGACCAAATTTGATTCTTAATGATCTACAGATAATTTTCAGTTTTGGTAATGGTTATTGTTTGGGGCTTTTTCAGGCGTGTTTAATAACTGCTGATGTTTAGGCCGCTCTATCTGTAATAATAAATGACAAATTTTGTATTTAAAGTCAGAGGCTCAAAAAAATTTTGTACATAGATATCTTTAAAAGTGTCTCTACCTGTTTACTGTGCTGTCATTATTAAAGACCTCACAGACAAATATTATTTCACTTTCATTTATTGCATGTAATTTTGATATCCATTTTTAAAAAGGCATAAAATGCACATAAATAATTCATGCATATAAATAATCATAAAATGTAATGTGAATGTATATATTTTATAATTATAATGAGTTTATTTTAGTAAATTAAAAATATATCTATCTATATATTATATTTGATTATGTAGACTCAGTGAAAATAGCATATATAAATTTAAAATATTGCTAGGGGCATATGAATTTGCTGTGTCTCATGCAGTCTTACATTATATTAAATTATGACATAAAAGCAAATATGTTTAGTTAAATTGTTAGTGACATCCTTTCCCTTGAGAATATTTCATAAAAACAACATGTGGCTTAGTTGTTTGATGCTTACAATAATCCTGCTTGCATTTTCACCTAATTAACCCAAGAAAATCCATTGGAATATTTAGTTCTTTGCATTATTTTTAATATATTTTTTCATTTGATTAAAATTCAACCTTTTATTTTCAGGTCAAAAAAATCAGTACAATAATTTAACCACTGATTTTTGATTTTATTTTAAAGAGGAGCAAGAAAAGAGGGTTTGTGGTCAGGTGAATTTTTTTTTGCTGAATTTCCTAATGTATTAATGCTGTTTCGTTTACAGAAAAAAAATACCGTTCTTTACATGAACTTTTTCCTTCTTCATTCTCAAATTTAAAGCCACTCTGCCATCAACAATGTATGTATAAAAAATTACCATATAGCAGCAAAAAAGAAAATTCAGTCATAATATAAAGCAATTTTAACTCAGATGGATTAATTGTACTGTTATATCCAAATGAGCTAAAGCACGTTTTGGGTCCATTCTGTCAGTCCTTAATCAAAGAAAAAGAAGTTTTTCCATAATTATTCTCTTTTTATTGTTTAATGAATGTTTGAGGGTTTTTGTTTTGTTTTGATTTTTTTTTGATAAACCAGAATGAATTGCATGTATATTTCTACAGAGAGAATATAACTTGAAGATTGCATTATTGCATTTGAACTTGGCTGAAAGTGCAGTATGTTGAACTCTACATAAGTTTCTTCAGGAAGGTGTGCTCTTATATAATGTATCCAAATCAAAACAGCAACTATTTGATTTTTGGTCTTTAACTTTCAGAAGCACAAATATTTTCCATATGAGAATGAGCAAGAAAGAAATATTATACATCTCTTTAGCATTTATCTTTTCCCTACTCTCTGAGTTAATTTTTTGTGGCTAAAATTAAAATCAAGTTGGATCTCATGAGAAGTGCTTGTGACAATATAGTGACCTTTATATTTTATCAAGCTGAACATTTTTTTCCTTGTTTGTAGTGAAAAGAAAATGCTTTATTTGAAGTCTTACAGTACAGAGTCAAACTGAAAATTTTTAAACAAGTATTTGACAGCATATACTTTTATAGTTGCCAGCTTCCTCTTACTGGATTGTAAAATATGGAAAACTAGTACTGTTTTATGTAGTTAGACAATAATTCCTCAGGCAAATTTGAAAGGACTAGGCAGTATTTCTTGAACAGCTTGATTTTACTGATGTTATCAGATAAATATAACAGAAAAGAGAAATCTTGCGTTGCCTGGGAATGTGAGGAATTTCATAGTTGAATGAGTGCTTATATATAACAAAACACGATTCTTAAGAGCATGAACTTGACTTCATGACCTGGTTTATATACCTGTGATTTATTTTTTCCATTTACTCAAGAGATTTAGTGATTATGCATTACTGATATTGATTGTTGCTTGAGTTAATAATAGAACTGATTTTGTCCTGTTTCACTTTCTGTCTGCTTTTTAGAACTGAAAGGGATCATTGCCATTTGTAGTAGCTTGAGATTAGATCACCCCAGTTGAATAAATGTAACTGGGTCAGAACAAATTACCAAATGTGTTTACCACTTCAGGATGAGTGGCTACATGAACTGCACTGTAATTTTATTTTATTTTTTGCATTGTGACCAAAACTAGTAGAAATTGTGAGCACAACTACTAGTAAAATGAAGGCAATATGAGTTTGGCATGATAACAATGTTATTTATTGCTAATGATTTTTACAACTTCAGAAACTGAATTAAATTGAAAAAAACAATGCCAACAATTCCAATAATATGAAACCAGAACATTCATAATGGATATAGGTGCAAATCTGGCTCTTCCAAGTTTGTAGTAATTTTATTTGAAATTCTTGTTTGCATATAATTGAGCCACCCAAACGGAACCTACAGCAATATTTCTTAAGCTCCCGTGCATTCCTGCTGGTGTTTCTTTCTTCTTACAACTGAGCTGCTATTTGTTCTGCAGTCTGTTGGTTTCTGGAGTAACAATCCATTAAAGAGTCCATCCATCAAGAGTATTCTTCCTGTGCTCTAAGATGTGTCAATAGCAAAAACTATACATTGTCAGGCAATACAGTGAGTGTGCTCTGAAAAATAACAAACATACTCACACCCATGCCCCTGTTATTCTCTTCCCATTGCAGGAAGGAATGTTGCATTTTCTTTTCCTTTTTTTTGATTTTTCTTTTTTTGGAACTCTTCCATTATGCAGACAATATTTTGTTGTCTTTGTTCCATAAGGGATTTTTCAATTCGGTTTAATTATCAAGTTCTTTCAGAAACATTTTTTATATTTTTATGGGTCAGTTTGATAGTAATAGTTGTTAAACATACTTATATACTAAAAAAAATCCATATATAATATTTATATAATATCTACTCCTGTAAAATATACAATCAGTAAATGCTCTACTTTTTCTGAGGAAAATGGGTTCATTTACCATGTCTCTCATCCCAAAGGGATTAAAACTGAACCCTAGATTTTATTAGAAATCTCTTTTAAGGGCAGATCACAGTTTTCTACTGAAACAGCTCTCATTTGCTTTTCATCAGCAAGTGGTGATGATTTTGAATGCCTCATCTTTCTCTATAATCCTGTGATAATTGCATCCATTTAGTCTACCATGTAAGGCATCCATGCATTTTAATCTTTTGTTTACAGATACCTAGCCCTTCTCATGCTTTCCTGTTGAATGCTAATGAAGAGTGCAGGTCTTAGCCTATTCAGGATAAATAAGCAGTTAAGTAAGAGCTTTAAAAACTATAGCCTCACTAAACTATGTAATGAATTGATCAAGTGTCATTTTTACACTGAGAGATTGCTTCCAAATGTTTAATTTTGAGAGAGAGAGACATTTAATGAATATGCCTTCATTAAAGTGATAGAGTATGAGTGCATTTCTGCATTTTGTCATTGTTTTGTGGCTTTCATTGCCATTAACTGAAAAAAATATATCCAACCTACAAAATATAGTTCTCTAAAACCGTACAAAGCAATTAATGGAGATTCAGTATCTTTTAACTGATGGCAGTAAAGACAGAACCCGGTAGATGTAGAACAGCTAACATTTTTGTCTTCTAATTTACTTTCAGGAAATGCATACTTATGAAAAGATACAATGAAATTAACTTACTGGCAGAGATGAAAAAAATTGTTAGGGAATGATAAAAAAAGTAGATTGTTCAAAAGGATACAGTGTGCACTAGAACTCAAATCCTGCTTCTCCTGACAAGGAGTGACTTCTGTGGTAGGCTTAGACTCATACCAGATGCATGGCAGTGCTTTCTCTCCATTCTTTCCCTAGAAATATGCATTAGGAAATTATAGCCTAGGAAAACACCAAGAGTAACTAATATTAAAGTAAATACTTTTTAAAGGTAAAAAAAAAAACAAAACTAAATTAAACAACTTCAGCATGATAATAAGAAGTCCAGCTTTTATATTTGTTTTTTGCAGTAGGCTTGTCCCTATGGATTCCTTCCACTTACTGAGAGGAGCTGTGGCAACCTCTCTGACTTTAGAAATCTGAAAGCAAGTAGGACCAGGTTCTTTCTTACACACAGCATAGACTACATAATGAAAAAATACATAAGTGAAGTGCACTTTTCTCTGTTGTTTTGATGGTCTTCTTATCAAGCATTGTTTGACTTCCATTTAGATAGAAGTACACCATTTTTGGTCAGTGTTGGTTTCTTTATTTTATAAAATTTAAAAATTAGACAAAGAAACATAATTCCAGAACCAAAGAAAAAAAAAGGAAAAAGTAGAGATCTTCAATGAGTAAGGGGCAGGGCTTCCCCATAACATATTTACAGGCAGTGTTGCAGACTGAATGAAGGGAGGGAAGTTCTGATGCAGCTGATAGAATTCAAGAAGGCAGTTCAGTCTTCAAGTAACTCATTGTCCTATTTCTGACAGCTACACCTAACAATAGCATGTGGCCTTCTTACACTTTTCATTTGCACTCTAAGCAAGAGATCAAGAACAAAGACACAAATAATAAGAGGTCAGACTCTTTCTTTCCTGAATGAGTAGTGTGTTATGAAATAAAAATAAAACTGAAAACAGATAGAATGTTTTTTTGGAATATTTTGCATTTGCATTCAAGTACATAAAACAATTTAAAATAGAGAGAAAACTTATTTATTGTGCAATATGTGTCAAAACGGAATACTCAAGCTTCCATAAAAGCACTATTTTGCTCTGCTTTACTGCCCCTTCCAAAGAAAACTATTTTGGTATTTCTAGAACTTTGGAACTTTTGGTATTTCTAGAACTTTGCATTTTCATCCAATTTCACAGTACTCATAGAACTGAGTTACAGAGTCCAATTACAGGACTGTGTTTGAGAAGAGAATGTTGAATTTTTGATAGTTTACCTTTGCTTAAAGCATATTCCATCTATTTAAAAAACTCTTCTAGGTTTTCTTTCTGTTAACTTCCAGTTAACACTTTTTAATTATATTTGTAGCTAGGTTTGTTTATATTAATAGTTTTTCCTTTTCAACTTTGAATATTACTCACTGTGCTTATGTCATGTAGTAGAAAATAAATTTTCAGCTGAAGTATAGGAGATCTAAATGGGGTCTGGGTCTTGAGACTATATTCTGCTTTTGTTGTAATGGAACTAAAATTGTGCACTGGACATTTGTAGAGTTATTAATCTGAAAGTCTGATTTCCATCTTAGGAAACATTTCCCCAGGCAGCAATTGAAATGCACTAGTAGTTTTTGTTCATATTCAATCTATATTTGTATATTTATATCTACATGTGTGTATATAGGTAGGTAATGGCTGTGTGTGTAATTTGTATTGAAGTATCTTGATTTTTTTTTACAATCCTATGGCCAGATGGCCTTTTCTTGAGGCCTCAAGGATTGAGGTTTTTTCCACAGGTGTAGTGGTGGTTAAGTCTGAATACTCTGTACACATGGCAGCTGATCTAAAACCTGAGGACGACAGGTTTTAGTTAGTTTACAGGGCCAACTTACAATTTCCCTGTTACCATTTCAATTTACAGGGACAGAGAAGATCCTCTGGGGTCTCTTGCCAGTGTTAAGATGACTACTATTACTGTTCCCATGGCAAGCGTTGTAACAGGGAGTGATTGAAGCCAGGCTCTGGGGAATGAACTACTGCTATCTTCCATTGACCTCAAAGCATTTGGTAAATTGACCTCAAAATCAGTCCTTGTGTTTCTCCTAAAAGAAGTGCTTTATATATTTAAAGAATAATTTTACTGTTTGAAACGCATTTTTAAGAGTTTAAGTGGATATAAATACGTCTCCCTACTCCTATCTCCCTGATCCCAATTGTCAGTGAAATAACCTCTCTCCTTCTTTCTTATTTCTCATTTAAGGCATGATATTCTCTACAAGCCTCTTGGGCAGATAATTTCCTACATAGGCTGTAAATTTATACTTATTGTTGCAGTACATCAGAGCCATCCAATTGTCCTTAGAATTTGTTTTACTAACAGTAGTTGTCAAGCATTGACTTTGAAGGTTTCTGTAGTGTCATCTCTTAAAATGATTTGTTCAAACCTCAGGAGACAATTAGTTATGAAAAAAGCTGAAAATAATTTGAGATTCAGCTTAGCCGTTCAAATGTTCACTGAAGCCATATGGTCTTTTCTTTCTACACTCTTAGAAATACATTTAGAATTATATCATATCATGCAGTTATATTTTGCATTTTGATATCATGCATTTTATTTGTTGATTGAAAATAGTTAGAGAATTCCATAAAAATAAAATAGACCAGAAAATTTTCAATGTAAATTGGTGAAATGTACTCCAAGTAGAATATTGGGGAGAAATGTCATTGTTAGGAAAAGAATCAAGCTTTTGACTTGGTGGAACTGGCTAATATATTTCTAAATATGGCTGGAAAGCAACCAGTTGTCATATCAGGAATATAAAACATGGATTATTTTATCCCCAAAGAATATAATAATGTAAAAGTGTTGTTCGGTACAAAATATCATATTACCCTATACTGAAGCCCACCTTTCTGGAGGTAAAATATATTACTTAAATTATAATAATTTTCATGGAAAAAGCCTCAGTAGCCTCCAAGTGTTCAGTAAATTACCTTCAAAATTTTTCCTTTTGGTTTTACATGAAGAGGTACTTTGTATGTGTGAATGCTATCTTAATAAAATCGGATGGAACACCAGTGTGAGTAGCTGCTGCCATTCTGCTCAGCCAGCACTGTTCAGGATATTTAGACTCCATATCAATTATAAAATGAGTGATAATTCTTAAGAATATAATTTAAATTAATATTAAAGAATCATTTTTTTTTATTATTTGTTTTAAAGAGGATTAGACTGTTTTTATATTGTAAGACTGCCACCTGATATATGAAGGTATGCATTTTTGAAACAAAAGAATGGCTGATTTTTTTTAATTACTGAATTTTTCATATTATAGCTAAAGCTTCTGCTCCAAATTAATCTATCTTTACTGCTACAAAAAAATAATAATGCTCATTACAGTGATGACATTTATGTTTCATTTGTACTTATCTTTTGAGTAGTGAGCTTAAAAGGATTCTGTAAGCATTAGAAAGATAAAATAATACTCTTTTTTTTGTATTTCTGAAACAGCTCACTTTTTACAACCAGCCACTTTCTTAATTATAGAAAAAATACCTGATTTATAATTTATTCTTAGTGAAATATGTGGATATCAGTTTTTATAGTAAAGAAATTGACCATAATCATTGCAAATGTTATATCAGGAAGGAAAGAGGGAAAGGATGCTCAAGAAATTTAGGACAAATTGCTAATATAGCAAACATATAGCTGTAAAATGATTTCTTAAATCATAAAAATATTCTAATTTGCTTTGGGATTTTCATTATTGCTATTACACACTACCAAGAAAACCCTAATGGAGATGGGTCTTTTTGAAGTTAAGACATAGTATTAGCTGGCTTGGAAAAAAAGTAAAAAGCATTGTTTTTTTAAGAAACAGAGTAGGTACCACCATAATCTGTTTTCCCCTCAGTATAGCAGTGAATAACCAGGTGCTTCCCTGCAGCTACATACGACAGGAAAAATCTCTTTGCATGTACTAATTAGTTTACAGCACCCTATAGCCTGGAGTTCAGCAGGAATTATTTGCAAGCAAGTAAAATATAAAGATAGTTCTTGTTGTAAAGTAGCTGAATTGCTTCTTTGATCATCAAGCAGTTTTTTCTAATGGGAAATGTTTCTCTTATTTTAAAAATTAATATGGATGGAAAGCTAAATCAGCAGAAGTCATAAGAAAACTATTGTGTTTCAGGTTGTGATTGTTTCTTGAGACAAGTGATAAACTTGGTGCATTTGGACTATTCTAAACACAAAATGAAAATAATGCAAGTTTATTTAAATATAATGGATTGAACTAAGCAAACAAAATTTATGCTTGTAAAACAAATATAAAAAAGAAACAAGTTTAAATACCTTTCATGATTTTTCATAAATCTCTTAGAGAATTTTTGAATATTCCTTACTAAGATACACTTTGAATGGACCTAGATTCAGACAGAATATCTTTATTTGGTATCTATGCTGAATCAGTGGCTTATCTATTTTACATTTATACAATGTATCATTCAGTGCACAGAGCATTGCATGCTCACAACAAGAAGAATAACTCTCTCAAAATATAAAGGAAGAACATAAAAATAGCACAGTCTGAAAATACAGCCACACAAAAAGTTAAAAGAACTACTGATGTCAATGGCAAAATTCACATCATATATTCCAGACCATAATGATAAGGACATACAATTGCACTTTTTTTTCAATGTTTGTTTGTTTCTTAAGTTGTCCTCTGCAGCCAATACTCATATGATTATGAATTTTCTTAAATTACCCTTATGACATAATATGTTAACTTAAATTCAGTGAAGGTAGTTTAAACAGAGGGATTTGACCTTACAGTCAGTTGGATAGACAAAAGGAGGATATACAATGAATGTAGTGTCCTGCCTGCCATTAATAAATGATTATTTATTTGGTTTGATTGGGGTCTGTATTCTTAATTTTACATCTGGAAGCAAAGTCACTGCACAGATGATAAACCAAAACCAAGTCAGGTAGTCCAGAGGTATACTGAGCAAGTGTGCTGGACATTACAATGATTACTATTCAAAAAGGAAAAGTGGTGTATCAGGACCCATACCAATTGCTAGACTACTTGCAATGCACACTTGCAACACAGCCCATTTAGCCTAAGTAAAAGCTCCCTTGGGATGTTTAGTATCTGCTTGCTGTGTCATAGATTGAAATGCTGTGTTTTATTGCCTGCTTACCTTCTACAAAATCATTATCTTGCTTCAAAATTCTTAGTAGAACAGTGGTTGCTCATTACAGGCTACTGAAAATAAACAGAATTCAAAATAAAAAAGTAAAAATAAACAGGAGAAGAAATAGTCTTAAGCAAGAAATAATTTCAGCTTTGGGACTGCATATTTAGTAGGCATTAAAGGATAATGCTGGAAATGCTTTGAAATAGAGTAAGAAAGGACTGTGATTCAAATTGCTGACAGTTGTATTTAGGTTATTGGATAATCCATGAATGGGTCTAATATTTATTACTGAGACCATACTTGTTAACTTTACAAACTCAGATGTTACAAACTTGGAGTGTTTTCATCATAAATATGGTTTTTATTTTGCACATGAACTGTTTTGTTCAAAACAGAACAGTGCTCCTGAGAGATTAGCTTCTCTGTAGATAAATATTAGCAATAATTGTCTGTTTGAATGAATAAGCTTTATTTTTCCCTCTCATACACACATAATAAAAGATTCGTTTCTCATGCATGAACTTGCAAACATTTTTCTTAGTAGAATTACTTTTTTATAATAATATTTTTGCATGTGCTAAGCGATATATATTCTTATATATATTGAGATACTAAGTAATATATATTTCTATACAAAACCAAATTATTGTATGTTCCTGATTTCTAAGATGCCTGCCTTAAGATGCATAACAATCCTATATTAAAAACCTTCAAAATATCTCATATCTTAAAGATATGATATATCTCATATCAAGCTTCTGGAAAATGAAAGCTGTAAATCTTTTAATACTTCAGGGGTCAAACTTGTTAAAAAGGCTCTTATAGTTTTCTTGACTATGTCTGTTCCATTACAAAGCCCACAATTACAGCTTATGCTTAAAACTAGAATACACACACATTGTGTATATTCTACACTGTTGCACACAAGGAAATGTGTATCGACTCCTTCAGACAAGTTGAATAACAACTTTTAGTCCCACTAGAGCAGTACTAGCAAAGGCTGCTCACCTAGATCTTTTCCTCTGGTGTAAATGTATTTCTCCTAGAGAACATAGAATTACAGAATAGACTGAGTTGGAAGAGGCACTTTGTTGTCATCCACGTGAATCCCCAACATTCCATAACAGAAATTGGGGAACTTTGAAGGCTTCCCAATGCTGTGCCCAATTCAAGTTTTTGAGATCACCAAAGATAGAGATGGCATAACTTCTCTGTAATGTCTTTCTGTACTAAAGTACTCTCACCGTGAAAAAACTCTTATGTGCAGAGAGAACTCCTTTTTCTGCCTTTTGTCTTTTCTCTGTACATCTTCGAGAAGGATATGAGTCCATCCACTCTTCAGGTAGCTGAACACAGAAAGTAGATTTTACCCTGTTATTATTTCTGCAGATGTCTCATTCTGCTGGACTCTGAGATTTTATTTTTATGGCACAGGTGGCCCAGAACTGGACACTACTCCAATGTAGCATCATGACTGTCCAATGGGCAGGAACAATCACTTGACACACAGGCTGAAAGTTGCTGAGGTGTATAGTCCATTCCACTATCCAGGTTGCTAATGAAGCTTTTTGACAGTTTTGGCTCCTATATCAACCCAATGAGAAATATTTTCCATTACTGGCCATCAGCTAAATTTTGAAGTATTTCTACTCTTCTCCAAAAATGGAAATGCAGCAAATTTTTTCTTCACCTAGCAATCTACTGGCATCCAGGCATTACCTTCCCAATTTGGTCATAGATTTGCTGTAGGACACTCTGATAGACAGTCATTAAAATCAAATTCACATCTCCTGCTCTTTCTTTAATCACAGAGTTAATCTTTTTATCACTGAAAATACTTGAGCTGGTTAGATATGATTGTCCTTGTAAACCTCATTTTGCTATTCTAAAAGACCTTGGTCTTTTCTACTTGTTAGTGGTTTCAAGGAGGATTTTCCCCATTATCTTCCCAGAGTCTAGGGGGGGATTTACTGGTCTGTAATTCTATGAGTCTTTCTCCTTGAAATTCTTTGAAGCTAGAAGTGACAATTTTCTTTTCTAGACATCAAGGATTTCCTTCGAATGTGGCCTGATGAAGAGATCTGTCTCTGCAAACTTTCTCTATCCATTTACTAAAGCAAACTTTAGAATGAGACACTGCTTTTTTTGGAGGAATTCCTGAACATTATTATATCTTTAGACTGTGCTATAATACTCAGTTTGTAAAGGAAACAATGAATAAAGAGTTTTGCTTAATGAAATTGTCACAACTGATCAGTATCAAATGGAGTTGCCTTCATGGACCCTCTTATAAATCTCCTAGTTTATGTTAGATGAGCATTACTCAAACAATATTCAGCAATCAATACCAAAAAGAGTAGCATTCCACAAGTGGAGATGGTGTTCTTACATGGAATAATGTTGACATGTCCATTAATATTTTCATCACAGCATTGTTTATATTATGCTGTTTACAGAAAATTCCTGGACTGTCCAAGAAAAAATTCTAATGTGTCAAACTGAGGTGGCTCAACAGTCAACAGTAAATTTACTTTATTAACAGATACCAGGCAGGAGTGAGTATACATAATGTCTTACTATAAAGGTTGGCCTTGATTCACTGCAAATCACTTCTCACTTCAGAGGGGGAGTGTAACAGACTTCTGTAGGTGGGTATACTACCCTAAGTGAAACCAGTTCATTAACACATACAGAAGCTTAGAGACATAACGTAGGCTTTTTTATATAGATTCAGTTGCAGGAATGTGTAGAGTACTTGGTGATAGCTTTTCTGGACTTCTACAAGCTACAATTAAGTTGTTTTATCTCCATCAGACAGGTATTTCTCTGTTTGAATCTCAGAACCCTGGTGAAACAAGAAACATAACAGAGCCCTGTTGAGGTCTTCAGATCTGTAACATTCCCTAGCATGTCTAACTGAGCTAACACTATTAGCTGTAAATTTTATATGTAAATGTATATTTTTTTCTTTTTTTTACATGAATTAAAAGTTATCCAAAGAGAGTTCTGGAACAGTTAATTCCATTACTCTTCCATCTCTTTTCTCTTGTTATATTTAACTGGAAAAATAGTAAAATTCTGGTATTCTTAACTATTTTTGGTGTTAAGTGTGGGTTTCTTTACTATGAAAAATGGATAAACTTTGAAGTTATTATGAATTGCATCAGGTGTAGGAACAGTTGTTCTTAGGTGGATGCTACTTTTTAAGATAGAATGAAGACTGAATTAATTAGGATTGTCCTCTTTATTTGCTTTGATAAAATTTTTGTGTCAGATAAGTCAGTTAGGGATGCACAACTTTATCCCACATCCTCTGAGATTTTTCCTTTTTTTTAATCTGCTGATGGCTGTTGTTACACTGTACATTCAAAATTTTGCTTTCCCTTGCCCATTTTGATTCAAGTTAATTCTACTTTTCATCAAATGGTCCTCTTTATTTATTTATGTGTCATTGTATAAACTTCTGTAGCTTGGGAAACTTCAGACTTGTCTCTGCAGTTGGTCTAATGCACAACATGCTTTGGATTCCTCTAACCGTACAACAGCATCCTTACAAATTCTTGTATAGAGACATTGGTTTGAGGGGGTTTGTCTTCCTTGCTAATATTCTTTCCATATTAAGAGTGGCCTAAAGACAGCTAGTTATCCTGTCAGGTAACCTAAACAGTTGGAGTTCATTCAAATGTGGTCAGAACTGGTTTTAAATTGTACTCATATCTTCTGGTTTCTTATTGGATATCTGACATTTTTTAAATGTTGGTCATTTGTTTAGTAGTTCCATGAGATGTAGTGGTGAGAATGCAAAGTATTTTCAATTGTTTTCTTGTTTCACAATATACTAAAAAAATAATATCTATTTATGCTCAAACTGTTTGAGCACTACAGCTCAGTGAATTGTTTACACGGTTTGTTTGGAGATACAGAGTGTTGATGTAAGCAGGAGCAAAAAAGATATAGCTAGAAAATTCAACACCCTAATTTTCTTTTACTATCTGTGCCATCACAGACGAGGAAATCATATCTTTGGGATAGTTTCTCTTAATAAAATTTCCTCTTTAAAATTTCCTCTTTATCTTAGCAAAGATAACTGTGTTTTATATTGTTAAAGACATATTACCTTGCCAGGACTCAACTGAGTATGTTTGTACTTGTGTAACTTTGAGTTTATCCATACTTGACAGGGTTCTTGTATAAATTACTATGTGTTTATTAGTCAGGAGAATGCAAAGTCTACATATTTCAATAGTTCATAGCACACAGCTTTAATGGATGTAAAATCCATGCTGATCAAATCCTGATTTTTTCTGTAAGGTGGGCAAGGAAATGCAAGAAGAGCTACTAATGTTAACAGGTGTGTGGATTTTTCATCTTTAAAAGTTATGGTATCATTTTGTCATTTTTTTCTTAGTTCTCAAAATAGTAATAATTTTATCAAAGATAATAAGGCTCTTCAAAAGGAATATTGTGGAAAGGTGTGATTCTTCCAATTCTGGTGTGACTGATTCTTATTTTGTAGTAGGATATCAATTGGAAAACTTGAACCACATTTTTTAAGAATGACCATGCTTTCTGTGTATTCAAGCTTATCTTTAGGACAGTTACACCTTGCAATATCTCAGAAACAAAGAAATCAGGAATTGTGATTGTTTTTTACAGTTCCCGAAAAGTTCCTCCCACTGTATGAAAGAACATATTCTCTGTGGTTTTTGCTGAAGTTACTCAGACTCAGAGATATTTGAGTAATTTTCCAGAGACAACATGTTTAAGAAACCCATCAACTTTAAAATATTTTTTTAAAATTATGGTCTTTTTAAAAATAGATCTTCTACTGACAGACTGTCTATTATAGATTTGACATTATAGTCATTAAATTAATTTTAAAGTTATGAAACTAACCCATAAAATCAGCAGGGAAGTAATTGTTATAATATAGAAACAGCATAGACAAACTGTGAGATTAGAGTAAAATCCTAGCATAAGAGATGAGAATTTTCTGGCTGGTACTTATTGTAATTGATATAATTAGAAAGATGAGCTTTTAGAATGTTTCACACCAGAATACAGCATACCTGAAATTTTATCTCTTGTGCCCAACTAGAAAGAATTAAAGACAAAAATTTAAACAGTATTCTTCAGTCATGAGTATTGATAGAATATAAATTGTACCTTAATGTATTAAATTGTACCCATATATAAGCACAGGTACGTTGCAGAAAGATTTATTAACTCTTAACTGCATTAAGAGCACTTCATCTGGTGCATATTTTTAGACATATGATGCAAAAGAATGTTCTTAGCTACACTGCCTTATATCCTCTCCTGAGATCAGGCTTGTAACAAAATCATTATCTTTTTTGCATATTCAGGTCACTAACAGAACAATATATGATTAGCTTTAAGATTTAACCATGCAGTTAAAAAGACTGATTTAATTTTACTACTGATTTTAATTTCACATTTAAATAGAGTAATTTATGTTTCTTCTAAAAATACCAAAATATCCGGTACTCAGAATCATCACGGTTGGAAGAGAACTTCAAGATCATATAATCCAACCATCAATCCAGAACTACCAAAATCACCCTAAAACTCTATCTCAAAATGCCACATCTAGATGTCTCTTAAATACTTTCACTTCAAGGGATGCTGATTCCACCACATCTGGGTACAGCTTATTTCAATGGCTAAGCACTCTTGGAGTGAAAAATATTCTAATATCTAACCTGAACCTCCACTGGTACAACTTGAGGCCCTTCCCTCTTGTTCTTTCTCTTGATATATTGCAGAAGAGACTACACCTCATACAACCTCACTGCAGCCTCCTTTCAGGTAATTCCAGGGAGAAATGAGGTTTCTCCCTTGCTCCCTCTCACTCCTAAACAGAGGTCAACCTTTATTTCAAATTGCCGAATAAACTAATTTCCACATTTTCTTGGAATTGAGTCTCTGTAAATTTGAGTCTGGTTTTCGTAGTTACACACAGGTAATTGTAAAATGTCTTTTTTCTTTGAGAAGGAAAAAGATCCTTAAACATTTTCTTCCTTTGGCAACCACCTTCTAAATGCTATACTAATTACTTCCAGTAGCAATGATACCGTACAGTGCTACTGCACTCAGGGAATGGAGGCCTTATATAATGTATTGCACTAATCACCTCTGAAGTTAAATAAGTACATTATCTGTCCAGTGTGACCCTTTAGGGAAATGGAAATTGCTTCTCTGTGTAGCATCACTTTGGGCCTGCAAAGCTGTCTAAAATACTTCAATCAAAAGACATGTGCTTGTCAATACTTGGCAGGAAGATCTCAAAAAACACATAATGTACTGTAGGCATAGTTTAGGGTGGTAAGTAATGTTTTGTTAAGAGTTTGAATCGATCAATAAAGACACTGTGATACAGGAGCATATCTCCTGTCTTTCTGGCAAAAAGTAAATAAGTATATTTTACAAACAATGATCTTTAGAGAGTCTTCTGAGTTTATTGTACTGTGAGCCAAGCAAGGAATGGTGTTCTGTCTAGTTTACATTTTATAAAAATTAGATAAGGCAGATAACAATTGTATTATCTTGCAGAACCTTAACTAAAAATTGATGTGAAGCTTCAGTTCTATTACAGGATGTACAGCAGGACTATTGAATAAGAAAGGAAATATTTGTCACTTTTTGTGTTAAGCTATAAAGCAAGTGTTTTTAGAGAGAAGGAAAACTGAAGTGTCTCATTCTAGGATACAGAAAGCTGCAGCTACTCTGGTTTGAATAAATAAAAAGGCAATACAGAGAGTAATACTGTGTCTGAAAACACCCTCCTGCTATAATTTTTTTCTGCTCTTTATGGCTGTCTTCACATGTCAACCATGAGCTGGTAAGGTTTGATTTGTATGTAGGAGAAGTTATTACTACATTAATAAAAATTACAGGGCAATAGAATGAGAAAGAGGTGCCCCTTGAAAGGAATTAAAACTTTTTGTCCTGTTTGTGTCAGTTACTGACTGAAGGAAAACAAGAACTTGACTTTTGCCTTTCTCTACTCCTTGGTAAATACTAACGATGCAGTAGGGGTTTAATTAATTTAACTAAGTACTTATTTCTGAGTGTGGGCAGAAGCAGATGTGTACAGAAGAGTTAAAAGCTACAAAAGTCCACATGAGTACTTCTCTGGAGTACCCTCCTATAAACACAACAAGTTATGGCTCTCAACTTGAAAAAATTTATTTTTCTTTATTCAGATTAAGTTTTATTTGAGAACATAAAACGTATCTTGAACTGAAGCAGAGATTTCTCATCCAGGACTAGATATGGTACAGACTTCACAAAGCAAATAAGACAGGTTTTCTCCTGGAGAAGGAGTCAAGTCTAATTTTAGACATGACAAAACAAGTGAGCGCAAGGAATAGTGTGGAAGGGTGGAAGCTGAAGAGGGTCACACTGAGATTACAGGGTTACTTAGGTTCATGTCATGCATATCTTCATAGTTCCATTTGTATATGACTTTTTTTAAGCTTCTGTAAGTATTCCAGAAGTATCTGAAGAGGCAGCTGAAAGATGAAGAAGTGTGTCTAAGATTTTGCAGAAGTAAAAGAGGTGATAAAGGGAAGAAATTGCCTATAGAAAATAAGAGTCTATATTTGTGTGAATGCTCTTTTGTTTTTCTTTGTGACCTTCTAGCCATCAAAAGATATTCAGATGATGACTAATCTGTGTAATCTATGTGGAGGCACAGTTTAGAGTTTCTTTTTTGCTGGATATGTAAATACAGCTTTGTAGAATAACTCCAGTGAAAGAGTTACCATTTAAACCTTATTGTAGCTCCTGGATGGAGCATGGGCAGGTTTTTTTGTGTTGTGAGGGTAGGTCCTCAAACTGTTGACCAGAACTCAAATCACATCTCCAAAAAGAGGATTCTTAATATAGGAAGTAAGCCAATTCTGTTTAGGGAGTTAACCTTGATTGAGGTCCAAATGTTTGTTTAGAGAATAAATCCCTTCATCAGCAGGATAAGGAGAGAAAATAGGATGAGCATGCTCCTGGGTTGAGATAAAGGCAGGGAGATGCTTACCAGTTGTTGTCATCAGCTGAAAAAATTTCAGAAGGTGAGAAATACAGACACTGAGACACCTTTCTTCCCCCCTTTTCCAAGTTTTACTTTATTCCTTCACTCCAGGTTCCTCTGCCCACCCCCAGAGAGAGAAGGGAGCTTGAGGGGCAGTTTGTAGTCAGTACATAATGGTTTCTCTCTTGCTTCTTGACCAGATATAAGTCCTTGCAATTTATATCCAATATAATTCCCCCAGCTTCCCCTTTCCATCTTCCTTAGCCACCCTTTTCATGACTACTGGCCAAGGTTCAGTAGATGAACTTTTATCCTATATTTTAACCTCTGAGAGAAGTGCCCTCCATGTCAGAAACCAAGTTCAAAACTACTAAAGCTGAGGAGGGCGTGTAATACAAAAGTCACTTGGCTGATTAGTCTGATTAAAAGAGATTTTCTGTTCTGTTAGGCACAGGACTCACTAGAAGGCTCAGCACTGTTAATCAGAGGCACACACTGGACAGAGTCATCCCTGGACAAGGCATATTCTGATGATGCTCAGCCTCTGTTTCTAAATGTTTTCTGTTAAATGGTTGCATACCTCTCAAGATGAGCTTAAAAATCATGAGGAAAGGATGTGTGTCACCCTGGTTTTTTAAGATTTTCTAAGCCTTCTGATGTTGACATTCTTGTAGTGAACTTTCTCATGCACTTTCTGTAAATAACTCATTGTTTTGCATTCCTTTATGGAGCAGAAGAGAGTTGATAGACTGTTAGTTTGACCAGTGTCATTGGAGAGGTGTCACTGTCACCCTCCAATCTGCTGTCACTTTTGGAAAACTATAAATGTTAGAGTCAGAAAATAAACTTCCCCTTTTTTCTTCACCTTGAGAACAGCAGTGTGAGCTTGTGTGCTTTTGTGTCCTATTGTGACAGATGTGCAAGACCAGGGCACTCCTGAAGGCAGAAAAAGATGAAATCATATAAATATGACTTAGCAACCTCTAAAAACATAAATGTATTGTCAACACTGCTACCATACTACATCCAAAACTGAACTTCATACCAGCTTATACCAGCTGCTAGGAAGAAAATTGACTCTATCCCAGTGAAAAAGAATTTACAGATTGCTTGAAATTTAAGTATTTCTAAAAATAGGGATGAGGATTTTCCAAAGTAGCCAATATTTTATTTCTTCCATTTTTTTTTCAATATACTTAGGGAGGACATATACGGGTAAACAATAATAATATTTTCTGGTAAATATGTAAGAATGTTATATGAAACAGCTAAATGTAGGCTAGTTGGAAAGAAAGTGCAAATTAAAAATATTAGAAGTATTGTGAATAACCTGTTTTTTAAAATGGCACCCAATTATCACTATCGAGTCAGAGGAATGAGGGAGTACAAATGAAGGCTCAAAGATTCTCAGGTATGCTAAGAGCCTAAAGAGCAAAGCATACAAAGAGGGAAAATCATGTTGGAGGCATCATTTTATATATATTGCCAAAAAAGGGCAAAATATTTTCTAACACAACAAATACTCTAGTTTTCTGAATTGTCACTCAGAACTCAGGAAGGGTTGGAAATCTTGTGAAAACTAAAATGAAAGCAACTCTTTTAACATCTCCCCTACCATACCATACTCGAGATATCTCAGAATATCTCCTATAATATTTTTTGTAAAACTTCAATGTATTTAGCAGCAGTCAGGACACTGATTGTGGGAGAAGCCTACATTCATTGTGAAGTTCACATGCATTAAAATATAGTAATTTTAAATAAGTTTTCTTCAGATTCTTGACTGTCATTTAATATATAACTCTATTGACATTTCTTCTGTTCAAGAAATGGATGGACTAATATTTTGGAAACTGAAAAGTTATGTAAGAACTGAAACCAGTGTATATACTAAATTAAGCAATAATACCTGACTAGTGCTTCAAAAATTAGATTGTATGTATATCTTTTACACTTGTTTCCATCATACATTAATCTTTGCTTATGATGGTAATATGCTATGTCTTTAACCCAGAATAGTAATGAATTTTAATAAACTCTTAATTCACATCTGTAAAAACAAATGTTTCAGTTATCATAAAGTTATTATAATTATCACATAACAGTTAAGAATTTTTATATAATTTATTTAATTTTATTTAAATTTATTTATTTGATTAATTTTCATCAAATAAAACAGCCTTTATAGTTTTGGTTCTGATTTGACCTATGACTTATCTACGCATTTCTGTACCTTCCTAGCCTATATTTCTTTGGATTTTAGAGCAGGACTAGTAGCTAATAGGGCAGTACAAACTGACAAGTTCCAAAAATCACTACGTATTCCCTGTTGCTGGGTTATATTACTCCTGTATGGTTCATGTTGCTTATAGTAGAATTTTATGAAAAAATTTTTATATTATTTCCTAATAAGATAATATTGTGTTTGGTCTTTTTAGTCTTTTGGTTTTTTTTTTTTCATTTAGCCAGGAAGCTTAAATTGTGTAAAAATGGGACAAGATATATTCATTCATATAATGAAGATTTTGGTTCTGATCCTGCATTAGCTTGTGTATTGGTATTTTATCTCTGACTCAATGGGATTTAACAGGATCCTGTTGATGTTTAAAGTTAATAGTGCCTATAAGCAATTTAAAGGTATACAGGGTAAACATATAAAACAAAATTCTGTAAAGTGTGTATACAACTTCCACATGAATCTTGGTGCCTTCCTAGAATTTGGATTGAATTATATCACCCAAATTGAGAAGATTTATAGATATTTTTTAGTGATGTAAAAAGTCCTTTAGGTTGAATTTCTAGTCAATGGAGAGATGATGATTCAATGCAACTGCTTTAGATGGGGATTTGTTTAATATATAAAAAAAGTGTTAGATGATTAGTTCTTCTCAGGAAGCATGGCAGCTATATGAGGGAAGATGATGTGGAAGATGACAACAGTGCAAGCAAGGCAATTACTGTACTGAAAAATGTATCTGAGCAGGGCAGGGGTCTTGGTAATTATGATCTCTGTTTACAGCCCAGAAGTCATCAGGTGTGACAACGAATGCCACATGGTGGGACAATGAAGGATCCAAACAGAAAAAAATCTCAGTTTTTCTAAAAGCCATAATTTAGGAAAAAAGAAATGAGGCTTTAATAAAGAGAAGCAGTAACATGTTTTTTTTCTTAAATAGTGTAGTATGTTTTGATAAAGCATCCTGGATATTCTTGAAAAAGTTTCGAAATATTGTAATTTGTCAGTTCTTATGCAGTAAAATATGGATTAAGGGTGTAGTCCTGCACAGAAACCCTGTAAAACAATGACTAGAAAAATCATTCTACACTCTGCTCTAATGAATGGGAGAATGAGTAATTTGCTAGAGCTGAGATTAGAGCTGATGGTTTGCTGTGTTCAGCGATACCCAGCACTGGCTAAGTGTGCTCACATTCATGAAGAAAATAGGGTAAGATTCTTTTGATTTATCAATTTCTGGTCATTAGATAAAGCTTTACAGCTTGTGAAATCTTTGTGCTACTGGCTCTTGTCTGCTCACTTCTTGGTCTGACAGCAAAAGACATGTCTATGTGCATGTAAGTGGGTAATCATATTTTCTTTACTTTTCTTCATAGGCCTGATGCAATGAAAAGTGAGGAAATTCGACAGGTTTGAACTAATGCTGGAATAGTATGCACAGTGTAATTTTATGCTGTCTGTGGCATATATTGCTGGCTATGAGGAATGTGTTGGTCACATCATGCTTTAGATAATATTTTTGTAATACTATTTAGTCTCAATTTATTTATGTGTTCATTTAAAAACCCACAATAGTTACATGGTGTTTCAAATACCATGGAAAAGAATGTAATTTAAATAAACTAAGCACAGCTACCAGTAAATAATCTCATTAGTCCTTTAAATTATACTTGCATCATACTTCTTTGCAATTGTGTTTTCTTTATTTCCTTTGCCTATATTCATAATTCCATGAGTATAGGGAAGTATTCTATCTGACTGCATCAGACCATGAATTAAGTTTATTGTGTTTGATTGTTGTCTTGTAATTTCAAACGATCTTGTAGAACACAGATTTTTCTTAGCCTTTCCATAGTTGTTATGTAGCTCCTATTTGGGTCAGAGCTGAAAGCAGTATCATGTCAGCAATAAGGAGGAAAAATTTTGTCAGTATGCATTTTTAAGTAAGAATTGAAGTCCAGGTGCTATAATGGAAGCTGATAACTCTCATGGATTTTTAGCTAAATATTCAGTATCAACCTGTGTTTTAAAAATCCCTTGTGTTTTGGTTTTTTTTGATCCTGAGAGAAAAAAGAAAAATAATGATTTTAA
Organism: Molothrus aeneus; assembly: GCF_037042795.1. Lineage (NCBI taxonomy): Eukaryota > Metazoa > Chordata > Aves > Passeriformes > Icteridae > Molothrus > Molothrus aeneus. The sequence continues at coordinate 104,888,771 of NC_089648.1, forward strand.
TAAAATAATTTAAAAAAAAGAAAAAAGCTGGTTTAGACCATCCAGAAAAGTTCTCTATAAGAATTTAACAGGTAACAGGATGAATATGATTGAATGACAGTACCTGGTACCTGTTTAGCAAATATCTGAAATCAACACATAAAACTCGAATGGCCTATATGTAATACTAATGGGTCCAAGCCACATTTTTCCCACAAGGAGTATCCCTACTGGTATAAATTCAGTTCTGTGCAATATTCCTAGGCAGCTGTGTTTTGGTATAATGAAAATTCAATTAAAAATATTACTCCACTAGTCCGTTTTCTGTTCTCTCTAAATTGCAGTTTGGGGTTTTCTGCTCTTTTTAACAAGTTGCATTGCTCTCCAGAAGACAGAGCTTAAAGTAAAAATGTCTTTATCTCCAGATATTACAGTCTGTACTAAGCATATCTATTAATTTGCTTTCAAAACATAATACTATCTTGATGCTATCATCAGAGATAAACTGACAGGTTTTGATTTAAGAACTATTGAAATTGGTGGAAGGTATCCTTTACATATTCTCAGCAGCTTTGAATTGAGTTGATTTGTATGGAGCATGCTAGACCACACACCTTTTACGAAAGCAACTGAAAGCAGCAGTCAGTGTGTGACAGGATGTACTGCTCTGAGTGTAGTGTGTGTACAAATACCCTGTGTCTACAATCACATCTAAGCTCATCTAGACTGAGTCCCATGACTCTCTAGGAGACTGTGTTTTTATTCACAGACCAAAACTGTAGAAGCAGTTCTAGTAAATCCTAAGTCACATCTCTTCCTGAGTTTGTCTCAAACTGGACACTGGAAGGGAGGAGTGAGTGCCTGCAGGTGAAGAATTAACAGAATCTTATCTCATCAAACTCCTAAATAAAAAGAGAAGCAGAAATGTTAGCAGTAGATCACAGTTAATATTATGACAGGTTCTGGATTCAAACAGGCTCAAGGAGCCTAAAAAGATCACCAGTGCTGGCTCCAGTCTGATCCAGCTGGTAGGGTGTCCAGGGTCCTGTGGGCACCATCTGGGCTTTATGGACATACCTTTTTATAGCTATGTTTCCCCACCCTGGAGATGAGTTTCTTGCGTTCTATACAAATTAATTTTCATGTGCAGACAATTCTTCCAGACCTTTCTGAAAATAGTTTTGAGGTCTTGATCCACTGGTACTGGGTCAGCCTTTGATCAATAGTCCATGCCTACTTTTTGACCTCTGTCCTGTGCTTGAACTGTACTGTGTTGCGTTTATTTCAGCAGCCAGACCAAGGGCATTTCTCAAAAAAAATGCTGCCATATCTCCAATGTACTCCTTCTCCAGTCACATCATGTTCTTTACCACAACATGCTCTTACCAACACTTGGTTGGCTCCATGGCTATTCAACTATAGGTGTTTGAGACACACACATAAGATCCCATGTCTTCTGGGCTTCTACACTATTATTTCAAATGCTGTGTGAATACAGAATATAATAAATTATAGTTGTCTCGAATAATTTGCAGTTCTGAAGTAGGTTTGTCTGATCATTTGGCATACTAATTTTAATTTCTAATATCATACATATTCCTGAAGTGGAATTAAATTTAACACAAATCTTTCTTCTCTGTAGATTGCTGAGATAGCTGACTTTTAAACACTACTTGCACTAGCCAATAATTTCTGAGGAGTACTTGTACCTTTTCAGTGGGTAGCAGCAATTAGGAAAACTGAAACTCAGGTCTTGTGCAGTTCATTTATAATCCATTTTTTAAAGTATTTCAGATACTTGAAGGTGTTAGAGATTAAGAGACTGTATCTGAAATGTTAGAATAAACACTAATAGAAATAGTATATGGGAAGACTACCTGTTATCAGTGGTCAGAAAAATCAGTCTTCAAAATTGCATCTGTTCATTGAAGTTCTCTTTTTGCTTTATGCTTGTTCTTGATTGAGCAAGTTTTCTGCATTTAAATTAGTAGGAAGGTAGTCCATTAATCAAGCAAAGTGATTATTCTTATAATATCATTTAGAATAACACATTTAAATAGTGTGAGCAGTTCTGGGATCAGGCAGAAGGAATTTTCCTAACAGTCACTTTCTAATAAGAGAAGCTGATTAAAAAAGATGGTATTCTTGATGCTTAGGAACAAGGGAGGCTCTAGCCTGATTTAAAGAAAAAGTTGTTGTCATGATAACTAAATGTGGGAATGATTTTCCCAAGAAGTTGTGGAATTCTTGTCTTTGTGTGTTTTTGAGACATGACTGAACAGTCCCTTGTTTTGAAATAATGGACACTGCCCTGAGCATGATCCTGGCTTATAAAACCTGCTAGGTGAACCTGTAACTCTGTGATTTGTGACTATTTATTGCAATAGGCTAAACAGCATGAAACTTATACACACATGTACTACATTAAAAAAATTGATTAAGGATCCATACCTTAAGATTTTTACACTAGACAATCTAATATCATAGAACATCCTTAAAATAAGGAGGAACAATATTTATCCATAATAAGCCAGTATTAATTTTCCTTACTTTATAAGTAGAGAATTCCAAAACTATAGGACTTAGATTGCATTGTTTCTTTCTTCTAAAGCCATCTTGTATGTCTTGTAGGTAGTTTCCTCCTTTTTCCTTTTTTTATAACTATGGACAATTTTTCTGTGCTTCAAAGTAAAATAAAAATTTTTAAATAACATAAGCCATCAGAACAAAAAGGTAAAACTGCCAAGTTATGTTTTAGATTTTTCAGTAATGTCACAATCACTGTAAATAACACTTGAAATATATATTTAAATAGAAAAAATATATTTGTTTTGTCCAGCAAACATTGTCCTCAGGTGTTTTCCAGTTTAATCTTCAAATATCTCTCAGCAAAAGAGTATAAAAGCCTGCTTCAGTTTCACCGAGTGCTTGGTTTCCAGGTTTTGTTGGATTCACAAAAACATGACATAAAAGATACTCAGATTTTTAATGAGACAGTAAACTTCTGATCTAGTTTTACTATAAAGTAATAGAAGAATTCAGGTCACAATGTTTAATTAGAACCAAATCAACATTTTTGCACAGCATATCAGTATTACTTTGGAGATTCAAATGAAACAGTTCTTTGTCAAGTAGACACTTTTAAGACGAGAAGTGCTTTAACATTACATTAAGAGCTTCAAAGTGGAACATTTGATTTTCTGTATTATAATGTGTTTGAAATATTATTGTGAAGAAAATTCTATTTTTCAAAGTGACAGATGAATAGTTCAGATAGCTTTGATTATAAAATACACCAAAAAAGTTCTTTCATAAAGGCTGCCTATCCAAGGGTTTTTAACAGAGTGGCTTTAATGATTTGAGAAATTATGAAAATACATTAATATTGATTTAATAATTAAAATCTGTAATTTTAAAAATTATTGTGCTGATGTCTTGTGCTAGTTCCATTCTACTGTTGTTGCGATTTTCATTTTTTTCACTTAAATATATTATGCACATGCAACTATTACACATGTATTCATTATCAAAGATTTGAAGATATGATTTAAGCATAAAATAAAAATCTCTCTCAACAGTGTGCCTCCAAGTCCAGGCATGGTGATTAAAACTCTAAAATTATTAGAATAATCCTGCACATTGCAATTAAAATTTAGTTCTCCAAAAGCACCATGAGGAAGAGAGAACTGAAAATCTTTATTTTACAAAAGAAATTGTAACAAAGAATAATTTATCTAGACATGTTTGCTTGTTTTAGCTACAATTGATAAAATAGCATTTAGATATGAACTCATCATAATGCACAGCAATTGCAAAGCCATGAATTACATTGATTGTATATAATCTGCTTGTAATCTATTGCCAGACTCAGGCATCTTTCTACTATCTCTGTTCTATTTTTGAGATAATTAATTAAATTGTCTTTTCCTTTATGTTTATCTTTTTCTTTCTTTTTTTTTCTTTTCTCAGAGCCTGGCCCTGCAAGGTGCTTGTGAGTGTCCCCAGCTTCTTTTGGAAAACCTTTCCAGGGATGCTACTGTGCACCTCACAGGACAGGATGCAATTCCTTTAATTTGCTATAGTATTTTTTTTCTGTGAATTGTAGTGTTTGGTGATTAACAATGTCACTTTCACTGCTAACTATTTATTTTCTGTTATATTCATTATTTGTAATTTTTATGAGAAAAAACCTTTTGCCTGATGTATTTTTTTTTCTAGTGAAGTTCTGTGATTTAACAGGTGTTAATTTTCTTTCAAGATGCAAAATACTGTCACAATGGTTATAAGAGCCTAATCCTAAATGGGACCAATTGTCTGGAATTCTATTGGTGTCAATAAAAGAATAAGTGCTTTGATGTTTACAGGTGGCACTTGGAAACTTTCAGAGCCAATCTGTATGCAACTTTATCAGTATCAGCAGCAGTAAAGAATGTTAATCTTCAATATTGTTTTTTCTTAATATTGCTGTTAACTGTAATGCAATCACACTGTAAAAACTTTCAATCACTATTTTCTTTATAACCTCTCTTGTTTTTCTTTTTCTTTTGCAGCAGTTTTGATGGATAGACTTTGTGATGGCTGCATTTTAAATCTGTTCTTTTTCTTCTGTCAATTACCACAGGTTTAGTCCCTATGAGTGGTATAATCCACATCCTTGCAACCCTGATTCAGACGTGGTGGAAAACAATTTTACCTTGCTAAATAGTTTCTGGTTTGGAGTTGGAGCTCTCATGCAGCAAGGTATACGACTCAGTCTGCTCTTTCTCTTGGGCACCATGTCCCACTTTTTGCTGGGGGTCACAGTTCTCTGGCGCAAGTCACTTGCATGGGTGCCTCTGTGCATGTAGCCATAAACCAGCTTTTTTATGATTATCCAGGCATTCCCAACACCTTACGAATTAGCCTGAGGGCAGATAAAAAATTTAAGACTTAAAAAAGTACAGCATAGCCATACAGTTTATTGCCTAAACAGGAAACCCTTACTGCGTAATTAAACAAGCTAATCTGTCCATTACCTAAAAAACCTCCATTTAAACAACCCAAGAATGAGTATACCTTTGTCAGATAAGACTATAATGTAAAAATCTATAATTCGGTTAATTTTGGTCTAGAAGCCTTTCAAATACAGAAAGATTTTATCTAGTAGCTAGAACCTATAAAATAAAATAATATAGGAGATTTAATCCTGTCCAGTCATAATTTATATTTTTAAAATCAGAATGACCATTCAACAATGTCTATGTTCAACAATCCATGCACTGAGAAATTGATGCTATTGCTGACAATAAAATTGGCAGCTGTGTAGTCATATTGCTCAGAGTAAAACCAAGGCTCAGTTTTATCTATAACTGTCTAAGTAAAATGCTTAAGCACATTCTTAAAAATCTGTAATTTCCTTGTCATATTCCTCTTATTTTGAAAGCATACTAAATATATAGATCCATAAAAATATATCACCATTTTATTGCCCTTTTCCATAAGGATTTGAACACAGTCATATAATATCAGACACATGTGAATAGCACAGTTTCATTTTTTGCACTGACATTTCACTGGGCAGTATAGCGTAATACAAAAGATTATTAGTCTTGTTAAAGAGCCATTAAAAGGAATGGCTTTCCTTTCTGGAAAAATAACCATTGCATATTCCCCCCAAAAAATCATAGAAAATGTTGGCAGGACCAATGCATATTGGTAGAGTTGTTTTAATGAATATACTTGAGCAATCATTTTTAAAGCTTACCATTATAAGTACACCGGCTATAAATAAAACCTGATTTTAACTCATCAAATGATTTCATGAAGCTTTCCTGTAACTGCAGTAAATATTCTGTCATATATCAAGTTTGTAGGCTTAAAAATTCCCTAATGCCTCAGCAAGAAGAGTACTGTGCTCAGAAAAACATGAGTTAATGGGTAAAAAGAAATCAGGATTTCAAATCAGAGATAAAAATATGTCTTTAGTTGGCTAAGTGTTTACTATCAACTAGGTTGTCAGTATACATGTCAAGAAATTATAGAGTTGAAACACAATTGCCAAATACATGTTTGCAAGATAATGATTGCTTTTAAGGAAGCTAACAGAAAAAGGGATGCTGAATGAAAGAAGGTATTTCAAATTACATTCACAGTTCTCAGGATTGTCAGAATTTCTATCAATGCTGAGTTTTATTTCTTATGTGGCTTTATGCTTCTATGATGGAAAAAGCAATTTAGATTTTTGTATCATCTTTTTGCAAGGAAAAGGTTTTTTTAGCCCGTAACATCTAAACATTGTTTTTGAGAATCAAAATAAGGAAAAAACCCCTAACCTTCGTTTTAAAATATATCTTTGGAGGATAATAGTTTTCCTTGAAGGAAAACTAGTTTTTCAGAATTAAGGCTGACCCTCTGTCCTTGCCTTATATTGTTTTACCTTTACTCAGTTCAACCTTTAATAAACCTTAAAGGCACCATTGTAAGGATGCAGCATCAGTCTTGATTTTTTTGATTGCTTTAAAAAGAAATCTCAAAAACCTAAAGTCATCTAAAAGTAGGCTTTCAGAAAAGCATGGAAGTTCTCACCTAATAGCAGTAACAATATAGAAGCACTTGGGCCATACTCATATCAGGATATTAAGTGCTGCTTCTTTACAAAAGATTTACTTAGTGCTGGAGGATACATGATAGAGGAAACTCATGCATGTCTTGCTGGCACCTCTTGCTCCCAGGAAACTGTGGGATATAGTGCTGGACATGACGTTACCTTGGGTACATGACAGTCAGCCCCTGACCAGGCTCTGTTTCATGGGCCCAGGTGGCACTCAGTTTCTGTCCCTGGTAAGGTACGAGCTCGTGGGAACTGGGGGAACTGTGGCCAATGTCTGCACTCTTCTCTTCTTTCCTGTCTGACTTTACTGGTGTTGGTTTTTAAAATGAAATGAGAGCAATTAAAAAGAGTTAATGATAGTGGGCTTGTTGGGAAATCTCTTAGTGTTATGGTGTCTAAGTGTCTGACTAACAGGGCCTAGGAGCAACTCCATCAGACAGGTACTTTTCTACTTTTTCCCTTGCAGAATTCTAGGCAGAGTCTGGCGCTGGAGTTGGCTGTCATGTCCAAGTGTGTCAGCCTTTTTTGTTTGAAACAGCAAGGGTAAGATGAACTGCAGGGTAAGATGGGCTGTTTTTGAATACAGTAGTCCAGTTATGATACCACTTCTTTTTTCCTTTTCTTTTGTTTTCTTCCTCCCTCTCTCCCCAGCCCTTCTGTTCTTTTTTTCACATTGAGTTTGGAAGTTTGACATAATCTTTCACCTATATGAAGATGTGTTACCTTGCTGGACCAGTTCCTTAACTAATTCAATATAAGCACTAAAATTTAACAGGAATAAAATAGTCCATCTTGCCTTCATTCCATTTTACCCAGGAGATATAAGAGCAAACATAGTAACCAATTAACAAAAAGGGGTTGTTTCGGTACAATTGTATAGTGGATATGATGAAACTGTTTCCTTGAAAACAAGTTTCCAGATACTTCTAAAAGATCTTACATAAAGTTCTTAAAATGAAACTTGAAATTGTTTATTTGACATCATTAGAAATTTCATTTCATTCAATTATAACATTATGGAAAAAATCCATACATGCTCATTTATGATAAATATTTGTAATTGTATATTACAGTGAATTTAATTTATTCCTATTTTTTGTAATTAAACACAAGAGGAGTTTATGTGCTTCAATTTGTCTCATTAGGCTCCAAATTTGCATTAAAAATTATGCAAATTACTATACAGTGTCTGTCTCCCCCTCCATTCTTTCGTGCCATGAGCAGGCAACTCCAGCAATGAATTATAATCTATCTTTATGAAGCTTATGTATAGAAGTCTAATATTTTTATTGCTATTCTATTAAATTGAAGTTTTTAGCATAGCCACCCATATTTAAATGAAATTGTGGGGCTAAACATAGAGATGGGAGATATGAATTTTTTTATCTCAACATTTAATTAACTATCATTTACAGCAATGTAAATGGAAAAACTCAAAAGCATATTTATAATAAATTTAAAGTTTTGTTTTTCAGATATGAAATCCTTCATTTCATATCTGGTACCTTCATCAATTGCTTATTTGTTCTGGAAAGCAAGTTGAAGTAACTGCTTTTTTATTCTTGGTATTTTTATATATATATGTTTAGAAATTCTAAAATGGCACTGACCTGCGAATCTCCCATTACTATATTTTGATTCCCACAGCTCCAAAAAGATATGTCTTTATAAATTTAACCAGTTATTTTGCATTTCAGTTGTGTGTGTTTTTACAAGCAGTACATCTAAACCTGTAGCTTAAAGATTTTTTTTGCACAGTGATTCCATTTCCCCACTGTGGCAAAAAGTGCTGAACACTTATTGTATTCTGTGCATCCGTTTCACCTTTCTCCCCTGGTTTTCATTAGGTTCTGAGCTCATGCCTAAAGCCCTCTCCACCAGGATAGTGGGAGGCATTTGGTGGTTTTTCACACTTATCATCATTTCCTCGTACACTGCTAACCTAGCCGCCTTTCTGACAGTGGAACGGATGGAGTCCCCTATTGATTCTGCTGATGACTTGGCCAAGCAGACAAAGATAGAGTATGGGGCAGTTGAAGACGGAGCAACCATGACTTTTTTCAAGGTAAGTTTTATATTCTGTTTGGGATGTTATAACCTGATTTTGGGGGGGAAAGCTTTTGCACCTTGCTGAAGGGCAGCTACTACGATTCCTGATGCTGTCAAAAACAAGTGGAAACCTTTTTTTTTAATTAAAAAGATAGCAAAGGAATCAAAGGAATCAAATCTCTCACAGTTTTTTTGATGATTTTCTATTAATGAATTGAATTTATAGCAGTGAAGTACATGAAGAAACCTGAGTACTTTCCTCAGATCTTCTATAGCTGCATACAAGATTAAACTTTGTCCTATTAAAAGTTAGTTTTAATTCAATGGCATTATACCTAATTGTAGTCTTTACTCAAGAAACACTAAGGGTATTAGTGGCTGTACTGAGGAAAACTTTTTAGACTTCATAATTTTGAGAAACTTTTGAATGAAATTTTGGACCATTATTATCCCAGTTTTTCTGTTTCTCTTAACCTGCTACTAAGATAATTAAATTTGAAATATAGTGAAGTGAGATACTGAATTAGATGAAAATATTTCTTGTTTAGATTCATCAGGCATTTAAGCAGACTTAAATTAGCGATAAATATTTATGAAAGAAGATGGTTAATTCTCTAACTCCTGATGCTGGATAGCACAGAGGTGTCTCAGATCTTCCAGAGAGGTACTTAACAATATTTGCCTGATTTTGGGTAATTTATGAAGACTTTTTGGCTAATATAGCCTAGTTTTAAGAATTATTATGCTATCACCTAAAGCTCTGTGTTGGATGTCACATTGGCATTTATAATCAGCAAAGTACTGAGGTAGCTTTTAAACTGGTACAGAAATTGAAGACTGTGTGCTCAGTTTCTCTCATGAAATTTAGAGAGCACAAGATTTGTTTACATATCAAGGCTAAATAATCTCTATTTAATCCTATGACCATAGACCTTGTACCCAATCAAAGTGTACAAATAGTTTTAATTTAAAAATAAATAATTTCTAAGGCTCTCAGCTTCTGCTTGGAAATAAAAATCATTCAACTCCGATATCTCAGAATGTTTCAGACTGCTTAACTTAAACCTTGCATTGGGAATGTTCTGGGTATTCTCCTCTGAATACTCATTGGAAAAGGAGCTGATGAAATTGATAGAAGTAACTAATCAATTAGAGATCTCTTTGTGTCAGGAAATATGCAGTTCAAAGTAACAACATTGAAAATTTAAAGATTGAGTGTTTTAAAAATGTCAAAATTATTTTTGTCTTGAGACATAAAGAAATAACACAAGGTATTTATTGAACCACCAGAAAACACTCTAGGATTTAACTAAATTACAGTATGGCAGAAAATTTTGATCTAATTCTATTTTAGATTCAAACTGTGGACATTGTAGAAATATTAGGAAGCAACTTTATATTTTTAGTTTTCCTTCTCATTTTTAATTATATGATTAACTTTTTTTTTTAATACTTCTCATGTGGGTTTTTTAAATTTCTAAGTGCAAAGACACTATTCCTCTTTCTGTGGACTTTTTTCCCTTTTGTTGATATAGTACTCCCTTTTCTGCACAATTATTCCTTTCTGCTTTCTTTATTCTTCTGTTTACATTTGTCCAGATATATTTTGTGATTATCTAATGTATTGTATCTAAGAACTAAAGAGGCCTTATGTCTAATGAAATAGCATTTTCACATCCTTCATTGAAGATTTTTATCTGCAGTTGAAATAAACCTAGACTTAAACACAACAGATTTAGGATGTCAGATCACATAATTTAGCATTACTTTTTTTACATTAATGAATTTTCCTCCTTCATTATGAGTGAAAAAGAGAAATCATAAGAAAACATAAAATTTATATATTCATCTGCTAAATTTTAGGTTAAATTAAAGTTTATTCTATTGAAAACATCTTTTTGCTGGATTATTATGTGAACAGGTCATTATTAGCAAGTGTTTTATGACATGAAATGGAAACAATAATTAAAAACCATTCCAACTTGGAACCAACTGATTTGAAATAATTTTCTGTTGTTTACTATCTCATCTGGTAGAAAATTAATTTATATTATTTGCTACTACTATTAAGATTTTTTATTATTAATGGATATTATTTGCCTAATGAAATAAATTTAAATTTAAGCATTAGACGTAGCTACATTTGTTCTGGCAGATTATCAAAAGGTGAAAATCATGCTCAAATAGGAAAGTGAAGGAAAATATACAATCTGAAGCAATCTCCAGGAGAACATTAGGGTTGTCTTGATGAAAGTGCTATTCACTAGAGCTGACTCTGTAAGGAATGAGGTTAATTACATATGTATTCTGTAAAAGATAAACCAAAACATATATGTATATATACAGTCTTTAATTGTGAACTTCCTGGTAAAATTAGGTATTTTTCCCTAATGATGTGGAGTTATCAGAAAATAAAGTACTATAATTTTGGTCAACATAGTATATCTGCATTTGCGTATTTTCAAAATATACTTCTAGTCAGCAAAAGCTAATTACTTCAAGAATGTAATTTCCTTACATAAAAAAGATAAAAATGCAAGAAAATATTTTAAAATAACACTTTAAGTGGAATTGCATTACAAGGTTCTGCTAGAACTGAATATCTCATAGAGAATGCTAAAAAATACAAAAAACATTTAAGCACAGGACACTGATAAAACAGTTTTAAATGGTATGTATTATTTCCTCTGATACCTAGATAACTGAATATCAAGTAGGAAGTTCCATTTTGTATGGCATTAAGGAAAATACTAATGAACTTTTGTGTCCTGTTCTGGTCATCACACTTTGAAAATATGCTTAAAATTAGAAAGGGTTCATTAAAGGTGAACGAATGACTGTAGGTCTGAAAATAATCATTACAGTTAGAGGCTAAAGATCTGTCTGTTTAATCTGCTGAAGAGAAGGTTAAGAGGTGACTTGATCATGGTTTGCAAATGCCTTAATGGGAATGAGGCTTTTGACAGTAGATGACTCACTAATCTAGCAGAAAAAGGTATAATGAGATCCAATGTTTCATAGCTGAAGTTAGAGAAATTCAGAGTAGAAATAAGGTGCATATTTTAAGAGTGAGAGTCATTAACCATTGGTAAAATTATCTAGGAGTGGGTTGGATTCATCCATCAAAGGCAGCCATTATGAGGAAGATAGATACAGCATAGCACAAGCATGTTGTTCTTTTGATTTAGAGGTTACTCGATGAAAGAGATAGCTTTCATTATACAGGATATCAGATTAGGTTTTAGTAGTAGCCTTGTACTTCAAAAATCTAAGAGGGTATGAGTTCTGGGGGTAGGGGTTGCACAGAGATAATTGAGAGGATAAATTTATCATCTGTGTGTATGTTTATCCTTAGCTACTTTTGTCTTGTTTTAATGAGAGTGGATTGAGTAAAACAGTGACACTGTGTTACAGGAAGATATAAGGACACCAGATGGTTTGCTAATGTTAAATGAAATTATCATATCTTGGTAGAGTTATTAGTTCCAATCACAGTGAGGCTTGGTAGCTGCCCATAAGACTGACAATAATTTCTGCATAAATTAGCTATATAGCAGTCTATTCATTTCTTTTCTTAAGAAAAAAAAACTTTGGAGTGTGGCCAAAGCTGTGTGGTGCTAAAAAAAAAAAAGAACCCATTATGAAGGGGAACCTAAATGGGCATCAGACAAACAAGCTAACTGCTGGATTCAAACCTTCTGAAGGTAAAATCTTGGAGAGCACATGGGATATATGTTGAAAATGCTGTTACTCTTGTGAGTCAAATATCCTTGTGAAATAGCTTTGATGAAAAAGGAGAACGTTATCTTCAGGGTTTTACTAGGTCCTTTATCCCATGCCTCCTCATGTCTGAGAAACATGAATTACAACTCTTTCAGAAGCCAGAAAGGAAAGGAAAATTTCAGTGCTCTCTCCTCTTAAGATCTGCTTATCTGGTCTGAGCATGGAAAGGAAGTAATTTTACAAGTCCATTATGTGTCTGGTAGGTCTGCTTGGCTAATTCATTGTGAATAATAAAGAAAACCTCAGTATAGTCCAAGAATTGGAAGGAAAGATATGTGAAAGTAAGTTCTAAGCCTTATCTGCTTTTAGGCTGGGAGTGTCCATTACCAATACATACTTTGATGTTTCTCAGATTATGTATGTTTCCTTAGTTATGAAAATCTCTTCCTTTCTCTTGGCTGCTATTATCACTATTGACCACTTTCAAATTTCAGGAATCTGCTTTTTTTTTCCTGTTTGGAATAAAATAAAAATCATATATTATTTTTATGAAAGGTAGTGATCTCACACTAACTGTTCTTGGATGAAAAAAACTTGAGATTTTTCATTGTCTCTAATTTCTGTGGTCTTCAAGTTTGTGTTTCTCACTTGGTTTTTTTGCTGAATAACAATTCTGAAATTAAGAAGAACAATATTAATTCTACCCAGCTTCTATTTGCACCACACTTCTCCACTCTCACACACAAAAAAAACCTAGTTCAGTACACATATGAGGTCTAAAATGTTAAAATATTTCTTGTGAAGCTGTCAAGTGCTCTTGTTTCTCCCATAATTTTTCATATCTGTAACTTTCAGTGTCAGAATTTCTTTCTTTTTAGGTTTTTGTACAGTACCAGGTACAATGGAATTTTTCTTACTTATGGTTACTAAGCATCTGCATACCAAATAGTAAAAACCAAAGTACTTTTTCATTCTCTAATAGCAGTAAATTAGTGCCATTACTCTTTTATCACAAATAAAAGGTCTTAGCTTTCTGTGAGATATGTATTTTATATTCTAGTTTTGTTGATAAGGAAGCTGAGGCACTAAATGGGATTGCATCTTTTTCAAGATGACTTTGTGAAAGGTAGATAGGAAACTAATTCTGTTGAAAGGTAGACACGGGACTAATTCAGGAAAGCTGACTCACATACCTTAGAATTATCAGACTATTCTGTTTACCAATTATATTTGCATTTTATTCTTTAGGATCAGGTTTTATACTCCAGCTCCACTTTTCTACAATATATTTAATTTCATCCTGCGCTGTTTCTCTCTATAAAGAGCCATGTTGCTCATGTTTTTTAGTCATTTTACCCTAGCCTATTTGTTGCCACCTCTCTGAGGAAATTTAGAGAAGCAACAATTAAGCACTTATGTCTGTCTTGCCCTTCCACATTCTCAGCCTGTTGTTAAAAGAAATGGCATTAAGCTTCACTAAACTCTACATTATAAAGTCTCAGAAACAGTCTTTTAAAGCTGAAGGAAGGAGTTATAGGGGAATTTTCCCACTGCTTGCAACTGGAGTACAAATGACAAATTCTCTGACATAAACAGAAGAACAGCAGCAAGAATAAAGGTATCAATGTCATACTTTTGTCATGTGTGAGGTTGGCACTGATGTGCACAAAGCCAGTACTTCAGTAGGATTTTCAAGTCTGGGTTTGAACATTGTATTAAACAAATGATATTTATTTGTTTAACAAGTAAAGATGCAGTACAAACACATGGGTGTATACACACAGAGAACCTTTAGTTTAACGCTTCAAATAAAACACCATGAAGTTTTGCAGTGAGTGCTAATTATTTGGTACAATTTTTGCCAGTCAATGATGAGAGAAGTGCCACTTAACGAGTTTCTCAAATATCCAGTGACTGACAGTGACTATTAGAAAACAATCTTTTGAGTCACAACTTCCATGTACTAATTTTGATAATGCATTAAAAATATTTGGTAACAGACACATCTTCAGTTTGATCTTATAATATTTGACTTCATAGAAAAGTTGTCTTTTGATGTAACAGACTTTTCCTTGCATGAAAAAAACATGTGGTACATTTTGCTAAAAAGGGAATTGAATATAAATACCATGTAAATATTTTTTTTTCTTCTTTCTGATCATGCTGGTTTGTACCTAACTGCCAGAAAAACCTACAGCTGAAATTCATAATTTCCTCTTAGTCATGATTCCCTCTTTGCAAGAACACTACTTAGTTAACCATTGCTTCTTTTAATGTAAAAAAAAAAATAAAGTAGGCAGATATAGTTGTAAATCTCTAAAACAAGGTCTGTGGTCACTCCATACAGTTATAAGACCTAAATCTGCAATAGCAGAGCCTGAGAGAGTGAGATATAGGCTTTGTCCAGAGATCTTAAAGCGTCTCTGCCTCACTGAGTTCTACTTATTTTTGTAAAAGGTCAGGGAAGTTAGGCAATGGTAGGTAGGTTATATGATACATTAACAGAGACTACAACAAGAAGAGCAGTTCATTTGAATTCTACATTAAAGAAATTACAATAAATTTAGTACCATTAAGTTCTATGGGGTGAACTGTCTTTCTTTTGAAATTGAAGGCATAAAGCAGAACAAATTCACAGAAAGTGCTTCCTTCCAAGTAACTGTCTACTTATGGGGACAATGATTTTATGCTGTCTTGACCCTTAGAGTGATTATTATTTCTACAGTAAATAAGAGCAGATGTTTGGCTTTGTGTTGCATTTCAGTGCTGTGTCATGAAACTAAAAATAGATGGAGTGCAATAGAAATTCACTATCTTTTCTCTCTCATGTTTGTCCCCCCATCCATGACTTTTTCCTTCCCTTTCTCCCTTCCCTGTTCCTTATTTCTTTTACCCTTCAATAAGGACTAAAAAAGATGAACATGACTAGTCAACTTTTCATTTCTACAAAGATTATTCTATATATCCAGATAGTAAGTACTCTTTGTAAGCTGCTGGATAACATTTGGTTATACTTAAAAACTATAGGATTCATATTTATCATTTGCATTTGTCTCAGGCTACACCTCTTAGAAACAGATGAAACATGTAGAAATGCTTTTTGATGTCCTCTCAAGGAAAAAAACAAAACAACTTTCCAGTGAAAACAAGAGTAGACATTCACAAAAATTAAAATATTGAAAAAAATCATTAAGATATGAATTGGATCCCCACTAGTTATTTTTGAAATGAAGTCTAAGAGAGACATCAAAAATAAATAAAAAGTGGGCATGATGAAAATTCTAGTTTCTCCTTGAATCAATTAAACATTTCCATAACTCAGTATCAGTTTCTGCCTTACCAAAATTCTTCAGAAAAGAAAAGTGTTGTGCTGATCTCCCCAGTGAAATCTCAGGTAGGCTACCCTATGGTCCCATAAATATTTTTGAGTATTACTATTATACAGAGGCAAAATAAACATTCAAAAAATAAGTTGGCATTTGCATTATTTTTCAAAATTGCATCCAACAATATGCATTAATTAGTGTATATGCAATAATAATCCATATTGTAGGTACATGATGGAGATGATCTGAATAAAATTGATCATTCTCAGTGTGTAAGGTATGATAAAATATAGCAAGATCTAATCTAATTTCCAGTTGGATAGAAATATGGGATACAAGAAACCAGAGCCAAGACTGGGTAAAAAAATAACTTTACCTTTCTCCTTAGAAAGTCAATTTTGATATGCATATGTTACTCAAACCACAGTTTGAGTCTGAAATTGTGTCAGGATTATTTATCAGCAAAAGACAAGAATTTTTTCAAATGGAGATGATTCAGAGGGATGTAATAATCTAGACATTTGAAAAAAACACTTTGTAATTAAGAGAAACCCACTCTGCCTCTTTTTTTAGAGAATACACAGTGATGCCACAGAAGACAACAATCACAGCATCACAAACTGAGTAAGGTTAGAAGGGACCATAGTGGGTCACCTGGTCCAACCTCCCTGCCTAAAACAGGGTCATCCTAGAGCACATTTTATGGAATTGTGTCCAAACAGTTCTTGAACATTTCCAGAACCCTACACCCTCTCTGGACAGCCTGTTCCAGTGCTCACTCATTCACACAGTAAAGAAATTTTTCCTCATATTCAGATGGAATTTTCTGTGTATCTGTTTCTGCTCATTGCCTCTTGTGCTGCTGCTGGGCAGCACTGAGCAAAGCCTGGCTCCATCCTCCTGACATGCCCCTTCAGATACTTACTCACATGGATGTTGTCCCACCTTATTCATCTCTTCACAAGGCCAAACAGGCTGAGCTCCCTCAGCCCCTCCTCATAAGAGAGATACTCCAGGCCCTTGCTTATGTTCGTAGCCCTCCTCTGGATTTGTTCCAGCAGCATCCTGTCTCCCTAGTACTGAGGAGCCCAGAACTGGTCACGACACTCCAGTCAGAATCACCTCCTTCAACCTGCTGGCAATGCTTTGGCTAATGCATCCTAAAATACCATTTACTTTCCTTTGAAGTCAGATGGAATTTAATCACCACTAATTGCTGTAAATTGCTTTTCTCAATAGCTTTTTGTTTTGTTTTGTTTTTTTTTTTGTTTTGTTTTATTTTAAGCCAGTCCAACTCCAAGTTGTCCAACCTCTTCTCCTACCTTCAGCCTCAAGCACTGCTGGCTGCACATGCCTTAGTCCTGTGGCAAGAGTCAACCTGGCTATCTCATCCAGCTGCAAATGAACATTTTTGTTGTTGCATTTTTATTTTTGGTTGTGAAGAAAACTGTTCTAGCTGCTAGAAAGCTATAACTGATTGGAGTGGAGCAGGGCAGGCCAGTCTAATATCATCCTCCTAAATATGAAAGACACTGGGAATCCAAACCCTTTGGGAAGTGAGTTATGTCACCTAGACATTTAAAAGTGTGACAATGAGAAAAATCAACAACACTGAAATTGCTGATACTTACAATAAACATTTTATTTATGTACCAATGTAAATTTTGTCTTAACTGGTAACCCATTTTTCTTCTTTTCCCTTACCTGATGCTCTCCACTTTCTGGCCTCTTCAGGGCCTGTAATGACACTGATGACAGGATAAGTTGTAAGAGAATTACTGATCTCTGGGTTCTCATCATAAGTTTAGTTGCAAGGCTTTTTCCTCAGAAATGCATAACCTAATTGCTCTCTCTCCTTATCACCTTTCTCTCCTCATGCTGTTTTCCTCAGGAGGCAGGGCGAGAACACTTCTCTTTTTCTCTTCTCTTTTCAGCTTTTTTCCCCTTTATGTTTGTCTTCAGATCTTGAGCAAGGTGAGAAAGGGACCTGAACCAGATCATAAAGAAACCTTTAACTGCAAACAGCATTCTGTATGAAAGACATAATTCAGAGATAGGGTTTGTTTAGGAAATTCAGAGTACATCTGAACATTTTTAACTATCAGAGTTTAAAAAAAAATGCCTTGTTCTTCAAAGCAAATAGATCTGTCACCAAGTAGCCATGTAAAGTTTTCCAGATTTGATCTATGACTCATCCTGGGAATGCTATTCAGAAGCCATTCTCTGGAGTGAACGGGCCCTTGGTTCAGCTATTTTTTTTTGTGAGATCTTGCCATATGAGTAACCTTCAGTGTTGAATTCCTGCCTGCTAAAATATCCTGAAATTCTCCATTCATTAGCAGTGGTGAACTCTTAGTTCTGCCTGTCAATTTATATACCATAGCACTGAGGTGTTGCCCAACTACATTAGCATTGCTTTGTGTACAGAAATATTTTCAGTGCCAGAATTGCCCCAGACATCACCTAGAGTCTTATTATGCTGATGAATTTCTTCTCCAGATTTATTAATTTCTCCAAACAGAGTGCCTGTTGAGATTGATTAAACAATCCTTTTTGCAGTAGATCTATGGTAATAATTATGTAATTATGCAAGCTTTTTGCCTTTTAGGCATTTTTCTTTATCCATGCATTAATTGAACTTGTATTTAATGTATCAAAGATCCTTAATCTTCACAATATACTTAACTAGTTTATAAAAAACTATACTAAAGTATGCTTTAGAGTCACAGAATCACAGAGTTGTTTAGGTTGGAAAAGAGCTCTGAGTCCAACCATTAACCTCATACTACCAAGTCCATCACTAAGCCGTGTCCTAAAGAACCTCATCTGCATGTCTTTTAAACACCTCCAGGGTTTATGACATAATCATTGCCTTGAGCAGCCTGTTCCAATTCTTGACAGACCTTTCCAGGAAGAAATTTTTACTAATATCCAGTCTTAATTTACCCTGACAAAATCTGAGGTAATTTCCTCTCATCCTGTTGCATGTTCTTTGGAGAAGAGACTACCTACCTTGCTACAACCTCTTTTCAGGTAGTTGTAGTGAATTTACACAAAGATTTCCCCTGTGGCTCCTATTCTTCA
This sequence comes from Molothrus aeneus, assembly GCF_037042795.1. Lineage (NCBI taxonomy): Eukaryota > Metazoa > Chordata > Aves > Passeriformes > Icteridae > Molothrus > Molothrus aeneus. The sequence continues at coordinate 104,907,521 of NC_089648.1, forward strand.
GCCTAAATACCCCATCTCCCTCAGTTGATCCTCATAAGACCTGTGCTCTGGACCCTCCACCAACTCTGTTGTCCTTCTCTAGTTATTCCAGTACCTCAGTTTCTTTATGGTAGTAAAGGGCTCAGAACTGAACACAGGTTTCGAGGTGTGGGCTCATCAGTGCCAATTACAGGAGGACAATCACTGCCCTGGTCCTGCTGACCACACTGTTGCTGATGCAGGCCAGGATGGCACTGGTCTTGGACACTGCTGGCTCATATACAGCCAGTTTCCAACCAACATCCCCTGGTCCTTTTCCACTGGGAAACTTTCTGGAATAGTAGCCGCTCTGCCCACAGCCTGTAGCTCTGCATGGGGTTGTGACCCAAGTGCAAGATCCAGCAATTGGCCTTGTTGAACCTCATACACTTGGCTTCAGCCCATCAATCCATCCTGTTCTGATCCCTCTCCAGAGCCTTTCTATCCTCCAGCAGACCAACACTCCCAAGCAACTTGATGTCATCTGCAAACTGACTGAGATTTGCATTTGATCTCCTAATCCAGATAATTGATAAAAATGTTTAACAGGACTGGGGCCAATACTGAGCCCTGGAGAACACCAGTAGTGATCAGCTGCCAAAGGATAATATATTACTCTATTCATCAGTCTTTGGGCTTGGCCAAAAGACATTTTTTTACCCAGCAAAGAGTACACCCATCCAAGCCATGAGCAGTCAGTGATCAGAAAGAGATACTGAAAAGCAATTTGCAAGCAAAATCCGGATAAGTTATCGTGTGAGCTATTGTGGTTTGAAGGAAACATGAGAGCTTTTACTATACATACTCTTAGCAAACTATTATTTACTAGCAAAGGATATAACTTACCTTAAAATATTTGTTTGCATATATTTGCATTTGAAAACTGGAATCTGTTACCTCTCAACAAACTATTAAAAATGACAAATACCATAGAGGCCTTTGAAGACTTGAATTTCTGGGTGTTTCTTTGAAGAACTCTTACTTTCCTTTGCTGCAGGCCAATGGCAAGACAGAAACAGTTCTGTTACTCTTTCTTTAGCTCTCACTGTCTTTCTGTGTCTTTCTTTTTTTTTTTTTAATACTAGTGATACCTTCCTTAAGTTATGAGGACTCTTCCAGAACTCTTTAGAAGCTTCTATTTGACATTTCTGATAGAAGTTTCATGAACTCTTACATATATTTCCACCTTCTTAAAAAGGAATATGCTCCCTAAAGGAACTTTGTGAGGAAGGAATACTAGTACCAAAAATTTTCTGTGATTTGATAGGAATGGTCTCTACCTCTTTCTTCACCCTATTACCTTGTCTGGCAAAGAAGCTTTGAGGACAGTTCCTTTGATTCTAAGACTTTTATCTAAGCCTATCCAGGTAGTTATAATTCAAGTGTATTTTTATTCAGGCTGAATTACTAAGGAACTTACTTGAATTGAATAAAAAACCAGCTTGGTTTCTTTATTTATTTTATGGTTACACCTTGTATTCCTGATGTGGTTTTTGTCCCTTGAAGAGCAGAGATGCTTATCATAGTTCATTATAGATGTGCAATCCAACAATGCCATTCTAGTCAGGGCTACCCCTGCAATCAGAAGTTAATGGAGGAAGCACTGATCTTTCAGTTTCCTCTTCCAGTCACAGTCTGTTCATAATGAAGAAGATTTGGCAGTTTTAGTCACTGTCTTTTCAAATCAGATCATCAAAGATGAAAGGAGGTTTGAAGGGGAACTATAGGGCTCATTTCACAGAAGTACTGAGGCCAATTATTTTTTTACATTCTTATTCACTCATAAAGGGTTTCTAGATTTCTTTCCAAGCTAGAGCTTGATTTCTATATACTTCAAATAAATGTTTTAACACTTACAAAAAATCACTGATACTTGTGGTCTTAATCTTTAGGTTTTCAATTTTCATTTCTGAAATGTGGAATTACTTTGGTAAATTGAATCTCTAACTTTTAATGGAATAAATATAGTAGCAAAACCACCAGCACTGACAAAGGCTGTAGTTGCAATAACTTGTGATTTGTATTTTTTTAATTTTTTTAATTTGTTGACATTAGTGATGGAATCAGGTAATTAAAAACCTCCTGTTATTAGATATTTGTCACTCATTTTTTTTAATGTTTTATTTTCTTACACTGTTTTGCATTACACAAACCCTATATTAATGTTATCAACTGCTCCTGGTAGTTAGTTTTGCCTCATGGGCAAAATGTTTAGCAAAGGCAATTTACTATTCTTTGTAGATATAGGAACTGTAAAATAAAGTTTGGCATCCAGAAAATAATAATGAGTAAAAGCCAGGAACAGGCTGTATTCCTGAAGTTTCTCCAAGTGCTTAGGGTAGGACTGTACTAAAAGTAGATTAGTGAATTGGTACATTGGTATAGAAAGGATATGAACTGTTCATTGAGAGAATTGAATAGGAAGGCATAACAATATCCTGTGGTTTGGTGTCAAAGCCATGAAAACACACACCCACCCACCCACACACACACAAACACATGATTTGTTTGAGTAGGAAAGATGTAGGTTTTAAAATATGTAAGGCAGGTTTCTCCTCACTACAAAATGTAGATATCTGCTTTTCTCTTCAGGAGTCATCTAGGTGCCCCTGACTGACACTGGAAAGAAACTGAAAGGCACCAGAAAATAATTCCTCTGTACTAAGCAAATGTCCTGGAAAGACAGGGTTCTCCAGAGTTACAGAAATTAACCTGTATTGTGAGAAGAGAAACTTAGGTTAGTACTTGGGTGTAGATACTTAATGTGTAGGTGGCTAAAAGTATTTAAGAAGAATCTCATAAAATTTATGGTCACTTTTTAAGCATGAAACTTTTTTCATATATGTATAAACTACAGTTTGACCATAGGGAGAGGTGGTGATTAAAAAAAATGTTTGTACTCAAATGAATTAATTTTACAAGTAATAATAAACATAATTCCTATTCTATAGTAAAACTGACTGACTTAACTATCACAGTGGGAATATTTCTTTTAGATTAATGGTTTAAAAACTGCAAATAAATTCTTTTCTAACAGGATGGTGCTGAAATGAACACACACTCACAAAAAGGAAATATCTCATAAATCATAGGAAAAATTCATAGTTTGACTTACAGCCTGAGTTGAAATACTGGCAAAATTATGATCTGTGTATGTAAATGTTTCATTTAGAGAGATTGTGCTGGTCACAATGAGTAAACCACTGATTACAAAGGCCTGTATTTCAAAAAAAAAGTAAAAATAAAGAATAAACACTGTGCAACATTTTGATTTGTTCATATGGCTCCATGTGTTTGATTACATTAGAGGTTCAGTACATTTATCTTCCAGCAGCAGGGCAGGTGTTGCTGTGTCATCAGCTGTATAAGTTGTCATTTTTGTTACATTTATAAATTCAAATTTGTTTAAAAATTAAATTAGAGTGACAGGTGCAGGCTTTTGATATGTACACCAGTAATGTATTTGCATTGTTTGCATATTTTGTATGCAAACAATGTATGTGGTAGTCTTGACATATTCTATGTCAAAATTTTCATGGAAATCTGAAATTAAAGGTTACAGTTCATCTTGCATATGGGAGATTAGTAGGATGACACAGCAAAATTTACTACCTTGTTTACAGGAAAAATAAAATTAGCTGACATCCAGAACAATCTACACCCTCTAACAGATTCTGAATCATTAATTATGTTTTGCAAATTTTATTTTTCTATAATTTTGGATTTCTTAGTTACAAATTAGAACAGGAAAATTATTATAGCTAGAATAGAATATTTCAGATGGAAGACATCTAGAGTTAACACCCAATCCAACTGCCTGAGAAATCCAGAGCTGATCAAAAGTTAAAGCAAATTATTAAGGGCATTAACCAAAGGCTTTTTAAGCACTGTCAGGCTTTGGTCATTGACCACCTCTCTAGCATGCTTGTTCCAGTGCCCAAAAGCTGTTTTAAAAATTATTGCTTAAAAAAATCATGATTTCTCACCCCTGATTTTGAAGCAAAAACTTTGAAGTGGATTGTTTAAAGTAAAATGTATACTGGAATCTTTACATGGAGTTTCAAGTATATTTTTTTAATGTGTTCTATATCTTTGTCTTGTACACATTCAGACTATACTTTTAATAGTAAGCAAAACAGGACAAGATAAAACAGGATTTTTAAAATCAAGGTCACGGGGCTAAACTTTCTTTTCCTTCAATATTAGGCAGCCAAGTAGAAACACCCCATTAGGAACAGTCTTTGGTTGTATTTGACATCTCCTGAACTGTTATCTTTTTTTTGTTTCTGTCCTGCTCACAAAAGAAAATCTGTTAGTTGTACTGGTTCAACTTAGTGTAAAATAATTCTTGTGAGAATAATTTAAGTTACAAATACAACCTGAAAATCCTGAAATGGAATTAAATCTTTAATTCTTCTATGTTTACTTTTTATACATAAGTTCCCATTGATACCAGTAAGTATTAGGTATTTCAATACCTTTGTGAGTCTAGGTCTAAAGGCATACCTAAAATATAAATTAAAACAAATGACCTAGTTCCAAGTAAAACTAAACACAGAATTAATTGTGGCCTCTAAAGCTTAATGAACCTGAAGTTCCATGAAACAAATCAATAAACAAACAAAAAATGGTGAAGTCCAGGGGCTAGAGGAAAACCAAAGTAAATGCAACTAGAACACAAATAATTTCACAGTTTCAATCTGTTTGAAACAAAGGTGTTATGTTTGGTCTTGAATTTAAAAACTACTTTTCTTTTGTCATGCTGATGTTTTCCACATCATAATGGAACTACTATGTAGTTGGTATTGCTTACCATTTTAATTTTAAATTAAATATTTCATTATGTAATATATGTCAAAAATAAATAATCTCATTTAATTTGAAAAGAGGATTTGATTTGTTCATATTCAAGGACAGCAAAACAAACACATTCTTAGTTCTGATGCTGTCTAATACACATTACTGATTTGTAAACATATATTTGGAATGTATTTTAAGTGATGACTAATTCCAAGCTTATTTCCATAGTGAACATGATGTATTTTCAGATGGATTTTTTAAGTGGGACCCAGAATGGCTCCTCATTTGCTTAAAAAATTCAAACCCAGATCTACTTTGCATAATTTTACATAGACAACAGTTCAGTCTAAAGGAACAAATGCTCTTCTTCTCCACATACACACACATAAATGATGACTACATGTTCGTGTGCATAATTTGCAAACAGCCTTTCCCCTGAAGGTATAGGAAACACACTGTTATTTTACTGCACTTCTTTTGTTGAAGAGGAAGTGGTGTCATTGAATGGAATTTCCTCATCAGACACTCTACAAAAGTGCCAAGTTGTAGCAATCAATAGGGAAATAGCAGATGTGAAGGTTAGTTGGCATCAAAGAATATGAGTGAGAAAGCTTTCCTATGGGAAAGAAAGTGCTTCATTCCTCTTTATCTCTACCCAAAATATTGGATCTATCAAGCTTTCAGAAAATTAGAGTATGATGGCTTTCACTACTCCAGCTCTGAAAGAGTCACTTTAAAAACAATTAAAAAGTTAGATAGCTATCCATCAGGGAAGTTGTACCAAGTGAACAGGATTTTGTTAGTTTTTAGACTTAAATGCTGCAATTTGTTCTCTTTCTGAAGAAAGCTGTTCCAGTGCAATGACTCTGGGTCAAGGACTGTCTCCCTAGGTAATCATTGTAGATAAGTATAAATGTTGCTTTCAGAGCTGTTCATGGGGAGCAAACAACATGTTGTCATTTCTCTAGAGTATAAATATTTAAAAACTTTGGTTCAGAAACTTTCTTTTTTTTGGAATTGCCTTGGATATTCATATTTGTTTCTTTTTTCTGGACAGTATAAACAATGTTGGTCCACACAGGAACTACTGAAAAAAGCTGAGTTTCAATACATCAATCAAGTTCATTCTCTTTAAAAAGATTGTCCTGCCAGGAATGGTAAAACTGGAAAGTCAGTGAATCATAGTATTTGTCAGTGTAAGAGCTTGAAGTTTCTGATAGCAGTTGAGTGCTTTTCTAAAGAATTGTAAAAAGGAGCAGGTTTTAGGGAGGATAGAGTACTTGCAGGGAAATACTCATTGATGGATGGTTTTGTTCATTCACTTTGCAAACTTGTAAGACTGCTTTTGAGAAGGTGAATTAGAGATTTTGTGGGATTGAGACTGATTATGCAGAGTTTTGTTTTTCTTTAAAATAAGAGCTCAATTTTTAATCATGTATCTTTCTCTAAGAATATCTCTAGTTAGAAGGATGGATACATATTTCTCATAAAAAATTGAAGCAAAGTTCTCTCCTCATTGATCTTTAAATCAAAATACTGCTTGATGGAAATTATGCCTCTAATCTGGTTGATTAATATTTAGAGAAAATATATTTATTGGCACTATAAAGAAGGAGTCAGCAATAATTATCTAAAAGCACCTTTCTCACTGAAATCCAGCATGGATTGAAAATTAATTGTCCCTTGTCCTTGGGCTCATAAACAAATAAATGCAGTATGGAACACACTGAATATAGGTACCGTTATCCAAAGCTCTTTCCTATAAATTTTTTCTTAAATTATTACACACAGAAAGCCACTTTGCCAGAATGTGTTCTACTAAATTGGTCAACAGAAAGTACATGAAAATTTGCTGCAGGATGTTCACAGCTTACTGATGCAGAAATGTACAGAATAAACAGAGCACTGCTGTTACCAGTGACATCAAAAGCGTGACATTAACAAGTTTGGGGCACTATTAAATTCACTGTGTTTTAATGAAGCAAGGAACTAACTGTGCCTGGGATTTGAAAGATCCTCAAGAATATATAGATTTTTAAAAATGCTTATTTATATTAAGGAGGCGTAGAATATTACTAGAATATCTGCTAATATCCTTTCCCTGTCTTTGCATCAACTACTTAATCAAACCACTCCTTTCAGATTGATAACATTCATCTCTGGTTTCTGGTTGTCTTCATGGTCTTGGTTGCTCCAGGTCAGTTTGTTCTCTTGGGACAATCTGAAAAATTATTCCTTACATTGGAGCTAATGCTTTTGACTAATTGTTCTTTAAATTCTACCTATACAGAAAATTATTTTAGTTCTAGTGTACAATCAGAAAAAAAAATCATACAACTATGCACTTTCTCATGAAAATGCTATCTTTTTCTCTCTTGTTTTTAAAAGACAGTTATGCCATGCTAATTCCTATGTTAGCTTCAGAGACTTGAAACTCTATTACCATCTAATTTTTGTATGAATAATGGCTCATGTTGTGGGTTCATTTTTTGGTGGTTTTTATTTATCTGTTGGTTTGTTTTGGTTTTACTGTCTTACTTTTGTTTGTCTACGATAACCTAGGCACTATATTATTGTAGATTTACATTAAAGCCCTGGTGAGAATTCAAATAGTTAAAATCTGAGCGAAATTAGCAATGTAGTGCCATTCATAAAAGGCACAAATCCATGAATGGATTTGCGCCAGTGATTTAATTTTCATGTAGTGACAAGAATTTCCCTTTGCAGTAGAATCTCGTGCATTAGTGTGATGATCTGGCGACCACTCTTTGCAGTAAACAAGGTGATTCAGCTTTCACATGTCCAAACATCTTCCAGTCATGGAAAGCTTTTCCCCTGCATTGGCCATCTGGAATCTTAACAGCTTGCTTGCCTCCAGATCTCCTGGCACTTCCTCAGCCCTCAGCATTGTATTAATGTAGTGAAGTTTATACATTAAATACTTTGTATACTCAAAGTACAGAGCTGTTTTATTACAGAGACAAATGAACAGAAAAAAATCTGCTTCATTTAAAAAAAAATTAAAACAAGATGCAAAAGAATCAGCAGCAACCCACCTAAAATCCCCAACAAACTCCCAAACCAGTGAAAAACAAAAACCCAAAAAAATAATATTAAGTAAAATAAGATTAACCCTTAACTGTTGTGTGGCACCCTGAACTTGTAACAATTTATCCAGTAACTTAATTAAACCAAACTATGACCAGAAAATCTGATATTTGGATCTTAGTTTTGAAGCTCATAGTGCAAGATCTGTCTACAAAAGAGTTTTACAGAGATTTATGCTCACCATAAATTTAACATAATCTGGGTATGTAAATATTAATAATAGTGTGGGTTTAGAATTTTTCTCAGATTATTGTACACAAATAAAATTATTACTTTGCTTAAATCTTTATAATTAAATACTTTATCTTTTTTTTTTAATATATGGATATAGCTGATTATACAGGTTTGTAAAAAATAAGCCTATCACTTTTAAATCACAGCTGGTGATTTAAAGACAACAGGCCTTCAGTGTTGATTCCTCCCCAACAGCAGGACTCCTCTGTCATTGGACATTATTGTGAAGATGTAACATCTATTTTATATCTTTCTGTCTGCCTAGCGTTGATATTTATCACAGACAGCAGAGAAATAAGTGCTTATTATGTGTCCTGAGATCAGAACACTGAAATCCCTTTCAAAGTTCAGAAAGGATGAACAAATCTCTGTGATTATTTGGTTGCAGGTCTGAGGTTTAGGAGTGGGGTTTTTATTCCTCAGGAATTTTTTTAAAATTAGGTTTTCTGAAAATACATGCAATGTTTTTCCTCATTGTATCTCTAATCTCTGTGATGCCTTTGTAATGTCACTTCTGCACTATAATGACATTCTTAAATACAGCTAGATCTAGCCCTAAGTCTTCTGCCATTAGTCTTATGGTCCTTTTAAGTTATTTTATTATGGTTTAAAGCCATGGTTGTAAGCCATTATTTGGATTAATTTTATGACGTGATTTTCCCAAGACATTGATGCTTAACTTGGCATGGTCTCTGGCTGCCCAACTCTCTCATGGTCTAATCTGGTGCTTCTTTTCCTTCCAGACAACAGAATGTCAGGTTGTTCTCCTTTAGATCCTGATAAATAACATATGGCTAGTGGTATTCCACAACATGCCATGCTTTAGCTCTCAGGTGACTTAATTTCAATCCATGCATTGACAATATCTAAAATTCAAACAAAAAGAAAAGACTATTGTAAATTGAGGTGAAAAATAAAATAAATTTATTCTTAATCTCTCCCTTTTCAGTGGAGAGCATGGAGAAGGGTGTGAGAGGATCCCACAAAAAATCTTTTCAGGTCCAATGACATATTTTCCCACAGGATTTTCCAGAAGGTCAAGTAAAAGTGGAAGGTGCAAGTCCTTCCTCACTTCTGTCTTCATTTTCTGAGCCCATCAAAAGTCTGGAGGTGTATGGACAGGAGAGTACTTGGGCAGGTTTCCTAATGTTATCATCCTGTTCCAGTCATACCACCTGCTGAAAGTAACTTGTCCTTGCAATTAAAAGGTCTCTCAAAAAATTTATACATGCAGAAAAGCAGTTTCTAACAGAAAAAAAAAATCATTGTAAAAATCTCATCAGCTTAGTAGGTATTGCTATCAAATTTCTCCAGATTAATTTACCTGAATTCACTTATCTCTGGCTTAAACCAAGTAATTCGCTTACCCTAGCTTCATAGCATAACCTGACTGAGTTTTTGATTTCACTTCTATAGGTAATATAAGATTGGCACAGCTAGAGAATTGTTCTGTGGAGATATCCCCTTTTTCCTCTTCTGTTAACTAAAAAGTGAACCACTAGGAATAATTCAGCTTCTAACAGATGAATAACTTTTGAAGGTCTAAAGAAAGCACTAAAATTTTCTCTCTAACTGTATTTTTATTTAATTTTCAGTGTAATTTTCATTCAGGAATTTTGTAGCCACTTTTTTTTAAGTTTTGAAATTTTATCAACAATATTTTGCCGTTTTGGGTTATGTCCAAGTTGGATAGCTCACCCATTTACTTTAAGAAATTGGTTATTCTGGTTATTTATTTTCCTCCCTTCTAGTTGACTAAAACTGTATCTTTAGTTTTGATGGGCAAAAACTCCTTCTACTGAATCATTAAAGAAATGCTATGCCATACTAATCTCTGTTTTTAAATATACTGTCCAAGTGCTAGTCATAACCATATGTTTTTCTTATAATAGAAAGTGGTGAAGGAAGCAATTATGAATTTAATAAGTGTCCTTATTTGAAAATAAACTGCAATGTCGATATATTGATTAAAAAGTATTATTACATTAAATTTTTGTTGTACTCCTCCCAAGTTTACCTATCTAAATTACTCAAATAAAATTGTACATCCATCATTTCTTCTCCCAAGGTGCCATCTGTTCCACAGATAACTTAGGTAACTAATTGCTGCTTTAGTCAAAGCCCAACATTTAAATCCTCAATGGCCACCTGTCCCTGCAGTCAGCAATTTCATTAGTTTCCTAAGAAAGTATTTTCTGATGTGATGCAGAATCAGTAAGTCTGGCTGCTCTGAGCAGCTAAGTGCCTACTTCTAAATCTCACTGGGGACGTAACAATACTCGAGGGACTGGTCTGGAAACAGGATGACTGGATCTTCCTTGATTCCAACAGTGACAGCAGTGTTACTATAACTTGGTTTTAGCCGGTGATTCAGTTTCTATAAAATACATTAGAAAGAATAAACAGGTTTTTTAAATGCTAAGACATTTGAAGTGGAGAATTCTTTGCGTCCATACCGTTTAAGATGTCCCAGTTTGTGTATCATGATGAACAGAAGAGCAAATAGATAAATAGATTAACATTCTAAAATAAGGGAAGGAAAAGAAGGCATTTAACAAATCTGAAAATTCAGGGTGTGTATCACTGGAATGCTAATGTGTCTCATACCGAACAACCCTTTGCTACTTAGGTTACTCAGAGGGACTGTAAGTTTTCTGTCTTTTTGCCAAAATTATGCATACAGGATGGAAGAAATTTTCTGTATAACTTATATTTCCATCTTACTTGTGCTGTTTAAAGTGTAAATTTTGTTTCTAGATAGCATATTTTAATTTAGTTTGTTTCTGTTTATTAATTTCAATAGACATGTGTCCTCTCCTTCTGGGTATGATGTCAATGATAGAAAGATACAGAAAACTGAGACCATTCTACTTAGAACATTGAGTGTGAATTTTTGTTACTGCTTTTTCAAAAATAAAGCAGAAAGAAAAATGTGGGAAATAAAAGAAGAAAAAATTGCTGCTTCATAGCAAGCTATGGATTTCAGACAAACTAGGATAGCTTTAATTTGTACTCTGCCTATTTGAATAAGGTATTTAACATAGTAATTACTTGAGTATTCATGTTCAATAATTGCTATAGCACATCTGCAAAGAATCTAATTTCTTTGCCTTAATATCTGCAAAATACAGTATATTTTCTGATTATAATTTTTAATCTTCAATTTAGTAAAAGTAAACATTAAAACCAAAAAACAAAAGTAAAACAAAAGGCAATTAAAAATGTATATATTAAAATACAAAACAGTAATTTTGCTTATTGCTTGGACTTATTACATTTTGCATATTACTGTGATAATGCTGAAGTGCTCACATCACTATGCAGCATAAATACCCAGTTAGTTAAGGCAAAAAAATTAGGAAGCCTCCCAGCTGGAACTGATTATAGCTTCCATCAATTGTATCCCTAAAAATGAAGTAAAGTGAGGGAAAATACTGTACTGGTAGAAACTAATCTGACCCCTGCCAGAGAGATTTTTTTAATGTTTTCTATGTTCACAGGGAATATTTTACCCGATTAATTAAATCAATTAATAACTGAGGTTAAGATCAGAAGGAAGCCTATTCTGAGGTGTTAAAATTTAGTCTTACAATGTAGCTAAAATAGTTTTGCTTAACTCTTCGAATAAGAAGAAATAAACCTAGCCAAGCAACTGTCATTTCCATGGCGAGTGGCTCGTGAACACATTTAATGTTAGTAACAAAACAGTGCTTTCTTAAGGTTTCTTCAGATTTTTTTTGTCTATTTACAATATAGCACATACATAACACACATAGCACTTCCACTCTCGTTTACACCTTTCTCAACTTGTCATTTATACTTCAGAGATGAGTTATTCCTTTTACACCCCAAAGCTTGATCTTGCACTTCTTTCACGTGACATTAGAGGACATCAACAGTCCTTATGACTACACCTCACTTGTTATCTCGCCCTTGATGTTCCAATTGTTTAGATATCCAGGCTGCTAAAGGATGGTGTTAATAAGTAGAGTGTGTTTCCTGAGCACTGGGTTGTTATTTAGCTGTCCCTTATGTTTGCAGTGTTTATTATTGCCATTCATTAGCTTTCTCATGAATCTGATCCCAGAAAAATGAGCTCCCTAATCCCTGTGGCATTTAATGACAAAATGGAAATGCCAAAAAAATATTGTAGCAACAACTTATTATAAAATATGGTAAAAATCATTAGAATTTAAGTCTGTACTGCTATTTACTGTTAATTACTGTCAAGCAACAGTCTGTTCTTCATGAATCTTAAATTTCTCTTCTATAGCTATTTTCTGTAACGTGGTATGATCTGTCCATAAAGAGTATTTTGAAAATAAGTTCAATCATGACAAACTGTCAGATAAGATTATATATATACACATATTTAATATATATATGCAGTATATATACTCAGAATATACACAGACATATATATATATGTTGTATATATTTGTATTGTGTGTATATATATATACGCATTGTATATATATATATGGATATACACATTATATATATATATATAAATGACAAAGAAGAATGATATAATTACAATCTAATTATGAGGGGAATACTTTAAGGGAACATAGCTTTTCATTCCCCAGATCTTAATATAGAGAAACATACAAGGTTTGGTGCAGTCTCTTTCTGTCTCCCTGCATGAACTGATCATTGTGACATATGGGAGATTATGCCCAGTTACTTGTCTTTTCAGATAGACACACTGTTTGATGTCTGTGCATTCTTTGAGATGTCTCTGAATTCTGTATCCCAGCAGACATAATAACCTTGTTTGGATCACTTTCTTTGTGCACAATAAAGTAATCAAGTGAGGGAGCCTTTTGCCTCTCAGTGGAAAGCACACACATTAGCAAGTATTTGCAGGGGTCACAGGTAAACTTCAGAGTGGAACTGTATGTGACAGAAAATACAGCCAAATGACAAGGATGAACATGATCACTTAGAAATTACTCTACTATAAAAAAAAGTATTTTAAATTTAAAAATAAAGAGGAAAACCCCCAAATAGTACTTTTTTCCCCCTCAGATAAATTTCTACCCTCAATATTATAAACTTCTGAGACCTTAGAACTCACCTGGTACCCCTGTGATTTTGAGGAAAATGCAATTTTCAGTAACTATGATGAGTCACCAAAAATATCAATTGAACTACTTTCTAAGGAAATTAATATACATGAGATAGTTATGTTGAAGCATTTTTTAAAAATGCTTTATAAAAATCAACTACTTCCAAAGAACAGGTGGGGCACTGCTTTTAATTAATGTATGGGTTGTTCTTTGATTGTTGTTTATGACAGAGATTAGTTCTGTAGACACACAAAGAAGTTGCACAAAGGAACAGTGGCTTTCTGTCCCTGAGGTTGATCCTATTTCAAACCCAGTCTAAATCATGACAGCTGCTTGGTTATGGCTCCCAACAGCACTTTGCTAGCAAGGAATTTCCTGAGCACCCCAGTACTCCAGCCATGCCGAGTGACCATATGGAAGTTTAGAATTTGGCAATTTGGCTTGTGCTCACTATCACCATCATGGTAGGCCACTTGTGAATTTTGTTCCGACACTGTAAATCCACATTATTTATTTCATGGGGTTTTAACAGATTATAATTTTTCTTCTATTTATGATTATATCTCTACTTAGGAGAATAAGATTGATGTTAGTTTAGGGTTATTTCTAGCTAAATGAAATCTATGGGTATCTATATTGTCTCTTTAGACATGGTTCCTAAAACACATATATCTTGTAATTTTGTCTAGAAAGGCATGATCTGAGCTGAAATAATATATATAATAATATAAATAATAAATAATAAATATATAAATAATATATATATAAATAATCTGAGCTGAAATAGTAAAATAAATCTAAGAATATACTCTATGCTTTGGTAGTTGTGAGACTAGAACCAGAAAAATTACCTTTATATGGACACCTCCAAGTTAAACAAATCATAGCAAGTGGTTAAAATATAATAATCCAAGCATGGCTACCATTGAATCTCTCAGCTCAGCATGTTGTTTATGACAGCAGCCAGTCCAGGGTGAAATATGAGAAAGTGAAATGCACATAGTGATACTTGTCTGAACTGGCAGTGATTTGTAGCTCATATCCTTCTTGAGTTAAAAGTAGCACCATTTATGTTTAGTAATCACATTGCCAAAATAAAAGGCAGATGTGAAGATTGCTGCTTTACAGTGACATTACTTGCCTTCCAAACTGTCTTGCAAATCACCCGAGTCCACTTTTTTTTTGTAGCAGAAATGCTTGTCAATGTAGTCATGATTTTTCAAGATGTTTCAGGAATAGTAGAAACAGGTCTATAAAACACTTAATAGACTTGCAGGTCTCTGTTTTCAAATGCAAAAGCCAAGAATATTTGATAGTGGAATAAAAGCTGGGAGGCTAGTTGGCAGTGAAGGTAAGATCTGGAAGAATTATGAAGGGTCAGACAGATTGTTCCTCCAGAGAAGACTTGGCAAAGGGAATGGGATCACACCTGACAAGAAAGGGAACTGGATTGCTTGTCAGATAAGGTCAAGCTTTGGACATTGCTCACCAGCTGCCTTCATTCTACAAATGGTGCATAGCGTCTATCCTAGTCATCATTCTGCAGCTAGCCCTGTCTGTGGCCTTGTAAAGGACTCCAGGAAGGCAGTTGTGTCTCATCACTTCTGTTGGCTTCCTCAAAATGTTCAATAGATTCAGTCAAATGTACACTAACAAGCTAATTTCATGATGTTAGAGGTTAGACCTATATTTTCCTGCATCTCTTGCTTGGAGAGTTTTGGTTCTAAGAAAGGGGTTTGCTCATCTGTCCTGTTATATAACTATGGTGTTAAAAAATGTGTTGAGTAAAAAACCAATATGCATTGCAGCAAAAGTACCTATAATGTGTGAAGATTAAAAGTGAAAAGCACCACCACATACTGTATATTTAACTGCATCTTTATATTTTATCCTGTAACCACAGCCTACTGACATTAGAATTTGTGTAAACTGTTTACTATATACCTCATGAAGGATTCTTTTATGAATGTTTTTGTGGACTTCACTTAAAAAATTAGACTGTATATAGATTCTTGAAAATGCCCTGTAACTTTTATACATATATAGTTGTCAGGTGCTGGTCTTTAGACTTTTACCTTATGGTGAGAGGGCATAATAGGTCTCTGTTCCCTTGGCTTCGGTGCACATTTCCTGCCTTCTGAGAAGTGAGAGGGGAACAGTGAGTTCTAGTGATACCTTAGGGACCAGTCATTGTTACTGTCTCCCCAGAGTAGCTCTTTACTAGCAGGATATGAAAAGGGTTGCTCAGGTTTTGTTCTGAAAGGGAAAGACCCATGCCTGTGAATGAACATGTACATAATTGGTCCTCTATCAGCATTTATTTGGTTTTGCTACCTGGGTGGGCTCTGCTAATGATGTGAAAACTGTATTAGCCATTACAGCAGCTTACCCTATTTTATCATCTCCTTTTTAGACCTATCAAACTTTCACACCTGAGTTCAAGACCAAAACTCCTGATTCAGTCTCTATTTATCAAGTGATATTACTACAAATCAGGCCTCCTAATGCGTCCTTTTTCTTCAGTTTCTGTATTGAAAAAAGGAAGCTATATTTACATACTTCAGTGGCTGATGTTAGGAATGGTTTATATTTGATTAGCACTTGAACAATGAAAGGTTTAATTCTGCACTGTTTTCTTCTTTTGTCTGAGAACCCTTCTCATCCAAGACTATGAGATGTTTGTTTTTTGCCTTGTCTTCTCCAACCTCTTTTCCCCACATTTTTTCTTCTAAACAAAGGGTCAGGATCTTAATCACTAATCTGTGAAGGCCTGCAAGGAATCAAAGTCTTAGACCCAAGAGAGAGAATCTGAAATCCTACTCTTTTCCCCTATATGTGCAGGAGGAGAAAGGCTAAAATTGTAAGGAAGTTTTCACCGGAGAATTCTAAGCCAGGAATTATCTCCAGTTCTTACAGCCACAAGGAAATAAAAAAAACATGTCTGATCTTTGGGCTGAGAGGGCAGTATTGGGAGCATTGTCATACTTAGGAGCCATTTCATTTCAGAAATACCAGCAACAATATATGTCATTTTCCCCCGAAAAATCCATAAACTGGGGAGAATTTACAAATTTTTCTCCATATTTTGGTGGGTCATTTAATATACTTGTCAGTAAAATTAAAACCCAAAACAATGAGGTGAAATAATAACATTTTCAAAATCAAGGACCATAGTCATGCTAAGGTGTTTCATATTTAATTTCTGCCATTGGAAGGAACAGTACACAATGCCTTCATTTTCTGCATCATTTTAATAGAAATCACATAACACCAAATTGCAGGAAAGAGGGAAAAAAACCACATAAATGTATATGGAAATATATTATTTCAGACTACTGTAAAATTACATTAGGCATTGAAAATGGAATCCTCCCACAGCAGTAGAAACTCATCTTAACAAATCCCAGAAATGTTATCAGAAAGAGATCACAGTGGTGATATCATAGCTCCTCTTTTCACTTAGGCCTCCACAAAATTTCTTTATTCTTCAGTATAGTATAAAGTCATTCTTATTAAAATACAATACCTCCTCACAATAGGCAGACTGTAAGGATTACTCTAGAAATTAAAAATAATGCAGGAATACATTACAGAGAAAAAAATTAAAAACCAGGTTAGATTGTCATCAGAAATTATCATAATTCTAGCAGAGATGAAAAAGTTGTTTTAATATGGGTCTTGAGAGCACTTACTGCTGATTTCCTGGAATTTCCCTGACTCCTACTAATAGGAGTAATAGTTTATGATATTTGTCTCCAGTCAAGATTTTCCTTCCAGTTTCACTGGAGAAAAAAATCACCAGACACAGCAGAAAAAACACATGGCAATCATTATAAATTTAATAAATTGAAACAGCAAGTCTAACAATGAATGAGAGTGTGAAAACCCTATCATATGATTATCTTAAAATAATTCTATCAAATAATAAGGTATTTGGAGAAAAGGCAGTCTTCAGTAATAATATTTTAATTTTTATATTTTGAACAATATTTTTAATACAATTTATATACAAAAGTGCAGATTGAGAAGTTGTACAGATCTGCTAAATTTTCATTCATCAGCTGTTAGGTAGCCTCATAGTATCATTTAATTCTGACTGGCAGCTGCTAGGTGTTCACCTCATCTTGTTTCTTCCCTTAGAAAATTGCTCACTTTCAGCTTATTATCTCTCCATACTCTCTGTATCTTTGACTACTGAGGCAGTCTGGCAGTGTCTGACAGGAGGAAGCTGGAAAATTGGTAGCCTGTAGAGAATGTCTTCACTCAATCTTTCTTGCACTCTTGCTGCTCCTGCCTCTAGAGCTCCTATTCGAAGTGGAGAATGAAGCCTTGATCACAAAGACTTCTATTGCAAGTGTTTGACCTCTCATTAGCTACTGATATCTCATTAGATAAAGTTTCTCTCTCCCTAAATGAATTGTGAGCATTTGCTTTGTTTTCAATACATCAGCTTAGTTTTCCCATTGTTGTGGGGCTCATTTATTTTGATTAGGCACCTTGTCTGTGCTTGGCCCTGCATGGCAGACAAACCACAACAGCTTTTAGAGGCTTTTTGACAGCTGCCTGTATTTAGCATTGCAAGTGTATTTCTTATACTTCTCTACTTCTCTCTCTTTTCCTGTCCTTGCCATCCTTCTCAGCTCCCAGTCAGCTTCTGACAAACATTGTGTCAGGGGTAATAGAAGGGTTATTTTTTGACAGCTGTAAGGAGAAGCAAGCAGGAAAATCCTCAGGATGCCATGCACAATGGTCCTGATTTCACCTCGTAAGATTGATGCAACAGTCAGGACTATGTGTCTCCTAGTGATCATTAGAGGAGCTAGTATTAGAATGCAACAGAAGTTAAGATTTTATGGAGGTTACTTTGTTTTAAAGTCTTTGTTTGTCACAGAATAAAAATTGCGGATGATTAAGTCCTCAGAGGTAGAAATTCTATTAATTGTGCTTTTGGTAAAAGACAGACGGTGATTATTTCATAGGTTGTAAGTGTTCACAGGTTGCACAATGATAAAAAATATCATATCAAAGATTTGTCAATTTGTTTTCCAAGATTCAAGCCATGCAATAACAGAAAACTTGCAGTGTTGAACCCCCTTGCTTAAATGACTCTCTACAATCCATTTATTTTCACTGCATTAAGTTCATGGTAAAAGCAATGAAAGCTGAAATCTGATTAAGCTGCCATATTTCATCTTTATTTCCTGTATAAATCTTAGAGACTTAGTAAGATGGGAGAAGAGTCAATAACAATAAAAAAATGCATACATTATGCTCTTGATTTATGTCCCTCTGGCTTTTTGGATGTTTGTAATTAATCTTCTGCTGGGAATCACATTTTCCTTGATATGTTACTTTTTGCTAGTGTAGAAAGTTACAGTAAGAACAAGATAATGCAACTAAGTTCTCTGGGGTCATGAAAGAGTACACAAAAATATAATAGAAATATGATGTTAATTGAAAAGATCAACTGTTTTGAAAATGATCATATATGAATTGGGCTACTTATATTCTTCCTGAAGAATATTAGAGCAAGATTTCTAGGACTTTTTAATCATAGGTTGTCCATGGCAGCTTCCAAACAGCTGTCTGTTCCCTTTAAATATTAGGATAATCACTTATTATGAAAAAAACAATATATGTTTGGTTTTTGTGTTAGATTCTGTGTCCTGGAATGGAATGCCTAAAATATGCTTGATCTATTTGTTCTTCTCACTGCATGTTAACACCTGCTGATCTACTGGCTGGATTTAGCATAACACAACAGCTTTCTTCACAGAGACCCCTGTTACCTCACATTCAGTAGGCAGAAATCCAAAATTGTATAAATACATCCTGTATGTTATAGTATGTGTCTAAAATTCTCTTCTAAACATACTAGGAAGAGCAGTGAACTTTGGTGCAATATCTACCTATGAAAATACCTAAATATCTGAATCCTCCTGCATGTATTATGTACTCAAGCACTAAACACCTGATGCTCCTG
The DNA here is from genome assembly GCF_037042795.1 of Molothrus aeneus. Classification (NCBI taxonomy): domain Eukaryota; kingdom Metazoa; phylum Chordata; class Aves; order Passeriformes; family Icteridae; genus Molothrus; species Molothrus aeneus. The sequence continues at coordinate 104,926,736 of NC_089648.1, forward strand.
CACTTTTTGCAAACTCTAACCTCTGTGCTCATGTCGTCTTCAAGTGGCAGAGGTGATGCCCTACTATGCTTTAAAACTTTGAACATAAAAAAGAGGCATAAGAAATTCTCATGGAAGTGTACTGTTCATAATAGTCAAGAAGTTGATTATTTACTTTTGCCTTTTGATTTCCTTCTCTGCATTGTCTTTGCTCCTACAGCAACAGGGAGTTCCCGTCCTCCATGTTTATTCTGAGCAAGTGTACCTGAAAGTTTAAAATGTATTTAAACAATAATATCAAAGCAAAATATCCCTTACCCAAAACGAACTGAAAGCCATAAAACTTATCAAATAGACTTCTGTTAAAGAATAATCTTTAACAAAAATCTGAATTACTCATAGATATTGGCAGTAAAGAGATAAGTTTTGTGTTTTTGAGGTGACAAAAGTGTCTTGGCTTGTTTGAGTAATTTTATTATACATGTAAATTTTTTTTTAAATTTTTATGAAATAAAGATGAACTTCCAAAAAAATTTGCAAAGTAATATTACACCATTTATTCTGAATGAGTTTTCATTTCTCCATAGATCCATGCCCATATTATCATCTATAATAATTTACTGGCCTTCACCATGGCATGACCTCATAACCTAGCAGGAGTTCAGGATTTCAGGCAGCCAGATTCCAGCAGTTTGAAGTACTTTGATGCAACAGTCAGTTTTGCACCATGCCTCTTTAAAACGATGAATTTTATTTTATGGAATAAAGTTTATCCTCTTTGTTATTTGATATTTGTTTGGAACAAATATCTTGGGATGATGCAATGTCTATATTTGGCCTAAGGTGGCTGATATATTCTTGGCTGGTTTTTTCAGAACAAATAAAAGAGGATCAATCTTATTCCTTAAGTGTTAGATCTAGGCAAACCCACAAGTTTCACTTGCTTTTCTTTACAACATGCATTTTCTAGTAATTTGTACTTCATAGAGCTCACCTATGAGCTGGTTCATATCATCATTTGCAACAGCATTTGGTGTTAAAATCAGAAGTGTCTGAAAGGAGATCTTGATTTTAGAACTTTTTTCTTTTCCTTTTCCTTTCCTTCTATTCTTTCCTTTCTATTCTGTTAAATGCATCAGAAAAATGTAAAGAACTGTCACTCTTGAAAACACAAATCTTTAAATGATAACAAACACCAATTTTTCAAGTTGCTTTTAGTTTCATCAACACACCTGCACACATTAAGCTCATGTGGTTAGCACACACATACACAAAATTCTCCTTAAAAATTTTTAATCTTTTGAATCATCTCTGCATCTTATCATTTTGGGAAGTTTGTCAAATCTGTTTTGGCTCAAAGGTGCTTGTATTTACATTACCTGTTGCTCTTTGCCTTTTTTTTACTACCTTTGGGAAAAATCATTTTACGGTAACATCAAAAGTACTGGGGTTGAAATATTGGCCCAGAACCAGCAAGGTTTATTTCAGTCAAATCATAAGGGAAAAACTAATGCGGTCTTTGGAAAGACATATTTTTAAATAAAGATAAGTAAAGTAAAAATATAAAAGTAAAAATAATCACAATCTAAGAGAATATTTATGCAATAAATTCATAGCCCAGATTAAAAATATTTTCTTGATTAAACTTATGTCAACTATATGATAAATTTGATCTCTAACACTTCTAGCAATATCAGATAACCTAAGCAGAGTGTGTGTACGTGTACATATATGTACACATATATACAGTCTATATAAATCAGATGTGCACAGACATGCACATCCAATTTGCTCATAAAATTGTATAGTTTTGTTCCAAATACTCCTCTGGTAGACAATTTTATATTCTTTGTCAATGCTTTCCAGGCCACTGTGAACATACTACTGACACCACTCATATACTGCAATTTTTTTAAAATACTATTCTTTGACTATTTTTTTTCATGAAACATAATTTCCTTATTCTTTCATTCAACCTTCCACTCCTTTAATTATTTATTTTCCTTTGCATATTTGATTGTCTTCAGTATCATAGTTGAAACCCCTATTTATAGATTCCAGCCACAGAGGTAGTTACCTTGGAAACTGTTTAAGGTGCACCTTCTTGAATATTTGCTCTATCAAATCACAGAACTGCCTTTCCTCTTCCATCTGTTGCTCCACAAAGCTTAGTATTGGTGAGCAGACTTGTCCAGCTTATTTCTAACTATAACTCCCTTTCTTAGTGACTCAAGGTCACACTGTACAGTAGGTGTATTCTCATTTTTGGGCAGTCATTACATGTCTACTATATATACTTTTCTGCTAACAGCTGCTATTAGCAACAAAGTTGTACAGCAATAACAGGTCTAATGAAAAAATTCCTCAAAGACCAGAAATGGTTACTGCTTCCCTTTTCCATACACTCCCCTTTACTGGGATGTAGGAAAAAAAAAAGTGAGAATGGTGAAGAAAATTATTTACTTAATAACAATTATTATTTTGAAAATGATAGGATAGTGTAGATTAAGTTAATTGACATTTCTCAGGGTCAGAATTCTCGTAGTACAGGTACAAGGTTGTAGCTTCCTTTCCTCATCTGGTCTTGAATGAAATAGTTCTATTGAAATTATTAGTGTCTCAAGATAAGTGTATTGGTTCTGTCTCAATGTCTCTCTGCTTTTCTGTCATATTTGACCTGTCTCAAAAATCCTGACAAAAAATAGAGAAGCTTATATTTTATACTGAGAGTGGCTGGCAACTGGGGAGACATTTATGAACACAGATAAACAAAGAGAATTACTTTTTTCTTTGTTAGAATAAAGCTCAAATTGAATATGTGAATGAGAACTTCACCTGTGTAACCTTACTTTTATAACCAAATTAAATTTATAGCATTCTCTAAATATTTATATATTATTTATGAGCAATGAAATAGGCTCTTAAGCTTCATCAAAAGCATAAGAAACATCCTCTTTATTTTAATACAAGTAAATTGGTCCTGAGTGCTTGCTGTTGTGGAGGATCATCACATTCCTTATTGGCTCTCACTTTCCACCACTTAGCTCATCATGTTAACTTAGGATAAAGGAAAAATTTAAATTCTCTTCCTTGAAGAACAAATTGTGCTATGTCAGTATTTTTTCCAGAATAGATTGCATCTTGATCTAATCAGAACACCTATAGCTTTCTAGCCACAGGTCATGTATTTGAAAGGATAATGAGGAGTTTATTTCTAAAGACTTTTCAAGGGAGATACTTCCAACCCTCCCAGACGACCTCTCTCTTGCAGATCATTGCAGATGTATAAGGAGATATCAATTCCTGCATACTTTTGAGAAGTGGGCAGAGATAGAAATGGACAAAAAGTGATTTGGCTAGTTTGATATAGCAGACAGAATATTTCTGAAAATCTTTGAATGTAAGTGTCAATATTGTAGAGATTCACTGGAATTAGTATCCATCAAATTTTAAGAATTATATTACACGGCTGCAATATCTTCTACTGAAAGTTTTTGTCATGCTCTTCAAGGTCCAAAATACCTAGCTTTCCTTAACTGTTTCATAAAATATAGAAGGCTCTAGAGAAGCTGTGACATGGAGAGACTATTAAACCTAATTATCTAGTCCACTTAAATTCAGTGTTCCATCTACAATCTGTAAGAAATACATTATAAAAATAAAACCACACAGAAATATGGTATTTTTATGTATAAATACACAAAAACACAGAGCAAGGGGTGCATCTACATCTGTGTGTAAAGATACATGGACTGATGTGTTCCAAAGGGCTAAGGACTGGCTAAGTTAGGGATTTGGGAGTTGGTAGGAGTAATGAAGGAAGGAGTGCCATCATAAAAAAAAGTATCCAAATATCCAAATTCAGTGAGTTTTTCTATGATTTTATGCTCTCTTTAAAACTATTTTTAGACTTCACCTCTTCTTTAATAAGAAGAAACAGTGATTATGGGGGTCAAGTACCTTTTTACATGAATGTTACTATTGACTATAAAAGTGGAGTGTTGGCAGAGAGACATAAAGAAAGGGAAAATTAGGATTTTCATTTAATGTTAATGACATTCTGAAAATAAGTAATGTTTTAAATATAGGAGTCCTGGATCATCTGAAAGGATTTTATAGACTATATATTACAACATCATATTGATTGTCACTTTAATCTGTTCTTTTTTCCTTGAAGAAATATTTTAGTTTTCAAAATATGTTCCTCGCACTGGATTTCTGACAGAGGCAAAATCTTAATTGTCATGGATAGACTATATAGGATAAAATGCAAACCACGCAAAATATTCTGTTCAGGCAAATTGAAACATAACACAAACACAGCTTCATAACATATATTTATTTATTTAAATAAATAAATTTTATTTTAAAAAATTAAACTTAAATTTATTAAAAAATCCATTATAAAGTTTTAAAGAATTTGCACCATGGAGTCATGAATTTCAGGCTAGTCATATATTTCAGTTGTAGACCTGGCAGTGTTACAATCATGGTTGAACTAGGTGTGCCTTCGAAGATATATCTTTTTCAAACCTAAATGATTCTATAATTCTCTGATTCTATGACATAATTTGCTAATACTAATTATTTTGTTTACTGAATAAGATTTTTTAATGAACCAATGAAGCATTTAGTAAAATATAGAAATATACTGAATGCCATTAGTCAAGTAGGGTAAGCATATTCCAGAAAGACTGGTAGAAATTTTACCTTTGAGTGTGATCTCATAGGGTTCATAATATTTATATTTGAGTATTCACAAAAAATATGTCTTTTATTTCTCACTGATGTTTATTTGTAACCATTGTTTAGAATTCATTCCAAACTAGTCAGCTCAGTCTGGAGTTCTGTTAAAGATCTCTGACATAGGTATACATTTTTCATATTCCACAACTGGAAAATAAAAATGTCCACCATATCCAATTAATCACAGATTTAGAATACTAATGGAAATTTCATTTTTTGAGTGTCTACACAAACTTTTCACATTGTGTCCATTATATACAATGTTTGGAATATGTAACATATCTTCCCTTTTTTTTGGACAGTAATTTTAAAGAGAAAACATTTCTGGAAATGTCTGGAAGTTTAATTTTCTTTTGAAAAATCAAGATCCTGAGACATCAGAAAAACAAGTATCAATTAATTTATTTAGACACAAGTATTAAAAGGACAATAGCTTTAGTTTCAGTTCTGAGGGATTATTAGAATCCAGAGAAGTAAATAAAAATGAAGTATAAGCTTGCACAATGCTTAGGCAGGATTTTTGAAAAATAAGATGGTTTCAGTGAGCTGGTGTATTTTATATCCACTGATGTGTGTGCTTTGCTAGTTTTATTATCTTTCTAAGCATTAGGTATTTGTTGTAATGGATGATAAAAGTGAAGAAGTAGACCAGCCTATAACCCATAAATTGGTCTAGGAGAGCTGTGTAGACAGTAAGAAATAGCTTAATTATTGTCTTCAAGGAGTTCAAAAGGTTGATCCCAAAGACAAGTAAGTGTATGCATGAGCTTGTATTACTTCCTTCTCCATCATTTGAAATTTCAAGTAAATGGGCTGCCCTGCAATCAAGAAGAAAAGGTACTGCACTGCAGCTATGGCATTTGGTATTGCTTAGATAAAGCCTGTTTAAAGGGAGAGAAAATAAGATTGCCTTAAGCCTCTTGTCAGCTTCCAGTCTGAAGTAAATTCATACATAACAAAAAAAAGACTCAAAGGAAATAAAAAAACTGAAAGTGAAAAAATAAGCTGGTCAAAGCAAACGTTTAACATATCTCTTCTCTAGGCATTAATCATACTATACGGGAGTGAGGGTCAAAAGAGTTGAGGCGAACAAGGAGCATTTTGGTGCAGGCAAATGGAAAAAAACCCAGCTAAGCTAGTGATTTAAAACAGATTGAAAATTTTAAAGTGAGGCATAAAGGTCACAAAATCAGGTTCAGATTGATAAGGCACAGTGGGAAAGTTTTAATGATTTCTCAGTAAATATTTTTAAGGCAAGCACTCCAGACTTGAATACTGAGATAACAATGAGTTTTTTTGTCTTATCAATTGTGAGTTAATAAAAATTCTAGCAAAAGATCAAACAGAATTATGAAAACTCAGTTTTGAACAAAGGTACTGAACTACAACTGATAGTACTAACTACTACAGAAAAATAAAAGGTTTTTTTTAATTATTTACTTTTACTCCTGTGTTGGAGACAGCAGGGATGCCGTTTTGTCTTTTCAAAATGTTAGCGATCTAACATCTGTAAACAGCAGAGGAGGTGGAATTAAAATAAGAAGTAAAGTCTAAATCCAAGTCATTGTACCTAGCAGAGAAAACAGTGGAGTAATAGAGGGAAATGAAGATAAGTTTTAACTTTTTGTACTTGAAGATATAGACAACATGGTTATATAAAAAAGATGGGATGAGGAGGGACTGAGGTCATTTGGCTTGTGCAGCCTGAAAAAGAGGAGAATGAGGGTATACCTCATTTCAGTTACAGCTTCCTCATGAAGGGAAGTTGAGAGGCAGGCACTGATATTTTCTCTCTTGTCATCAGTGACAGAACCCAAAGGAATGGCCTGAAGCTGTGTGAGGGGAGGTTTAGGATGGATAGTTGGTAAATCTTCCTCACCCAAAGTGTGGTTGGGCACTGGAAGTGGTTTCCTAGGGGAGTGGTCACAGTACCAAACCTGGCAGAGTTCAAGGAGTATTTGGAGAGTGCTCTTAGGCACATGGTGTGTCTCTTAGGGCAATATTGAGCAAAACCAGGAGCTGGACTTCAATGATATTTGTAATCCCTTCCAATGTAACATATTCTATGATTTTATGATTCTAGAACTTCTCAGTGAAGCAGAAATCCACTTTGTCTACAAAACTTTAGGATAAGTAGTATAAAGGGACTCTCACAGGCTATTTGAATACCTTTACTAGAGTTTAAAAGGGAGATCAAGACGAGGAGAGTTCAACACCAAGACAACACCAGGACAAGTTTTTCTAGTGTATCACTGGTTAAAGGTATCTATCTAATTTAGTATGGACCATATTAAGTGGAGAGTGAGTAGAACTAAAATCTGGTTGAATTGGCAGGCTCAAAGGGTTGTTATAACAGCTTGAAGTCCAACTGGAGATCAATTATAGACAGTTATGCTCTCATGGAGGTATCAGATAGGGGTCCCATACAGATTCACTTATGGTCTGGATGGTAATATCTCAGCAAGTTTATGGATGATACAAAACTGAGAGGAGTAGTTGACAGGCCAGTGGTTGTACTGCCTTTTAGAGAAACCTCCACAGGCTGGTGAAATTGTTAGGCAGGAACCTCATGTAGTTCAAAAAAAGAAAATGTCAGAGCCCTGGTGAATTAAAATATCTATCATTAGAAGTGAGGCTGAGAAAGCAGGGTTTGTTTAGCCTGGAAAAAAAGAAAATTTGTGTGTGGGGAATGTAGATTGATATTTATAAATATGTGATAAGAGGATGTAAAAAAGATGGAGCCAGACTTTGCTTGGTGGTTTTCAGTGAAAGACAAGGTAGTGGGCAAAAACTGGAGCATATTGTCCAGAGGGACTCTGGGGTGTCCATCCTTAGAAATTTTCAAACCCTAGACAATGTCCTAGACAACCTGTTCTACTAAATTTTCTTTGGAACTGGATTTTGGGATAAATTATTTCCAGAGGTTCCTTCCAACCTCAACAGTTCTGTGATTCCAGGACCCCTGTGGTAATCTGGGACATTGGTACATGGGCCATTCTCTCACAGAACAGGTGTGAACTTCCATAGTTTTATTTTCCTTGCATGTGCTATGTCCATTTGATAGAATGGCCTTGGAAGAAGTTTAACCAACTGTATTAAGGAAGGGAACAATGATTGCCTTAATAAAACATAGCAATCTGGTCTCCCTTCCCTTACCAACTTCAGTGTCAGTACTACTCCTTTTGGAATAGATGAGCCATTTCAAATTTTTAGCTGTCTTTAATGCATGCTAGACATTTTTTAAAAGGCTATGGCTTTGTGCTGGTTTTAGTTGGGGTAGTGTTAATTTTCTTTGCAGTAGCTAGTATGGGACTATGTTTTAGTTTTGAGATGAAAATAGTGTTGATAACACAGGAATATTTTTGTTAGTGCTGAGCAGTACTTGCTCAGAGTGAAGGCCTGTTCTGCTTTTCACCCTACGCCACCAGTGAATAGGCTGGGGGTGCAGAAACAGCTGGGAGGGGACAGAGCAAGGACAATCTGGCAAGGCAAGTCTGACTCCAACAGACTAAAGGGATATTCCACAGCTTATGGCACCAAGCTATGCATATAAAGCTGGGGTGAGAAGAAGAAAGTAGGGGCAGGATGTTTGGAGTGATGGTGTTTTTCTTCCCAAGTAATGGGAATTCCACATGATGAAACTGCTTTCTTGGGGATGGCTGAACACCTTCCTGCCTATGGCAGTGGTGAATGAACTCCATGTGCTTTGCTTATGCACACAGCTTTTTCTTTACCTGCTAAACTGTCTTTGTCTCAACTCATGAATTTTCTCACTCCTATTTACAAGTCCCGTAAGGACAATAGTTGATAACAAACAAATCCAGAAATATCATGCTGTATGGTTTGGCAACCCTAGAGTATTAGAGCAAATAAGCAAGTTACTGGGATTTCTTTATTCTTACATTTAGCTCAAAATGACAACACCAAATAGAGAGTAATTAGAATGTAAAGAAAATATTATAATGATGTGATTGTGGTTTGTATATAATTTTTTTGTGTGGTGTTTCTTAGACATAGTAATTGCCTTCTTACATTTTTGTATTTAAAGTAAAAACACTGCAAGGGATAAAGTTAGCTATAGAATATATTTTCTAGAAAAAAACAATTATAGCATTATGGCAAATACTGTCATGATCTGAACAGAAAGCATCGGCTAATTGACAGATGCTATCACATCTGTCATGATGAACATGAATATACTTTTCCCAGACATCTTCAGTAAGTTGTCACCTTCCAAAAAGGTTCAGTGCAACTTTGTCATATAAATACAAACTAGAATCAAATTACAAGAATATAAATTGAAATTAATAAGATTAAAATACCTGTCCCCTTGAGAAATTAGATTGATTGCTCAGTGTTGATACATTCTACTGAAGTTAGCTATTGCTGAGATGAAACCATAAAAGTTGATTCAGGTCTTATGACAAGTTCAAAATTGTTTATGGAGCTTTATACTTTAAAGCAAGTAATTTTTCCTTATTAATATACTCATTGACAGAAAATGTCTTTCATTTATCTGCAGCTATTTCTTTATGCTAAAATAAACTAAGGATATATCTGTCCAACTGCTGGTCCAGGTGCTCATTACAAAAATGTTTCATGTTAATTAGCACATTTTAAACTAACTCAGCAGATAACTGATATTCAAGATAAATATGAAACTATTTCCTTCCTTGCCCAAGAAATTTCATCCACTTTGTTTTGTTTGAAATTTGTATTGCTTCACTGCTTTGTCTGCTTTTCTTCATGGCATATGCAAGGAAATCATGTTTGTGGTGTTGCTAAAACACATTTTCCAACACAATGCTTTCGAACTCATAGGTGACCTCTTTAACCCTATCTGTGAGTAGTGAAGGGGTCAACCAAAGGGTCACACAAAATAAAAAAGTCATGATAACACATTCACAGTGACATCAGTTGTGTGATAAAATACAATCACAAATGCCAGCAGTGCAACTGTTAATTTTTGTCAAACTATGTGGGAGCTAGATGTAGTGGGATAAGTAGTATGATATACAATGCAGAATGAATTGAGTTTTTTGTGCTTTCACTCTATTTTTGTTTTCACTGCCATTTTTTTCAGTTTTATATAATACATATGAACAACAACACATTGAGTCAGTCATCACTAAAGTTGTTAGCTTTTAAAATTGAAATTTAATACATATTTACTTATTGTTTATTGAGGTTTCTAAAATGGTTGCTCATAAATTAGTTTCCATAAAATTCCCTAGAATGAAATTTTCTCAAATATTTCAATTAAAACAAAATAAGGAAATAAGTCAAGCACTGTAGTCCCAGTTGTTATTATTGGAAACTGCTCAGCAAGATGATTTGGTAGCATCCTGAAAAGGCTGGCTTGTTTTCGTAAGCAGATTAGCAGAGACAATAATATAAATTTAGCTAAATTCAACTTAATGGATTCTCAAACTACACCAGATATTGTGTTTCCCATTAGCTGCTTACTAGATGAATAGCAGAATTACTTCTCTGTCCCATTGATCAATTTACTGTCAGTTTGAAAGGCAAACAGAATGAGGCACAGCTACACCCAGTGATTCCATGAAGGAAATGTCTAGAACCCTTGGCAGTAGGATAATCATAAAATTATTGCATGATTTGGGCTAGAAGAACATTAAAGGTCATCTAGTTCCAATTCCTCATGATCATTAACAGTAAATTTTCTAGGAGTTATCACATACCAGCCCACACAATTTTTTTCTGATGGCACATAGATTTTCACTAGACCACATCAGTACCTTTCAAATATCTGTTCCTTCTCTTGACTGCTCTTGACTGTATTTCGGAACTTGGATGTGAGAGGCCATAGAGTAATTATTTCAAGCCATGTTTGAAATGCTACATTATTGATAAAAAAGTCTGCTCTGCCCCCAAAATGCATTGATTATAAAGTTTACTGCTTTTACCATGTGCAACTATTAATACATCAATGCTCAGTGAAGATCACACATGAGATTGCTGCTTAAAATGATACTTTTTTTCCTCCCAAGACTGGTTCTGCACAGTTCAGTTATATATTCAGGCATCTGTATGAGCAATAATTAAGTAATTGGCATGGGATTAGCCAGAGAAATCTTAGAATAATCTATGGCTGAGTGTTGGTGTATTATTTAACATTAACATGACTGATTTAAATCACTGGGTGGTCAAACAAGCTGGTAATTTGTTTTCACATTTTCATTCATTGGAAATTTTCAGTTACTTTATTGCTGCTAATTTTGAGCAATTCTTCTGAAAAGAATTCAAATAGAGAAGTCAATAATGCTGGAAAGTGAATTCTTTCCTCCTGTTCTGCCATACGCTTGTATGGACTCACTTACTTAGAGATGTCCAAATTGCAGGATTCAAGTAAACACATTAATTGTATTTTACTCTAACTTTTGACATGTTGTATGGTTTTATCAGCAATGTAATTTTCTCCATCAATTTCTAGTAAGTTGGGTAGGTGCTCTATATATCAGTACTAAAAAGTTCTCAAAACTGCATCTTATAACTTTGCTATTGTCTGTGTTTTCTGTACAGATCATTAACAGAAAACATGTAAATTCATTTAGGTGTGTAGATGAATTCTTCATGATGTATTCATCAGGAACTAGTCTGGCTGAAAAGTTCCTCTGTCTTTTACTGTATCTCATAATTCCAGATATTTAGATTATTTTTTAAAATTATTTTTATTGTTGGAGGGAAGCAGTTCCTTAAGTATTATGTTGCTTATCAAGTATGTTGTTCAGGAAACTAAAGGTGTTTAAAGATAAAACTGCCAGAATTTTTCCAAGATCTGACAGATTTGCTAACAAAAAATCTTCTGATCTGTATCCCACCACTCCTCTACACCTTTGATAAAAACCACATATGGCAACAATCCTGTTCGCCTGAATTAACTCCAATTTTCTAGTCACCAAGGTCAGAAAAGTACAGAGAAAGACTCAGCTGTTAGCACATATGGTCCAATGTGGTTGGTAATTTACTTTGTGTAATAAGAAAGTACAGAATGCTAAACCCAAATCCCACTGCAAAATACCTCAGTGGTGGCTTATGCTAATGTATAGAAAGCAAATATTTTACATGAGCTATTTGGTGAAGAAATACAGAAAATTATTGGCCGTTTTGAATGTAAACAGTTTTTTAATGTTTGTCAACAGAACTGATAGGTGAATTTATTGGGAGAAAAAACTCCAGCAATCTGTCTGTGCAAAAAGGCTCATTTTGATGACTCTCATTACAAGCAATAGTTAATACTATTTCTACTGCTTGAATGGTGTTGTTAGGAAAAAAAATTACAGTGGAAATTCCACTACATTTTTGAAACCTGTGGACAATGAAACAATATTTATTTTTAACTATGGGGCTTTTTTTTGGGAAAAAAAGAAAAAGACCAATAATAATTAATGAGCTTTCTATCTCCTCTGCTCATTCAAAGAGATCTTTGCCAAAGAAATGATGAGTTTAGATTCTAATGTTGCCAAATAAGTTTATCAAATCTCAACAGCAACAATGTTTTGAGCATAGCACATATTAATTGTGCTTTGAATATTGCACAAACATCTCTCATACAGGTATCAATGCTGTGAGAATATGTTTGTTAAAATGTGGCATTGTGACAATTCTTGCTCTTTTAGAGGTAATATTTAAAGTAATATTTGTGACCTTCATGCACAGTTCCAAAGATAAAACTATGCAGGCAGTGATTTTGGAAAATGAGATTGTTTTCAGATACAGAGCAAATGAAGTGTAGATTTCTGTACATGCAATTTGTATCTCAGAACAGGCAGAGTAAGCAGAAATAAGTTTATCTTTACAAACATCAAGAGTATAGGATATGCTTTAGAAACAGACTTAAGTTTTATTAAATTCTTATTCCTACTTATAAAGGTAGAAACCTGCAGAAGTGTGAGATATATGACACTTGTCATCTTCCACAGTATTTTACAAGAAGAACTCTTGTGATGTTAGTTATTATTCAGTAGAGGACTATATATCATTTTGGCATAAAAGGCAAGAAAGTCTTCTGAAAACCATTAGTGATTTTGGAGCTATGAAGTCTTTACCTATTTCCAGGTCAAAGCTGATTGCAAAAACTTATTTCAATAGCGCTAAAGTTTGCGGGTTTTTAGCCATAGGTTACTTGAAATATTTAACATTTGTTCAAAATCTTTGTGTTTTAAAACAAAAAGTCAGCACAATCAGGGCAAGAGTGAAAATGTCTTTCTCTGAGCACTACATTTTTCATTCCTTGTAGCTCTATTCTTGGCAGAAACACCTTTCCTCTTTTCATTTGTGCTCTATGGACCATAAAAACTGCCGTTATGGAGGAGAGAACGCTGTATGCATTACTTTTATTGTTTTTATGCTGACACAACAAAATCTAAATTGTCTGGTTCACTTAGGGGTTTTCAGGCCTCAGTGGTTCTGAAAAAATAGGGGGGGAAAAAAATAAATTAAAAAAAAAAGCAGAAAAATAGTAGTCTAAGGCCAGAGGGTTATAGTGAAGGAGACCAGGATGAAAAGAGAGTTTCTTTTGCCTTTTTCTGTGATGACTTAGAAGAAGCTAGTCTAATAGTTCTAGGAGACAATCAAGAAAAGAATATTTTATTAAAGAGATTGGTATTTATAACTACTTGCTAAACTGTTCAAAAAATTAGATGATACACAGAAGCCCACCTGAATTAAGTTCATCTGTTTGGTGATAGAGGACAGCTAACCTGATTTCATTCTGGACTGTGCATGGCATTGTATTATCCTGTGGAGGCATCAGGTGCAGATATGCAATTAAGACCAAATTGTCTTTTATACATAACTCAGCTATGTCAAAATCAGTAATTATAATGCTTTAGTTGCCTCAAAAAAGCACTTTTGAAGCGTAGAATTAGCTAAGACTTATGAGAAACTAGAAATTGTTTTGGTCATTAAAACAAATTTAAAAGTACTATTTAAAACAATCTTCAACAAGATGTGTAGTGGTTAGTGAAAGCTAAAAGTTAAGTGTGTAAAGCTAAAAAAATTAATGTGTCATCTTTTATTTGGATTCCTGTATTTATCATTATTCTATTCTTATATTACTGTTTAGTTCAGAAGTTCCAGGAATGGATTGTTGCTGTGCACTTCAGAAACATTGAGTTGTTTGGAGAAAACAGTACCTCTTCCAAAGAACTAGTTGCATATTAAGAACTGGGAGAGGTGGATCAGTGTACACAGATATGCATTACAGAAACAATAAAGTATCTGAAGTACACAACGGAAAAAACTCATCGTCATTGATAGGTACTTTAACAGTAGGAATCAGCCTTTACAAATTTCCATTTGGTGAGACTAGAGGCAGGTGAACAGTGTATTTATGTTTCTGTACAATATATTTTAATTTATTATACTGTTCAAATTCTTTTGGATAGCATTTTCTTTGACTTTTGCTGTATTTATAATTCTTCAGGAGAATTGCAGCATACATCAGGCTGTTTGTTCTCTCAGTTTTAAGCTTGTCACATTATATTTTGAAATCTATTCTAATAATTAACTTTGTTGATCTCCCTATTAATGGTGCTAATCTTCTCTGGCCTAAAATACTGGAGACATATCCCAGGTGTTTTGGAACATCTATAAGCAGTAAGAGGATTGAATATAACATTTGTTTCACCTAAATTTGACACCTAACCTTATGTTTAGAAAAAATCTTGAGCTACATTAGTGCTTTGCCATTATTAAGTACATCAGAAATGTATTTTCTAGTTTATTTCACAGCTATGTAGATTTAGGTTATATGTCAAGACAAAACGTCAAACCTACAAAGAAGAATAAGGAATTAATAAAATATCTTACTATAGGAACAGTTAAGTTTGGATTCTATACTTTTTTTCAGGATTTCCAAAGGGTCATGTATGAAAGAATTGGGATGAGTCCATTTGAGTTTCAGAGGAATGGAGAGGAAAAAAAAGACAGGAAAACACACTCCTCTGGATAATGTATTTGCCTTTGGCTTGATGTATGAACCAGATAAATTCACAATGCTTTTGGGGTTTGTTTGGTTTGGTTTTGTTTGGTTTCTTTTGTGTTCACTTTTTTTCCCCCAAAACAGGAAATTATATTTTTTTTATTTGTTTTCTTGAAATTGCTCAAGGTCAAAATTTGAAGTCTCCAGAAACTCATTAATTACTGTACATAAGGTCATGCTGATAAAGGATCAAAGAAATCAATGAGAACTCAAAGTTGGAAGGGATCTCTAGAGGTGCCTTACTCTTGTTAGAGGAGATCTGCTTTTCTAGTTGAAACCATAGAGTGAGATCAACTTATTTAGGGTGCATGGTGCTAGATTTATTTATTCAGAGTTACATTAAGCTGTCTCAAATATTTCCAGTAAGCTGAATCTACAACTTCTCTGAGCTACATGTTCCAATAGTTAGTTTTTCTCATTGTGAAGAATTTTTTCCGTTCACTCAGAGAATTTCCCATTAGCAGCACTGGCTATTGCCTCTTATGCTGTCCCCACACATCCTAATGAAGAGAGTACCTTCAGCTTTTCTCTAACATTTTCTTTAGGTAATGGAAGAAGGTGATTAGATTCTCTGTAAGCCTTCCATTCTAGGAAAAACACCATTTTATATAAATCTTTCTTTGTAAATTAAGATCTCCAATCTTCTGATCACTTTGGTGGGCATTGTCTAATTTTACCATTTCTTTGAACTCAGAGAATGAAAACTGGACAGAGTGTTCTTGGTGTGGCTTGAAAAATTCCAAGTATTGAGGATTAATCACTTCCCTTGTTTTGGGTTTGGCTATAGTCTGCTGATACTGCCTGCAGTCCGCTTTCCTGCTGCAGAGATGGGCTGCTAGCTGTCAGCTGACAGTTCTGCTAGCTGTCTTCTTGACATCATAACTCCTTTTCAACAAAGATTCACTCTCATCAGCCAATTTCCAGCCAGTATGCTTGGGATTACTTTTTCGCAGCATAGACTTTGAATTTATCTTTCTTAAATCTCATACATTTCCTGTTATACTAATTTCCAAGCCTTTTGTGAGCTATCTGAGCAATCTGAATGGTAGCTCTTTCTTTCAGTATTTCTGCCTCTTCCTCTCTGTTTCATGTCATCCACAAACTTGATGAGGGTGCTTTCAGTACCATTTTCCCAACTGCTTGTAAAGATACTGAGTAGTATCAGGACTGACTCTTGAAGTAGTCAAATCTTGACAAGATGCTGATCTGGCTTGAGATGACTTTCTTTGCCATTTCTCTACCTGTAGCCGCTCCATCTGTCCAGTGCTTATCCTTCCAGGTTGTCATCAAAGATATTTTGAGAGACCATGTTCAACACCTTGATAAGGCTCATTTGTATTGATTTTTTTGAAATCTCTCTCAATATGTTATTCTTTTTGTCAGTGCAAATGTGAAAGTGATGAGCTTGGTGAAGTCATTCAGAAGTGACACTTTATAGTTTGCCCATTACATAAGGTCAGCATGAATGGGCATTGTTCCTTTAGCTTTAAAAAAATCCATGAATTAACTTTAAGAATAGTGACTTGTGTCCACTAAGCATGAAATGCTCAGGAAAGCAAAAGTCACAAAGCTGTTAGACTCTTAAATAGAGAATACTATTAGTATTAGTAGTAGGATTGGGAATCTGTGGTTTTTTTTCCTCACATAATGATTGTGATGATGTAATTCTCATGTGGTGGAGAATGCTTTCATAAAATATATCAGTACTGGGTTGCTGATTTTTTTTACTTTTATCTCAAAATTTTATCTTAATTACCTTCAATCTTTCCTTAGTTACTAGAGACTTTTTTGAGTTCAAAAGACTTTTTTTGAGACTTTTTTGGTGAAAGCAAAGCTGAAGCATTTTCCGTGGCACCTAAATGCTTTTAGAAGCCAGAAAAGAAGTTGTAAGCTATCATTAAAATAAAAATCTCCATTAATGGATCTGTAATTTTTCCTTCATAGAGAAATGTCAGAATTAGTCTGGCACATTTTTACTGTGCATTTATCCGCTCTTGACTTGTATTATGAAGTCTGCTTCCATGTACTTTGATCCTTGTTTATTCTGTCATATTTTTAACATTCTGATATTTTTCTAACCTTGTGGTCCAGAGTCCCGCTGCTCAGATATTTCTTTCCAAGCCAGTGCTCCAGGATGGAGCAGTAAGTAACACATTACTGACAATGACTCATTCTGTTTCCAGACTCATATTTATACATAGCATTAGACTATGACTAACTTAGAGCCTTTGCCATGGTTCCATTTGTGGTCCCTGACAAGCACAGTTATCTTCCAATGATTAATTCATGAATGCTGAGTGTGACACTGACAGTATCCTCTGAATGTCATTTGTGAGAGCTAACATTTTATGCATCAGGTTTGATGCTGAGATGAGTTTCTAGATTTGCTTGATCTTTTCATTTCCAGCTTTCCTATTAGTTAGTTCTCTTTTTTCTTCCAGTGAAATTCAAGGCATAGGCAGCTTTCTTACATCTTTAGCATTCCTGAGGGAACGCAAGCATGGTAAATCATGTCACCACAAGTTATCTCATACAAACATCATTTCCAGTTGATTTCAAGTTAGGCTGGATTTCCCGACGGTGATTTCCAGTTAGATGAAACAATATGGTGAACTAACCCAGATAAAATAATACACTTAATTGATGGAGTATATAGGTTGATTAACCAGATTGATTTGCACACAGTAAAAGAAGGTGGAAAAATAATGTAAATTGCAGCATCTGCTTCTAACAGTATGAATGATACAGTCATAACCACAGGAAGCATGTTGGAGTGTCATTATCTTTAATTCAATGTCAAATGGGCCCCTGATGCTTTTCATTGTTCTGACTTCTTGATTTTCATCAATGAGTCTGCTGAGTATTTTGGCAAACACAGGATAGCTATTTGTGGTTATATTTTCCTAAATCAAATGACGAAGGTTTTTTAATTTAAGATTGAAAAAAAAAAAGCTCTTGTGCATTAAAAAAAGCAAACATAGGGTTCAAAATTAGAATGGCCCTATTCCCTGGCATAATTTCAGCTTTTAGAGGTGGAAGAAAGTAGTGCAAAAGCATTCACTTTTTGTGCACTTTCTTTCATCCTTGTCAGCTTACAGTGGTGAGTCATGTGCAGTGGTATTCTAGTTTTGTGTTCTCTTCTTCATTAATTGTGTGTAGACTGCTTGAATGTTTTCATTTCATTTTAATTATTCCAGTAAATGAGCTGTCCTGTGCAGGAGCTTTCTCTGATTTTGTTGATGACTTTTTTCCTTTTCTTTTCAATAGTAGCCAGTGGCTTCATCCTAGCTGATTAAATCAGTCATCATAATATGAACACTCTGTCCTTTAAAGGATATTGTATTTTTTTTCACATGTTCTAATGATTGAGTAGAAAGCAACCATTCCCCTTGCTAATATTTTTTCATCCTTGAGTTTATTTTTTTTCTCAACAAAAATAGAAAATACATATGTATTACAGTACCTTCTATTTTTTTTTCTTGTTGTATCTCATTTGCCTTTTCCTTGCTCCCCCCACCATGTGTCAGCAATGTGCATCTAATCATTTGCTAGAATTTTTTTCTCTGCCACTGTTTTATATTTCTCAGATTACTTACTGTAGCTAAAAAATTTACTGGGGTACAGACTGTATGATAAAGGAATTAAATAAGGGTTCTTGGTAAAATTTTGCAAATATTGAAAAACATTTATTTCCACCCTGTCTCCATTATACATTAATTTAGATTCCTACAGAGCTGATATGCATTTCTTGAAGTATATTATGCTACAATGAAATATTAAATGCTTGCAAGAGTTATTTGATTGAAAACAAAAAACAAACCCTATGAGGAGAGACCCTATCTGTTTGGTCGTCTCTATTCTATGTGGTCACAGAATACTCTGAAGAGAAATGCTTTCCCCTTTCATTGTTAACTAAAATCTTTTGCAATCAGGCCCAGATTATGTTCAGTACAATAACAATGTGCAAAATTCAGAGCCCTAAAAGTCCTCAGTTTTGTTAGCATTGATGCTAGACTTAGCTCAAATGCTTGGTTTCTTAAGTCCCCAGGCATAGTGAAAGAGCTCTTGGATTGTCTTTCAGAAGGGGGACATAGTAATCTCTTGTTTTCTAAATAAATGTTCTTTTTCATTCCACATACACTTCAAATTCTCTTTTGGGTCAGAATTTCTGTCTGTCAATCATCTGAACTTCAGAAATATTTGTAGTGTCGATCTTTGTTTTGTATTTCTTCCAGATCTGATGGCAGAAATAGGTTTAAGGGTGACATCAAAAGAGGAAAGACACCTTTAAAAGTCTGATTATGCTAGTGTTTATGTGATATTTCTACATTTTATTTACAAGGCAAAATTTAACATTACAGAACATTTCCTGATGCATCTTGAGTTTGCAGTGGTATTAAACAGATGGGACAAATGTGGTGTAAAAGGTTCAGTATGTCTAATAAGTTAAGTTTACCCAGTCACTATGATCTCTTAAGCACTGTGTTTTACAAAAATGAAAGAAGGTAATTACCTTCTTTTTAAAACAACTCAGGTGAATAAAAGGAAGCCTGTCCTCTGTTACACAGCATCAACTTCTTCCAAACTACTGACTCCTTTGTCCCAAATTACTGACTCCCTTCCTACCACAACAGTTCTTTGTATTCTGAAAATATTAAATCAGAAAACACATATTAATTTTTAGGACTTCCAGTGGTCCATTTCTGTAGGGCAAGCTAGCCTTATTATGACCTGAGAGTGATATTACCTCTCACCTAAAATCTTTCTCCAAGTATTTTTGTCATGTACAATAGGTAAAATGTTATCTGCTTCACATCTACTTCACAAATGTTATCTCCTTCACAACTGTTTCCTCCATACACTCTCATCTGTGAGTGCTTTGATTACTTCAGATTGCCACACTATGCATTAGGTTTTCAGAACTGTTCAGCTGAGTCATTGAAATAAGAGCAAAATTTCACTTTTGCTAGAATCCACAGATTCTTCTACAAAACTTAACAACATAGTTTATTATCTTTGCTAGAGTGAAATACTTAATAGTTTTCCACTGACCTGAAGCACTTGTAGGCCTTCCTCCTGCATAAAAACATATAAACAATAAAAATGGATCAACAATAGATATTTCACATTGGACAGTCTGGACTGTCCAGACAAACTGGACTGTCCAGTTGCTAATTTTAAATGGAGAAGATGAGAAGTACAAATGACATGAAAGACACAGATATCCTTAGAAAATTGCCTTGGTAAAACCTGACATAGTAAAACCTGAGAGGAGGGCAATGTGCAAATTGAGAGTTTGCTTTCACTCATAGAGGTATATTATTCTTACTCATATTGCATTTAATATTTGTCTTTCAGAAATCCAAAATCTCCACTTATGACAAGATGTGGGCCTTCATGAGCAGCAGGAGGCAGTCAGTACTTGTCAAAAGTAATGAAGAAGGTATCCAACGCGTGCTTACCTCTGATTACGCATTTCTAATGGAGTCGACAACCATTGAGTTTGTCACACAGAGGAACTGTAACCTAACACAGATTGGAGGCCTGATAGACTCCAAAGGTTATGGCGTTGGAACTCCCATGGGTAGGTGATATGTCAGCCACTTGTTCTCTGTTCATTCATCTTAGTTCCTTCACCAGCATGGGAAACATCCCATACACCGTTCCTTTCTCTACATTGCCAGCATTTACCTTTATTTTCTTTTTTCCAACCAGGCACAATATATATTTTGTCAAATTTTATGGATTTTATTGTATTTTCCAAAAAGAAAACAGTTGTTACTTTATAAATAGTTGTATATTTTCATATGATAAATTTGTCTTACATGTTGCCTTCCATACGTTCAACAATAACAACAGTACTGTTCACAGTACTGTTCAGTACTTTATTTTATAAAAAAAAAAGTTTTAAATATTTTGATCTCTGTGTTTAGAGAATGAAGTCCTAGTAGTGGAAGGCTTGCATTAGCAAGTGGGGCTGAGTCTTTAAAGAGGGCTAATCGCTGAGATTGCTAAAAGAGGATGAAAAGATTCCATACCATGCCACAGACAAAGCAAATATTGATTTACCCTTGTGGAATATGGGTTTGCATATTGGCTTGGATATTTCAATCCTTTAAGTATTTTCCAGGTCAGCTGCTTTTTACTAAGTAGAAAACTTTAGTTGCAAGATTAAAAGCCAACTACAGGTATTAGCTCGGTTGTAGCTTGGCTCCTAGAATCCACAGAAGGGGATTCAGCAAGAACTGAATGCAGTGATTTTTTCAAGGAAATGAGGTGAAGATCCAGCATTAGATTTCAGGATAGATGGGAATGAAAATAGTGTCACACAGAGAGTGCGAGTACCATACAATAATTCCACTTAGTATTATAAGGTGGTTCTATTGACTTATTTATCAGGTAAATACTTATTTAAACCTCATTTTGAACAAGAATTTATCATTTTGTCATTGATGTGGATATATTTTTATTTTTTCTCAGATAGGTCTTTAAGTTCGGTACTGTTTTCATCTGTGTTAATAACATATGTTAAATCATTGCACTGGTAAAGTTGTGTCCAGTACTTTAATTAAAGCACATGGAAAGTAATTATAAGAAATAAATTTTAAAGAGGTACCTAGTATTATCAAATACAGATTCGCCTATATATTGGATATATTTACTACTACTTTAATAACATCTCTGAAATTTTCACTATTTCAGTAATTTTCTATGTAACAGACACCTGCTGAAGAAGTTATGATTCTGTTCACTCTGTCTTTGAACAGTTTGTTGTTAGGAATATAGTTTTGATTCATACCAATTTTCCACCCCGTTCTATTGTGGCTCTTGTATTGCTGAATATATTCTATAGATGTGCAAGTGACAGAATGGACTGAACTTCAGACCTGCTGGTCTTTTTGGCATCTTATATTTTCTTATTTATAAACCTTTGTGTTATTTTGAGCATAAAGCCCACCTTTCATTTAGGTTTAGTATGAAAAAATCAAATCTTAGGGATATTTTATAATAATAAATAATAATCTTTAAATAAGCTGCATGCAAACTTGTGAAGCATCTGAG
Source organism: Molothrus aeneus (assembly GCF_037042795.1). Lineage (NCBI taxonomy): Eukaryota > Metazoa > Chordata > Aves > Passeriformes > Icteridae > Molothrus > Molothrus aeneus. The sequence goes on from NC_089648.1 coordinate 104,948,529, forward strand.
GCATGCCCCAGAAATTTAAGTGAACATTGAAATGTCAAACTGATAGGAATCTGAGAGAACTAAACACTCTAGAAATTGTTCCATTTATGTGTAAGTCAGAGAAGCATCATAAACACCAGAGAAAACAGCTTTAAAACAATGATAAATTCAGGATCAGAATTCTGAAGTTTAAGTTTAGGGGAAGAAATATTGAATGTAAAGAGCCAAGGCAGTTGAGTAAACTTTCTGTAGGTCTTTGTTCCCTACTTTATATGGGGACAGAAGGCACTCTTTCTTTACTAATTTTGAGTTACATCAGATTCATTATTCAGCTCTTATTCATCCACAAGATTCCAAGTAAGAAAAAATTATCTGTGTCAAGAGAAAAAATAGTCTTGTACAAGGGGGTATGTGAGCAGACAGTTGTCTTGAATCAAGATGAAACAAATAGAGGACATACCTGCAGGAATCAGCAGTCACCAAAGGAGGTAAAATAAGAGTTAAAAACAGTCTTAAACTTAACAAAAGCAGTTAAAGAAAGATCTGAAAAAAGCCTGACAGCTTCATAAGGGAAAATAGAACAGAATGTAAAATAGGATGTAAAGTAAAATTTTTCACAAAAGAAATGAAGGTAGAAGAAAACAACATCTGGGGCTTTCCCAAAACATCTAAGAATAAGAGATTAATCCAATATTTCAGCAGTATCTATGAAATGCTGTTGAGAGAGCTGACATTTATAATGGGTTTATATCTTGTGTATTAGGTGCACAGTCTCAGAAGAAAGGGATTGTGCAACCTCTGCTAGAATGATGCATAGTTTGCACATACATTTGAAAGGAATCCTTACGAAGAAGCATTCCCATGATGTCTGTCAGAATAGTTTTGTTAAATATTTTGCTTTATTGGAGCTACAAAGTATTACAGAGCAGTGGATAATGCAAAATATTCTCATGCATTATAGCTAATCTCATTTCTACAGGGAAAAATAATTCTGGAGACTTTAAAAGAACTAATGACTTGGTTATATCTGTAGAAGTAGATTACATCATTATTTAATGACTATGAAAGGAGTTTATAGACATGCAACTGAGTAATATCTTTTTAGAGTTAATAATCCTACAAGTAACTTGTCAAGTGCTTGGAAAACTGCAGTGTAATGGCTTCACATACAAAGTATATGCTGCTGCTTTTGCCTGTTTGGGAGGCAGCTTGTCTCCAAGAACAATACAGAACTATTTGCATTTATAGAATCACAGAATCACAGAATATGCTGTGTTGGAAGGGACACATCAGGATCATTGAGTCCAACTCACGACCCTGAACAGGACACTCTAAAAATCACACCATGTGCCTGAGAGCGTTGTCCAAACACTTGAAATCAGACAGGTTAGATGCTGTGGCCACTTCCTTGGGGAGCCTGTTCCAGTGCCCAACCACCTTCTGGGTAAATGACCATTTCCTGATATCAAACCTAAGTGCCCCTGATTCAGCTTCATGCTGTTTCTAGTCTTGTCACTGGTCACCACAGTCGAGAGATCTGTCCCTGCCTTGTCTCTTCTCCTCATGAGGAAGTTGTAACTGCAATGGGGTCTCCCCTTCATCTCCTCCAGGCTGAACAGACCAAGTGACCTCAGCTGCTCCTCATAAAGCTTCTCCTTCAGACCCTTTACCACCTTGGTGGCCCTCATTGGATGCTCTTTAATGGTTTAATGTCTTATATTGTAGTGTCCAAAACTGCCCCCAGCACTCAAGGCGAGGCCACCTCAGTGCAGTGCAGAGCAGAACAGAGCAGGACAATCCCCTCCCTTGCCCAGCTGTGATGCTGAGCCTGATGCCCCCAGGACACCACTGGCCCTCCTGGCTGCCAGGGCACTGCTGGCTCATGTTTCACTTGTCATCAACCAGGACTCCCAGGTCCCTTTCCACAGTGCTGCTCTCCAGACTATTTTTCCTTAGTCTCTACGCACAACCAGGTTTGCCCCATCCCAGGTGCAGAATCCAGCACTTGTCCTTTTTAAACTTCATATAGTGTTACAGGCATGGTGTTGGTAAGATATACATGTCATCTGCAAAATTTGCAAAAAATCCAGTTTATCACCAGGAGCAGTGGCTTGAAATTGCAGAAGTTTTTGCACATAAGGTTAAATTTGCAGGAAGCAGTTGTTACAGATCTTAGGTTGACTGCAGTAGAAAGGATATGGTTACTTTTGGAGAACAGCACCAAAGGAAGTAGGTGCAACATATCTTGATTATTTTGAAGATAATTGAATAATAATTAGTGAGAAAATAATTTGCTTGAGTTTAAGGTGCTACAGAAAAAAAAAAGATCTAAAAGCTTTCCTAACAGAAAAGTATTCTATCAGTTTATGACAAGATAATCACTTGGAAAATGCAACCAAGAAAATATAGTCCCAGTTTAGAGTAATGCAGTAAAGGTTCTTTGCTCATGATGTTAATATTTTAAATTTAGAGAAAGAAAATTGTGCAAGATTAGGAGAAAAAATACCCCAAAAACCAGTGGATCAGGAAGTACATGGGTATCAATTCCTTCCCAAAAAACTGGAGAAGCAAGCTATGAGTTTACATGATTATTTTATTTCCTCTAAAAGCATTAGTGAAGTAAAGAAAGTTTAGATTGCTAAAATGTAACTTTGAGGGAGGAAAATGGAAACAATGTACTTTTGGTGCAAAATAGGATTGTCAAAATCAGCACACATCTTTAAAATCAACAAGATACAGTGATACTTGAAATAGGTGTAAAGCAGAATTCTGTATGGTATCTTTGGAGTAGTGAAATATAAGCAAGGAGGAATGAAATATGAGCTAGGGAGAATTTGGTAAATTATGCATACAATGATTCTCACGATATAAGTTTTTAAATTAAAGTTTTGTATGCACCAGAATTAATTTTTGGTCATCCACTTCTTATGCTAGGCTAAAAAAAAAAACCAACTTGATTTATAAGGGAAAGAGAACAACAGGCCCGGGATGAGATGCCTTACAGCAACTGATACTTTGGAGCAGATAAGGGAGAACCTTGTAATGGGTTTTGTTTGTTTTGTTGTCTATCTTTGCAACATTGTTTATAGCTTTGTAACCAAGAGTATAATAGTTGCTCCACTAGAGAACGTTTGTTTGATTTTTTTTTTTAATCTTCCAGTTTGAAGATCCACATGCAAGGGATTTTTATTTGCTTTATTCTGGCATGTTTTATGCACTATTTTGTCAGGTGTGTGTTCTCCATCAGTGAATCTGACAGAGGAAAATTATTTGCATATTATTGTCAACATGGTGTTTAGTTGCTTTCTAATTTCTATCACATTATAATTATATGTATAGATATTATCCACAGTTATCTTTTAGAAATGCACATGAGTATCTTTTAGTGGTTGGAATTTGTCTTTGTGGGGGCATTCACCTCATCATCCAATATTGATGTTCAAGGGAGGAATGAGGGGTGGGAAGGAGGGAAGAAGAAAGAGAGTGAGAAGACACAAAAAGACAATTAACAAAGGTGTAGTGGGAGAGGAGGAGGGAGGGAGAACAAACCCTTTGGGTATGCAGGGTATAAAGCATACCCTTTGGGTATGCTTTCCATTACAGATAATCTGAAGTGTTTATTATCATTTCCAGTGTTTCAATTTCCCGTTTCATCATCATGCTTGTTTAAAATTTGGGTTGTTCTTGAATATAGCCCAGTTGGGCCTAAATTTACAATTGCAATGAGCTCCTAAATTTTATGATACATCCAAACGCTTATGGTCATCCTATCAAACAGATATTGCAGCATTATTTTCAAGAAAACCTGGACTATCCAGAAATCTACTTTTTTATGTCCCACTGGAACACAGTTAATGTGAATTTCCTATGGTCAACATGCTGTAAAACACAGTAATATTAAGTGACAAATGCTACATTATAATGACTATTTATTAAGATATTTGCTAATATGAACCATGTGGAATGTTAGAAATGTAGTTTTTACACACTTTATGCTAAAGCCTTAATACTCTGTGAAGCTACTTTCTCCTTTTCTTCATTTTTTGTTTTTGGTTGGTTGGTGTTTTTTGTTTGTTTTTTTTTTTTTTGGTTTGTTTTTTTGTTTAGGTTTTTTTTGGGGGTTTTTTGTTTTGCTTGTTTTTGTTTGTTCATTTGTTTTTTCCTTTCAGTTTTCTGCTTTCAAATTGGAAGAAACATAGTTGAAATAATCTTTTGGAAAAATCATACTTCATCTCTCTGGGATGGTGTTTCAGGTTCTTGTTTCTTTTCTAAATTCTTCTTTCTCTTCAGTATGTTTGACAGCAGGCTACTTCCCATCTGGCTTGGGCAGATTTTCTTCTGAATTGCCATTTGCTTCAGTGTTGAACCTGGAGCACATAGATGGCTGACAAGTGAATATTTGGAACTGATTCCACATGAATAGATCTACTGAGCATGCACCTTTCAGATGATCTGCCTTTACGTGGCAGATGAGGAGTATCCTGTCGGTGTATGCCAGACGAACTCTGTGCGTGTGGAGATGTATGCAAAGTAATGCCTTTGACATTTTGAAAATGACAAATGGTGTGTGTAAGTAATCTTGAAAATTGCATAAATTTCTTCTAGCTCTTGAGAAATACAAAATGGAAAATGGTATATAGTTATGGTGCATAGAAGAAATTAGAGCTAGTCATTTCACTGATGTTTCTCTGTCCCCAAGCTGCAGAAAATTGCAGAACTAGATTAAGAGGGGGCTTTAGTGGTGTAGCAGTGATGTTCCTAAAACACCTGATAATGGTGAGGCAAAAAAAATTTGAGAAAAAGGTGAAATACCCATTTCTTTACCCTTTATTCCTTTGCAGTTAATACAATCAAATTCTGCTATTAATATCAATAATGCCTCAGTTGCAAAATATAATGAGAAGAATCTTTGAACATATTACGTGATTCTCTTCACTTTTGCAAGGTTTTTAACTAACTTTTCACTAGCTGTGGTCAAGTGGATCAAACCATGACTCTTCCAGAGCATATGACTCTTTGTGTCCCTGGCACTTCCATATTAATGGACTTCCAAGATACCCTGAGAAATACTGGAAAGGGTTTAAGATTTAGATCTTTGAAAGCTAATTGTTAACTCCAAAATTGTTTAAAAAAAAACCAAATATTGCACTCCCCTGGCTATATAGAGACTCTTCACTGTTCTTTGGCACAAAATACATCTCTCAGGATAGGAATGATGTAAAGTGATGTATTTTGGGGTCAACACTTCCATCATTTCATTTCAAGTCTTATATAAATACCCGTTATACAAAATTACAATAACTTGCAACAGTAACACAGATACAGTTATGAAAATTAATTCTTATAAGTACATAAAATATATCTGCATGAGGGATATTTATAAATTCACAATAGAAAGTTGGCAACTACTGTGGTGTAAGAAAGTTATACCTCACATGTCAAAAAGAAAGATGTATGAGTAAAATCAACAGCATTCCAGCAGAAATGCATTGGCTGCAGACCCCAGACATCAGCACAGTCACTTAAGTTGAAAGCATGAAACAAAACTTCTTAGTTCTCACATTCTGTTGACTCACAGGTGCCTTTTTCAGCAGTTTTCTTTTCTGTAAATTCAAATGAAATATCAGATAAAATGTCTTTTTTAACAGAAATTTTTACCTCTCACACAAAAAGCCATATTTTTCACAGTACATTGTTCTAAGAGATTTTCAAAATTGTGCCCACTCACATATGAATTCCAAAAAATCTCTTTGGCCAACTAATGTAATATGCACATCACTTACATTTCTTTATATATTTTTGCATAATGTAACCAATCTTAACATTTAAAAATTTTATTTTTGTAAAATCAGAGCCAAGACTGGGGTTAGTTTCCTTTCTTTTGTAATTTTTTCAAATTTCAGTCAACAGTGAAGCATGTAATTAAAATGCTGTTTGGAGTTTGTGCATTTTGAAGACAATAACATTCATATAATTTCATCAGTCACAGGATCAAGAAAGAGTATTTCACAGTCCATTCACTTAAATTAAAGATTCCACTGCAGAAAAAAAGTAATTCAGACAATAATTTATGATCTGCTACTTGATAGCTTCTCTAGGAATATGACTTCATTAATTATTTATATTTATCTAAGCCATTAATAAATTAAATAAAATAGCTTTCTTCCTACCTCAGTTCTAGGCTGCTGGATTCAAAGATAATTTAAACAAATAAATTGTTTAATCAGTGATTGTATGACAGTTAATTCTCATGTTGAATCTTGTAACTATGTATAGATTCAGCTGATTTATATTACCTGTTCTGTCTCTAGGGAGTGACCTACAAGAAGTATTCACAGTAAAACTCTTTATATTATAATGCAGATTTTTTTAGCTGACCTGACCATGTTCTTAATGTAGGTATTTTACAAAATATTTCACTATCTGTCTATTTTAAGGGCATGTTTCCAAATGTAGAAAATTATAAATCAGGCACAGTGGGGCATATAAATTACTCATGACAGATCTTTTAATAGATGCTTGTAATTTCAAAAGCTATAGCTTAATATATTAAAAATACGAACAAATAAATTATTCATTTCCTAAATATGCAACAGCAAGTGGCAAGTGAAAAGAATAGTCTTAACTCTCCCCTTAGAGTTTAGCCATCCTCGTTCCCTGCTGCATTTATTATTCCAGATGGATTTTTCAGCTGGGTTTTTGTGGTGGTTTGGTGTTTTTTTTTGTTTTTTGTTTTTTGTTTTTTTTTTTTGTTTTGTTTTGTTTTGTTTTGGTTTTTTTTGGTTTTTTTTTTTTTTTTTTGGAGGGGGGTTGGTTTTTTTTGGTTTTTTTTGTTTTTTTTGTAAATGTCTAAAAATTAGTTTACTTTTGGTGCTTGCCTGCAAAGTAAAAAGTGGGCAAAATAAGAGTAAATGCCCTGTAAATGCATGACTAGCACTTCATCATCCTATAGATGTGTAGGATGTTGTCCCCGATGTTTTGTCCAGCTTTTAAAAGACCAGAGCTTTGTTATTTGCAACAGCATACACAAATAGGATGTGTGGGAATGGTTTAAAGCTGCATCAGGGGAGTTCTAGACTGAATGTTTTCAACTTACTTCAGTATTCCCAGTATGTTTTCATGCACATAATCAGACCAATTACGTTACTTCAATTCTTACAATGTTCAGTTCTGAGAAAGTGCTTTCTTCTTAGTAAGAAGATGAAGTTCTTTGTTGCTTTTCCAACTGCTTTTTGAGGACAGATTTGAAGGAAAGATGTTTTTACCTGGAGAAGTGTTTGACAAGAAACTTTTACATGTGTACTGCTTCCATTCTATGGTGCTTTTCTTTGTTCCAGCACAGTTACACAAACATTCCTGCACATTTTCAGCTGATCCCTCTAGTTTTAATATACTTCTATTAGAAAGAACAGGGATAGCAAGGATTTAAAGATTTTGTGAACCAGATCATTTATTAAATTAAAAAAAAAAAACAAACTAACAAGCAAACCCAAAACCAACCAACCAACCAACCAACCAAAACAAAGCTCCCCAGGCATAACAGTTCTATCTCTAACATATGTGAATACAAAAGTAAGGCTGAATTTTCACTGTCATGTCAAACTGCCATTGGGCTGCTGCACTTTGCAAAAGCTGACAGCCATTTGAGCTGCTTTAGTGAACTAAACCAGCAGAATAATGTTCATCTTTTTTTTCATGAAATTATTTTGCTTTATATTTGTCTACATAGCTGCTAATGAGGCTGGAAGTATTCATAGTATAAAGAAAGCAGTGATAGTAAACAGGGATATGGAAGAGAAAATGGGATTTCTGCATGGGCAGCTGTTAGGCCAAGTCTGAAGACAATCCTGAGAGACTTCCCTGCTTTCTGGTAGTTTCAAAAAGGTCTAATGTATCTCTCAGTAAGAGAAACAAAACAGTTGTAATTTAACAGATGTGAGTGGATGCAGTGCAGAGGGGAGGTGTCTAAGTGACTTTTCCATATGTTTAAAATTTTTATTTTCCCAATACCTTCCATTCATTCTGTCTCAAAGTTTGCGGAACCTGAATATCATCCTCTTCACACTGGTGCTTCTTTTTTTATCTTATTTTTTTTTTCCTGGAGGTCTTGGCTAAGAATCAAAGAACATTATGGCAGCAAGAGAGCCACAAGAAATGATAATACTGGCTAATATTAAAAACATTAAAATAAAAGTAAAAAAGGATCCCATTGATCCTTTCAAAAGTAACTGTTTGGAGTTTATAAATATTCCTTACTCTTTGAAGTTAAGTCCTGATTGTAGCTGAGGCTGCTCTCCGTATCCTGACATAATTCTCTTTTCGCACCTCCACCAAATTTAAAAGGTGGCATATTTTGAAAGGTTATTTTGAAAACTTTCCTTAAATCTCAGGCAAGACTAGAAAACAATGCCAGTGAGCACAATGACTAGCACTGAACATTACTGGCACATTTATTTCAATTAATGCATACATTTAGCAGTCAATAATCAATGTAGAATTAATTTTAGATTTTTTTTCTTCCAGGAGACACCAGGTTCTTTTTTTCTTAAATATTTTTTGTTACTTCTCTTAAACATCAACAATTTTTTAAAATCAGTGTTCTATGTTGCCTTGCTTGAAGAAATAAAAGAAAAAAAACACCCTAGGCTCCAGAGAGAGACAGTTAGTGAGATTTTCTTCTACTCTTCCAGTAACTCTGTTGTGTCTGACACTGGTGGGTAAACGGAAGGTCTATCCTTTTTACACATCTATGATTAAATATATTTATGTAAAACCAGCATAGCCACAAATATGAATGATACAGAAACCTTTCAAAAAGTAGTTTCAAAACTGAAAGGAATAACAGATAAATTATATATCAATTTAGTCCCTGAAATTGTTAATAATATACTTGGTTGATGTAACTGAAACAAAATTCTACATATCTGAAAATAGTGAACAGTTTGGAAGTTTAAAATTTTAATTTTTGCAAATGTATTCCCAGATTTCCTCTGTAAAGTATGAAACCCATTCAACATTGGTTGTCAATTTAATCTTTGTTGTGATTTCAGAATCTGCAGGTATTTCCCGCTGATACTGTGTGGGACACAGGATATCTGAGTCACATTTGTTAGATGTTGTAAAGCACTGCTCCTGGAGAAAAGTTTCCATTTCACAGTCCAGAACTCTACTTAAAAACTGTGCATATTTTCTTATGTATATGTATACATATACCCTTAGTTAAAAAAAAGAATCACTTTGAATATGAATATAGGACATGCAAACACCTTCCCACTGCCTACAGTTTTCAAGATCTAAAGTAGCAGTAATAATAATAATAATAATAATAATTCTAGGCAATAGTTTGTTTTTATGGTTAAGACACCCTAGATCTTTTGAAGCTACTTGTTACCCTCAGACCATATATATTACATAACATGAGAAATTTTTACTGGTCTTTGGAGATGAGGCATATAAACAAATCTGTCTCTGTAGAAATAAATAGGAAACCATGTACCAAGACAGACCACCTTTTTCTTATGCTTGCCTGCACTTAGTCCGTAATCCTTCATACAATATGAACTGTAATATTCATCACTTATACTTGCATAAAAGTGCTGAGCTTCAGTTCTCCTATAACTAAAACAAATTAATACATTTGTCTTCATTAGCTGAACATAATGAGAAAAAAAGGGGCAAATTATTTATTTTTATGCAGGTCAAGCCATGTATTGAAACTAATTTGAGAATTTCAACTGCCTGAGCAGTTAATTTATTATTTTGGAAATGTAAGACTGTGTAACTAACATATTTGATGAAAGAACTGTTTTTTATAGTTGCCTCAGGATTATGAGCATATTGAAGCACTGTCTGGGAGGCATGCTGAGACTGAGCTTTATATCAACAAGGAATTGCCAAAACACTTAACATCCTGTAGTGTTTGTGGGCTGACTCTGCACTAGAGAAGAGGCTTCTAGTAGGAACTTACCAAACACATACAACCAAAGCAAACACATTATTAAAAATTCATGTTGATGTTATTGTGTCTAGGACATAATGTATGGTATTCCCATATGTTGTGTCAATGGTCTAGGTAGGACTAAGTCATATGAGAAGCAGCTGAGGGAGCTGGGGTTGTTTAGCCTGTAGAAAATGAGGCTTAGGGGAGACCTTTAAGAAGGTTGGCCTTTTCTCCCAGGCAACTAGCAATAGGACAAGAGGAAATGGCTTCAAACTGCTCCAAGAGAGGTTCAGGTTGAATATGAGGAAGAATTTCTCTGCTGGAAGTGGTGTGTCCAGGGAAGTTGTGGAATCACCCTCAAAGTGTTCACAGGACAACTGGATGTTGCACTTTATGCCATGATTTAGTTGACAAGGTGGTGTTTTGTAAAAAATTGGACTTGATGATCTTGGAGGTCTTTTCCAAAATTAATGATTCTATGATTCCATGAGTCTACAGATTGGATTGACAAAGACTCATCTACAAATTTAAAATTTCTTTGGCCTGATACATGCCCTTAATTAGAAAAAACTGGTGGATAACATCCCAGCACATGGTATTTCCATGGTTTGTAGTTAGATGAACACAAGGCCACTTCACACTTCAGTTCATACCCATGATGAAACAGTTAATAGCAAGATATTAATTGTTTAGAGAATTTCCCTTATAGCTCGCCAAAGGATTGGGGTGTTCTGCAGGAGTGTGAAATGAGTTTTCAGGTGGGGCAGTTTTGTTATGACCTTACACTTGTCTTTCAGCATAATCTTGTCTGCCTGACCAAAATCTTTACATGTACCAGAAACACATGTAGAATTTATTTAGGCTTTGTTAATTCATCTGTTTATTGTTGGGCAGTGCTAGACAAAAATTTCTTTCAAAGGAGGCTATATTTGCAAACCATTCATATGTGAGTGTCACAGATTTGCAAGGTGAATTGAAAAAAGAAAGCACTGTACAAATATCAAATACTATTATCTGTGGCAAAAAATATCATTGAGTTTCTCACTAGAGGTTTCAACAAAGATATCTTCCCATTCTGCAGCTGTGCAATCCAGGAGGGGTAAAGAGATAATAGTATATTATGATAATGATCTTTTCAAATTTTCTGTGATGTTAAAAGGCATGAAGAGTCTATGAAAAATGTTACTATCACTCATTTATTTAATCTAAGAGATGTGCTTTAGAGCAGTTTATAATGATAGTTTGAGGAGTGGTTGAAAAAAACTTACCCCGTTTCAGAAAAAAAAAGATATAGCTGGAAGGCTAACAAAATAATTTAACAATTATCTGAGCATTTAAAACAGTAAAAACAATCCATAAACTACTTCATTTTGTTCAGGTTATCTTGATACTACAAAAAGAAACTGTGTATTTAGTATTCAACCTGTTATTGTCATGTCTTCTTTGAATTATTCATTATAGGCAACAATTATCCTTTTTTGTTTTGTTTTATAATATATTCACTGTGAAGGACAGCTATGTTTTAATCTAGTTGCAAATTAATATTTTTAAGTATGTTCTTTTCCCTGTCCTAAAGCAATAAGCACTTATGAACATGTGAATTACTTAATGGCTACTATACTTCCAACTCTCAAATATTCATCTAACCTTGATATATTTTGCATATTTATGTCTGGGAAATTAATATGTAATAAATCTCAACTACATCATCCATCTTGGTTACATTTCAGCTTTATATACCTACATAAACTTTAAACTAATGGTTCCATAAAGAAATGACCAGAAATTAGCCTCAGCTGGGAATTGGTTATGAGTGGGACGAAGTGAAAACAATTAGAGAATACGCCACCTGAGAAAGTGTGTTGATTGCATTTAGCATAAAATACTGATTTTAAGTGTTCCCTCATTTACCAGAAACTTGTCTTTTCCAAGCCATACATGTTCCTCAAAGATGAATGCATATATACATACATACATATATATATATATATGTGTGTGTGTGTGTCTGTGTGTGTGTGTATATATACATGTACAGATCCATATATATATGTGTAAAGGTATAATGAGCAGGTTTGGTTTGGATTTTGTCTTGAATGTTTGTAGTTTTAATTTAGATATGGGGTAATTTATACTGCTAAAATCTAGTTAGACAGTAAATATCTCCTGAGGATTTTCCATTATAGTAACTGCAACTTAATGAATATTTTCTGTTTACTCCAGAAAATATTGTTTATCTAGTTTATCAGAAAATATTGTTTATCTAGTATTAAAATATTATAATCCTAATGTAATAGAAGGTATCTTGGTTAAAAATAAGAATCTACAAACACTGATTTTTTTTCATCAAAAAGTTGATTTTGAAAACAGAGCCAGGGACTGGGAACTGATAGAATTCCTCTTCTTTCTTCATGCATTTCTTGGAGGTTTTAGAACCCATAGACAGGAAGAATGAACCAAGCTACATTGACCCTACTTTCTGTTGCTTCCTCCCAATCCTGCTTAGAGAAGGTAAAGAAGGTTAGGGAGCTGAGATGGCTGTACAAATACATTTCTGTGGTGATAAAATAAGGGCTTCTCCTGTAGCCAGCCCCTAATACTTTCCTACAGCATGTAATAACTGTGACTGCCAGTCTTTATTGCTGAGTGCTGGCTATACTCTATATGCCTGGAAGGTTTTTCAGTCCCTGTGATATATGAGGCTGTAGGAAATAGTTTTCCACGGTTCTTCATAATCTGAACATCTACTCCACAGTTAGGTAGAAACTTTCCATGTTGTTTCTGTCCTGCATATGACTGCAGTATGCATGACACTTGTGAGAAACTGAACTCCGCAGAGTGTGTGACCAACTGTGTCCTAGGAAGGATTGTCTGTTCCAAAGGACTGGGCTGTATTTTGTCTTGTAAAAGTAAAAGGAAACCTTTACCATAGTAACAGATGAGCAGGGACAGCAGACCAATACAAACCCCAAAACTTTCAAGTATGGTATGACTAAGCACACAAGAAATTTGGTGGCACAACATTTAGACTGTGGTTCTTAGTAGGGCTAAATGATTGGATAAGAGAGATGCTGTTAAGCTAAAACTTAAATGATTGACCCATTCCCAGTAGTATAAATGGTGTTAATCAGCATTCTTATGGAAATTTCAGGCATGCTTAACTGGAGTGAGATTGTGACTGCAGTATATTGTATTTATACACAGACTATCTTTAGGATAGATAGATCAAGGTGGCATAATCAAAACAGGAATGGGTTCATGCTGAAAAACAAACTCAAAACAAATAAGACATAACTCTCCCATTCTACTGAAAGAAGTTCTAAATTATCTTAATTTTGTACCTAGGTTCTGAATGTGATGATGTATTCCTAACAACTTTTGTCTTTTGCTCAGGCCAAATACACAGAATAGAAATAATGTTGCAAGATAAATAGAACTGTCTTGGGATTATTAATAACAAAAGAAAAAACAGAAATAAAAGATGCTATCACTGTGTATTCAGAATGTATTTTTCCTATCCAGAAAATCAGAAGTAACATGTAAGTGTATCCTGCAGGCATATTTAAAAGCACTAGGCAATTCATAGTCCTTCCTTTTGGTAAAGTGCCCCTGGCTCGATGGAACAAAAAATTTCCTGGCTCAAAATTTTCTTATCAAAGGAGTTAGCAGAATGTTGTTCTTCCTTTTGATTTACTTAAAGTCAAAATCAGTTCTACAGGTCCCAAAATGCTCCAACTGCTTTCATAGGATAGAATGAGTAAAACAGACTAAGAGTAACCAGGCAGGAGATTTTACTAAGTTAAAATCTAGTAGGAAGCTTTTTCAAAACCAGTTAGATCAGCAGAATTTCAAAATACTAATCTGTATGCAGTGAAGCCTCAATATAAAAATCGTATGTGTTCATAATTTATGTTTAAACATATCATTATATGCATAAATCTTTACATGTTGAGACTTCAGGGCAGAAAACATGTCTATGTATAGCTTCTGCAGTAACTCTGGGAGACTGTTATTTTTGTAGAGATGTTTTAGAAAAAGGTGTTTTATGCAAATTTTCATTTTTATTTTAAACTTTTGTAAGCAGGTAACTGCAATAAGAAATTATTGCTTCCCCTCTGGATGTTGTTGAACCTGTGCAGGAAGGAAGAAACACCCCTATAATCTATAACAGAAGGGCTTAAAATTATTCTGGCAGAAATTCTCATTCCTGCAAACAGGAGCTAGAGAAGGATCAGTAGATAATTTATAGATTATATTCTGTAGATCCTCCAGTCTTTCATGGTAATAAATAATCAGTTGATAGGGAAATAAAAGAGGTAGAAACCAAGAAAAGAGAGGAGAGAAAAAGTCAGATATTTCCATACTGATCCTTTGCCTTTCTCTTCACTCAGTGGAATACTATGCACTCACTTTTTTCCCCTGATTTTGGAACAGCATTTTAAAAATCATCCTCTCTTCCCTCCCTGTTTTCCCTCCATGTACAGACTTGTAAGATTGGTTTTGTTTTCGACTGCTTTGTCTTTGTACTGAAGGTTGAGATGTGAAGTTTCTATTTCCTCAAGTTCCTATTTCCTCATGTTCCTATTTCCTTCTCTTCCTTTTATTTTTCTTTCTTTTTTTTCCCTTATGCTTTATTACTTCATTCTTATTCATACTGTAGGTATTTTGAAAATTCATTCATATATATTGACTGTGAGTATTAGAGTTTCTATTTTGCTTTTCTGGCTTTTTTGTTTTTGTTTTGAACACTAAATTCTCTTTAAAGAGGATTTAAATAAAATTATATTAAACACTTTAGATTTAAAATGTAAATGTAAAAAGTAGGACATGTGCTTCTTGCAACACCTCATGGTAGGGCTTGAGTCATCTTTCAGTCATGTGATGAAAGTGATAGAGAAAATTACCTGAAAATGTCAGAAATCTTTTGCATTTACTTGCTAACATTTTTCATTTCTGCAGGAAAAGCAGCTGTTACACCCAGAGTGTAATCTAGGTGCCTTGACCACATTTTCTATTTATTGCTTCTTACATTTTTATGCTACCATTGTCATCCACAGATCAGTCTGTGATACTTTTAGCTACTTCAAGTGCTTTTGGGTGGATTTTCCATTGCTGGGACTTACAGTCCTGTTTATAAGAGAAAAAAAGCTGGGAGAAAATCTAGTCAGAGGAAATAATATTGTTCATATGGTTCCTTTGTTCTCTTAAGGGCTACTTGAGTAAGTATAAACAGAATTAAAAATTCCTTTTCTCAAAGTATCAGATTATTAGGTGTACTCAATATTTGCTGCAAAATGAAAACCTATGAATTTAGAACATTTTAAGTCCTTCAGAATCACAATAGAACTACAGCATTCAATGCTAGCTTTTTCATGGGTATACATTTTTAAATGCTTGATTTAACAGCAGCAATATATAATGCTTGTCATCCCACATCGATCCTGACTTGTGACAGGATCACTTCTTAGACAGGATATAAGGTATAACAAATATAAACATTGCAGTACATAGGCCCTGTAATCCATTCCAGAATAATTTGTGCAAAATTTTGCAATCACAAATAGTATTACAATTACTATTGTACTGAATCACTATTATCTGTGTGTTTCTAATGCAACCTTCATAAATTTAACTAATTGTAAACTGTATTAGCCCATGCTTTATTGTTTCTGTCTATGAATTCCTCAGTTAATTAATTTTTTAACTTCTTCAAATAGACTAGAATTGTAAGTGTAAAAATCTGATCCCCAGAAAATATAAATAATACATGAAGAGTAGATGGCACTCACTATATTTAGACCAACAGAGAGCGTGGAAACAAAATGCAAATCAGTTTAATTAGAAAGCAGCCTGTCAGATCAGAAGACAGCTTAAACTGAGTCCAAGACTATTTCTCTGAATCTAATGTTATTAAAGTTGTTGTTGTTAAATATTTATATGCAGTGTAATGTTGAAAATATCCCCAAAAGATTACAGAATGCACTTACACTTCCCCAGGCTCTTGTGGACTAATCACTTCCTTCTTCCATCTGACCGAAGCAACATGTCAAGAATAGGGTTTTGCAGAACTCCAGCATAATCAGGATGGTCTGAAATGATGTGACTTGGGCCCCTGAATGCACAAAAGGGTAGAAGAGAGTTTGTTTTCCTTTCTTTATGCTTCCTGTGTAGTCCAGTGCAAACACAGTTTACCTCCTAGCACAAAATACCGTCCTTTTCTAAGCGTAGATGATAAATGCACAAGTCCTTGCAATTTAAATACTTTGAGGTTGGCTCTTCACACCTTTTATTCTTGAATAAAGGAAAAGGTGCTTTTGCATTTTGTAATTAGTTCTTTCTATGTTCTATAGTGGCACAGCAACTCTTTGTTATAAGCCTTCTTCTCAGGATAAGTTCTGGATATGTAAAAAGAATTTGAAGAAATAAAGAATAAGTTAAAAGAAATTTTTTTAAAAAGTATACATATTTTCCAACAGTTTTAAGACTATAAAGCATCTTATCCATGCATTTCTTCAGTTCCTCACACCTGATCACACAGCATAAAATAGTTAAACAGGCAGCATCTCTCTGGCAGATACAGAGGATTTTTTCCAAAGGTAAAAAGTTAATGGAAATGTATTTTATTACTCAGCTGAAAGAAACCCTAAAGTCTATAGCCAGTTAGTAGCATTATTATGATAGAGAGAAAAAGAGGAGGGGTGCGTTATAGAATTGCATTGACATGAACAGAAAGAGGGGATACCATGCCTTTTCATCTACTCTTTTTCTTCCTTTCCTGAGATTTCTTAACCACTTTAATGAAGAGTCTTTTGTTCCTGTTTTCAAAGGACAAGAAAAATGATGGCTTTGTTCTCTACTTAAACATTGCACAAATCTTAACAGAGAAAGCACTTCTAACTGACATGATTTGCTCTCTAACATGCAGAAAATAAAAGCCTTCTTCATTGCCATTATTCAATTATCAATGTACATTTTAAAATACCCATTGAGAAGCCCTTATGCACAATGTAAAGAAAAAGAGAACAGATTACATACAAAGATATGACACCAGCCTTTGAACTACCCCTTGAAATATTGAAATATTAAAAAGCTACAAAATTATCCTGTAATTTTAAAATAATGAATTATGAGAAAGAAATACATCAAAATATGAGAGTATACATCCCTGATATCCAAACACACTGAATATTATCCTTCTGAATTCTTGCTACCTGGTACTGTTAATAAGTAAGTGCATGCTGAAAAGTGTTTTAAGTGCCTGAAAATCTATCAAATATAGACTTTTGTGGGTTGGTCCTGAAGCATAAATTGTTTCTCCCTCATTTAATAAAATGACAGGATGAAGTATTCATTAAATATCAGAACTTCTATTAGCTTTATGATAGCAAGCTATGAAGCAACAGCCTGTAGATTTACATATATTAAACTAAATTAATGAAGCTCATTTAAAAACTTATTGGGAAAAAATTGAAAAAAAAATGAAAAAGAATACACTTTGACTGAGTATAATATTTGGGCATGAAGAAGTTTGAGACCATGGGACTAAATCTGATAGGAATTGTTGCATCAAGTGGCATGGCTTACTGGAAACACCAGCTGGATCAAGTTTTCTGGATATATACTTGTGTGAGCAAGCAGGTTTGTATTTATGTGACCAGTGTGATTGTCTCAAGAAGCAAATGGCTTTTTTGACTAATATTATGGCTGTTAAAGATATAGTTTTCATGAGTTATTATTTATTCTTATTTGGAATAGCTAACATTTCATGTAATATATTCCATGTGATATTTCTTCCCTGTGTTCTCTTCAGGTTCTCCATATAGAGACAAGATCACTATAGCAATTCTTCAGCTGCAGGAAGAAGGCAAGCTCCACATGATGAAAGAGAAATGGTGGAGAGGCAATGGTTGCCCAGAAGAGGAAAGTAAAGAGGCCAGTGCTTTGGGAGTTCAGAATATTGGAGGAATCTTCATCGTGCTGGCAGCAGGATTGGTGCTTTCTGTCTTTGTGGCAGTTGGGGAGTTTTTGTATAAATCAAAAAAAAATGCCCAGTTGGAAAAGGTAAATATTGTCATTACCTGTTTATTTTATATTATGGTCTATTTAAATAATATTTTAAACATTTTGTAATGTTTAGTGAAATGTAGGTGATGCATAATTATTATTTATTCTTATAGTAAAGTATTTGTATAACAAAGGATGACAGCAAAATCTCCAAAGTTTTACATTTACAGCTTTTAATTTTTCTTCAATGTGTTTAATTGTAGCCAGATTTCAGGACAAGTGACTATTTCTCCTCTTATTCAAGCCTGAAAAAAGACAGCTTTTTACTCCTGGAAGTTCACTGCAGTTAATTTTATGGATGAAGAAGAAATCTGAAACTGTAATGGGAAACAAATTAATCTCCTACAGATAATTCTGATTTCAAAAGACAAACTCTCTGTAGCTCAAAGTCAAAGTCTAAAAATGTCTCTATAGAAATGTTCTTTATAGGAGATTATACTTGCAAAGTTGTCCTGGTAACATCTGGAAAAGAATACATCAGCATGATTCTTTTTTTGGTGGGTTTACTACTGATATGATGTCCTGTAATTTCAAACTGACCCAATATTGAAAATCCTATTGTTAACTTGTTGTGTACTTGCAATTTATACAACCAGAATATTGTAAATGTGCTAAGACTAACAATATATTGAAAAATTTGTAGCTGAAATTATAATTTTTTGCATAATAATTAAATAAATCTTTCTATATGTATGTGCCCATGTCTAAACCTAAAATAAAATAGTTTATTTTATTGCTATGGCAAAATCTGAATTTTAAACATTGAGAGAAACTGTTGGATTTTGCTAGGTCTTTTTGATTTTTACTTTTGAGGAGATTGTGACCTATGACAATTTTTAAATTTATGTTTAGAAATGTAATTTATAACAATCAGTAGTAAATCCAAAAGATATATTTGTATTGGTATTTTTCCAGATGATGCTAGTGAGCTTTTGTAACTTGAGTCATTACTCAGAAAATTTACAATTTGTTTTCGCTTCTTTGGAGGCAACTTTTTGGTGCTCAAGTTTCCTGTTATAAATATATTAAGAATTTTTTCTAACACACACTAAGGCAGTGTGAGGTTTCAAGGTCATAAACACTGTTTGAACATGGGTACATTCATTTATTGCTGAAGGACCCTTTAGGTCCTCTTCTTTAAAATACTGCAGGCTAATTCCTTCTGTTAACATACTATTGGAATGTTATGTTTCTGAAATGAATTTGTAAGGAAAAATAATACTGGTTACTTAAGAAACCCATGTAAATATCAATAATTTTTATCCATTCCTAAAATGGATTTGGATCTTATATGAATATCAGTAAAATTTGGTTTAGCTTTTCTGGACTTTTAGCACACAATCAATCAGAAAAATAGGACTGCTTTGATAATAATTTTGTTACGTGAGTTCAGTATTTTACAGGGTGTAAATACATATGTGACAATAGCTGCATGCTGGAAGTTGAGCATGAGGGGAAGCAAACAGAAACTTTCTAATTAAGGACTTGTTTCCTTTAAGTTCTTTAATTTTTGCAGGGGGGGGAAGGGAAAAGAGTTTGTTTATGTTTCTTTGATTTGATTTTTTTTTTAATTTTTCTTTTGTGTTTGGTTTTTTCTCACTTGTTTGCTCATTAGTGTTGGATAGAGATAGCAATGACTGGAGGAATGTGACCTTTTGAAAGCATTTGTACCAGAAATGTTTAATAATCAAGTATTTAGATACTTTTAAAAGTTAGGAATAAATCTGAAGCAGCTGAGTTGAGTTGAGTCAGGCTTCTCTCTTCTCTCCTCCTTGCCTGCAATCACTTACCTTCCATCTCCTCCCTGCTGCTCCCACATCCCTTGATATCAGCAGACCACTGAAATTTCACTGCAGTTTTATTTATGGAATGAACTTAAGAGGAAGATGATGCTTGCATCCCTACACATGGCCTTCCCCAGCATCCCCTCACCCACTCTTCTTGCAGCACCCAAAGACTTTCAGAAAACCTCTTCTTTCAACCTCTCCAGGTATAGCAGATCCCCTTTGCCTAGAGAGAGAGCAACAGCAGCCTAGGGCGAGATGAGAAATCCTGTCAGTCTCTACAAGTCCTGCTGAGATGAGTAAACAATGCAAATAGTGCTGCCTTGGATATCCTGTGGGGATAGAGGAGGCACCTGTAACAGTTTGGAAACATTTGTGGTTTCATCCCTTAGGAATCAGAGTATCATTCTGGCATAGTGTCTGTCAGTATTTGGGAAGAGGGAAGATCAAAGGTCATATTAAGAGCCAAGGAAGCAAAATGAATCAGATAACTTCAGCTGCTGAGAATATGGAGTATCCTGAGATATAAGTAGGCATGAGTGTTTGCTTTTTAATGTGTTCAAAATATTCATTTGTACTTCCAGCAGGGAGGCAATACAGATTGAAATTGTATAATATAGATATGGGGTTTTAGAATTTTTTATATCACCCTGCTCTTAGAGCTTGCACATAAACAAGACATTGTCTGGTGTGAACCTGTTTGAAGGACTGAAATCTTGAAAGGAATCAAGCTCAGAAAAACAGCAGATAAAATGGTGTTATTCACTAAAATAAAAAATGTTGCATCTTGTAAGAAAAGATGGCTCAAAACATCCATGCCCCTGATGTGTTTAAAAGTCAGAAAGAAACGTATGACACTCCTGAGATTTTCTGTGAAACAGATGATTTTATGCCACCATAACACTTTCCAGACAGAGGGAAATTCCTCTCTTATTGACACCTATCAAAAGCAAAGATAAGCCTGGATGTTATCACAGTTAGACTGCCAGTCACTGGCACTTTCTAACGCTAGCTTGCTTGAAAACTAAGTATCCTAAATTACTAACTATTTTCTAGGAAATCCAGTCATTATGAATGTGAAAACAGCTATATATGGATTGAATTTTGCTGTCATTTCTAGCCATTCAAAACTCATTGAGCCTTCAGCAAGATGGAACTAGGTATGCTTGTGTAAAACTAGCAGATGTAACTTTTATTAATTTTGAATTGTTAAGTACTTCAAACAATGTGAATCAACACACACACCTTAACTATTTGTTAAGAGATGAGGTCATACACTTCCTGTAGTAAACAGTACTAGATTGAGTCTCAACATGTACTGAAACAGTAAATATACAGCCAAGAAAGTATATCTGGAGTTACCCAATCAAATAATAGCATAAGCATCAATTAAATTAACCTCTCTGAAATAGTTATTTATTTATAATTTATTATAAAATCATTAAAAAACAATAAGGATATTAATAGTTGTTTATATTTTACATACATTTACAGGGAAGACAAAAGCTATTGAACTTTCCATGTTAAATAATTCACTGCTCAACTGCACAATTGAGTTGAGAAAGATCAGTGTGGATAATTTATTTCAGAAGACACAATGACTGAGCTCTTGGCAGAACTGGGCCCAAAGTAGAGATCAGCAACTAGGAATACACATGTGTTACATACAGAACTGTTTTACTTACAACTGCAGGTTCCATGGAACAAGAAATTCTGCACGCTGAGCTGTGACCGGTATACGAGACTATGTCTTGGGAGATGGCACAAATTTATCTGGATGACTGTTGCTTGAAATGAATTGAATACAATAATTTAAAATACTTTCTGCAAAATGTTCAAAACATATTTTTATAATGTAAGGATAGCAGAACAAGATTTTCTGATCCTAACTGGCTCAAATATTCATGCAGCTTTGATGAGCTGCAGTGTCTTTAGGTTATGGTACAATTTGATCTTATTAGAAATGAAATGTAGTTTTGCTATGATTGCTAGTAATTCTGAATTTTCTACCTCACACACATGTTTTAAAAATGCCATAACCTGGTGTGTATTTTGGACTGGATAACTCTTTTAGTCTTGCCTAATACATAGTGTCACTGTTTCCTTCAGAGAAGGTGCTGGGAATGGCAGAGCACATATTCTTTTCTATGGCAGAATGTTGATATTCCAGTTAGTGCTTTGGGAAAGGGTAGGAAGAGATGGTAGGTCAGAGGTTGACCTGACTGCATTCTTGCAGAGCAACCACAAGATGGTGCCTTCTAATTTCTGAGAGGGAAATTTAATTGTCACTTTTTAATAAAATTTGTCGAAATGCTTACCTATTGTTTAATTGCAGCCTTTCTGAAAATGCTAAAGGCTTGTATTATTTCCCATTGTTTATGATACAAACATCTAATTATGTCATCTACTTGGAAACATGTTATTATCAGACCTTTTTTATCTAGCCAATCTTGACAATAAATGCTCAGTCATTTGCATTTTATAATTGCTTTTGCTACTGAATGACCTGCTCCCTTATTTTAACAGGCACTCAGAGGGCAGTGAGTAAGCAAGGTTAGAAACAGAAGCCATTTAAAACAATTACTATATCTTTCCTGTTTTGTTTTTTTTTTAATTGATGTGCATCAATGCATTATGGGTTTATGTCCATTTCACACATTTAGTTTTGCATCACTCATATTATTATCAGAAATGCAAGGGAAAACATTGACCTTGAAAACCATTAATATTTAGCACAATATATTGATGATTCTCAGTTTGAGAATTTATTGACCTTTCCTTTGATTTTGTGTGTTCAGGGGTTTTTTTTAAGTATCCTCTGAGATTATTTCCATTTACATACCACTCTTACACAGTGATTAGATACTACTGTAAGAGTCAGCTGTGTGATAGAAACTACATGTGCACTGCTGAAAACATTAGAATGAAATTCACAGTATTGATGAAGGCAGTGCCATGGATATATAGACCATTGCTTGTTGTCACTGCTGTAAATCGTTGTCCTTGTGCCTATCCTAGTCAGGGTTTCTTTGGAGAGGGTGGCATTGACTGGAGAAGTTATCTGCAAACCTGGTTTTATTGATGTAGTGGTCCCACATCCTTCTCAAGAAGCAAGGAGGGGCCAAGAGTTGATAGGTTGAAACAGCTGCTGCACTGTGACCATATACAGTTACACATCATCCTGATTTTGCTTCTCTCAAATATGATTTAACTTTTCTCAGTTTGTTTACATGGAGTCAGTGTAAATGCTAGCAAGAGTTTATTTTCCAAGGTCCCTTTATGATCTATTTGTACTAGGATAAGTTTCATTCATTATGTCTTACAATCTTGCTTTTTAAAATTCATGTCAACCAAATGCAAATATATAGCTTTTCCTGTGTGTTAAGGACTTACAGAAATAATTTAATAATTACTGAAATATTTTGATGCTTCTTTGTCAGCAGGATGTGTAGAAAGTCAATATTTTAGTCTTAGTTTGAATTGTTATCTCACCAACAGTACAAAATCAAATTTCAATTGTTTTATATGAAAAACTGAAAAGCTTTTAGGATCCTTCTTATTTTACCATAATATTTTATGGTGTGGTGGTTTGGGTTATTTTTCCAAATTTTACTAAATAGTTGTCACTAAAGTACTTTTCTTTACTTTTTCAAAAAATGAAGTTATGTCAGTTTTGCTGGAGTTCAAAAATATTCCTAATAGTTTAATATCAAAAGCCTTTGAATTTGGGACAGTACTTTATAATAGTTTTGGAACAATACCAAAGTAAATCTCAGCCTAGTGATTTTTTTCCAGGGGGAGACACATTCAAAAGATTTTAAATTTGAAAAGCTTGCTCCTCAGGCTACAAGAAACAAAAGGATGTGGACATTCTTGGTAAATTGAAGTAAAAGCTTTGGGATTTATATCCCAAGTACCTTTTATATGAACTACAGTCAGTGATGTAGTTCTGTATTTTTGTGTCACATTTTTTAATGGAGTAACCTCAGAAATTGTACTTTTGGCTGCAAAAAGCAGCAGCTGGGACAGGTCATGGAAGAAAATGTTTTTCCAACATAGGCACACTGCATTCTGCAGATATGCAGTTGGAAAATTAGGAACTTCTATCATCCTGTAGTCCCCTGAGCACTATATGAGTATGTACAAACTTGTATGGTTGATTTGTGTGTGTGTAGGTGTAGAGATTACGTGAATTTCAGGTATTAATTTTAATTAAATACCCTCTTGGCAACCATGTAAATATATATTAGAGAATATTTTCTAAGGGGAGGAATTATTACAAAACCCAACAAATCAAAACAAACCTTCCCAAAACCAAAGTCCAATCTACATCTCCAACCATCTTAACAGAAGAAAAAAAGAAGAAAAAAAAATGGAAAAAAACCAAGTTACCAACTGTAGCATTTTAAAGTAATTTGCAAACAATAAAATACTGAAACCAAGAATTCTATTTTGATTTTTGATTGCAGCTCAACCAGTATCTGTTTGGTAATGGACCTTTTTTTCTGGGGTATTTTTAATGTCTTAATTTGCGTCTTTCAAAAAATAACTGAAAATACAGGACTGTATGTAAAGTAGATAAATACTTAAGTACACAAGTTCAGGAAGTTCACTATAGTTTCATATTCATTCAGTCAAAGATCAGATCTTAAATTATAGGTCTGAGTTATGGAATATTTAAAATTTGAAAAGAATTTGAAGTTGGATAAAAAAAAATTTGGAAATGTTTAAATGTTGTTTCCTTTATAGCAAATGGGGTTCACTTTCACTTTTCAGTAGAAAGAAGAAACACATTATATGATTATTTTCTCCTCTGATAAAGATATTTTTTCATTCCAGTAGAAAAAATGTCAGATCATAAAGCATTTGTGTCTTTCTAATATTTTTTCATTGTCTTCCTCTAAATATTACTGTAGTATATAATATTTTAATATAAAAGACTAAACTTCTGGTTTTTAATTGATGAGCCATGCCATAATTAAATGTAGTAGCAAATACAGTTTAGTTCAGCTGATTTATTTACTTTGACTTTTGTACAGGTCAGCAAAATAACATCAAGAATTTCCTACCACCTTTTAGATTGAGAAAATATCCTTGACATATAATTGCAGAGAAATGGGAGCTAAAACTTTTGATATTATGTACTGCAACATGGCTGTAACAGTTTCCAAAACAGTAGAAAACCTTGGCATTAAGTTAATACTAACAGTCTCTCTCTGTTCAATATGATTTGAGGCCATGCCAGATTTCTCATTGAGTTCATACTATCACACTGAACTATAAAACTAGTATAAATTTTTGCAATGAATAAAGCACAGAGGACTTAATCTGAGCAAACCTTTAAAATAAAAAGCTGTTTAGAATTCAGGTAAGAAAGGTTATGTTTATTTTCTAAAATAATTCTGTAAAATTAACTATTTATTTTCAAATCATGTTATACAAAGCATTTTAGTCCAGACAGACTGGTACTACACAGCATTAATTACATATCATCATCACTTCCTTTCACCATGCTTGGTGATCAACAAACCTGACATGCCTTTGACAAAAAGAATGAATTTAGATGTAGGATCAAAGATG
The DNA here is from genome assembly GCF_037042795.1 of Molothrus aeneus. Taxonomy (NCBI): domain Eukaryota; kingdom Metazoa; phylum Chordata; class Aves; order Passeriformes; family Icteridae; genus Molothrus; species Molothrus aeneus. Next base: position 104,973,873 of record NC_089648.1, read on the forward strand.
ATTCAACAGGTGAATGACCCTTCACATCCTGTGGCTGAGAATGTCAGATCTCCATGGATTGACTCAGTGCAACCAAGATCACCTCTGCTGAAAGGCAGAAAAATATCTGCACAGATGTGATTGCAAAATACGCACCAATTAACATTGCAATGATTATTGTTCTAAACCAGTTAGGCAATATATTCTGTTATTTATTTCCTCAGTGACAGCTACATGGCTGAAGTACTATTAATTGATCTCAGTCCTTGTTAAACACCTGCCAGTCCTGTGTAGCCATTGTCCAGGGACATGAGAGAGCAGTACCATGTTCTGGAAGAAGATCTGGACTGGCGTCACAAGGTTTACATCAGTGGAAATGATTGCCTCTGACAAATAACACTTATTGCCACTCTGAGTTTGAAACCACAGTCCCAGACCTAGAGAAATGTGGGACTGTCAGCCTTTTCCTGAAGAGGTTGAACTGAAAAATGAGGATAGAAGATACCTTCTGAGTGCTTGCCTTTACCTGTCCAGCACAACACCTGTCTCCCTGGGATTAAATTGCCATCACCCCCCTATTTCAGCCAGGCACTGGAAGCTCAAAATGACCGCACAGTCCTGGTCTGACAATAGAGTAGGACTGTGTTTCATCTGCGTGTCGATGACACCACAGCCCAAATTATTTCATTATCTCCTCAGTGGCCTCATATACATGTTGAAAGGAGAGATGACAGGATGAAACCTTGTGGAATCCTGCATGAGAGAGAGCCCTCGGGGCTGATGAGCAATTGCCCTATGACACCCTCTGGGATTTCTCTGAGAGGAAAGAGTGGAACCACACAAGTGCAATCCCTTCTGCCCCAGCCTAGGTCCACAGGTGAGTCAGAAAAACATCATGGTCAGTGTGATGGCCAGAAAGGCTGCTGGCAGAGCCAAACAAAAACACTTTGAAAAAAGCTTTCTGCACTAATAGAAGCTCCCCATCAACTACAGGAAGAAGGGTAGCTGTCGGGCTGGAAACAAGGAAAATAGTTTCAGAAGACTTTAAATGAACTCAAATGTTTCATTCCTAGAAGTCTCTGTCATCCACCAGAGTGCATTTTGTTCTGTTAGGAAATAAATTTTAGAATTTGAGAGTGGCAGGATTGTTTTTTGGTGGGTGTTTTTTTTGGTTTGTTTGTTTTATATGGGTTTTTTTCTTGACACTAGTTGATAATTTATTTAAGGCAAGCTGGAATTTTTTTGTCCCACAGGGAGACACTTACAATAAGCACAAGAAGTGGCCTGCAGTGAGGTCCTGTATGTCATCTGAGTTCATCTCATAACTCTAAAACTCAGCGAGAAAGAAATTTTCAGCCTGCAGAAAATTGTTTCAGTGTTGTTTTGTTATAGGAAGGGTCAGTCCCATCAGACTTTTTTGATCCTCTCTGTCAAATAGCTACTAAAGTCCTTGAAACAACCAACATTCTCTTACAGGGTAAAGCACCTCATGCTTCATGAAGCTGTCTGGAACTACTCTACCGGTGGTCATTTTGTAGATACGACAGTGAAAACAAAGCTTTATCTGTGGAATTAAAATTTTCACTTTGCTTGATAGTATTGTCTTCATTTTAGTGGGCAGTGAAATTTCTGTTTCATACAAGTGACATGTATTTTGGTCTGTATTACATTTTGGTCTGAAAATAACTTCCTAAAATGGTTGCTTATTCCATTCCCACCAAAACCCCAAATAATTGCTTAATCTAAAACTGAGAATATACTGGTGATATGTTCAGGTAATTGCTGTGAATTTAGTCTGGAGTGTACTTGTGCATTGTACTTGCTATGGATTTAAACTGTGCTGCATCAGAAAAATATTTTTAATGTTACTATATTGTGCATATATAGATATGTATAGTATGCCCATGTGCAACCTTTGATCTACAGTCACGCTTAAGAATAGGTATATAACTAAACAACCTAAAAATCTGATCATTACATGTACATTTCAACTTTGAAATGCTTGTACTCCAAATACTGTGATATATGATTTTACTTTTTCTGAGGTTATTTTCTCTTTAATTGTTCATCTCTTTGTGATCCTAAGCCAACATTTTGATAGAATTTGTTTTTCTGCCTAGAGGGTTTGACAGATTTTCCACACACATATTTAAAATCCCTGAAGGAGTGGCATAGGAATCAGAAAGTGATTAGGAAGGAGAGTCAGGATAGGACCGTGCATTCATTCTCAGCTAACTTCAAGACAAAAAGCAGTTTGATTGCTATGTCCTCCTGGATGCTAGAACAATGACCCATAACACAAGAAGACAGTACAGGATTACCACTGTTACTGCTTTAAGATAATTAAACAAATCTTCAAATAATGTCTGACAGACAAGACTGGAAATAATGAACTTCTCAGTAATTCTTAGATCCTTCTATTGAATGCTGAGAGTCATCTTTATATTATCTGCCTCAAAGAAGGGAAAAATATAAACCAGCAAAATGGAGATTTTTTAAAATTTAAAACACACTGAATAATAATCACTTAAATCAGAATGTTTAGAGTGGTGTAGGCATGCTGTTCTCTCTTCCTGTTGCTCTTTTTAGGCTGTTAAAAGAAAAATCTGTGTTAATAGTCTCATAATTATGTGTCTAACAAATGCTATTATGATTTCTAATTACCTTTCTAAATTCCCATAAAGCAAAATAATGAAAGCAGTGTAAGTATTATCTACCTTTTATATTAATACACGTGCAAAACCACATTTTTTTTTCTCATGCAGTAAAGCTGTGCATAAGCTGTCTAATCAGCTTGTAAGCAGTGGTAACATTTTGCAAAATTCTCATCTTGATTCTCCATGACTTGTGAGATGTCATCTGTGGCAAAGAATATCAGAAGTGTCAGTTACTTTATTTTTCTTAAGGAGATGAACTTTTTTCAGAAATGTTTTGTGTTTGAAGGGTAAGATCTACAGTTCTGTTTAAATGATCTTTTGTACACGTTTTTTGTAATGTTTTATCATGATATGCTGCAACAAAACAGATGCACTTATGTGCACTATGGTTTAGAGAGCTGTATGCTGGCCTTAAATTCTTCTAGCATTTGATTATATCTAAGATGATTTGGAGGCTGCATTTACTTTCTGGTAGCATTTAAGAAGACAACTTAAGATTTTGTAAGGGTTAGTGAAAAATCGATAATAACTGATGTTCTTGTAACATGCCTGCAGTGTGGAAGGTAAGTTGGGAGCAAGAGGTTATTTTCTTTGAATTAAATGGAGAGTCTTGTAATATATACTAAAGTGCTCAATTCTATGATGGACAACAGTTTTGAAATGTAGCCTTTCAGTTCTGTAAACATAATGTTGTTTTCCCTTAGCAATTGAATAGCAAGGACCAAGACATTGGATTATCTTTTCTAAAATCATACATGAAAATGTGTTCTATCTGTCACCAAAAAAAATACTCTAGAGGTGCTTCTTGTTTTTTATGTCTTATTATTCAAAAAATTGTATCCTAACACTGAAAGAACACAAAGTTTAATGGTATAGAAAATGGAGACTACAGAAGTTAGAATTGAAATTAGACAAAAAAAATATTTTTAATTTAAAAAAGTAAATCATAAATCCTTTCTAAAATTTATTGAATATTACTTTTTTTATATGTGTGAAAACTCTTCCTTATATTTCTTAGATAGAACCCAGAGAAGAAAAAAGGTCTGGATCATAAACTCTTACATAGCCTTGAAATGATATTTTCAAAATACATACTATTTCAGTGAGTGAAATTTGAAACAAGCAAACAAACAAAGAGAAGATATGTAGCAATACTCTTAATCAGAAACAATATTTTTATTCCCGTATGCACATACAAGATCACATAAGAAAATTTATAAAAAATAATTTGAAAACATAGAATGGAGGAATATATAAAATAACTCTCTCAAAGTTATGGTATCTGCTTTATTAAGACTGTCAGTCATTAAAATATTTCCCTTTTAATGAGCTTTCATATCCAGGTAAAATTCTCAGATAAAATGTGTTGTCAAGTTTCTTGAGATATTACTTTCAGGGTATTTCAGAATTTTGACATGTATCTTCTCACCTCTTGGATGTTGGTTGTAACCCATTTCCTACTGATATAACCTAAAAATTTATACCCTTTGCAGATTTTTGCAAAGTTTTTGGTGGATTGATTCCTCTTTAAAAGGATTTGTTCTAATTTGGCACTCATCTTAGGCACCTTAGCAAAAAAAGGACAAAGAACACAGTCTTGAAAGTTTTAAGAGCTAATGCATAATTTTAAAATTTAGAAGGATTTTGCTCATCAGAATGTTTTAGCTAGGTCTTTAATTCCAGATGTGAGAGCCATATCATGGCTACAAGTGGTGTAGCACTGAGTTGCAACATTTATTTCTTAATGTATTCCCTATGAAATTCCTGGGTTATATGCTAGGTTGCTCACATAGTGGAAATGCCAAGATCTTCAAGCCATAGCAATTTAGCCTGTAAGCCATTAGGGAATACTAAATTAAATCTTGCCTTTTTAAAATATTTCAGGGTTAATTTCAATTTCAGAATCATAATGACAGTTTTGATGTTAAACAACAACACTTTATTAGAAAAAAAGGGAAAGTCTAAGAGAATATTTTCTTTCAAAGTATAGCAGGATAAGGAGGTACAGTTTTCTGCTTTCAGTACAATGGTCAGCAAAGATACCTTATGCATTAAGATCTGACATATTACATTCAGACCATTCAATCAGGAATTTTAGCCACCTCATTCACCTCATTCACCTCATTCATGTCTTGTATGTCAACCCAGTGCACATTGCAGAGCTCACTTCAGCCAGAAATGCCAAACTTTCACCTCTGAAGGATATGTACTTGACTGTGAACCAGAGAAATATACCTTCTTCTCCTTTGGATTCACAGCTTAAACTTTTCTTAGTTGTAGGTGGCAAAATAATTTCTGCTGTAAGTTGAGTAGGCATTATTGCTTTATTTCAAACAGCAGGAGAAAGAAGTGCTTCAAAGGAAGTGTATCACACACAGAGTAAGATTATAGTTTCCTTCAATTCCTACCAGCCCATTTCCTTATTCATGCAAAGGATTAGGGAAGAGGGCATTTGTTCAGGCTTTGTTGGGTTCATGCTCAACTCTAATTCCTAATTAAGACAACTCATATTTGCACATGCACAAAATGGAATTTTATGTAAAACCATTGAAGTTCTCAGTGAAACAGGAACTACTACTGAAGCCCTTCCTCTGCTGCTGTGTGCTCTCATCCCTAATCTGCAGAACGCTCATGTTTTCCCTGTCTTCCTTTCTCTCCCTATGCCTCTGTTAACTGCTACCATGCCAAGTGGAACAGGATCAGTAGGCAGCAACTGCAAGTGACCTACAGGTCTAATGCCTGTAGGTTATAGCTGTTTACTGAGACACAAGCTTAAATCTCTCTGGCAGAAGATGCTATTATATTGACATTCTTAAATGTGACTCATGTTCAGCCATAATTCTCCAGCTGATTGCTGGCTGCACCAAAGAAAAGGGTATCTGCCACATATTCTTCTTTAGCAGTTGTCACAGTTTTTAAGGAACGTGGCTTGTTAGGTCCTTTCAGATCATACCTATTGGATTGATAACCATGCATGGAGAACTGGAATGTGAATTCTAAGAGGATCCACAACTAAGCCAAGCACCAGTGTGTTTCACAGAATTTCTACTATTGCCAAATGACAAAGCTGTAAAATTTAATGGGAAATGCTGAGTGCCTTACTGCTTTCAGCCCTGTAAGTTGGAAGCTGAATGCAGACTTTTATGAATACAGCTTCAATCTAGGTTCTCAGTGAAGTAGGTTGGGTGCAATATTTAAATATTTTATGGATCTAATCTCCAAGCTTCAGGTTTGTATGAATAATGAAGACATAACAGTTCAGAAATAAAGCAGGGTTTTTATTTGAAAGCTAAGTGAGACAATTATATATTGACTACCACTAATCGAACAAAACCAAAAAATGGCCATGAGATAGTTAGATTAATTCTAGGTGCTTTGACTTTTTTGGTTCTTGTTTGATAGGTTGTTTGCTTGTTTTTATTTGTTCATTTGCCTTTTTTTTTTTTTCCTGATTGTGTCCCTGGTCTGGAGATAGTTATTAAGAGAGAAAAATGCAAAGGGTTAGACCACACCTCAAATTTCCTTTGGCTGAGAGCAATTGTCAGAGGCTTGGCTTAACATCTCAGCTTCTGGGATGGGTTATTTAGTTAGTATATTTCTCCATTAGCTGGAAAATGCTTAAATTAAACTGTGATGTAGAGCCCAAAAGTGAGACATTTTTCTCTTACTACTGAATGTCATTTGATACTCCAATTCTCACACTGAGAGAAGGTTAATTGCTCAGCACACCGTTAGCAGTTGAGAATTCAGTCAGACTGAGGAAATAGGGAAATTTTATTTTACTTTTCAAATTGCACTGCAAACTGGAAAAAGGGCTTTGAGGATTTGATGTAAACATCTTAATAAACTTTTTTTAATAATACACTTTTCATGAAGATCAACAAAACTGAGTTGTTGTTTTTTGTTTGGTCTTTCTTTGCAAACACATAATCCATAAATGATAGTCAGTAGTGGTAAAAGTGTTTATATACAGAAGATATTGTAAATTATGGAGAAAATATCAGTTTTCAGTAATACATCTGGATTTTACCAGTATTTAAAGATGAATTCAGGTAAACTCCCTATACTAAAACTTCATGTTTTTGTGGAAGAACTCTCACTTTAGTCTCATAGAAATGCAATTATTATTTTTAAATATGGCTAAGGAGATTCTACTGAATGCCTAATTGATATGTAACATTTGGATACTGTACTGTAAAGATAACATGTTGACAGAAAATCTGCTTGAAGTAGTTTTATGTAACATATACATCCAGACTTAGTACCTGCCAGAAAAAACAATTGTACAGGCAAGGTGATTTTCACACTGTTTGATAAGTAATTTTAATTATTATTAAATAATAATATGCATATATAGTGATGCATATAATAAGGCCAGCAATTTGTTTTGAGCTTCAGGCTGGAACAAAGCAAAGAATGACAAGTGTGTGCCAGTACAGTAAATCTGCTTCTAGACACTGCAGTTAGTAATTTCTTACAGCTATTTCTTTTTCTTGTTCCTCTATTTCCCTCTGTAGAGGTCCTTCTGTAGTGCCATGGTAGAGGAGCTAAGGATGTCTCTGAAGTGTCAGCGTCGATTGAAACACAAGCCACAGGCCCCTGTTATTGTGAAAACAGAAGAAGTTATCAACATGCACACATTTAACGACAGAAGGTTGCCAGGCAAAGAAACCATGGCATAGAGCTGGGAAGCCAAATACCCCAAGCACAAACTGTCGTCTTTTTTCCAAACAACCTTGCGAGAATGTTTCCTGTGGAAATATGCAACAAGTGCAAAATAAAATGAGTTACCTCATGCCGCTGTGTCTATGAACTAGAGACTCTGTGATCTCAGCAGTTGCAATGGCCAGACTCGAATCACAAGCATCATGGATCAACCAAGTTATGCAGGGTTACACTGTTTGTCATGGGTTTCCATCATTCTGAATGAATGAATGTTCCATGTGAGTTTTGTGGCTGGTTTCAAATGCAGTCTCAGTGAGAAGTTGCAGGTTCCTTTTGAAGTTCAACGGTTGCCAGAAAAGGGAGAATAAAGCCCAAGATGACACAAACCACAGAAGGAGTCTAGTAAAAGTAATGTCTCAGAACTGTAGTGGAACAAGAAACCATATGTTCTTCTGAACTTCCCAGCACAGAAAAGTTGGTAACTGCTGGTAGACTGAAACTACCATCTGGACAAGGTGATATGATCTTCCTGGATCCAAGAAATGTTAAAAGTGAAGAAACATGAATCCCATGAATAGAAGAATAAATATAAGGATGCTCACCTGTTTTTTGGTTTTGTTTTTTTTTGACTGTTTGTGACACTGAACTAAGTAAATAAATAATAATTACAAAAAAAAAAAAAAGAATTTATCTGGGTTGGAACTTTGATCTAAAAAACCAACAAAAATATTTCCAGAATTTTGACCCAATTTTTAGATGAATGAAACTTTCCTTAGTACAAAGGAATGTATCTTACAAACTTTAGATATAAGCAATTGATTTTCTTTTCTATAATTGTGAAAAGAGGGAGGGGGGTGGGAAGCAGTATATTTCACACATAGAGGGCTTGCATTTTAGCCTGAATGGTTTTTGAAAAACTTGTTCCTGCTACTAATTGAACTCAATGGAGCCTGTGCGATTCTCGCTAATGTTGGAAGAGGGATGGGTCACCTAAAAGAAGTGAATGTCAAGAACTTAAAGGAGGACTGCATTTTTCAATACAGTCACAGTACTAAATGAACAATATTCTTGAGCAGTTTTTTTTTTCCAAAAAAAAAAATGTTCAGGTTTATTTGTGGAAATGCAAGATTTCTATGATAATAGTTTTTGTATGGAAATTTTTGTAATACTTTTTATCAACAAAATAAGAACATGTGTTTCCATCAGGGGTGTGATGCCAAGCATGAGTGGTAGTGCGTGCACACCACCAACGTTTGGTGAAAACTATTTTTATCATGAAAAAGGAATCTTAGAAGAGACATATTTTCAAGTTATATAATATAAAAAAATAGGTGCACTACCGCCACTGCTTACCATGCTACACCCCTGGTTTCCACTAAGCTGATAACATGTTGTCATGAACAATTGTGTGTAAATGGTAAAAGACACAGACCTCTTGACCACATTGTGATAGAAGTTAATATGCACTCAGTTTGCTGTTTGAATCCAATGCACAAAATTAAAAAAAAAAAAAAAGAAGAAAAAAAGCATTAAATTTATGTCAGTTTTAGTTGGTTTGGTTTTGCTGCGTGATTTGAGCAACATATGTGCAGTACTTTGTGTCAGTACTGGTACTTAGCTTCAGCTTAGTGCCCTATCCTGATGAGTCTTGCCACTAAATTTGTGACAAGAGAGTTGGCTGGGATTTCTGACAGAAGCCATTACAGCACATTGTGATACTATTTGCAAGATTTGGCTCTTAGCTTTTTCAAAGCTAACTTATATGTCCTGAATGTGGTGAGTTCCTGGACATAACATTTTGAAATGCTGCCCTAAAGATGCTGAATCTTGCACCTCTGTCTACTGTAAATTTATTTGTATCTCAACGAGAAATGTATAGTATGGACTATGTAGGAATGTTATGCCAACCAAAAAAGATTATTAAGATGGTCTTTACATGGAAAAAAATTTTACTTTAACCCCCAAAACCATTAAAATACCCCCCAAAAACATTGAAATAATCATAAATAATAAGTCATCAGCGAGTAAAGATGATGGCACAGAAATATAAAATATATAATCCAAACTAGAAATTATATAATGAAATTTGGGGGTGAATGGGAGGTTTGTGTCTACTACCCAGTTATCATAAATCTTCATAGAGATTGAGCTGGCCATTTCCATTGTGAGCAGGGACTGAGAAAGCAAATTCTCTTATATTTGTGAGTTTCATCCCCATTTATGTGATAACAAAGAACAGGTTATCTTTGTCTGAAGTATAAAGAAGAAAAAAACACTTTAAGCAATTTTTCTGGAAATGAGTAAACGTACATAATTTATATTTACGTTAATTCTTTAAAACACAAAGGGGAAAAGAGTAACTGTCATAACACAATGAAAACTCCTAATTATGATGGCTTGGAATGGAAAAAATTGGCTATTGCATTTGATTGATGATTTACAATAAAATTTGTAAAATCATGTAATAAAATGCTGTATTATATTCAAACATACTGTTCTTTTCTCCATTGAGGATGTTGAAACAAGCAGGATTTCATTCTCATCTTGATGCTCAAGACTAATTCTCATTAAGCTTTTTGTGAGCCAAAGTAACAGTGAATGCAGAATATGTCCCAAATATTTTATTGGGGCAAAGTTCCCCAAGGAACAAAACTTCTATCATGGAGGTAGTATAGCTTAATTAAGATTTTGGTCAGAATTTCAGCCTTCCTTTATTGAGGGAAATAGGCAAAGTAACTGGAGATTTGTATTAAAGATCAAGACTAGAAGTGCATGGCTCCACAGATTCACAGTAGTAAAATGGGTTTTTTTCAACAATCATGCACTAACTCATGTTGTTACTCTGTTGTGCATTAGTAATTATTTCTGTATTAAGACAGTTACAGAAAATTGACTAATAAAGTCCTGACCCCCAAAAGAGTAGAAAATACTACTGATAGTTTTGTACTTGAAAAAGCCCAATTTCTTTAAATTTCTTCAAAAGCTTCATTTTCTTTCTACTGCTACACAAAAAAAATCCTCAATTCTGAAGGAAAATTCTTTGTATGGAAAGGCCTCTGAAAGGCCAACATTCAAAAAATTTCATGCTGTATAAATTTCTGTACTGTCATTAAAACTGATGGAGCTTCCCACCAAAAATCAAAGAGGATCTGGCCCACAAAATTCAGAATCCATATATAACTGCTTTATCTGGTCTCATAAAACAGCTTAATTAGTTTGCTGATTTCTCAGGACAGGATGATAGGTGCTTCTCTGACCCTAATGTCACTCAGAGAAGAATTTTAAAGCAGTTATAGCTCAGTGAAATGGCGCTGCCTGGTGGATGACAATTGGAGGTAAAAATTGAACAGGACTTTTTTCCCCCCATGTCTGTTTCAATGAAAATAGATACCTTTAAGACACAAAAGACATACTATTTATATATTCAGGTTGCCTCAGAATGGTTGTGTACCAATATATAACTAGAAAAAAAAGGACAAAACCACTTTTATGTTGTTGATAAATGTAATTTGTGGAGGACTGGTAATGAAAATAATGAGCCAAATGGTTGGATGAAGTCAAGAGATGTCTGGTCCTTTACAGTAAATGAGGATTTGTCCAATTATAGACATCAGCAGGACTTTTTAATGGTATTCTCCTTTTATATAAACAGAAGTACAGACATACACAGGGAGTATCTGGCAGATTTTATATGCAATATTTCTCTCTGAAATTTCTGTCTCAATTTTTTGTTGAAGAATTCAGTATAGATTTGAAATAACCTTTTCTTTCATTTTATTATTCCTTGAGACTCTGATCATTAATCTTTCCTGATTTCATCCATAGAGTGTTCACAACCCCCAAAATAACACAGTTTAGTCCTACTACACTAACTTGTTAATATTTCAGAACTGAAAAAATGTACTTCATCAGGGAAGAAAACATATCGTGCCAAAATCCAAAGCAACAATAGGAGAAATACCCTAATATTCTACAAGATAAAAGTATTTTCAGGGAAAAGGAATCATGAGCAGAGGTAACATCATACTAAGATGTAAAACATTATGCTATAAAATAATGTTTTATTGTTTTGATGTTAACGATATTAGAAAAATGGGAAGCACTTCAGACACAACTTCACTTAGTCTCCAAATACATCAACAAACACAAAATATGATAACTGAAATACTCCTTTGAAAGAAGTGTGAGAACTCCTTCTTGAAAGCAATCAAGGTTTTATCCAATACAGCCCCAAGTATGTACAGATATAATATTTAAGGCAGAACTAGGTGTACAGAAGCAATGTTGTTTCTGTCAGAATTTCAAGGATGTATTGGAAAACAAAGGGTTGCTGAGGTTGGCTTCTCTTACTTAGAAGATCATTGCTTTCCAACCTCAAACGTGCTAGTGTCCTGTTCTCTTCCAGTCTTACCTCTCTGCCCTCCTACATACACCTCTGACAGTATGAAATTTTTTTTAAAGCCCTTTTCTTCTGGCCTTCCTTTAAAAATAGTTCTAATTAAAAATAAAGTTACTCAAACACCTCATCTCCCCAGTTTGTATCCACCAAGATAAAAACATTAGCTTTTCATGTGACTGTAATCTAATTGTCTTTATTTTCATTTACTACCCCTCTCTGTCCCCTGCCTGTGTTATCTTCTCCTGTTGTTCTTGTACTTGCCTAGACTGTAAGCTCTTAGGGGGCAGGAAATCTGTCTTTGATTTGTTCTATGTAGCACCATGAACTATGGAGCTATATAAATAATAAAAAATGTAGATCTTCTTAAATGATGTTTGAAGTGATAGTGATCTGATTGACTGCCAGTCTAGTAATATATTGTTTTAGCTCATTGCCTGAAGTCCTAATCACTGCAGCAATAGAATAATCAAAAAATAAAAATGATAAAACCAACCCAAAGGGGCTATCACACTGACTCATCTTACTGGAATTTTCCCTACATGGTCGGGGTATAGGAATATAATGTCATGTTCACATATCTTCTATAATGGTTTAAATATTTAATCATCTACATTGGAATTTTTTTTTTAAATAAGTAGGTTAACACAGATATACAGGATTAGCTTTGGAATGAGAATTTTGGTCAAAGTTTGGAAAATTTATGGTTAAGAGATTGGTTAAGCTGCACATGAGGAACCTTTCCTTCCTTCATTATTTCAACCCATTTAGTCAACAAGACTCTCATTGCTGAAATCTATAGCAATCCTATTTTGCTAATAATTTTATGGATATAATTAGAAATTTTCTACAAAATATAGTTTTAAACAAAATTTAAAAAATACTTCCTCTTGCTTCTATTCAAGAATGCTATCTTTCTATGACCGCTGAAATGATAAACTGGGAGTTCAAGAAAAATGAAATACAAATGGAAGGAAACAACACATACAGTCTTGAGGACAAGCATATCAGCTTTCCCTTTTACCTTTTTCTTCTTCAAGGAGTGGCGTTCCGTATCATTGAACTTAGCTCTTCTGAATGTTGAAGTCTATACTGACAATTCTACATGGATCTGTCTTTCATGAATTCTCAGAACCAAAAGACTACCTGTCTTTCTTGATCACACAATGTATTGTTTTTCCAGATACTTAGGAAATTGAGTCCTAAGTTAAAAAAATAGAAAATCATAGAGCTTCCTCTTTGCCATGACTGTAGGAGTTTTGCTTGGTGGAAATAGGATACATTACATTAAACTTACCTGAAAAAATTGCATGAAAACATCGAAAATTGGTAAAGGATCTGTAGTTAGCGTTCCTTGGGCAGCACTGATCACCACAGACCAAATCTGTAGGAATCTGGTTTTGAAGGTACAAGTTCTACTTATTATGGGTTTATGCCAAAGATTGTCTTACGACATTTACCCATAAGTAGACTGCTGGCTGTTATGCCCAGGGAACAGCCTAATACAGTGGTAACCATGATCATTCTCTTTATATTGTAACCACACTAACCAGCTGGGCCATTTGGGCTCAGGTAAATGAACAGAAATTTCTGATATGTACACCTGCTAAGCAATTTTATGCATTAACATCTATCTTAAAAATGCAAATTTGGCATAAGTACAACTGGTCTGTGGGCTTATCATAAAAGAATCATGTCACAGGATCATTGAGGTGTTGAATTGCTGAGTCTAAGGCCTTCTTCAGGTGGAAGGGCTTTCTGGAGACTCTTGAGTACAATGCCCTTGTACAAAAAAGAGGCAACTAAAGTTTGTCCAGGGATGGAGACTCCCTAGCTCCCCTGTTTCCAGTGTACAATTATGCTTACAATGAGGAATAATTTTTGCTCAATATATGCAGTATAGTATATGCTATACAAGCATTTTAGCTTGTATTCAAAGCCTCTTATCCCCTCACTGGCTGTCACTGGAGTCTAGTTCCATTTTCCCCCTGTCAGATTCTGCTAAGCTTTCTCTTCTCCATTTGAATGGTCCCAGGTGTCTCAGCCTCTCCCCATGTGACAGATGCTCAATCCCTTAATCAACTTTGTGGCCATTAACTAGGGACCATATTCCATAAAGTCTTGGTCTCGTACTGGGGAGACCAGAACTGGACCCAGCACTCTAGATGTCCTTCACCAGAAGGGGAAAGATTCCTGACCTGTTGGCAGTGCTTTTCCTAATGCAAACAAGGCTAAGTTGATTTTCTTACCTGAAAGGACACACTTCTGGCTCAAGTTCAGTTTGCAGTCCACCAGAGCCCCCACGCCCTTCTCTGCAAAACTGCTTTCTACTTGGTTTGCTCCCAGTCTGGACCTATTCTTCCCCAGGTGCAGGACTTGTCATTTCCCTTTCATCAGCTTCATGTCCTTCCTGTTGGCCCATCTCTCCAGCCTGTTGAAGTCCTTCTGAAAGCCAGCACAAATTTCTTTGAAACTCCTCCTTTATGCAATGTTCAGATTTGCACACTGTTCTATCACACACATAATTAATGAAATTATTAAACAATATGAGACCCTTTGGATACATCTCTAGTTACTGGCTTGTGGTTGGACTTGCTGGCACTGATTAAAATCCTTTTGACTGATTTCAATTTCGATTAAAATCCTTTTAACTGATTTCAAGCCAGTTTTCAATTTACCTTATTTTTCACACATCTCGTTCATATATTGTAAGTCTGTCTGGGAGGTTGTTATGGGGGATTATGGTGAGAACCTTGCTAAAGTAAAAATAAATAAATAAAATTCACTGTTCTTCCCTCTTCCATGAAGCTAGTCTTCTCAATATAGAAGGCTATTGTGTGGCCAAAGATGATATCCCCTTTGCAGATACGTGCTGATTAATATAGGGGATTTTCTTGACCTCAATACTTGGAAATAATTTCCAGAAGGATTTTCTCCATCATCTTCACAGAGATGGAGGTAAGGCTGACAAATCTGTAGTTTTCCTTCTCCTCCTTATTGCTCTTTATGGAGGGAGGAGTGATATTTGCTTTCTTCCAAACCTCAGGCATCTCTGCCAGCCGACATAAGCTTTCAAATATTATCAAGAAAGACCTCACAATGACATCAGCCAGCTCCCCCATATTTTGCAAGTGCATCTTGTCAAGTCTTATCAACTTAAATATGTCTAGTTTGTTTAAACATTCCCTAACATGATCCTTTTCCACCAAGTGTAAGTCTTCTTTTCTCCAGACTTTCCCACAGGTTTCAGAAACTTCACTTTTCTGAGGGCTTACCCAGAAAGACCCAAATTGCAGAAGATACTGAGTACTTGGCCTTCTCCACATCCTTTGTCAGTACTTGTCTATCCCTGCCTCCTACAACCATCCCATGATTTCCCTAGTCGTCTTCTCTTCTGCTGATATATCTGTAGAAACCCCTCTTGTTTACTTTCACAAGGAAGGATTGGATTGCTTGCTGGACTCAGTCCAGGTGGGTTTTGGCATTTGTAGAACTGTGACTGCATTCCATGAGTACATTCCATGACTGCATTATAAGACTGTCTTTCTTGGGATTCTTACAAGCAGATCTTGGAATGCCAAAGATCAAATTCTGTTTTCACAAAATCCAGGATTATGATCCAACTTTTTGTCTAGATCCTCTTCCCTCAGAATCCTGAAATTTATCACCTGCAGCCAATAATGTCCCTCACACGGATTCTTCCATGTTTCTAAGCATGAGATCAAGCAGAAAAAGCCTCTCTTGTTTCCTCTAACACTCCTGTCAGGAAATTTTCATCAAACCGCTCTAGAAATCTCCTGGGCTGATTGTCCTTTGATTTGTTGTCTCTTCAGCAGGTACCATGATTCTTCAAGTCTCCATGAGAACTTGAAGATTTTGGGAACATGAAGCTTCTTCCAGTTGTCTGAAGACATAATGTACCCAAAATTTAAAATATGCAAGAAAAATTTTGTAGTAGACACCAGGCTATAAATGTCCTTTCATCTACATTTGCTGTACAGTTCCATCTTCATTCTCTTAGAAGTCTTATTAAATAATATTAAAAAAATTGTCTCTGTTTAGAAACTATTAAAAAATAAGTTTTTTTTCAGATTTATTGCTATTTTCTGAATATTTTTTTCTGAATGTTGCTCAGCATTGTCAAGAGAACCACATATATCTCTCCAACTGGACTTCAATTTTTAGTGAGTTGTCTGATTAGCTGTAAAAAGTAAAATCTCTGCGTATGTGATGAACAGCATTCACTATCTTAGAGTGAGCAGAAAGGTGACTGAAAGCAGTGTTTGTTGTTCTGTTTTGAAACATATCAGACAGTTCAGTTGCTTCAAAATGAAGAGATATTTTCAGCATACCTTATTAATTGACGTGTTTTCATCTTTCTCTCTGAAAGTTTTGAAGCAATGTTGCCTAATGAAGAAAAAAAGAAACAAACAAAAAAGAAACAAAGAAACAAGCTTAAAAAAGCAAAACCTATTTGTGTTCAAGGTTTATGAAAAACTCAGGAATTATTTCTAGACCAGAATACTATAAGACTTTGTAAGTTTTCAGATAACAGGATTTTCAATCACAGACTCATCTCAACTTGGCAACTGCAGAAGCACATGCATTGCTCTCAAATTTCCATAAGATGATGTCACTACCTCTGTCTGAATCAGTCCTTCAGATTCAGAAAAAAGAAGTCTGCAGTACTGCCCAATATTTACATCTATTTGGTAAAGTTTTTCAGGCTTTTTCAAATTAGCTTTTTTTCTTAACTTAAATCTACCACTAAATACTTGTTCTGGACTCTTGCTTCTCCTTGTATATTTTATGATCAGACATATGATCTTTGGCTAGAATCTAGCCTGAGGGAGACAAAATATGGCCCTTAAAAATCAAAGGAACACAATTATAACCAGGCTATTGATTCTGTCCGTTGTCCACATTTCATCTCAAAGCTTTCTTTCCAGGCGATAGGTATTCCAATTGCTAGACTTTCTTTTCCCTTTTCTTTATGCCATTTTTACATAGGTTCACATTAGAGTAATAACTAGTCTAACATTATATTCCAGAAATTGTCTATGAAGCCAGAGATCTTTTTTAGTTTTTACAAAACTGTGAACCAACTCAGATTCTACTTGTGAACCTGTGAGAGGTTGTATTAGCAGACAGAGTTTCATGATAACAAGTACATTTTTTCTTTTAATGTCATTGAATTTTATCTATCTTTTAGTTTTAGTCCTGGTAACTGGATCTGTTTGGTTGATTTGCTTTGGTTTTAACCTATGCATTTATGTAAAGTGAGAAGAAAAAGAAAAAAGAGAATTCTTTCAAAATGCAAATATTATGTTACAGCAAAAGAACAAAAATACTTTTTCTCAGATTGGTATTCCTCTTGCCTCCAAGATATTCTGGGTCAAGATTTTTATGTGATGAAGTCACATTAACTTGAGCTAAGGATCCACTTCCAGGAAACAAGTTCTTCAACTCTTCTTAGTGTGTTTGGACTGTCTACAATGAAAAAATCTATACTACTAGCATTGTCTTAACAAGACCAAGTTCCACCATGCTGCACATCAACAATATGTCTCATGTCTTTTTCTAAATATGAGATAAGGCTATGGAAATTCTAGGACTTTGGCTTGTCTACACACTTAGCCTATGGGCCTACTAGGATTTCTCTAGAAGCTTCTAAAAACCAGCTTTATTAATCAAACAGCTTTTCTTAAACAGTGACTTTGACAAAAACACTGCAAGGAGCCATTATATTTTAAATGGAAGAGATAAGAAGAGACAATGAAGTATGGCCTTTGTAACAAGCTACTCATGATTCATACATACTACATGAACTACAAGGAGTCTAGAGTGGAATTGAATGACCCAATTTTTCATCTATTTCTTAGGCTGTCAAGCTCTTAATGCATTATGATTAATACTGACATCTTTTACACTAAAAAGCAAACAGTATGAACTTTGCTTGAATGTTCTAAATTCAGCAGAACTTTGAATTTTTCCAAGTTTATTTATCCCACTTTTCAAGAAGAGGATATGAGAACTAAATAGTTGATCCTGAGCCCAGTGATTTTTACCCCATTGATAGTACAGATTAGTTTTTAATATGGATGCTGTCCATGATCAGTCATTTTCACAGCAACTCATTATGAAGGTGAATATGCAATAATCATGGCACTTACCTAACACCCTGCCCAGCACAAATGAAACTAATGGGAATTTTTTCAGAATATTTTGGACTGGTAAAATATGGGAATTGATATGTATTAGCCCACACTTGCCAGTGTTCCTCAAGGCTTACCTATATGAGATGTGGTGGTTTTTTCATAAACTCCATATATTGATGCACTGAATGATACATGAAGCTTAATTTCTTGGCCTCTTAGTCACAACAATGTTACCATTTTGCTGCCTCTTTTTAAGGTGACAAGTGGCATTGTCAAGATAGATAGAATAAGCAAATGCAGCCTAAGTAATTTATTTTGAAACACATTAGGTAATGAATCTTAAAATTTTAAATATGGCATGAAAATGAAAATGCTAATTAATCCATTGAAGAGTTAGCATTAAGACATCCTTTAAAACTCTGTGTATAAAAAAGCAGATAAGATTGCCTACGTTTGAGTGAAACTTTTTTTTTGCTTCTCATTAGTAATCTTGAATCCTATTTCTAAACTTGTATGAGGTTCTCTTTAAATTTGACAGATAACCAGCAAATGACTGATAAGAGATTTCATCATTTAATGCTCTAAATTTCTTTTCAATAATCTAGATGATTCATAGTTACAATTGACTCCATTTTTGTCTGCTAGCTTAATTATGAAATCTTAGCAGTGTGTCAGTTTCTGTAAAGATTTTCAGATAACTAAATTATAGATAATTTTTGTTATAATTCTGAAATAATTGCTTAAAATTAAGGGTGTTTTAAAAATTTCTCAAAGCTGTATCCAATGTCCTTTTCTTTTTTTTTCATCCTGGAGACTGTTAAAACAGCTTGTGGTTAAATTTACTTATATATTTATATCCCCATCTGTTGGAGATGCAGATAATTTCTTTGTGTTCCTCAATGACTGTAAACAAAATTTTGAGTTTAATTTCACTTGTAATAAATCTATTTAGTATATATTTCCAGTAGGGATCTTTATTACAGCGTTTCATTTCCTATTAGACATTAATATTTACATCCTCATAAGGAACTCAAAGAATATTGCTTTCCAATTTACAGAGTGGCATAAATGACAGAATGAAGAGAGAATTGCCTAAAATTAGATGAAGGTCCCTGTCTTCAGTCTAATGACCATTTAAATGCAGCATAAATCCAGGCTGTTGCCAAAAGGATAGATTCTTTTCTTTCTTTCCCTGTTTTCTCGATTTTTAACGTCTTTGAGCCATCATTATTTATTTATTTATGTATTTTGACCATATGATAAGAAGGACCTTTTCTAAACTAACTGCAGGCAATTATAGCCATCTAGTGTTCCCTTACATAAGAATTACATTTTCCCCCAAGCTGAGAGAGAAATAGTTCAAGAGCAAATTTCAGTACTTGAAAGGAATTGGAAAACAATGCTGGGCTGTGTCTGTTCTAAGACAACTTCAGTAAGAGGAGGCCTGGCCTTGTCATTACAGGCTGAGGTGCCTTTTCAGCTTGGATGTTGCCAGCCCTCATGGATTTTAGTTGTTCTTAGGGAAGGGGGGTTCTGAAGCAGGTGTGACCCCAGCATCTCTGCTAGCAAGAACCCAGAGTTGCTCTGCATACTTTCCCTGCCTGGATGGTGCTCAAGCCAACCAAGTTCTAGTTTCCAGCTCCATTCCATGTGAGGACTCAGCTCTCCCTCTGACTTATTTGCAGCTAGAGCACTGCAAGTGAACTGCGAAGACTGCAGCATAGAATAGAGAAAACCACCATACTTGATGTTGAGACAGAAAAGCATCACTACTTTGGAATGTTTTGAATCAGAATTTTCCATCTCTGAAACATCTCAAACGTAATGCTATTTTCCAAAGCAGTGTTTATTATCAGTAACTTAATTCATATTTTGAATAGTGAAATATGATTATCTACAAGTGCAGATAAGGAACATTCAATAAGAGAATAAAGAAGAATGTAAAGTCCCAGAAAAGTGTGTTGCTAAATGACTTGGAGGTGCATTTTTTTCAGATCTTGTTTTATTTTTTGTTGTGATTTTATCTCTCTTTTACCCTGGTTTTTACTTTTCTTACATTATCACTTTAGGAGAAAACTATGAGTTGTGGAAAGCTTACTTTTATTCCATATCCATATTTATTCTGTTTTGGTATCTTCAGGTTCTGATATTCAGACACTCTCTGGGAAAGAAATGTAGTATTATTCATTTTTCTTCAGTACAGACCAGATGCCTCTCTTGGGTTTAAATTGTTTTGTCTACTGTTATTCTCCAGCTTGAAGATTAGCTCTGGATGCTAACATGGATAGCCTTAGCTTTTCAGAAGCTATATATGAGCTAATGCATAACAATACTAAAACACATAATATTATTTCAGTTTCCAGACAGAAAAAAAATATTATTATCTCATTTCTGTGAAAAAAGGAGACAAAATGGTGATGACTTCTGCAACAGAAACATAAAGCAAAAATCATTTTCCCTCTGTCTTTATGAGAAAGTGGGAGTGATACTCTTTTAATGTAGTTCAATTTCTATGTACAGAAATGATGAAACCAATAATAATAATGAGGATAAATCTCAGCAAAGCACATAATAAGATTAACTAAATCTGCTTACATTACAAATATGTCAGATGCTGACCAAAATTGTGTTCACTCCACCCAAATCTGCCTGATGGTATGATCAACCATGTAGTTTTCCACTTCAAAATTCCTGATGTTGATTCAGCTTACACCAATTTTTACCTTAAAATGGAAACCAACCTTGAGTCCTTCCCAAGAGTCTTCTTTTAATCTTTCTTATTTTATTATGGTTTTATTTTATAACTGCCTTTTTCTTTTCCTTTGCTTACTATCTTTTTTGTTGTTGCTGTTTGTTTGTTCATTTGTTTTTGTTTGGTTTTCTTTAAGAAAGTTATTTAGCATGGGAGAACTGTGTAATTCTCTATGGTGTATCAGTCTGTCTGTATTGATGTTTATTTGCAAGCAGTATTGTGTCATTTAAGCTTTTCCTCTTTAGCCTGGGATGCTTGTGCTTCCTCTACTGTGAAGAACATTACATTCACGGAACATTTATTTTGGACTGTGAAGAGAGATTTGTGTAGCTGCTGTGCAGAGAGGGAGGCAGAAAATGAAAACTAGAATCAGTGTCTAATAATCTGTCTTTGTCTTCTGTTAGCTCAATTCTGTGTAGGTATTGTCTGGGGAAGGTAATAAGTGAGAAGACATGCCATCAAGGGATTCCCTGCAGGAGGGGTTATTACATGATCAAAGGCTCATTAGTGAATAAGGCTGGCTTCATGCTATTTTCGTACTTACTCTAAAACTCTGCCCATTTTATTGTGGGGCAATCAAAGCACTGAACTGCATCTGGTATTTTTAGAGAATTCTAGCTTACCCATTAGGTGTAGCTTTACATTTTAATTTTGCTCAGCAAGGTAGGAACAGGTATTACAGGTTGTCTTATAAGACCTTCAGATGCTGAATATGTGGTCCTCCTAATCAGTGGTCCTGAAGAACCTTTTAGATGTATACTCAAGTGATGATCTCAAAGCGCAGAGGAAGCTGATGTTGGACATAGGATTGCAACATGGGGAGTTCTGGTTTAACCTGGATTGCAGTGGATAACACTGTTCTTTGTGAGAGAATTACCACAGGAAAACATGCTGAAAGCATTTAAGCTCTGACTTGAATGATATGAAGAGCACTTAAAAACTTATTCTAAACATTCATTCCCCAAATGCAAAACAGTAAAGATTAGGAAGGTTCTTTTCACTGTGTTATTTATTCAAATATTCTCAACTCCGTTTTTGACCATCTGTTGTTTGAACTGTGGAAAATCCCGAGGATGAGCCTTAAGACCAAACATGTCTTTTGTTTTTTTTTTTTTAGTATTTAACAACATAATTAATATAGTGTTATGAAGACATTATTTTTCATTATACTCTTGATGTTTTGTGAGCACAAAACATTCAAGGTTTACCTTGTCATTGACATTTATAGCTCTCTGAAATATTTCTAGCATATTCCTTTTAAAAAGAAGGGGTTGATAATTTTGTTTATAAGGCTTATTCTGAGAAGAGAGTTTTCTTCTGTGAAGATTCCAGACAGGAACAGGCTAATGAAATTGTGCCACTGAAGTTGCAGAACAGATACCTTTTATGGGAATGATGCTGCATCGCGATGCAGTGAGATGATAACTGTGGCAAAATTTCAGTGAAGAACATAATTTTTTAACAGTAGGAAATTTAACTCCCAAATATATAGGAATATAGGGAAAAAAATAAAGGAAACATAAATTCACCTTATGTTTTTTAACCTTCCAGAATAAACACTGCATAGAGGTGAATGTACTCCATGAATACATGGATGACTGGCCATAACTTGCCTTTCTTCCAGACTGGTGAGAATTGTCTCACTCTTTATATAGAGAGGTTTTTTCTACTTTAACCAGCACACAGAAGTCTTGTGTTCCTCCATTCACTTGCTCTTTTTGCTTTTTAGAAGAATGTAAAGGTAGAATAAGTTGTGTTCTTTTCCTAAGTGTTCTTTTCCTAAGATTTGGCCTCTTATTTGTCCAAGATAGCAAAGTGACAGTATCAGCATAATCATCTCCCTGACAAATGTATCTTAACAGAAGCTGAATAAATATGGAAAAAATGAGTTGTGTTCATATTTAAAGATGGAGCCAAACACCCATTTTACTATCCTAAATATCCCTTTATGTACATGCAAGAGAAAATATGGCTCAACTTTGCCAATCTTTTATTCCACTTGAAATTCTTAGCTGATATTCATAGAACGTCTGAGGAGTGGGGGTAGGGTCCCTGACAAAAGGACACCTCTTAGAAGAGCCTGAGGAGCTGAGTTTACAGAGTCTGATATAAAAATCACAATTACAGCACTGAATCAACCTACAAGCAGTTTAACAGGCAAATAAGAGGGAATACAAGCTTTGTGAGTGTCAGAGATTATTAGAGCTTTAAAGATATCCTATAGAGTCTGAAAACCCTGTCAACACTGCAGCAAACCTAAATGTAAACTGTGCTAGTGAAGCTGTAAATTGAAAATGAAATTGGCAACAATGATATAAAGGGTTTTTGGATTAAACATTTATGTTGTTTACAGAACCAACCCTCTGCTAGGTATTTTAAAGACTATTTAACAGACATGACATTTTCCCTTACTGTATCCTCCCCCTCCATTTCCCTTGCCTATCATTGTCATGAGAGCTTTAGACAAGGATGATGTGACAAAACTTGCTAAATTTTTTCTATCTCAGTATTCCAGTGGGTATTCTAGTGTATATAAAAGAATCATTGGAAGAATAATTAAACAGTTAGAGCAAGACACCTGTTTGCTGAAAAGTTTTATTTACCTTTGTGTGAGGTGTATAAATGCACGTGTGTAGACCACAGGTATTTGCATTTTCTAATTATTCCGTTTACATTCAATTATGCTTTTTGTGGACTTCAGTAAAACAATTACCATAACCTAGGGAACAGCCTTTTAGGTAGCTACACAAAAACACGTTATTATCTTTCACTGTTAAGAGAGGCAAGCTGAGAAAGCTACCACAAAACAGCACAACCAGCTCTTATGACTTTGTTTGTGGAGGTACTGTTTAAAGGCTTCCTTCTGTGAAGGTTATTTGCTAACAAAGCTCCAGATAATCCAGAAAGTAAGAGAAGAAATGACACAGCTAATTGTTACCCTTGGATGTTCTGAAGTAAACAGACAGACATGCCCACAAAATAAACTGGATGGTGCCACAAGACAATTAGTGTCATGGAAGGGTTTTTTTTGCTTGATATCATGAGCCAGTCAGTGACTTTACATGACATACACAGCCCACTGAGCTCATGAAACTGTAAAACTTCAGCCTTATTTATTATGGCTTTAAAGCTGCAATGTCTTAAATGAGAAATGTGACACACAATGTGATATCCTCTTTGCTCCAATTTCCCCTCCCTTTGAAATAAAGAAAAGGTGAGAAAACAAAAGTCTGTCTGAATGGCATTCAACACACATGTGGTAATTCAGACTGTTCTAAGAGGATGCTCTGTGAGGATGAATAACAAGCTCTGATGTTTGCAGACTGTTGGCAGCAGCTGAACCATGGCACACACACACACACACACACACACACTCTCCTGTTTTCCTGATTTGGCTTCTGTAACTTCACTGTACGGGTCTCCAGCACTAACCTACTAACTTTTCTGACTTCCCCATGCATTTGTTCATAGATAAATGCAGCAAGGTAACTAAAACATTTAATAATATTAATATTATTAATATTTGAGCATATTTATTAATATTTGAGCATTTGATGGGCCTCAACAAACAGTGCAAACTGTTGTTATCTGCAACAAAGAGTGAATAGGAACATTTGGTTCCTTAGAGCTGCACATTTTCTCTCTGAGGGTCAAGCATTGGGTCCAGTGATCCAGTTGGAACCGATGCACTTTTCCTTCTGTAACCCTCAATGAGACAGCAGAGGAAGAGAAACATAAAAGATATATTTTAACTCTTGCTTTAAGAGGAACAAGACACAGAATGACTCTGTCTATTGGTTATATAGCTGTAGAAATACTCTAGAAAGAGAGTTTCAGCTATGCAACGAAATACAGCTGCTCCCAGTAAGAGCATACTTTACAACAGAAATATTTTCATGGACTGGTGTGGGTGCTTTTTTTTGTTGTTGCTTTGGGTTTTTTCATTTTTTTATATGAAATGCATGAAACAGAGCGAAAGGTGGTCTCTAAATGGATTTCCTAGTAATTACTTTACCTGTATGGCTGACCATGCTGTCCTATAGTAAAAATCACTGCTGTGCATTGTTTTAGTTGGTGGTCTCACAACTGTCCCCCTACGGAGTGTATCCCTCCCAAAGCCACTGTCTTCCTGAGGTATCAGCTAGCCAGAGAGGGGCTCTGTTTCTGCAGTAATTCTGTTTCTGCAGCTCTTTCTCCTGGCACAAGGATAACTAAGGCAATCCTGTTACATAGAAATATTTCTTAGAGCTGTAGGAGCTCTGTGAGCCTTCTGCTGGTACAGGTGGGAGGATCCTCATCTGTGGACAGTCTGTGACCTCACTTCTCATCTGTGTCTGCTCTCTGGTTAGAGGAGAAATAGAAATGAGATCTAGCAGGAGATAAGGGGAAAGGGAAGTCTGTTTATATAGGTCTCCCTTTGCTTATAAAGTTACATTATAGGAATTTTACAGAACTCCTTAAAATAACTGAAATAAACTTCATCTTGCAGATGAAAATAAATTATCTTTTCCATTTAATCTACTTGCACTCATAATTTGGGACATTCTGAAAAATCCTTGAAGGATAAATGAAGTAAAATTTGAAATTCCAATATTGAAATTTATACTGGTAGAGAATTTTAGGGATATTTACATATTTTTCACATTCAAGGCATTGTAAAATGATAATTTGTGTTAATGTTGGAAGAAATAATTGGATTTATAAACCTAATATATAATTTTGACACAATTAATATTTTAAAGCCTAATGATATAAGCTGCAACATACTATGTGAAGAAATAAGTATCAGGGGTTCTGTAAATATGAGTACACTACTGCTCCACAGTATAGGGAGAAAAGGTAACCATTAAGGTTGTAATGCAATCTCTTTTGGTTTATATCTAGTACTGAAGAGAGACCTAAGGAGACTGAATTTCAGCAGAACAAATTTTTGAATTATGCAGGAAATGATGGGTGAAATTGAATGATTTTGAGTAATGGGGAGAAAATTTAAGTGTTTAGAGATAAATTTCTTAGGCACAGAGATTATGTACGCCACCTTGTAATAAATATAGTAAGAGGTGAGTATTCTGTTCCTTTTTTTTTTTTTTTTCTTTATAACCAATATGGACAAGCAGGGAAATGAGAAAAAAGGACCAGTGGTAAGAAAAATGCATACAATATGGTAAAGAAAATGTAGAAAATTGCTCAAACTCTTCAATTACTTTAGAAAAGAAGTGCAGTTAGGACAGAAATTGAACCCCACCTGAGAGTTTTATGCATTTGAATTGTCTTAGATATATAGAATTCACATGGTTTTGCCTGGTTATGAACATGATAGTGAATAATTGCTACGATGTTGTAAAGCCCATAGACTTTGCTATCATTCTGAGTGTTTCTAGGCATTCAAAGCAGAAGGATTTCACCTACCTGGTAAAGAGCTGACTTCAGTGCTTTCAATACTGTTGGTAAAGCAGAAATATTTTACATTCTCAAGAGATAATACAAGTGTTGAACTTCTCAGCCCACAGAAACAAGACTATATCATCATTCTTTCCCTCATTCTTCCTGTTTAATTTGAATGAATGTTCTTGATTTTTTAAACTTTTTTTTCTTTAGAGCTTCAGCTGAGTAAAAAAGGGATGGGGCTAAAGA
Source organism: Molothrus aeneus (assembly GCF_037042795.1). Lineage (NCBI taxonomy): Eukaryota > Metazoa > Chordata > Aves > Passeriformes > Icteridae > Molothrus > Molothrus aeneus. Next base: position 105,000,114 of record NC_089648.1, read on the forward strand.
GGCTGAAGGGGCCTACCTTCATATTGCACTGTTTTTTCATCTAAACTAAACTATATTAGGGATTAAGTGTGTCTTTTTCTTACATTTTTGAACTGGAAATTTAGAAAAAGAATTCAATAAGTTAAAGAGTGTGCTAAATTCAGTTTTTCTGTAGGACATTCACACTAAGTGCCTATAATAATAACCTGGTTTATATTTATCCCTTAAGGTATAATGGGCTCACCTCTTTGGTTCTTTCTCTGGGACCAAAGGATTTTCTTCTTTTTAGAGCATTTAGATGAATTATATTTCCATTTTTTCCCCTATTCATTTTTATTTTGATATATGGATGGTTTCGACTTGTTCATTGGAACCTGATTTAATTTCCTTTCAGAGGACTTTATCCTGATTCAACAATGTTACTTTGCTGATGAAGTATTATCTCACAAGTTCAGCAGTGCTACTGATGCAATATATTTCCTTAGGAAGGATTTATTTTCAACTAACACTACATGACAGTGCTATTGATAGCCATGCCTGAACTAGTGATCCAATCCTCTTCTGAAACCAATTTTTCCATAGGAGTAATTGGGTTTAAAAGGAGAGTAGGCTTACTGGTCCACACAAAGCTCTCACACACTGCCAATAACAACAGCTGATCACCAGGTGCCTTTCATAGTGACCCCTCGTGTTTCTTCATGGTGCAAGATGAGAGCAGATGATAGCTCATAGCACCCATGTGGCATGCTGTGGAACAAAGAGCAAGAAATTAAAAGAAAAGGAAAAAGAAATTTATTTTCAAGTTAATTCAGTGTATGACAATGTAGGGAAATGCAGAAAGCAGAAGGACAAGATGATACTTAACACTTAATCAAGATGAACCTTAACTCTTAAAAAACTCCAAATACTAAATATAGTTCAATTAAAAAGTTACTTTCTCCAGCTTTCTCCAGCAAAAGTTAAAAAAAAAAGGTTCAGTATTGCTGAAGAAATGTTCAGTATTGCTGAAGATAATGATGAATTTGTTCTGTTTTGGAGTTCCTCTATGCCTCTTTTCTATGGAACCCTGAAAGACACCAAAAGACAAAATAAATAAATAAACAAAGCACAGCCACTCACAAATTAAAGTATATAGACACATTCATCAGACCTGTATCGATATCTTGACTAATACATATTTTCCTCCCAAATGAGACCACTTCATAATACTAACAATGTATAACATAGTACTAACAATTCTGTGGTCTGACAACTCACCTTACATTAAGGCATTAAATATCAATTTACATGGAAGATATGTAACTCTGCCATGAGTTGTCAAAATACATCTGAGTGAATAAAATAAATTCCATATCTAAACATCTTTCCAAGACTTTTTACAACACTGATTTTGTTATATCCTTGTAATTCACCCAAATATCTGAAACATAAAGGACAGTTCTAGATTTTAAGGAGATTCATGTTATTCACTGCATTGTGAACAAGTATGATATCATCATACTTTATAAAGTAACTGCTCAAGAACATTGGAAATTCTAGTACTAGATAAGAATTGAATATCTTTCAAAGCCTATCTTGCTGTGTTTTAATAGCTTTTATACCAAATAGGTAACTAATACTTTTTCAAAGAATTCTGGTAGTTGCTTGGTTCACTGACATCTCCAGAGCTAGGAGTTATTTCACTGCTCAAAATTAAAAAAAAAAAAGGGAAAAAAGAGTTCAAATTATATTTTGCACATTGTAATGAATTTATTTATAGCCATCTTAATTAAAAAACTAACATTTAATACTCCTAATTTTACTAGGGACAAAAAAATTGGATTTTATTACTTTTTCATTTTATTACAATGTATGGTAGGCTTTATAGGTAGAGATTTTGTTCCCAGATATTTCAAGATACTTCTGTTAAAATTGAATCCTTTGGCTATATTCATACCAGTAAGTTAAACATGTGATTTCTGGACACTAGAGAATAGAAAGTTCCATGGATCCTCATAGTGATTTGCATGGTCTTTTAGCCATTTCCTCTTCCCCCGCAAGAAAACAAACAAAACAAAACCAAAAACAAACCTTGACTTGGATTAGGATGGAAGATGTGTTCTGGCTCAATGTGGTTTGGATGGGCGATCTTTCTTTAGTGGGAAAGAGATCTCTGTGATGAATGGCTTTAGTGTCATAACCTGTCTCATCATGTTTAACTTACCAGTATACTGAGACTTGGGGACTAATTGGATTAATTATGGTGGTGTGCAGTTTTACATTATACAATATTATTCACAGTGATGTGGAATGCAAGTTAGAGTTGTATTATAGCATCCAAATCTTGAAACACTGACAGGTTTAGAACAAAATCTCTAAAACTGCTGATATTCCTAACACATTCATTGCACCCTGTTCTTTCAGTCTAGGATATTATTTCATGGATATAATTACACAAAAAGAAAGAACATAGACTGCATAGTGAGCTCCCTTCCACTTCTTTCCCTAATCTAAGAAGCAATGCAGGAGATGGAAGTGTTCACAAACCCCTTCCCCTGAGGATTTGTTTTCCTAGACAAGTATAGCCATGAGGTTATAGGTGACTTAGGGTTCTCTGAGAGTATTGGGTTGAAATTTTTCAGTTGAAGTTAACCATAACAGTAACAACCAGAACCACATTGAATGCCCTGCCTACTGACTCCCACTTCATAATGGTAATTATCTGACAAGACAGGATGAATGACAAAAGTAGGAGAGAGAAAGGGAAAATTTCTGCTTTAGTCCTGTACAGCAGTACTTCAAAAACAAGTCCTCCACATTGCATGTTATGTCCCTAACAAAGTGATACTTTCACTGGATAAAGTGGTACAGAAAAAGATGAAGTCGGTTTGTACAAATATTTTTGAAAACACTTGTCAAATATCTAGTTGTATAAGAAAAAAATAATTAGTAACTCCAAGTTTGATAGTGTTGCTGTTCTGCAAGGTATAGGGTAGAGGTAGTATATATATATATATATATATATATATATATATATATATATATATATATATACACACATACACACACACACAGAGATATTTATGTTGTGTTGTAAACTTAAAAAGGGTGAAGGTAACACTGAACGATGCCTGCTGGATTAGTCTCTCTAGCTCTCTATGCACTATTATTAATGTAACTCTCAGTAGTTGAGGCTTCGCTAAAAATCAGTGGAACACTGGATGCTAGGCAAACCTTTTTACTGGATTTAGGTTCATAAAATTATAGCAACAAAATTCAGACATCAGAAAGAATGTAGGCAGGTGTAAGTTGTGATTTGAAATGCTTATGCTGTTTTGTAGTTCTTTTGGAGATATATTTTATTATGGCATGTTTGGACAAAAAATGCTCTCAAGAGATGATGTGGTATCCTACTATTTTTTTTTTCTACTTAGATACCATAATAAAGTCCCAAAGGCTAAAAGTAAAGCTGTAATAATTCATATTGTGAATAAATTCATCCTCTCTCTTTACTTTTCTATAATGACTATTTTAAAGAAGTCACAAAGCCTGAATAGAAAAGACACCTTTGCTGTTTAGCATTTACATTGCTCCTACAAGTGCAATTTGATTTATGTAATACAGACATTAAATTAGCCAATAAAATTTCAAAGTAGTAGCATTAGCATTAGGAATATAGTGTTGTTATCAGCATTAGAGTTATTGATGATGATATTGTAGTTAGTATCATTTAACTTTGAAAACATCTTTTTGAGGATCTTTACTGTGCTTTTTTATCCTATCCTGTTTCTCTAGATTTTTTGTTAAAACTCATATTGAGTTAAGCATCCTTACAATGGGTGTATTTCAATATAATCACAATTACATTTATTTGCAAATCTTGTAAAATTTGGCTTTCTTGTGCACACTTTACTTTCTTGTAAAATTTTACAATTCCTGCCTGAGACTACTGTGTATTTTTCATAGATGTAAATGTCTTCATAATCGTGGAATAAAGTTATGTACAATATCTACTCATTGGGTTTTCTTATAGATTTTGATCATGGAAGTATATAAAATGTTGGTGAATCTAGCTGGTTTTTGGCTACCTATAGCTACCTGCAATAAATCCATTTGAGAACAAATACTTAATACTGCAAAAGTATTGCAATAACATGACATCATAAGGTTATAAGAAAGTCAGGGAAGTTAGATGTTAGATTATCTTTTGTTAGATGTTGAAGATATGTTTCTATTTTTGAAAAGTGGTCTCTTTTCTTCAGCTATATTCCAGCTTGGTGTAGAAATAAAGATGTGCAAAGTGCTATATAGAATTTTCTAAGTAGCTGGCATGTAACATAATCGTTTTCCTTTGACACTTCTAGGAAAATGTCACTAGTTTTGGTAACTAATGTTTACTGGTCATGAGAGTCCCATTTTCAAAATTACACCTTTTTGTCTTTACAAATACAAAGTTATTGTCTTCACCCTCTGCTACCTTTAGGAGAGTCTTGAATGTCATTTTTGTTTATTTTTAAATAAGCATAATCTGGCAAAAAAAACCCCAAACAAATGAAACCAAAAAATAACTCAGTTTCTTGAGTCAAAAAAAAAAGCCCAAAACAAAACCAAAAAACAACAAAGAGGAAACATGAGGGTCATCTACTAAGAATACAAATTTAAAGGGGTTTTCCTTTAAATAAATATTGAGGTGTTTTGAATTTCAATTACTAATGAGGAATTTTCATAAAATCTCTGGGAATAAGAAATGTGTAAGGGCCTATTGGTTCATTTAGTTCACCTCCTAATACAGACGTGAATCAAGTAAACCCAGAGATTTTAAATCCAGAATTTATATACAGACACACACACACACACAAATGAGAGTTTGTTTCTCAGCTTTTATACATGACATTGTCTTTCAGTGCCAAAAGTACTGAAATTGTCAAATTAAAAGTGTTCTCTGTTCTGCACAGTCAGAATGACTAAACCTAACTGAGGTCAAAGAAAGATACCCTCCCTGGTTTGGATACACCATTTGACTCAGAAACTCCCACCTAGTGTCAATCAATCCTATTATTCACTTATTTTTGTAACACTGATCTTTATGGCACTTAATGCTTTTTAGTTCCACCTACAACAAACTTATTTTCTGACTTTTAACATAGCAAAAGCAAAAAAAAAATGTCTAAAAGAATATTAAGCATGCAAAAATATTTAGCCACTATTTCTAAAGGTTTATCTAAGTATAAATGAAACAATTATGACAAGCTCAAACATGGCAGATAGGAAAAAAACACTTTCTTCCTCTTTTAGGACAAAATATTCTGCAAATACTTCTTACCAGCACTAAATATTATTTCTCAAGAGAAATAAACTGGACAAGATATTACAGAAGATTCAACTTTGCTCTTCAATCCCGAAGTTTTAAATTTTAATTGAAAGAAGAAAGTAAAAGAACCCCACCTATCTACAACAAAATTCCCAAAATATCCCAACCAACTAGCCAACTAAAAAATCACAAAACATAAAAAAAAAATCCAAAAACTCCACAAACTAAAACTGTGTGCGAAGGGTGGAAATTCATGGTACAAATATAAAAATCAAACAAAAGATTTGTCAAAAAAGCAATTAAAAGTTTAATACTAGACTATATAATACTGGAACTACTGAGGATTAAAAATTTAGATTATGAGCTAGAAGACTGTGGATTGTGTGGAATGTTTCTGCACTCTTGAGGAAGGTTCTCATCCAAGTAACTTCAGAAGTACAAACCTCCCCTTTCACTAAATACCATACCCACAAGAGCTGTCAAACTATAAAGCATTTAAAAGTGCAGTCACATTCTTAGATCCGTTAGTGGGACTGATTTTCACTGGAATGATAAGAGGATTTTGGATTTCATATCTAGAACATATTGCCTTTTAGAGCGAAGGATCCTCAGAAGTACATAGGTTTTTAGCTAACCTTTTGTTCCAGGTTTTTGTCTTTTTTTACTTTATGTTTAACCACCCATACATATACACATATCTACACATCACTATATGCATAATTAAATGATGACTGCCCAAATAAGAAAAGCTCTGTCTCCTCTTATTATTCTGGCCATAAAAACTGGGAATATTGCACATTGAAAATGTAGAAATAGCTCTGAACTTGTGTTCAGTTTAGGACTTCTCACACTTTATATATGGAGTACCATAAGTGGTGGTTAAAGCATTCAGGTGGAAAAGATGTGGTAGCTGATTTGTTTGTATTCAGCTTAAAGAATAATGTAGATACATAGAATTTATTCCAAATATACCTGTGTAAGAGACCATATTATTCAACAGAAGATGTCAGCTTTTATTTGCAATTGATTTTCAGCAATATGCCATGTTGAAAAAGTAATAATTTGAAGTGTTTTTGTGGACAATTTTAATAGTGCAGGGCAGTGTTAATCATTTGAGTTAAGGTATGACACACAAAATCAAAGATATAAATTATTGACATTAACAAATTGGTCAAATTCCACCAGACTTAATATTTACTGCATACAACATGAAATTTAATGAGAGTAGCTCTCAGTTTAAGAGAGAACTTGATGGAATTGTTACATTAATTGGGCCAGTGTATTCAGTGCAGTTATTATGGAATTACTCCAGAATTACATGTACCCAGACAAAAATAAAATAAGAAATCTTCATCTTTCAGATAGAAGGTAAGTACTAAAACATTAGTGTTATTGCCATTTTATGTATGAAAAGAAAATTTAAAAAAAATATTTATAAAGCAAATTACAATCTGGTATTTTGTTTTTGAAGTCCAAATAATCCCTGAATATAATTTTCCTCAATATGAAAATTTCACTTAATAGCTATTTTTTTCTCTATCAAATTACAGAATATGCTGAGTTGGAAGGGACTCATGAGGATCACTGAGTCCAGCTCCTGGATCTGCACAGAACCACCCCAAGAGTCACACCTGGAGAGTGCCTAAGAGCATTGTCCAAATGCTTCTTGAACTCAGCCCAGCTGGGTGCTGTGACCACTTCCCCAGGGAGCCTATTCCAGTGCCTGAGCACTCTCTGAGTGAAGAACCATTTCGATGTCCAATCTAACCTTCCCCTAACCCAGCTTCAGGCCATTCCCTTGGGCCCTGTCACTGGTCACCACAGAGAAGAGAAGACTGTCTGCCTCTGCTGTTGCCCTCATGAGGAAGTGGTAACTGCAGTGAGGTGTCCCCTCAGTCTCCTCTTCTCCAGGCTGAACAGACCAAGTGACCTCAGCTGCTCCTCACAGGGCTTCCCTTCAAGGCCTTCACCATCCTGATGGGCCCTCCTTTGCATGCTCTCTAATGGCTTAATGTCTTTTCTACATTATTGTACCCAGAAGTGCCCCCAGCACTGGAGGTGAGGCTGCCCCAGTGCAGAGCAGAGCAGGACAATCCTCTCCCTTGCCCAGCTGTGATGCTGAGCCCGATGGCCCCCAGGACACTCCAGGATGGCCCTCCTGGCTGCCAGGGCACTGCTGGCTCATGTTTAACTTGTCATTGACCAGGACCCCCAGGTCCCTTTCTAGTTTGTTCGTACATCCAGGGTTGTCCCATCCCAGGTGCAGAATCCAGCACTTTCCCTCTGTGAACTTCATAGGGCTGGTGATTGCCCAGTCCCCTTTTTCCAAGGCCTCTCTGCAGGGCCTCCATGTCTGTGAGGGACTCATCACTCCTCCCAGTTTTGTATTGTCTGTGAACTTGCTCAGTATCCCTTCCAGTCCTGGGTCCAAGTTGTTTAAATGTATGTATATTCTCTGAAGTCACATTGAATTAAATGTTTTGAAAATAATAAATTATCAGGTACTGAATCACTGTGAAACTGCGCTGCAGTACACAGACTGTGTACTTAAAATGACAGATGACTAATGGAGGAGCCCAGTGCAGTGACTTTAAAGGGATTATTTTGGTTTCAGTCCACTTACCCGTACAACTGAATGAACAGAGAAAATAACTGAAATTATGTATATAATTCTGACTGGAATTAATGAATATGTAAAATATATCCTAGTTTTGTATCAGAAGCAAATAGTGAGGCTTTGAAATTAGAAATTTTGATTTCTATACATGCCTTTGTAGGTGTCCAGACTCTAATTCACTGATTAATAATCCAATAGCAGCTGCATCTCTAGCAACTGCAAGAGGGAAAAATATGCCAATTGGAAGAATATCACTTTATTAAAATACACTCCTAAACTCTGTTTCTCAATTGTTATGTATTTTCCTTTTTTGTTAGAGCGTATTTTCCAATCACTCTGGTGCCTCACTCCTGCCAAGGTGTTCACAGACATGACAATTTTTTTTGGATGAGTTTGGAATTTATATGTCTGAAATATTTTTTTCCTTGCAATCTAATTGTTCATTTGAAAAGATACATGATCACAAATGATTTCTTTAATTAAAAATTTTCTGTGATTTATTGACCCTAGATTGACTGATTGATTGATTTCAAAAATTGATTAAATGGCTTCTTTCAAAGGAAAAAAAAAAGGTTTTTAACTAAAACAGCACTTTGGAGTATTTCCTTGAGTCTAGTAAATGAAAAATAAGCCAATGCAGAAGAATATAATTTTCAATAATACTTAATAAAAGTGTCAATGATCTGAAGTGTCTGAAATGTTTATGATTAGGCATTTTTTATGATGAATAAATTTTGACTATATGTTTTTGATTTAAACTTGTCTAGCAAAGTAGTCAAGTGTGCCCTCTTTTATTTGATTTCCTAATTTGCTACATCTCCAAAAAGGAAAAAAAAAATCATTTTGTTTTTTTGTGGTGCAAAAGGGTAAATTTTTTCTCTTCTATTTAAGTCAATACAAAAATAGAGCCTCCATATTTAAAGACCTATTTTGTGAAGATACACATAATAATCCTTATCCAGCAACCTACTAAGTTATTAATGTTTTTTTAATGTTTTTTAAAATTTTGTGCAAGTACAAAATTAATTAATCTGACTTCTTCATTAAATATGCAAATTCATAGATAAATGGCTTTAAATATGTGATCAAAATTAAAATGAAGTATTTAATTGAAGAAAAATCTCTCCTCTCCTCTTGGAAATGGAGAACATATTTGGAATTCATTTCATGTTCTGAAGCAGGAAGTTTTTGAAGGAACTGACAGCAAGAAAATAGAATTCCTTGAACATTTTCCTGCATCAAATGATGGTGGTTTTCTGTGTTTTTTTCTCCTTTTCTTTACTGTCCATTGGCATTTCTCTTTCCTATTAATAATAGGACTAGACATATTAACATCTCCATTTTTATTTATTCAGTTGAGGTAATAACATAATTCGTCCTTCAACATCCCTGTCTTGTTACAGAACAAAATAATTCTTTTTGAAACTACAATGAAATAAGATCTGTCACTCAGTGCTTGTTAAACCTAAGTACAAAGTATTTTAAGAAGCCAGAATAAATTCTAGTATCAAACCCAAGATGGATACTCACATTGAAAATATTAATTCACGGCTTTATAATACCAAAAACATTTTAGGTGTGACTGTCTCATAGCTCTTTTTTGGACAGTGAAAATATACATGGAAGTATGTATTTTGGAAAAGAAGGGCAGTTTTGAAAAAAAAGACTTCAAATAAAGAGATGTGAACTCTGTAGACAATATGCTTTCAAGTCCGAATTATATCTCTATAAATGGAAATACTTCAGGGTCTGTGGTCCATGGACAGCTGTTGCAGCAAGAAACCTCAAAAAAATTCTGATCAATCCAGCCAACAGGAAAAAAAAACAACAACCCATCATTTAAAAGGCTTTTTGAAAGACTCATAATCTTACATTTTAGTGGAATGTTACTGTCATTTTAATTAATTTATTTTAAGAATGTTCATATTTTGTATGCGTGTGCTACACTATGTAGACTTGCTGCAAAATAACAATATGATTAAAAAAAATCTTCCACAGATAAAAAATTATTTTTATTCATAAGGGAGTGGTCCTGAGATATTTCCCTTGGCCTTCATAGACCTTGACCTTTTCATTAGAACTGCAAAGAAATATGGATCATGCCCGGGGTACTGTCTTCCTCACTGTGCTGAAAAATCTATCCATTGTCTTTGCTACTGCTCATGGCTTTCCTAATTTGCAGCTGCCTAAATGCTGGTCAGATTTATCCATAGTTTGTCACAGTGATTGGAAACAACAGATTGAAAAATGACTCATTTCTTTTTACTGATGGTGCTCATAACAAAACCATCAACATAAAATGTCAAAATTCTCACAGCATGTACTATAACCTTAACATGCCTGTTGTGACCAGTCTTTCCCACGTATGAAATGGAAGTAATATTTACAAATCTATTTATTAAAAAAAAAAAAAATCAAATTGTTTTAAGTCAGGCTTGCATCTTCCAGGGGTATGCTCTTAATTTGGAATATGATTTTTACAATATTGAAAGAATTAGATAAACAGCTGTGATGCTAGAAAAAGCCATAGGCAACAGCAAGAGGAAACTGAAGTGCTTTTCATAAAGGGAGAAACTGGGCAACAAAATCTAATATTTATGATTTAATAGCCAGGAAGAACTGGATGGGAGCAGAGAGAATACAAACTTTTTTTTTAATTTGTAACCTGAATTTTAAGGGAAACGATCAGACAGGATATATTAAAGATTTTTTTGTACTTGTATTATCCCTGCCCTACTCACCTGGGCAATATTTGGAAAAAAGTGGCTTTGTTTTAATTTTTTTTTTAAAGAAAGTTAAGAGGTTTGAAGTACCTAAGCAAAATTACCTGAGATTTCATGCACTAGTCTTGTAAAAAAACAATTTTATTTTCTTACTTGCAAGCACCATCTATCTCAAAAACTTTCAAACCCAGTAAATAACAGTAAGCTTCACAGTTCCAAAACCTGTTTCATCTTTGAATACCAGTATAAATTTTGAATTTCTGGACATTTCCCTCTCTGTTCGTTTCCTTTTTTATCCTGATGCACTTGATTAATGACTCAACCCCATGTGACACCTCTGTAGTGGGCTTTCAAATTTGTTTAAAAATCATAATTTAAGGTTCTCTGTAGTAAGATATGGTTTTACTCTTGTAATAAATGCTTTTTTGAAAACATAAAGTTTCTGCAAGTTATTTCTTTATAATAACCTCTGGCTATTTTGCTTAAAAATTATTTCTTTTCATCTCATTTAACCTCCTTGTTTAGTATCAGTCAACAGCGACTTATGTTGCTTTTGGATCAAATTACATTTCTAGCTTCTACCTGATGTCCTCCAAAGGAGGATTTCAATTCATTATCCAAATAATTACATATTGGGTAAAAAATTTATCTCTGGGTCTTCTGTATTTACTCGATTTTCAGAAGAAGTCTGAGGACCTACTGAACTGAAGCCTTTCCATATAGGAAAGCTTCATCAATTTTCATCATAGTTTCCCTGCTGAAATATGGGAAATATATTTCCTAAATTAGGACGATATTCAATAAATACCTTTCCAGGACTCATTACATTTTTAAGGGATCTTTCAGTGACAATTTCTTGTATATGCATAGGCTGATGTGAATAATTAACAGTGAAGATGGATTTAGGGAGCTGAGTATGAAGAGATTTTATGATGGGTTTCAATGTGTTGGTTTTATCTCTGAATGAATTCTTACTCTCAGTACACTTTGATGATAACAATTAGAAGTAGATATTTTAACATGAATCTTCTTCTTTTTTCCCAGTTAATTTTATAGATATATTTTACATGGAAAAAGTCAAATGGTCATAGGTAAGAGAATTGTATGTGAAATACCACAGGTACATGTGCAACATCCAGAGAACTACTATGTGCATTAATCAATTATTTGACTATCAATTAGCAAACAGTTAGTTTTCTATTGTCCATTGTGTATTTTATAATTTGATAGAGCTTCAGCAAAGCTTCAGCTTCAGCTTGGTCTGTTTTCATTACTCAGCCTTTCTGAAACTGTTATATTAATTAAACTATCTTTGAGAATATCTGGGAAAAGGGGAAAAGGCTGTGATAAGGCAAAATTAAATTACTTTTTTTTTTTTTTCTGGAGACAGCTGCTATGAGTACCTTGCAGTCTGACAGCAAAGAAATTATAATTTAAGTGTGCTTAAAATAGCCAAAGGTTTCCATTGGGTCTTAGTTACAGCTCATACTGTTATTATTTAACATAGGAATGCCTCCAACTGGAGTCAGGAATTAATTTTGTTATACTGTAAGTACAGATACTACTTTTGAGGGATTTCAGTTACTTCTCTGAAGTAGTCTAGAGGTAAAATGAAAGACATGTGATTGTTTTAAAACTGGAGTGGTACTGAAGATAAATTTATCCTTTTCCACTCACTTTTTGTCTTTGACATTTTGCACTATTATGGGAAATGCTCTTCATATAAAAAGCAAAGAACACCTTTGGAAATAATGAAATCTGTCAAATGGAGGAAAGAGAGTCTCTTAAGCTTGCCAAAAAAGGAATGCCTTGTCCTTGTTTCTTTCTTACCATTTTCATAAAAAATAGGTGAAAACTGTGAATAAATTTTGATTTCAATTCAGGTAAAACCAAGCAAAAGCTGCACTCGAAAAGCAGTTGCTGTTGAGTTTGCACTTCCATTCTTGAGCCTCTTATAGGCACACTAATATTTTATCAGAGCACTTAATAGCAAGGCTTTTTTCCACGTGGGAAGGCAGGCAAACAGCTGCTTCTGCAACTGATGTTTTTGTTTCTTCTAGGCTGGAGAGGCTTTTATCCATCATGGCTGACTCAGTCACCTTTTCAGTTGAGTGCATCTTTTCCATAACTCTCAGATTTTCTGACAGCTCACATACTTCATTTAAGTGTTCTCCAAGTGCAGTTTCTTCCCTCCCCACAAACAAATATTATTTTTGTTTTGTGTTGAATGGTATCTGAATTATGTCTGTGCATTAATTTTGTTTGATTTCTTCTCTACATCTTTGTGAAAAATCATAGAACGTCGACACCAGTTGAAAGGGACCTCCAAAGATCATCCTATCCAACCTTAAAAAGCTCAAAATCAACATAAAACCCTTCAGTTTAAGGTCTGACTATTATTATCATATTACAATAAGTCATCTATAATGGCTGGATAGTAACTATGCAGTAGGGAAGTTTTTATGGATTAAGATCACAGATCTCAACATCTCATCTCACTGAGTACTGTCCTGTTTAGAGACCAGTGTAAATATTGTGTCTTTTAAAATAAATTGCAATTTTAAAATGACATAAACATGTGAAATGAAATTGAAATCAGTGAGAACAACAATAGAAATATATGAGGGATTCTGTTGAATTTTTAATTGTTTTTAAACATGCTTGAATATTTCATACAAAATAATGATATCTGTAGAGACAATATTTTGTTTTTGATATAAGGAATTTAAAAAATCTCAGGAGTCCACTTTAAAGTGTCTGATGTTTTTTCATACATGATGCCTGTGGGAATTACTTTTTTCTTGCTGGGACAGGACTGGGAAATAGACAGACATTCTTATATAGTGAAAGAGTCTTCAGGATTCAATAATTTAGCAAATATTTTGGAGCAACATTTTTTTGAAAAAGCATAATTCATAACTTTTTCTCCTTCTTAAAGTTATCTTTGCCATACAAATGGGAAATATAACAAACAAACAAGCAAAATAGAGATCTAAATCAAATTAGTTTGGCCAGAGCATTTCACACAGGGATGAATAAGCATAAACACAACTAGAAATTTTTCAATGTAAAATATATGCAAGGTAGATTCTTCAGCATTCTCATAGGTTATATCTTTGAGTTACTGCATAGCCACTCTGCTGATTCTGTCTGTCTTAAATTATAATGCTGGAAAGCTAAAAATATAATGCAAGTTACAACTCCAGGGAATATACCTAACATGTTATAGTAAATTTAGTGCTGAAAAACAAGATACTCTATTCTTTGCCTTAGGCTTAGTCTACATCATGGAGATAGTGTACAAAGAAAATTTTGGTTATTGCAAAATATAATATTTTCAGTTTAATTTTTTCTCCCCTGATCCTTAAAGCAAAGAGCTAGTAGGCACAATAAGCTGTTCACAGCTGAATGATTTTGAATTCAATCAAAAGAGGTCTTTGAGCATTTTAGTAAAAATATTGCTAACTCCTACTGAGCAAAATGACTGATCGACTAACTTTTATACCAACGTTGTTATCCTAAGCTTACATTCAAGAGATAGAGCTCTAATTGTGAGAGTCATGTCACAGTTTCACTTTGTACTGTCAGTTAACACTTTCTTTCTATACCATGATAACAGTAAATTCCAGTTCCCCAGCTTTTATTAAAGAGCTTTAAGGCAGTTTTCTTCAACAGGTCCTCAATCTCATGACATGGCCCTTCAGGAGCTGAAAGCAATGAAAATGTTGTCAAGATGGAAAACCTGCAGATTAACTAACAAAGCACCACCAACAGCTCTGAGACTTCATATATTACAAATATATACTAAGAAAAAATCTAAGATCAAACTTAGTGCAGAGGTTGTATTTAGAAATTTTCTTGAGTCACTGCATTGCTAAGGTTAATAAAAAGAGATAATATAGAAATACTCTGGGCTCTGGGTTTGTACAGGTATAGCTATGAAAAAGCAATTTACCCAAAGCCTTGTATTTCCTCAATGTTTTAACAACTTAGAATAGAAAGTACGTCTGATGGTTAAGCAACAATATTTAGTAAATGCTGACAATTGTTGAAACTATTGGAAAATTCTACTCCGAAAAAAAATTAAACTTGTGTTTTGTTTTGTTTTTTTAATCACTTTTATAATAAAGGAAATAATTACTTTCCTTTATTGATAAACTCTTTTTGATAGCAGCAGGTAGTCCAAACCTCTGGACTTCATTAATAAGAAGAGCTCTTGGCGCTGCTGACTTTATTAAAAAGAAGAGTAGGAATAGAGCAATATCTGTATTAAGAATTTCCCTTTTCACCTGTTTGCTTTAATTCTTTAAATCTTTAATTCATTATTTCGAATCTTCAAAGGAATTGGATTAAAGCATACTCAAAAATTAGGACCTTGTCTCCTGGAGCTTTTTCCAAAAGTCAGTTTTAATATTGGCAGAATACATATTAACTATACAGATGGAAAATTGACAAAAAGGGATATGAAATGACTTCCATGAGCTTCCAGGGCTCGCATCAAGCTACCCAGTAACAAAGTTAGATAGATAGAGAAACACAATGGTGTGGGAAGAGATTCATATTCTTTCCCCGTCAGTGTTGCCTGTGCACTCTTCTGTATTCTCTCATTTATGCTATGATTCCTAAACTCTTGAATCAGAATGACATTCTCTATTTATCGGGACAAATCTTAATTTGCTAGGTTTCAATGTTTGTTATTTTTTTTTCTTACTCCTTGGAACAGCATTGTGATATCTTTGTCACAATGAGAATGAAAATACTTCCTTACAGTTTATTTGGGTTTACTAAATATAATATCCTCATACCACAGTAACATTTTACAATGAACACCAGCTATTCCATTTTCAAATGATGTATCCATCTATAATGACTTAAACCTCAAGAAACAGTCTTCATCACCTCTGCTGCCTTCATTACTTTGGCTCCCCATCTACGTCCCTTTTCTATACAGTAAGATATCTAGAATAATTTGTTTCCTACCTATTATTTAATAAATGAGATCCTTCAAAAATAAAATAACAATGAACCTGTATTTATTGTTCCTTTACCAATGTGTTAACTGTTATCAGTGAGGGACATTATTCTTTTCCACAAGAACAGGTCTGAAGAGACAAGTAGGAAAATATGGCACTATGAAAGAACTTGCTCTGTAAATTAAAGTTGATACAGTTTTACCAAGACTTTTGTTCAGTGATCCTGACAAATAGGAATAGTCCGTATTCTAGTGTCTCTCCCAAGTGTAGGCTTCTTTGTTCACAATAAAAATCACAACTGTAGCTTGCCTTTTCTATGGAGTAGAGTGCAGCTCAGTGCAGGGATGAAGAGCCTCTGTATTTCCCTATTCCAGGAAGCTGCACAATGCAGAGGACCAGAAGTATTACACTTGTGAAGATTCACAGGAGAAAGCACATAGGGAGAAGGCAGTTTTGTCTCCTCCCTACAATATGCCAGTTACTTCAATATGTATGAGAATCTTTTCCACAGAAGGTGGCAAGAGTCTCTACCTGCCCTGAAGTGAATTGTGATCAGAGAGAAAACTAAAAGAATGCCAGAGTTCAATCTTTAGTTTTTCATGGAGCAGTGGAATGGTTTTCTGTTTTCAAAGACAGAGGTTAATCCAGTTTTCCTGGTCTTAGTTACCTGATTTCACTATGCACACCCACACATGTATGTATATATAAAAGGTTTACTCTTTGATGTTCTTCTTTTCCAGGAGAACTGATCTATACAAAATTAAACAGACCAATATATTTCTCCATACTAAAAATAGCAAAAACTATAAGCCAGAGAGAGAGCTGGAAGAAAAGCACTTATCAAGTCTGTAACCCCCTCTTTTTTTAGTAGTATTAGCACTATAAGTAGCATAGCAAAGATAAATAGAACTGTGAAAAAATTAAAAGAAAATCAATTTTCTTCAAGCAGAATAAAAACCTCTTAAAATATTCTCGTCAAGCAAACTATTATAGATAAGATATGAACAACCTTATCAACTCACTGAGTTGAAACATATTAATAAATGATATATAGACTTCTAAACCCAAAGTTGATTAAGGCCATTTAATCTATTAAATAATTTTCTCCTATTAATAAGATTCTTTTTTTTTAATAAGCAGTTAAATTATGTGCTTTTGTCATTATTGGTAATTATAATACTGAGAAGTTATTCATATAATAATATTGAGATAAAATAGTTCATTAGTTCACATAAAGTTAGCATCCAATAATATGTCCCATTGAGCAATTCACAGCAATTTTCACCCTTATAAATTCTCTTTCTAGGGAAAACTGTTTGAGAGATTTATTCTTTTAAATATTTCAGGACAATTCATCTTTTGCCCTTTAAGCTCAGTATTTAGAATAAAAACCAAAGTTTAAAAAGACACAAAAATTAGTTTTACATTGAATTACTCTAGTTTTTAGTTAATTTCTTTACAAATATTTTTAAAAACTGTTTGCCTTATTGTGTTTTCTTAGTTCCCTAAGAGGCCATTAAATTCATAATAGGAAAACATTAACATGTTGCACTTTTTTCCTATTAAACTGACTTCTAGAATCAGCAACAATGATAATTCTACTATGCTCTGCTTCTCATTTTCAGTTGTCTTGTTCCACAACTATTTTGTTCACATCTAGAGGGGAGTATTTGTGAATTTTGCTTTTCAATACAACACACTAGTAGACTTTGTCTATTGTCTAGAGACTTAACTAATTCATAATTTTCCCTCTGTATCTTCATCCAAGTAATAACTAAGTAGCATATATGATTTTAAATACTGGGTAATTCTGAGTGAAAACCCAAAGCAATAACTATTTTTCAGATTTAGTTTTGAACAGAGAATGACTTTTGGATCTTACCAAATTTGTAATGAAAACTAGACATTAATATTTGAATCTTTAGACAATTTGAACAGCTTAATTTTTGAGACCATAGTGTTCCAATCTTCCTAATCAAAGTTTACCAAGGGCTTTTCTTCTGCCTGTTTTTAGCATTTTCACTCCTGAATGTTCAGTTTGAAATTTTGCTTTCTTCTACTGTTGTTGTGGTGAAGACAAATTATTTAATGAAAAATATGGAAAAGGGAAAATATTTTTCCTAAGAACTACGGTTTTATGCATCTTCAAAGCCTCAAGTCATTGCTATAAAGTACTTTGAGTTTTTTGGTACCCTTGTGAAAACAACAGAACTATTAGCAGATCATTAAATATATCTTAAAAGAGAACTGTGAAGGAATAAATGTTTCTCATGTTGCTGACAAATAACAACTGACACAAAGAGGCCTTGTGGGGTGATCTATTTCTGTGAGGAGTCTTTCATAACACAGTTGCTAACATATTTTTTGTTTTACCTCACTTCCATGACGTCTCATTTCCTCTTTATATTTTTAGATAAAGAGGGATTTTTTAAGTGTCATCCAATCAAAATGCAATAATGGACAGTATAAATCAGAGAGGAGATATAATAGTTTTATAGCCTATCAGACTGACTGGTCAAGGATTTGCTTTATTTACTGCTACTCATGAATAACACAGGTAGAAAAGAATATATATTTCAGATCTAAAAAAACACCCATGTTATTTCTCAGGGATGGGAGCAGGGGAGGAGGAATTTTTCAAGCAGCTGCAAGTTTTGTGAGAACTTTTTCCACTCTTTTTTCCATGAAAGTTATCAAAAGCTGACAGTATCTGTTTTGAAGAGTATGCTCATTCTATTACTGCATTTTCAAGGCATGAAGCTCTGAGTGGTTTCTGAGACAACTGTCAATATTCCATCAGGAAAGATCTTTTCAGAAAGTATAGTAGCTATTAAATCACAAAGACAGTATGTGATGTATGATGAGTAAATATACCCTTAGAAGAATTTAGGTCTAAAACTGCTCCTATAATTCTCTGGGACTCTTCTCTGTTTGTTTCTTTACCTGATGTATAGGAGTGGAATAAATGGTCCAAGTGCATGACTGACACGCGGTTTGGAGACATTAATGGTAAAAAGAGTAAAACATTTTAGTATGATAAAGCTTTTATTTCTATAAATGCTAAGAAAAATAATATGTTTGTTTTCAAAAATCGTCAACTCTAGCTACTGTATTAAACTTCTTGGGATGCAGTCATGCTCATGGCAGAATCTCCATTTTATATAATTTTAATTTTTTTCCCCTAAAGGTTAGATGCTTGGGACCTTTTCTGGAAAACAGTGTTTAAAGGGGCAGTTCAAGTGAAATGTGAAGAGGACATGCATGATTAATAAGGTTTATTGTAAATGCCCACTGTAAAAACATAAATTAAGAAGCACATATCACAATCGAATGCTTGCTGATAGGCCAACTTCCTATCATTTAAGCTTTTAAGCTTGACCAGGCATTTTAAAATCATACATCTTGGGTAAGAATTTCTCTGTCTAAGACATTATATTTTTTTGTTGCCTTGCACTGAGAATGGTCTGTAAAACATAGCATATTAGTTGATGTCTCTGGTTTCTTACTAACTTCATCATCTATTAGTTGGAGAAGTCAAGCCCCATTCTACTCCCAAGCTTGATCATTATTCCATGTTTCTTCAGAACATACCTTGGTATATACTCTGCTCCTTGACACCATATGCCAAAGAGGACTAGTAGCCCTAACATGTAATTAGTTGGCAAAGACGTTGGAGGCGCCATAGCATTGTCTGCTCAAGTGACAAGATGACATATGACATTCATGATGTGAATCTAAGAGATATTCATACACTGCCACATCACCAGAAGTGTGTGAGAGAGTTCAGAAGTCTAGAAGGGAATGCGCAGTACAATAGCTCCATCTGTTTTATGATTTGCTTCTTTATTTAAGTAAAAAAAGACTTGTGAAAATTCTGTTGTATTTTTTTACTTGTTTCTTTGAATGTTTTTCCATAACTGTGAAAGATAAACCTCTTTCCTGGAAACTATTCACAGTTCCGACATGCTGTAAGTAATTCTCATATCATTACAGTCTATGCCATGTAACAGGCATTGTGCAGCATAGAGTGAAGGATTTTATCTGCCCTGTGACATTTCCATCTCATGCAATTTGTTTTTAGGTCTGTTTATAGTGCAGACATATACCCTTGGCTGTTATGAATCGTGATTGCCTACACAAAAAGAAAAGAAAATGAAAACTGACTAAATCATGTTATTGTGACCAATAACATCATCATTAATAATACTAGATAATTCTAAAGTATACTCTAAAACTTCTAGGAAGAGTACAAATGATGTAAAAATTATTAGAAATTATAATTAAAAAAAAAAGAAACAAAGACTTTTAGATCTATTTCTTATTCTATTACAGACCCAGAAGATTTTGGACAAATCTTTTTAAGATTGGCTATGGTCTGAAAGTGAGACTAAGAAAAAGAAATAACTCAATTGTTTTATTGAACTCTGTCATCTCTAACATCTGATGAAAACACAGCCTTTTAGGGTTAGGAAAGGAAATGAATATTCGTCTTGTCACTCCTTAATGGACCTCTGTTCCTGTGCATGTGGGTCTGGATAAAATAGATTTGAATGTCCCTGTGTACCATTATAGAGATCAAACTTTGTTTTTCAATGTAAAATACATTTAACTGACTCCTACTAGTATTAAAAACCAGTAATTTTAAAGCTGTAACATATATAAGGAGGTTATGAATTTGGTAATCCAAGTATACTATAGCTACTTAGAATTTGCTATACATAATGCAAAACCATAAGAATTGTATTTACTTAACAAATCCAAAATGTGAACTTGAACATACAGCACACTTAATTACTTCATTTTCCTGAATGTAAAAGGCAGACAAGGCCATTGTGATTACTTTTCTGATATGTGGAATGTAACCATCAATTCTTGCCCCGTAACTAGTTAATAAATAAAAGTGTGAAAAAAAAGACATTTATCTTCATTCAAGCTTGCTGGTTCCACCCTAAGTGGAGACTACTTTGAGAATTAGGGAAAATGGTATCGTCGTGACCACAGCTAGCTCTAACATATGTTGTGACTGCATAGAGATAGACAAGATATATGTCAAATACGAACAAGAAGACATCATGTATAGTGAAACTCTGTGTATTCTTCAATCTGTTATTCTTGGTTAATCTTCAATCCATCCCTGCAAGTGACTCCACCACCTCTCAGCAAGAGGGAAGGATGGCGGCTGTCATTAGATTTATGACTTTAGATAATTTTTCCAGATGGTTCGCAGTAAGCTGAACAAAAATTCTTGCAGTACAGCTGAATAGCTGAATGGGAGAACCACACAGACATGCTGAGATCACTCCAAAGGAGCAAGTTTCAGAACTAGTAGAGCCAGAGTGATAATCATGATAAATTAACTGCATGTGAGTTTGGCTACTGCTTCAAGGGCCAATTATGTCATGGTATAACAGTTTGGGACAAAGAACAATCCACAGAAAGTCAAGTTTCAAGTCTGAATTGAAACTTTTGAATTTTAGAACATGGAAATTAAATTTCTATGACTCTTTAGTTCTGTGTTCTTAAGGTATGCTCTCTGTTTTTTATTGGCTTGTTTATTTTCTTCTTTAGCACTGAAAGTAGTAATTGAGTACTGTAGATATTCCCCAGTGCTAAAATTAACTCTGGTATTTGCTATTCCTTTCTCATGGACAACTAGAATTTGCAATTTCTTCGTTGTCTGATGTAAAACAAGTAGATTTACATAAATTACATGCCAGTTCTGTTTGGAAAACATAACATTTTATTTTGTTTGTTTATATAAAGCCTGAGAAAACAGTCGTTTCAGTTTGAGGTATATAGGTGTGTCTTTTAGACTAGCATGAAGAAAAAAAATCCTTTCAAGTAAGATTTCCTGCATTCTTTACCTGTTGTCATTTTAGAGACAATGCGCTGCATTGCTCAGCAGCACCATTGCATGCAGAAAGAGCTGGCAGTAAAAACAAAATACATAAGGTAAAAATGAGACAAAACAGATCTACATCCCAGAGCAGATTGAAGAAGGAGGTAGTAGGCAGGTGGAATACTTCAGAGAGATTACAATCCAGAAAGTAAGAAATGGCTTTAGTGTGATACACTGTCAAAATCCTGTAAAGAAAGATTTTTCAAAGTAAATACAGATTTTAAATATTCTTAGTGTTCTGATCAGTCTAGTTGCTGAGGAACTGTGTTGACAGTGTGGCAGGAAACTAATCAAGTTTATTTTGAAAGCTATTTAAATTTTGAAGAGTAAGCAAATTGTGGTGAGATCTACACTGTGGAGAACACTCTGACTAAATCTATTTGAAGGTATTTCCCCAGCCTTTATTTTAAGAAAGTATTGACTGATGCTTAATTTTGTGCAATCCAGTTCACCTGGAAAGAAGATTGCTTTTCTTCCCAGTCTTAATTCTTTAGATTTTTAAAGCTTTGTTTTTTCAGGTCGAAACCAAATCTAAAAGAAACAAAGAGACTGTGAAGTCAATGAACAAGGTTCCACTTGAAAACAAGAAAAGAAAAAAGTAATTTTTTACTCATCCCAGCTTTTGAATGCCTCTATTGTTCAAGTGCTACTGCAGTTATCACCAGATGCTGAAAAAAGAGAGTTAAAGGGTAAAAAGCCAGTCACAATACACAAAAACCAACAAATGAATAATCAATCAATCAAACAAAAAAAAAGCAAAAAAACCCCAAACCAAACCAAACTGAAAAAAAACCCCTCTCCAGTGATAATTCTGAAATCAAAATCACATACTAGCAAATGATAATTTGATCTTTGGAAATCTATAATAATGCCATTGAGGCATATTTTCTACTGGAATGAACCTGATCCCTTGACACCATTCCTTCAGATATTTATATATATTGATAAGATCCCCCTGAGGCTTCCTTTCTCCAGGTTGAACAGTCCCAGCTCCCTCAGTTTTTCCTGATAGAAGAGAATTTCCAGTCCCTTAATCATCTTCATGCCTGTTTGCTGCAGTCTCTGTACTAAGCCCATATCTGTTTTACACTTGAGAACCAAGAACTGGACCCAGAGGTCCAGATATGGCCTCACCACTGCTGAGCAGAAGGAAACGTTCATCTTCAACCTGCAGTCCCAGACTATGCAGCCTGGGGTACCATCTTTCTTTTCCACACAGGTAAATTGCTGATTGTTTGATTGGGTGCCCAGCAGGGGCCCCAGATCCTTTGCCACAAATCTGCTTCCCAGAATATCAAGCCTCAGAATATACTGGTGCATTGGGTGGCTCCTCTCCAGGTGTAGGAGTTTGCACTTCTTTTTGCTTAATTAAAGGACTTTTCTGCCATCCAAATGGCATTAAATCAACTACACACATCAAGACAAGTTATGAAATCAGAAGAGGGACTTGCACATTCTAAAGCTTGTTATTTGTTTCCAACTATTGTACAAATAGAGTAATAATATCTAAGCCCGTGTGTTTTCACAGAGCCTTGGAAATTAGTTCAATGCTAAATCCACTTTGAGATCTCCCTGTTAAAACTTTTTAATGGTCTTTTCAAATTTCATTTATTTTTCCTCCCTCAACCAAGGCTACAGCTTTTGTTCATGTGTTCCAGCTACTTTTTCTTTGCAATCTTCGTCTCTATGTGACCCTTTAAAGAACAGCTTTTGACTCAAACAAGCTGTGCTTGAATGTATGGCTGTTTAAATAATACATGTCGCCCAGTTTAGTTCAAAGGTACAGGCCTTATCTCACTTGGAATTTTCTGCTGAATTTTGATCCTAAACTTAAATGTGTAATTCCAGCACTTTATTGCTAGCATTTCAGCACTTCCTGTCAGAATAAATGTATCTAATGGAACAAACCATGTAGAAAATAACTTCTAGCATTTTTTTCATTATTGAAACAAATATAAATCATTCCAGTGCTCAGCCCCAAGCAGAGATGATATCTGCTTTTAAAAATAGCTACTTCAAAGAAGTTCAGAACAAATTTGCATAAGCCAGTTGTCAGATTGTTTATGTTTAGCTCAAGGAAAATAAAATTAGTTGTAAAATGTCAAGTAGGGAATTTGTTCATATGATGTCCATGGGGATGAACAACTTCATAACTTGGATTTTAAAGAGAATGGTTCAAAGGACAAATTTCAAAATAATGTTTCCACTCCCTTTAGGGTTAAGTACATAGGCACATCTCAATGGAGTACAAATTTCTTTTGTTTGTTTAAATTTTGCTAATAAGACTTCTCCAGAAGGGGTGCCTGTAATTAGACAGTGGGCTCCTGTGGTGGTGAATGAAACACATAGCAGAGGAAAAGGCTGTGTTTCAAGATGCTGAATTAGAAGCACATATCAGATATGTACCAAGTGAGATTAATTGCAAGTAACAATAAGTCTTTCCTCACCTATTTTTCAAGCATCAGACTCTAGTTTTCTATATTGTAAAATTTCCTTTTTTGATTGAAACTTTTTATTGTCCCATAACAATGCAGACATCCTAAGAGGTTAGAGAGCTTCATATACTGATAAGTCCATGGCATTCCATTCCAGTTGCCCTTAACATAAAAAAGCAGACCTCATTATATTGAATTTATTAGTATAAATCTAAGGACAGAGGGTCAAAAACACGTATCAGTCCTATGTACTGCAAGTTTGCCTTGACCTTTTAATCTCATCTACTGTCAAGACATAAGTCACCTAATGGATTATAGTCTAAATCTATTCTTCAGATGATTCAAAATTTAGATGCAGTGATAAATCAGCTGAAAATCAGTGCAGCATGACATGCAGATGGATGAATTAGAAAGTAATTTATACTTTTGAACAGTCAGTTGCTCTACACAGATTTCCAAAATATTTTAATGAACAATTTAAATTTATTGGCTTAGAAAATTTTTAATACTTTAAAATTTGGTTTATTTTTTAATATAATTTCCCCAAATCTATCCTTCTTCCTTTCCTGTAACTTCTTTCATTTGTTCTTCATTCTGGCAGATTACATTTGAACAAGACAAGATTTGACATATTTTAAAAGTTAAATTCTTGGCAAACCCTTGCAGCTGAATAGGTTCTGTTCTGTATGAGGGGAAGGGAAGGGAAGGGAAGGGAAGGGAAGGGAAGGGAAGGGAAGGGAAGGGAAGGGAAGGGAAGGGAAGGGAAGGGAAGGGAAGGGAAGGGAAGGGAAGGGAAGGGAAGGGAAGGGAAGAAGAAATTTAATTTAGATTGGAAACATAAAAGTCCAGACACTTCTCTGCTAATGCCTATGAAATTCAGAGACGTCTGGACAGGCGTTTGCCTAAAATATTCTATTAGGTAGGATGGACCATATGTTTGCCACTGTTCTGGTGTCGCTTAGGCTATAATTTGCTCTAAGACATCAAAAAAATGTCATATGCTTTCATGAATAAATTGAAATTTCCCTGGAAAACATTTAGGCTGCAGCTTACAACAGAGACTGTCATCCATTTTATTGCTGAACAGAACATTGCTGCAAAAGCTCAGAGAAATATGCATGTGAATATGTATGCATTCTAGGTTTTCTTCAAACCCTCCAGTACACAGGAAAATAGGTATATACTTTCTGTCTTTTACAAAATGGCACACCACTTTTTTCATAACATTCTTTTTATCTGGAATGGGCAAAAGGTGAAAGAAAGTATTCTTTTTTAAAGGACTGTATAATTGTTTTAACACTGGCAACAAGATGATATATTTCAACTAACTTTTGATCAATAGTGAGGAAAAGCATAACTGCCAATGAAATAACTTTAAAATTTATCAGGTGATCTCCAGAAAAGAGATGTGTAAAGATGTGTAGGGAAACTTGGATCTTTTTGTTTACCTAAACAAACTCTTCCTGTTTTTTGATTTTGGTTTTTTTTTTAATCTGTTATGATTGTAAGCATTCTTTTCATAAACTTTTTTCCTCAAGACTAAGTGGAGCTGTTTTGATTTCCTTAATAAAGGCAGTAAGTTCAAACTAGAAATTTAGTTCCTTAACAGCTACAGAATTAGTGTTTTACCTGTTAAACTCAGCCTTTGGAGGCTGAGTTCAAAAATTTGAATAACTTTTGTAAATTATGCAGTCCATGATGTGTATCATAATGTCTCCTCAGGTAATTAAGCTCTTATCATGAGCAAGATGGCAAAATTCAGCAGTATTAAACATAATCATTGTATTATTTATCTCTTGTAGACACATACAGTCACTAAGTATCGTTTATGTTATAAAAATAATTTTTCTTTCAGTTCAATAATATATAAAACTTGAAGTTGCAAAATCATTCATATTTTTAGGATTTTTATTGCTGCGCCAAGAGATTCTCCACAGAATCTCTTTTTCCAGTCCTGCTGCTGCTCATAATCTGTGGATTTCATGTAGATTTACGCAAGTAAAATACTAGAGACACAGTTCATAAACTACTAATGTAGCAAAGCACAAAAGGAGGACTTTTGAAAGTCTCTGGTTTGTGCTTGCAGAAAAGATCAGGGCAATGTGATAGACACTGTGAGAGCTAGTAACTGTCTTTCTGGGAAAAAACATTGGAAGTGGCCCTGGATAAATGCAAAAGGCAAGTTATACATGACAGCTTCATAGCAAGACAAAATTACTGTAGGATGAAAAGTAAAACACAAAGGTAGAAGGTAAATGATAATGAAAGGATTCATATCAATATTATTTTAAATAAGATCAACCAATAATGGTCAAAGAACAAACAACCAAACTCACCCATCAGTCAAAATTAGACTGTAGTTGTAACCCAGGGCAACATTACATTTCTGTTTATGTCTGCCAACATCCAGATGGATCTTCATTTTGCAGCTGTCAGTGATGCCTTACAGTGGTAAATGAAGACTAGTATGTTAAATTGGAAGTGCAGAAAACTGCAATGTTTAAAACCAAATTAATAAATAATGATAGCCTTAATAATTGTCTTTTGTGTAAAATCTGTAGCTTAGAGTTGCAATGATAAGCCTCCTTTTTTTCCAATAGTTGTAGATTGAAAGCATATCAACTAAACATTAGCACTGTTATTTTTTGTAAATTACACATTTTCCTTCCCTTAATTTGCATCTAATGCTAACTCCTTGATACATCTTCAAATTTGGCAGTTTTTCAGACATCTAAAGGTTATCACTGGCCTTCTTGAAATAAAGGACATCTTTACACCTCATAAGTGTGTGTTACCCAAGACCATGAAAGTCTATCATGTGATGTGCTAATGGCTGCTCTTGAAGGCAGACCCATTTATGCACAATGGTGAAGGGAGTCCTTAGGATGGAATATATTTTGTCAGCTGTCAAGCTCAAAATCATAGGGTTGCTTGCATATTGATATAAAAGGCCAAAGGTGAATCTTGAGTGTTGGTTTATTGGCTTTTATAAGACTTTACAAGGCAAGGACTGCTGGGGTATGACTGATCACTGCTTTTGAGTCTCAGTTATTCATCATAGGATATTAACTTCTCCTAATTACTTAGGGGTTACAGTGTTTCCTTTAAGGCATGATGTCAGTTATTGCTTCTTGGCTCAGTGACAGTACTGAGAGCTGATATATAAATTTAACTAAGAATTTCATTTAATCTGAAATGTTTTATCCAAGACCACATCTGGATCACTATGGTGTTTTTGGGCTCCTGAGTACAAGTGAGACAAGGACATACTGCAAAAGCCTACCTAAAGGCCAGATAAAGACTTTGAGTATTGTTATGGTTTGTTCTATGTTTGTTCAGTTTTCCCCTCAGTTGTTGTGTTAATGGTTCTGTCTGAAAGTTCCGATACATGTCAATCTCTGTACCCCTCCCACGTTGTCATGGTTTCCCCAATGTATCTCGCGTGTTCCCCTCCCCTGGCTGCCTGCCTGTCACCCAGCACCCCTGCCTCTTTTTCCAGAAGCTTCTGGCTGGGGTGTTGGGTGATTGGTTCAGGGGCCAGGGCCCCACCCGCAACTGTCTCCCGTTGGCTCCTCACCACTGTCAGTCTTCAGTGTAACTTCTGTACCCCTCTCCTGATTTGTTGTTCTAAACCCCACCCGCTCCCTATATAACCTGAGGCTTTTCCCTGCCTCAGGGCTCCGACTTCAGCTCCCCGACCCGGCACCTTCCCTTCCAATAAAATCTCCCTTTCCAAGAAGCCGTGAGTCACCCTTTCTTCAGCGCCCTGCAGCATTGGAGTTCTCTACCTGCGGCCACTCGCCCTCAAGCACAACACCGCTTGGGCACAGGGCCTGGATCTCGCGTCTAGGCAGTGCTCGATTGGCTGGAGGCTGGCTGGACTACTACCTCTCTAGCCTGGGCGTTTTCTGTTTCCCGGCCACCGCTCCAGTTCTGGCGCCCAATGTGAGGCCCCTCTCCAGATAGCTCCTGACCAGTGTTGGGGTCAGTGGAGCTCAGAAGACCATCGGCGCGCGGACCCCACGGGCAGGATTTTAAAATCCCCTGGACGCAGGACTACCCTGTGGTCGAGCAGACCTCGTTTCCGAGGCAGCGCTCCCCGGGGACCCCAGACGGCAGCTCCAGCACCCGGAGTCGTCCCTGCTGCAGGACCTTCTCCGCCCCGGTTTTTCGTTTGCTGCCCCCCGGACTTGGTGAGTGTTTTGTCGCTCTCCCTGTCGCCTTTCTTTTCCCCCCGGTGTTTCGTCACCATCCCCTTAGTATCCCCCCGTCGCCTTTCTTTTCCCCCCGGTGTTTCGTCACCATCCCCTTAGTATCTAGACGGGGGCCTCCTTTTTGTTTTCCTTAGCTGGTGCGGAGAGGGCTTAGCTGCGGCTGCTGACTTGTAACATCTCCTAGAGCTATGGGTGCGAAGCTCTCGGCAGCCCAGAAAGGGCTCTATTTCCAAGTTGCGGGTGTCCTTGTTGGGGGGGGTTGTTCGTTTAATAAAAAAGAAGTTAAAAAATTAATCAAGTGGATCTCCTCTGAGTTCCCCGAGGTCTCCCCTGCTTTAATCAAAGATCCTGCCTTTTGGCGGAGAGTCACTAAGAGACTCTTGGAGTTGGTTAGGTCAGGGGACGCCTCGCTCTCCCAATTGGCATTTTTAGCATCTCAAGTTAAAAGCATTTTGAGAGCGAAAGGGGACTCAGAGAGACCAAGAGTTACTTTTAGTTGTCACCACGGTTCAAGTTCTGCTCCCTCTACCCCTAACCCTCCTTCCCGTCCCCACAGAAATAGATCAGGGATTCTGAAGGGTGCAGCCCGCCCTTCCAGCCAGGCGCAGGGTGCCCAGCCGTCCCCTGGCCCCCTTCAGAATCCCCCGTCTCCCTGCCCTCGGAGTCCTGGCCAGACTCCTAGGGGTTCCTCACCCTCCCCTGTTTCCCCTGTTCCCGTCCCGAAATCCCCAGTTTCTAAACCCCCTGGTTCGAAATCCCCAGTTGCAAAGTCCCCGGTTTACCCTCGGTTGCCTCCAGCCATTCAAAATGGCTCCCAGGGAGCTCAAGATGGAGGCGACCGCATGGCCGAGTTGGCGGGAAAACCCCCTCCTTCTTCCCAGAACCCTTTCCTGCCAAATCCCAACCCTTTCCTGCCACTCAGCCACTCCCCATGCCCCGCCCTTTCGTCCTGCCCTTTTTCCAGTCCCTCCTCTTTCCCAAACCCCTCCCTTTCCTCAGTACCTCCCACTCCTCCTCCCACCTACCCACCCATCTCTCCTCCCCCGTTTCCCACCGTAGCTCCTCCCTTAGTCCCTCCCAGACCACCTCCCATGGCTCCACCCCCTGTTGCTCCACCCCCTGTCGATCATCGTGCCCTACCCCTTGACTCCGCCTCCTGGGAGGGTCCCTCAACATCGGACCTCCCTGCCCAGGTTCCCAGTCACGCCCCTGCCTCCCTCTCTTCCGGTTCCCACGCTCCTCCTTCCGGTTCCCACGCTTCGGGGTCTGGGGGGCGGGAGCGGGTCGAGAACCGGGGACTGGGGCCTGCTGCCATACCATCCGCAGCCCTGGTCGTTTACCACCCTGAGGGGGATGGTGGGGTGCGTCAACAGTGGGTCCCCCTCAACCACTCCCAGATTAAAGAGCTGGTCAAGGCACAAAAGGAGTACGGTCGGGACAGTGAGTATTTCCAGGGAGTGTTGCAGGCGACACTCTCTGAGGCCGATGTCACCCCCTATGATATCCGGCGCCTCTTCAAGTGCCTGCTCAATCCCAGCGAGCGGGCCTTGTGGGAGGCAGCCTGGAAGAGGGGAGTGACAGAGGCTCTCCCAGGCCTGTAGGGTCAGCCCCATACTGGGGTAGACCTCATGGGAAATGTCCTGGCCGTCGACCAGCTCTTGGGGACCGGGAGCTGGGCAGATGGGTACTCGCAGGCGAGTACCATACCCCGGGAGGCACTCCAGGAGTCAGCCCGAGCAGCAGAGAAGGCCTTCCTGGTGCTGCCGGGGGCGGCCCCTCTCCTCCCTTTTGCCAAGATTTTCCAGGGTGCAGAGGAACCGTTCCTCGATTTTGTGGAAAAATTGAGAAAAGCGGTCGAGCAGCAGGTGGAGAACAAGGTGGCCCGGGAACACATCATCAAGGAAGTGGCAGCATCTAACTGCAACACCGCCTGCCGCGATGCCATTCTTAGTCTCCCGGTGCACCCGTCCCCCTCGCTGCACGACCTGCTCGAGGTCTGTGCCCGGAAGGTCCGGACCGTACCACCTAGAGAGGGAGAGAGGAGGAGAACACCACTGCCCCGAGTCAGCGCCGCCACAGAGCCAGCGGAAGATGCCTTCGTCGGAGCTGCCGGACGTTCATCTGCTCCTGGATTCTCTGCTGCTACCTCTCCATGTCATCTATGCGGCAAGCTCGGGCACTGGATGCCCGACTGCCTGCTGAGGCTGGAGTTCCACGAATTTAAGAGGGGGCAGGGGCAAAAGGGGGCAGTCCCGCCAAAAAACTAACATCGCAGCGCAGTTCCCCCCTGCGCAAGGACAAAAATAAGGCGGGACAAATAACATCACACAGGGAGGGGAGGAATCAGGGACCGCTGTCCGCCGAATGTGACAATTTTAAACCGGATTTGACCTCTACTTATGTTCCCAAGCCAACACCGACACTAACCACCTTTTCTGCCTTTGGACCCTTCAGGTTGCAGCTGACGGAGCCCCTCCATCTTAAAGACTCCGATTTTCGACTCGTGTCAGTAGACCCGGAGTGCCCAGGTAACTGGGGGCGGATAAGGTGTAAGTACGTCGTTGTCGGGGACACAAAACACACACCACACGAGGTGAACATAATCCCGGGTCTCCTACCATCGGACCCGGGACAGTTCGCTGTGGGGCTGCACTGTGTCCAACCCCCCATCTTCCTGCCCAAAGGACAGGTGATCGCGCAAGCGATCCCTGTCCCCGAGATGACGTGGGCCATTGGGCATCCGCCAGCGGAAATCACAAATCCAACGGTCGCATGGGCCTAAGTCCTAGGGCGGGAAAGACCCCATCTCAACTGTTACATCTCAAAGGGGGGAGAGGGAAAGCCCCTTCAGGGCTTGTTGGACACCGGGGCAGATGTGACGATTATTCCCTCCCAGGAATGGCCGTCACATTGGGAATTGCAAAACGCGCCAGGGCACGTTCGTGGTGTAGGGGGCTTGCAATTGGCCAGACAATCAAAGAGCGTTGTACAAATTACGGGGCCGGATGGGCAATTGGCTTCTGTGCGCCCATTCGTTTTAGATTATGCGGAACCCCTGTGAGGGAGAGACCTCTTGGCCCAATGGGGAGCCCGAATTGACCTCCCAGTGACTCCCCAGGTTTATTCGGGCAGCGGCCGCTGATGAGCGCCCTACCTGGAAACTGAATTGGAGATCAGATAAACCAGTACAGGTAGTGCAGTGGCCGCTCAACAAACAGAAATTGGCGATGCTCAACGAGCTTGTTAAGGAGCAGTTACTTAAGGGCAACCTGGTGGAGACCACGTCCCCGTGGAACTCCCCAGTGTTTGTCATCAAAAAGCCCAATAAAGACAAGTGGCGGCTCCTTCACAACCTCCGCCAAATTAATAATATCATCGAAGATATGGGGCCTCTCCAACCAGGGATGCCGTCCCCTACAATGCTCCCCCAAAATTGGAATTTGGCTGTTATTGATATAAAGGATTGTTTTTTCCAAATTCCTCTACACCCGGACGATGCCCCGCGTTTCGCCTTCACGGTCCCCTCCATCAACCGTGAAGCCCCAAGTAAGCATTACCATTGGCGGGTCCTTCCACAGGGCATGAAGAACAGCCCAGTGATCTGCCAATGGTATGTCGCTTCCTTGCTGTCCCCGATACGTGCAGCCACTAAAGACACAATTATATATCACTACATGGATGATATATTGGTGTGTGCTCCGACCGGCAACCTACTTACCCACGCGCTTGACTTGACAACCGATGCGTTGATTGGTGCAGGGTTCGAGCTTCAGCATGAAAAGATTCAACGGATGCCACCCTGGAAGTACCTGGGTCTTGAAATAACAGAGCGGACCGTTGTTCCGCAGAAATTGGCTATTAGAACCAACATCAAAAACCTGGCAGATGTCCACCAACTGTGTGGGTCTTTGAACTGGGTAAGGCCTTGGCTAGGCATCCCAACTGAAGACCTAGCCCCCCTTTTCAATTTATTGAAAGGGGGAGAGGAGCTTAGTTCTCCAAGGTCCCTTACTCCAGAGGCCCAGGCAGCGCTGGAGAAAATCCAAAATTCTATCTCGGCCAGGCAGGCCCACAGATGCCATCCGGGTCTGCCATTTAAATTCGTTATTTTGGGTAAACTGCCACACCTCCATGGGGTGATTTTTCAATGGGACACTACCATCAAAGGCAAGGACCGGGGCTCGGGGGACCCCCTCTTAATCATAGAGTGGGTGTTCCTCAGCCATCACAGGTCCAAGAGGATGACACAGCCCGCCAAGCTGGTGGCAGAACTGATCTGAAAAGCCAGATCACGGATCAGAGAGCTGGCAGGTGTGGACTTTGAATGCATTCACATTCCGTTAAAATTCGATTCGGGTCATCTAAAAAGAAAAATGCTTGATCACCTCCTGGAAACCAATGAAATGCTTCAATTCGCTTTGGATAGCTACACCGGCCAAATTGCAGTTGATCGGCCGGCCCATAAATTATTTAATCAAGAATTCACTTTATCTATCAACTCGGTTCAAAGTAGAACCCCTTTGAAGGCTTTGACAGTTTTCACAGACGCGTCTGGAGCATCCCACATGACTTGGAAGGATCCTCGGACTCAGTGGTGGGAGGCCGATATCACTGAGGTAGAAGGATCACCTCAGATTGCTGAGTTAGACGCAGTTGTCAGAGCCTTTGAGAGGTTCTCGGAGCCGTTCAATCTTGTCACAGATTCGGCTTATGTAGCAGGTGTAGTGTCCAGAACTGAGAATGCCATCTTACAGGAGGTATCAAACATTCCTTTGTTTAATTTGCTCTCAAAGCTCGTGCATTTAATCTCCCACCGAGAGCAACCATACTATGTGATGCACGTCAGGTCTCACACCGATTTGCCGGGGTTCATTGCGGAGGGCAACAGGCGTGCTGACGCCCTTGCTGCTCCAGTTCAAGCTGCCCCTCTCCCTGATCTGTTCGGTCAGGCAAAGATCAGCCACCAGCGATTCCATCAAAACGCCCCTGGCCTTGTTCGTCAGTTCCATCTAACCCGCGAACAGGCCAAGGCGATCGTGGCTACATGTCCCCATTGCCAGTCCCATCAGCTCCCGACGATACCTTTGGGAGCTAACCCCCGAGGATTATCTAGTTGTAAGGTGTGGCAGATGGATGTCACCCATTTTCCACCTTTTGGCCGCCTTCAGTACGTTCCTGTTTCTGTGGACACTTTCTCTGGCGCAGTCTACGCCTCTGCCCACACAGGGGAAAGGGCAGCGGATTGCAAGAAGCATCTGCTTCAAGCGTTCGCTGTCCTGGGCATCCCCAAGGTTCTCAAAACAGACAATGGCCCAGCGTACAAGTCCAGGGAGCTGCGAAGCTTCCTGCAGCAATGGGGAATAGAACATAAGACCGGCATCCCCTATTCCCCGACAGGCCAAGCCGTGGTGGAAAGGACCCACCAGAGCCTCAAAAGAGTTTTAGAACAACAACGTGTGGCTGTGAAGGTGGAGTCCCCCCATATCCATCTCGCGAGGGCACTTTATACCATCAACTTTCTAAATTGCTCTTTCGAGAATCTGAACCCGCCTATAGTGCGACATTTCGGGCGACACGAGCAGCTGCAGCTCAGGGCCAGGCCTCCTGTCCTCATTAAGGATCCGGAGACCTGGAAAACGGAAGGGCCTTTCGACCTCGTGACTTGGGGAAGGGGATACGCTTGTGTGTCCACCCCCTCAGGTCCGAGGTGGATCCCGGCCAAGTGGGTCAAGCCCTTCCGCCCTGGGAAGACTCCAGGGGCAGAAAACGTGGGGCAGGTCACTGAAGCGTGTTGGCGGCAGCGGCGGAAACCCTAGGGGATGGAGCCACCCCTAACCTGAATCCCTCCCTGCTTTGGGCAGAACCAAGTTTAAGCTCTTTTCTTATGTCTCTCCCTCTTGTTCGTTTTAGTTGCTTCCTCATCGATATGGACCTGCCCCGCCTTTTCATCGCCCTGACAGCCATCCTCGTTGGGTCGCACCTTCCTCCAGCAGACCCTTGGATCATCCCCCAGCCAAAGGCCAACGTATGGCGAACCCTCGCGAGCGCCCTTGGCCAAGAACATATATGCCTCAACCTGGCGTCAGCAGAGGGCCCAATGTCGACCTGCCTCGTGGGGATCCCTCTCCCTCCCATTCAAATTCCCTACCCTGTTGGCCCTCCACTTATTGCCCTAACCGCCAAACCCATCCATTCTTCAGTTGACCCCAGGTTCGTTTGGAGGGATGCAATTAAGAACTTAGCTCCCCTAGACACGGAACCTTCACAACTTGAGTTGCTCGGCTCCTCCAACGCCTCTTTTTGCTTTCAGTTCGTTTACTCCCCGGTCCCCGGAGACAAACGATTCGAATTCATGAGGCAGTTCAAAGACGAATATACCGCCGGCTTGTGGTGTAACTCAGTTTTACATATCTACAGCCCGTCCACCTACACCGGACAGCCACTGTCTCTGCCCCGGGGAATCTTTTTCATTTGCGGAGACCGAGCGTGGGCAGGCATCCCTTCTCACCTGGTTGGAGGTCCTTGTACCATAGGGCGGCTGACGCTGCTCACACCCAACAACATGCAAATTCAGGATTGGAAAATAAAGAGGGCACAATCTAATTCGACCTGCACTAAAAGAGATCTCAAAGATCTCGACCCAGATTGTGACTCTGAAATTATTCATTGGTCCAAACCTAAAAGTGTGGCTGTCACCCTGTTTTTGCCCTGGGTATCAATAGCCAAGTCTCTAGGTGAATTGGTCCACCTGGAGTGTTGGGTTGCGAAGCAAGCAAATTTGACATCAGCTACACTGTCAGACCTCCTAGCAGACGAGGAAACTACGAGGAAGGCGACCCTCCAAAACAGGGCAGCAATTGATTTCTTGCTGCTCCTGCACAACCATCATTGTGAGGAGTTTGAGGGCCTCTGTTGCATGAATTTAACATCACGGGCCGAGGACGCGAGGGTGGCCATCGATAAGATGAGAGGCCTCGTGCACGACATCAAGCACCAAACATCGGACTGGCTGGGGGACCTTTTCCAAAGATGGGGATTGTCGGGCTGGGCAGGCTCCATTTTGAAGACTGTTTTTACCATCCTTTTAGTTTTGTTTGTAGTTCTACTAGCCTGCTCTATTGTCTGGGGGCTGGTAAAAAAACTTATAGCACAAACTATCAGCACTCCCGAAATCAACCGCGTGGAAGTCCAAGGACAAATGAGCAAGGACTGGGACTCCGCCTCCTCGGAGCATTCAGACTCTGAGGACTTCTGCCCAGACCCCTGTGACGTAGAGCAGGGCCAGACATCAGTTTAGTTGTGTTGTGTCCTTGCCGTTCTTTTTCTTTTTTAAACAAAAAAGGGGGAGATGTTGTGGTTTGTTCTATGTTTGTTCAGTTTTCCCCTCAGTTGTTGTGTTAATGGTTCTGTCTGAAAGTTCCGATACATGTCAATCTCTGTACCCCTCCCACGTTGTCATGGTTTCCCCAATGTATCTCGCGTGTTCCCCTCCCCTGGCCGCCTGCCTGTCACCCAGCACCCCTGCCTCTTTTTCCAGAAGCTTCTGGCTGGGGTGTTGGGTGATTGGTTCAGGGGCCAGGGCCCCACCCGCAACTGTCTCCCGTTGGCTCCTCACCACTGTCAGTCTTCAATGTAACTTCTGTACCCCTCTCCTGATTTGTTGTTCTAAACCCCACCCGCTCCCTATATAACCTGAGGCTTTTCCCTGCCTCAGGGCTCTGACTTCAGCTCCCCGACCCGGCACCTTCCCTTCCAATAAAATCTCCCTTTCCAAGAAGCCGTGAGTCACCCTTTCTTCAGCGCCCTGCAGCATTGGAGTTCTCTACCTGCGGCCACTCGCCCTCAAGCACAACACCGCTTGGGCACAGGGCCTGGATCTCGCGTCTAGGCAGTGCTCGATTGGCTGGAAGCTGGCTGGACTACTACCTCTCTAGCCTGGGTGTTTTCTATCTCCCGGCCACCGCTCCAGAGTATCTGTCACACAGCTTAATGTTGAGAGAGCTGGGCTTGTTCAGCGTGAAGAAGAGAAGGACAAGGCACAAATAAGCAATCTCTATAAGTACCTCATCAAGGAAAGTAAAGAGGATGGAGCCAGGATTTTTTAAGTGATGTTCAGCACATAAACAAGAGTCATTGGGTGTAAGAGCCATAACAAGAGATGCAGGATGACAAGAGGCTGTTCAAAAAGCAGTTTATTGCATCCAGGATTTTACAACAGTCCAGGGTGGTGGGTGACAGAGTCTGTGCCTATAGCTGTCAACTCCAGTTGTAGACAAGCCTGAAGACCCTTTAGTTTTGGTTACAGTGCATTATATACTTTGCTGGGCATCTTAATACATAAGAACCAGTCCATACCTTTACTTTTACCTATAGCCTATCATAAGTACTATAATTACCATATTTATGTTACTATTCTCCAATCACTAAAAGTTAGTATGTTACAGTTTAAGCTATAAGCTGTTCTTTGGTTTTCTTGCAGTGGAAAATTCAGGGACCTTTTTTCTATTTGCAACATCAACAATCTTGTTTGCCTGTGGAATCTTTCTGCTTGGTAAAAGATTCTTCTGTTTGAGGTGGGTTTATCCTTGCTCTAAGTCATAAAAAACGCTTCTAAATAACATATCCTTTGCCTTCTTAGTTATCCAGTAAGACTGGCTCAGCAATTCTTTTCTTCTATATCAAAACTTGATTTCACTTCTATTCCTTCTTCATATTCTACATTCAGAAATCTTTCTGCCAAGTGCACATATCTGTGAAACTTTCTTGTCAAACCTTCATCCATCCCAACTGGCCACAAGCTGAAATACAAGAAATTCTGCTTAAATGTAAGAGAATTCTTTTCCACTGTTAGAATGGCTAAATACTGAAATTTTTCATCCAAAGAGGTTGTGGAGTCTCCATCCTTGGACACATCCAAAACTGGACAATGTCCTAAGTAAACTTTGTACTTGGCTTTCCTTGAGCAGGCCATTGGATGATTGGGTGATTTCCAGCAGTCCTATCCAATTGCAGCAATACAGTGATTCTGCGAATGTGTGAAGCATTTTGTGAGTTTATTCTTTTGCAAAATGGACTAAGAAATACCAAACTAAGCAGTAACTTTCTGTAGACGTTGGTGTCCATTGCGAAAAGCAAAGAATACATTATTAGTGTTCATCTCCTGATTTCCATATCCTACTCTCAGAGGTACATAGTCATCTGAAATATGAGTACAGCCAAAATCAGAAGGCTGGCTTCTGATCAATCAAAAGTAAAGACTTTTGTATGTGTTTTCCCAACATTTCATGTGATAATTCTAAAGCTTTTGCAGGAGCAAGCAGATATTTTTAGCAAGTTTTTCTTAGCCCTTCCTGCTGAATTTTTTCTTTTTGTAAAAAAGTTTCACAATTGTTTGTCTTAAGACAAACTAAGAATGATGGTAATAAAAATGTAATCTATAGAATAGCTTTGATTTAGAGTGTCAGGAACAGAAGAAACTGGATTCCATTCCTTATCCAGGAAAAAATGAAAGGTCTAACAGGTCTCTAATTGCTCAGCTTCCTGTGGTACTTTGAAAATTTAGATATATGATCATCAGGACACTTAAGTGTAAAACAAATTCTTAAAGGCATGTTCCTTTGCTAAATGGCATAATCTTCCAGAAATTAATATTTGACTTAGTCAGAAGATGCAGTTTCATTTTTCTTCCTACTGAGATTCTGAATTAATTGTGTAAAGTGAATTTGCAAAACCACGTCCTGTGTAGGATGTCTTACTTTAAAATTACTTTAGAAGTTAATAAATAATAATAAAAAATATTCCACCAGAGTGTAGGGAGCTTTACTTCATAGTAGTTTATACATATTTGTCTCTCATGCTAGTGGAGAAAAAGAAGGCATTTGTGAGGTTATTATCTGTAGATTTTTAGATATTTACTCTAGAATAGCATTAATAATAGCCTGAAACTGGCACGTTCTCTCCTGTGGTGATAAAACATAGGTTTTCTTGCTTAGTGGTATACATGTAGAAATTCATATTTGGGGGGGTAAATTTGACTTAGAATTTACAAATCAAAACCAGTTTTCACTATCAAATGTACTGGAAAGAGCTTGCTCATTCTATGGAAATGATGTAGACACTTCTCATTATTTTTTTTTTCAACTCACTTGTCTAGTCTACAATGTAATATTTCAATACTCAGATGGACAGAAAGAGTGTATGAACCATAACATCATTATTTTCTGTCTTTGAGATTTCTGGATAAATCCCTAGTGCACTGTATGATTGCTGAATATGCTACTCATAAGTTCAGTTTCAGTACTGGTCCTTAGCGACTGAGAGAAGTCTTATTTTAAATATACGATAGATACACAGAAAAATTCCATTAATACATAATTATGCACAAAATTTTAAAAATTATTTTATGGCTGTGAAATCATCCAAGACAAATCTGTGTGCTGCACCAGTGTTCCAACAGTGAAATCTCATTCTTAGTTTATTTCAATGTGAAATTAGTTTTGAGTGATATTCTTTTGGTAGGAACGGATACTGATTTGGTATATGCAGCAAATACTGAAAATCACTTGCGAAAAAGGGAGTCTTTTACATCTTCTGCTATGATAAGGACAGAGAAATTTTACAGCTTCATGTCAGTTCTTTTCAAATAAAATCCTGAAACAGAAGATAGTTCTGCAGAGGAAAACTCAAGTGGATTCAGAAAGCAACATAATCACAAAATCAAGAAAGTGTGAATCTGGCTGCCAAGAATCAGAAAAAATTACAGGCTAAGGAGGAAGAAATTGGCTTTTTTTTCATTTCTTTTTTATTACTATTATTTTATGGATCATTAAACCATTACACTTTTATTTCCCCCCCAAGGGAAAAAAAATAATCAGTTTAGATATCTTCAATTTCTATAGAAACAAAGACTCATGTTTGAGGTGCTGGACTAGTAAACTATTTGAGAGTGGAATAAAAGACAGAAAAAGTAAATATTCATTTAACGTAACATTTCCAAGGACTGAGATTAATCAAAAAGCCCTGGGATGTGTAAAATAAAAGATTTTCTGCAGTTTGTGCTGCAAATTTCTAATGAATTGGTTCTAGAGATTTTGGTAAGAAATTAAAAATGTTCAAATTGCAATCACTATATATGCTACTGCTCCCCAACCTCCCCATCATATTTTATTCATGATGTCACCTCCAAAACTAGTAACTGTGAGCTGGCAATGTGTAAGCTAACAGTATGTTTTCCATTGTAAAGGAAGTAATGTCACAGAAATATAAATAGAGTAGAGGATCTGAATGGGGATAAGAAGGCAGTCTATCTTTTGATAAATTTTGAAAAAGTGGTGACAGATAATCTTAACACGAATATCTAGTGCAGTGTTGTGGCAGAGAAAGAGAATTTATTTGTTCTATTTTTTTTCTTGTTTTAAAAATAAGTGGGAAAATTTAATAGGAGCAAGAAAAGTTATAATGCTAGTGTAATATCTAATTTATTTGAATCCTATAATTCAGCTGATGACACTGAAGAAAGGATGTTGAAACAGTTAAAAAGGTTTCAGAGATGAGCAGTGTAAGTGATTAGGCATAGGAAAATGTGCCTTAAGAGATACTGTGTCAAAACTCAATTTGACTACTGAATAGGTCATAACCAGAGGGATATGATGACATCAATTAAGTACCTGTATGGATGTCAGAGTCTGAGTAAACTGAAGTTGACCATAAATTTAGACAGTACTGTTTCTACTGTATCTTTGTCTTAAATGTCATTTACTTAAAAAAAGGGAAGAAAATTAAACTCTCTTTCCCTGGATGAGGTAGTCATTTAAAAAAAATATCATAAATTACTGAATAGCTATTTTGAAAGTGAAGAAGGGTATGATTTTGCCAGTGCTGAAAAATTTTTCCAGAAATTTTCCTAAGAGTTGGATTTGCAGCTGTGATATTTATTCAGCCATTTAAAAACTAAAGTGATTATTTAACAAGTTAAAACCAAAAATTAGAGATCAGAATTTTTCCTCTGAGAAAAACAAACTAAACAAAAAATCCGAACTAAAACTCATACCAGAGCAATACAAAAACTGTAAGAAAATACAGAACACAAGAAAGATCCTGAAAAGATTTTGCATTACTTCACAAAAATTGAGTCCAATGTAACAGGAAAAATGAGGAAGAAAATTATCTCAAAGTGTTATTTATGTTGCTGAGTTTTGGAGAAATAATTTAATTTCTAGAAATTCATCCAAGGTGAAGCTTAGCTTTGCTTTTGCAACACAACTTTTCTAGCCTTATGCATTCTAACTTTGAACAGAAGGTCTGAAAGAAGTGACCCTGATGCAACTGGGGAGTTCAGCAAGGACTCCCTGGTCACAGAGATAATTCTCAGGGAATGTTCCTGGCGAGAGGCAGTGCCAGTGGAGATAGAGATGGCTGTTGGACACAAATCTGTCACCACAATATCTTAGTAAGTAAGTGTGAAAATTCAATGTCAACACCTTGTGTTTGAAAACTAATTCTCAAGCAGGCAGGTAGTACAAAGATTAGGGAATGATTTTGTTCCTGCCTATGAAGAAGAAGTCTTCCTTGTGCATAAAATAAAGAAATATAACCGTTTCAAAGGCTGGAAATTAAACATAACCATATAGGGCTACTGATAATATGTGTTAGCAGGGGTGATAAATAATCTTTGAAACAATTCCCAGTTGCTACAGGATATTCTTGATGACTAAATTTTAATCAGGGAGTTGTGTATATCTAGAAGTTAAGCTTTTTAACACTCGGGCTAGTGGAGTAAAGCAAATTGCAAGAATAATTATGGCCATGAATCCTATGCTACTCTTCTGCTTCGTCTGTGCTGATACTGCAGTCCATTCGGAGCCAAATCACTCAAGATGCCGCGTCCAATTTGTGCAAATTCTGATGGAAAGACTAGATAATTGACATTTGAACTTTTAAGTGAAAATGTGGCTCACCTATTTTCTCAAGTAAGAGTATTCTCAAAAAAGTATTGAGACAACAATTTTGAACATTTGAGCTACTATGAACTGATAAGTAATAGTCTGCTTTCCTCATTATTATTTCCTGTAACAATCAAATGACCCGTGTATTATCCTCCTGTACAAAATTTCAGTAGGGAAAATAATCATTAGATATACTGCTCGCATAAAGAACAAAGTTATTTTTTCATTTGAAGTCTATTATAATATGATTTGACAGTGACTTCTGGCACTGGTGAAATAATCTCTGGGTATTGCTTGCCTCTCTTTTTTTTTTTTTAATATTACTTGCGATGTTTTAAAAACTGAAGTTGTTGCCATTCCAGTAACTTTAGTAATAGAGTTTGATGTATATTTTAATGCTCATGCTTACCAAATACAAGGAATTTTGTAGTATGCAACTGATTTTAAGAGTACGACAGTGTAAACACAAACTTGTCATGAGCTTTTGACACCAAAAAGTTAAATAGATTTCTCAGCATGATTCCACAGTAATTCTGAACACCCCTCTTCCTCCATCTGCCCTGCAGTTTTATTGCTGAGTATGATATATGTTGTGGAGTATCCTTTCGGTCAGTTTAGGTCAGCTGTCCCAGTTGTGTACTCTGCAAATTCTTGTGTGTCTTCAGCCAACTCACTCTCAGGGCAGTGTGAGAAGCAGAAAAGACTTTTGGGCTGTGCTAGCACTGTTC
Organism: Molothrus aeneus; assembly: GCF_037042795.1. Taxonomy (NCBI): domain Eukaryota; kingdom Metazoa; phylum Chordata; class Aves; order Passeriformes; family Icteridae; genus Molothrus; species Molothrus aeneus. The sequence goes on from NC_089648.1 coordinate 105,041,916, forward strand.
AGCAGCAGCAGCTAAAAAATTAATGTGTTATCAACACTGTTTTGGTCACAAAAGCACAACATAACACCATACAAGCTGCTAAAAAAAACAAAAAAAAAAACTCTATCCCCATCAAAATTGTCATATTTAGTGAGTCAGAATCATCAGAACAAAATTTCCTTCAGCTCTGTCAATATAATGCAAAGTTTTTATATCTTTATGCTGATGTATGTAGACTTATATCTCTAGTAGAAAGAAATTAAATGAATGATGAAACAGGTGTTGCAGGAACTCATGGTTTTGCAACACGGATGTATAAGATCCTCTGATGAACTGGCTTGGGCACCAGAGGGTTTACTCCTGCTCTGCAGTGGAATTATACTTTGTTGCTAGTACAGTTTGGGGTAGAGGACTAGTTCTTCAACTGAATTTGCAGTTGACAACGTCTGATGAAGGCAAAGGCCCTGAGACTGTAATAGACCATTGCTATCAGCTCTGCTCCTTTCTCTTTCCTTACGCTTACAAATTTTGGTCTTAATAACATCTATTTTTGCAAGTGTTGTCATAAAAGGTTTAATTAATTTAAACTATCAACTAAAGATTCCCCTTTAAGAATCCTCTTTGAAATTAATAGGATTTGATTGCTCACACTTCTACATGCAAGTTAATATCATCCAACAGGCATTGCTTCTACACAAAAACAAACAGCGTGAAATTATAAGTAGAGCAAGAGAAGCAAATTCATCTAATTTTATGCAAGATTTATGTCTAATTTTTTAAAAATTCCTATTTTAATTTCATTTTTAACACACATTTCTTTCTACTCTTTCAGTACTAACAAGCATCAGGGAGCAGTCAATAATATTGAATATGATTTGGAATGCATCAGTGTTCCATACATTCATGTGCTGTAAATACAAATCTAAGCAGGTCTTAATAAAACCGGATGTTAATTAACCTAGCCTAGTCCTTGTACCTAAGCTGATTTATTGATAGACAGCAGCAAAGTGTAGTAGTAGGGAAAGGTTTTGCAGTTTTAAGCCATTAATTCTAAACTTTTTTCAGCTAATTACGTACAGATAAAATTTATATAGAAAGAAACAAGGCTCAAAAGGAGTTTATAGAATTTGTTGCAAACCAGAAAAACTCATAAGTGGTAGATGGGAGGAAACTTGGAAAAGAGAATATTACACAGCAAAAACACAAGAAAGGAGATTATATTCTTGTATTCTAATGTTAGGTATTGGTTTTGTTTCCTAAGCCTACTCTATCTCTTTTAGAGCCTGGTAGTTTTGGTTGATTTGCCTGTTTATTTGATTGATTGTGGTTTTTGGTTTTTGTTTGGTTGGTTGGTTTTTTGGGTTTTTTGTCTTTTTTTAATATTTGAGATTTTCTGCGGGTTTTTTTGTTTGTTTTTTTTTTCCCATCTAGAAGGCTCATTCTTGATTGTGTTCTAATAATATCTGATTTTTGAGATTTAAAAACATTTGACATTTCAGAGACCAAAATTAATAAAAGGTGCTGGAAGATCCCCTTCAAATATTTGTTTCTCAGTGTCTCAGTAAAAAATCTGGTGTCAATACTCAACACTTAGTTTATTGATGCACATCTGCTCCACAAATTGAATAAAGTTTTGTGATTTCCTGAGTTTGGCCCTAACAATCCATGAAATACCTGTGAAAACATTATTCACTGCACTGTTCCTTGCGCAGAGAAAAGCTGTGATAGATTGATTTTACACTGACTGATTCAGTTTTTGAAAGTGAAGCGTTGTATTAGTCCATAGGCTATTTAAATCGCAGGAAGAAAACAGATGTATGAGAATAAATTAATCTTTTATTTCAGACTGTTACTAAGTATTTTCCAAAGAAGCATTCTGAAACAACTTCTGAAATGTTTTTACAGACAATTTTTCTCAATGGTGACAATATAATAAAGTGATTTTTTCAGTGATGATGCTTCATTCATTTGTAGAAGAAACAATTTGCAGATAATCTGTGGTGAATGAAACACTTTGATATACTGTGTGATACACAAACTTTGATATCCTCCTTGTGCTCATTTCCTGGGAAAAAAAGCTAACTTTAAAAAATGGCCTCCTTATACAACACAAACACACTCATTGAGTCCCAGTTCCTCAAGCTTTTCCTCACCTTTTAAAGGGACTATTGAAAGCAACTGTTGAGATGGCTGTCATTCTCAATGTGCTTGAACTTCGAAAGAACTGGCTGATTATGTGGATTTACATTGTGTCTCCTGATCTGAGTCAATAAAAATAGATATGCACAGGATGTTACAAGTTCAGAGCAAAGAACAGTGTCTGTTGCGGAAAAAACAAATTATAAGGGAAAAAAAGAAAAAGAGGTTGCTCAGAACTAGAATTCAGGGGGGACTGTCAAAGTCTCTGCTCATGAAGGGAGATTTTCCTCCCTTCCCTCTCAAGAGTTTGGAGAGAGAAAGGGAGCTCTCCTTCAGAAGGACCAGACTGGCTGTGATTCCAGGTGGAGTAGAGTGGTGGCAAAAGAGTGGAGTAAAACCCTGCAAAGTAAAAAGAAAGAAGAGCAAACAAAGAAACAAACAAAGAAAACCCTGCAGCATTTTTTAATTTCATCTTTAATCCTTGATCTTGTTTATCATTCTTTTCACAAGAAGAAAAGTGGAAGAAAGTGGAATTTGGAGGAGATGGTAAAAGTTAAATGGTTATGGGAGTTTAATTAATTGCCCTAATTTTGAAATGGCAATCTGTACCCTCCAAGTATATTGAACACTATGAGTCAATGGAAAAGACTGACACAAACACCTACCCAGGATCCCAATTAGACAAGGAAAATGGAAAAAAAATGTTACGTAAATATTTTATTCTTCCACAATACTGGAAAATATATTAGTAGCTTTCAGTCATATCTCAAAAGAAGGCCAGCAGAAGTAAACTAATTAAAAATATCACAGTTTCAATGGACTTCCAGAATGAATATATTTTTGAAGCTTTTTTATTTAATATATATTTGTTGTGAGAAAATCTGTTGCATGGTATGAAGATTATTACTGCCCAAATACTGTGATTTGATTATTTCAAGGGTTTGTATGAGATTTTTTCAGCTGAAACACCTCCAAATTTTCATTAAAACTTTGGATACAGTTTTTAAAAGACATTTTTATAGTCACAGGATGAGGGGTAAAGGTTTTAAGCAAAAAAAAAAAAATTACAGTAAAGCTTGAAACAAAGAAGAAATTTTTATGAGGGTGTTATGATCATGTTCTTAAAAATATTAAAAATGTCTCTGCCCAAATTAAGGTACAAAGAGGATCATATGCCAAAGTCAATGGTATGGATTTTATTTAATAATAAATATGTCAGAGAGAGAAAAATATGAAGAAAAAGAAATAAAAAAGAAGTGGGGGGACAGAAAGATCGTGACAGAGACAGATTAAAGAAAATATCACCACTCTGTGGACCCCGCTGTCATCCTGATGATCCCCTCCAGCCGGTTTTCTTGGTGCTGAGGGTCCCTCCAAAAGCACAGGATCTGGTGGCTTAGAGAGGTTTAGGCCAGGAGGGGATGTCCAGGTACCTCCTCCAGTGGGGGATGTGGGTCAGTTTGACACTGCCTCTTGCAGTAAACTCTGCATCTGTTGCATCACTTTGTGTCACATGCAGTCCTGTGGTGCAAGGCCTCAGGAATGAGTCAGGGGAGCATTTATGTATGTATAGATATATAATTTATTCTAAGTGTGTTTGAAATTTAAAAGCATCAAATAATGATTTAGTACTTTTTTAATATTATCTATTTTATAAGTAATTTACAAAATAGTAATTTATGATCCAACTATGCATAATGATCAATACGTCTGTTGTTGTAGTGAAACAAAGGTCTTATATGCACTGAGATTTTTTTAAAGAGGGGCTGGAGAGAGTAAAAGGAGGGAAAACAGATTTCTTGTTCACAAAAATTGCTGAGGTTTAAATTGTTAACAGTATTTTTAAAGAGAAAAAAAATTTTATCAGACTATGTCTGATAAAGTATGCATCTTAGGAATCAGAACTACTTTAGATGGAAGAATACACTTAATATATTTTGAATGATGTTATTTCAATTTTGACTCCAGTAAAAGTGTGTAAATGAATTAATTTCAAAGTTAATTGCATCTAATGTTAGTCACATGATTTGTGGTAGGTGTTTTGATTGTGTAAAAAGAAACTGAATTACTGAGTAATTCAGTGTCTTTGCTCCCTGGGAAATATAAAAGAACATTTTGTTCTCAAGAGTCTTTTTCTGTCCACAGCAAAGGCCAGTGTGACTGTACTAAACATCCACTGACAGAGGGAGGGGAAACAAAGGACACAGAATCAGCTTAAGAGAATGCCCATGGTTGCAGATGTTTATCTTGATACTGTGAAGATTTATACCAGACCTTAACTTTATGCTCTGTGAGCAGTCCTGGTAAATTTAGAAGAACTATCAGAAAGCATGAAGTTAAGTGAATACACAGGGTTTTTTTGCAGAATAATGATTTTGGTTGCTTTCTTTTTTTTTTTTTTTTCCTCCCTGGGAAGCAGTACAGCACACTAGAGTGTATCTCTGATTGAAAAGAAAATGGACCTGATCAAAAACATATCTCTGTGGGTTTTTAGTATTTGCACTTTTCCTCATATATGTTACAGAGTGTATTTTTGTGAGTTTCAAACTAGATATTTCTTCTTGGTTAAACTCTGAAAGAATTTGTTGGTTTAGGGTATTTCAAATGGGATTATACTCTTATAATGTTAGATTATTTCAAACTATTTCAATATTAAACAGAAATAGTATTATTATTTTTATAAAAAAATATTTCTTTCAATCTTGATGCTAGTGATAAAAAGAATGAAGATGTACATATCTCTTCCTAAACTAGAAATCTAAAACTTGATCTAGGGTTGCTTAATTCCTTCTTATATCAATAGAAATGATAAATAGCTGAGATACAAATACCTACAAGATACTAATTGTGAGTCCTAATCAGTCAGGCTGAGGCACATAAATTGATAGAAGTTCCTGCACTCTCAGGCTTATGGAAAATGTCATCTTTATACTCTGTCTTGAATCAGGTTACTGAGATGCTTATATTCAATGCTTTTTAAAAAGGGATTCAGTTGCATTGTTTAGTAGGCAACTCTCATAACTCGAGGTGTTGGTTTTACTTTATCCATTGTTTCTGCTTTCATTTCCTTTGGGAATCTTATCTAAAAAGAATGGAGTGTAACAAGCAAAGAAAATGTCCTGATCAGACTGAATAAGGGAAAAAAAATTGCAATATGGCAGATTCTGATGTGAGAATTTCTTGATAAAAATCTTTACTTTGAAGCCTTGCTGGGATCAGTCTGCCTGGAAAGACGCTTGCAAGGACAGCAAATTTGTCTTCTTCTAAGCAGTCAGAAACATTTAAAAGTAAAAAAAAGAATATTCAAGTAAAAAAGTAATGTACTTTAATTAAAAAAAAAATCAGTACAGCTGTTTGTCATATATATTGCAAAAGGAAACAATGTCTTTTATTTCATTTGATAGAATGGGAACCAAGAAATTATGATAAAAACAACAGAGAGAGATCAGTACCTGCATAGGTTAAGAATGAGAATAATTCTTTTTATTTAGGTAGGGAGATTTAAGATAAAAAAATGCTTTTTGATAAAGAAAATGCAAAAAAAAAATTGGAAAGAGAACTAAAACCTTAACAGAAGACAGGGAAGACTTACTGTATAAATGGACTGAGAAGCACTTTGGGGTAATGAATATTTTTAGGGGGAGAAAGTTGATTTCATAAATAAAAGAAGATAAAGAAATTCCCTGGTGTATTGAATGCGATCAAAGAGAATGAATCTGGTTAACCAATGGCAAATACAGGGGCTAAGATGAACTAGGTGAGGAAAAATGTTCAGGCAACTAAACTTTCCTTCTAAAGAGGTAAACTGTGAAATAATTTGAGCATAAATCATAGAGTTATAGAATCATTTAGGTTGGAGAAAATCTTTAAGTTCATTGAGTCTAACTGTTAACCCAACACTTCCATGTGCACCAGTAAACAGTGCTCCATCCTGTCTCATCCCTCTAACTCAATTCCTGGGGTAGGGAGGGCTCATTCAGAAAGCTTCTCTGTGCATGTGTGAATGAAATGGTGCAAAAAGTCTAGTTTGCATAAGAGGCATTCACCAGGTTAACTATAAAATGAAATTGTTTACCCCCCATATCTTTCTTCTTTCTTCTCTCTTTTTTCTCTTTCTCTTTCACTCTCACTGTTTATCCCAGGTCCTGACCATATCCACATGGCAGGATCAACATGGGATCTAAGGACAGGGGATTTTTTTTCTCTTTCTCTCTATTCTCTCTTCATTTGTCTCTTCCCTTGCTTTGCCTGGGAAAAGCACTGCTATCATATTCAACCCAGTAAAATTTAAGGCTTGCTAGGCACCACTGGTGGAAATGTATTGTAAAATTTCAGGGCTTGTTAGCCAACCCCTTTTGAGTCTAAATATTCGGCTGGTTGCTCACGTTTAGGTGCCTGCATAAAAAAAGCAGAGGAGCTCCCTGACATGTGATCTGGTGTCTTTGTTCAGACTGATAAGAACTTACCATCAACATCTCCCCCACCTCAATGCGTCATGACATGAGTCCTTTCCACTTTTGTCCATTTTGCTACCTCTCTGTGAGTGGAAAAGGCTTCTTGGCTGAACTGTGGATTAGGGTTTTTTCCCAGAGAAGAATATAGTGATATTGCTGAAGGCAAACACTTCCTCCTGTTGTCAAGCCCTTTGGCATAATGTGTTCACCATGTCATTTTCTAAATTGCTCTATGATCCTTTTTCCGCTCTAAAGCATTTTAGAGCATTTATGTTAAACCAGGAGGCCAAGATAGATGGCCCTAGAATTCTTTTTTGGAACAAGTTAGTTTTTTTCTGTCAGCCTCAATTTTGATAAAATGATTGATGAATTGTACTGAGAAGAATGCAAGTCACAGCCTTGTTTCACTATGACAATAGAGTTTATTGCATTTGAGTAAATCTAAATAAAACAATCAGTGAGAGAATAATATCTGAAAAGCTCTAGGTTAATAATATTTCATGTTCTTTTTCCCGTTTTTGTCAAGCAAATAATATCTCTGTTCTTTACTTTTTAAATTTTTTTTTTTTTTTGGCACATAGTCACAAAACACTTCATATGGTACAGAATTCAGGGAGAACAGGTTTGCAATAGTATGGCAAGCCTGATGGTGCCAGTTTGCATTTCAGAACTTAGAGATGACTGGCCATCTGGGAAAAGGGGTAATTTAAGGTCAACACATGAATAAGAATAAAAGCTGATATGCACTTTTTTTCATCTGCAGCAGCTATGCTGCGAAAAGATTGATATTAAAGTACAAAAGTCAAGTATTGTATGTTCCAGCAATAATGCATTCATAAATTTCAGGAGATCTGTCACATTACTTTTGTTCCAAGCACATGGCTCTAGTGGATATAAAAGCTCCTCGCAAGCCAATGCTACCTAGTTCACAAGTAGAACTGGTATGAAATTATTTAAAGCATAATTTAGTGTAAATTGCAGATGCCTATGAACAACAGAAAATGAAGCCGATAACGTGATAGAAAACTAATCCCATTAGTTACAGCTTAAAATTGTGCAAATTGTTGGCTGTCCAGAGGAAAGAAAAAAATCTTCTCCATACAAATTCTGTGAAACCTGACTAACTTCACCAGTTCAGTGTGGATTTCACTCTGGGGATTGTTATAGACATATTTACTTGTTTGTGGCAGCCAAATACTAGAAATTAAGCTACCCTCCTTATGAAGTTACTGTATTTACCAGAACTTCACATCAGTGAATACGTTCAAAGGCACACATGTGCAAAAATAAAGCATTTGTAAGACAGGATTTCACTATCATTGATAAGCATATATCATAAACATTATCTTGGTTTGGCTCTTCTATGCCCATGAAAGTGATAGTTTTTAACTGCATTTGTTTTCATGAAATCTTATCAAATAATGTATTTGAAAATATGTTTGTGCTTCATATTTAATTGAAAATGAAGAGCTTTTCTCATTAAAATCAGTATATCAGCCTGGAGAAACAATGACTGAATTTTTTAATCTTAAAATTACTTGATCAGTTCAAATTAAGAGAGAAGGTCATTCCAGTTTTTTTCTCTAGTCTTATATCCATGATTCCTAAAGAGATAAAACCTTGTCTAATAGGTCTTTTCCTGACTTTTGAAAATATTTTCCCAGCTTTATAGACACATACACATGTACACAGTCATCTTTGTATAAGGAGGTTATACTTATATTATGAAATGCCAAGTTAATGCTTAAAAGAGATCCCAAGGGATGAGCAAAGCTGAAGTTTTTCATAGAACTTTTCAGCCTAGTGCAAACAACTTAGTCTATTCAGGAGAGAGACAAGACACCACTTTCACATATTCCTCACAGATTCCTCTCCTCTGACATCTAAAGAGAAAAATCAGTGTAAATATAGATTTCATTTTTAGCAACAGAGCAAATGAGGCAACTGTCATCTCAGTGCAGCTACTGCTAGGCTGCTAACTGCACCTGAAGTAACTATTGCAAAGCTAACTTCAAATTCTTCTACTGTAGAAAAGCTTATGCAGTATAACTAGGAACAATAAAAACCAAAAGAGAATAAAAGTGTTTCTTTAAAAAAATTAATCTAGTATTAAACACATGGGGGAAAAAAAGGCGCGTTAAATTTTTAAAGCAAAGTTGATATAGGAAACGTATTTTTCAACTTGTCAAGAATTTAGTCTGGAAATTAGAAAAATCTATTTCCAGAATATGAAGAATTTAGAACATTGTTTTTCAATACTAGCAGCAGAGGTATGAAAGTTGCATATGGATCAGGAGGACAGAGTAAAAATTGTCAATGAACAGATTACAGGTCACTCAGGGTAAGGAGATTCTTTTAATTTTCATATTTTTATGACTCAATAATAATAATTCTACCATAGGATTTTACTACTTCAGTGCATATTGATTCTGTAGCATTCATTATGTCACTCTGAGATTTATTCTTGTGCTTCTATATTTTAAAGACAATAATTACACATTGTTCAATGTATTAAATATACTGTATATAATTGTACATTGTAATTCTTATGAGAATGACAGGGACATAAACCACATGAGACATTTCAGAATGTGTATTTCCTTTAAAATCTTTCTAGAAAATTCCATCAAAATTTTAAAGATTTGCAGTTTTCATTATTCTGTCACAGAAGCAACATACATGGATGAAACAACACACAGAGTGCTATTTTTGTGAGATTTTTTGGAACCCATTGTTACCTGGCTGTTTAATTACTTCATGCACCTTTTTCATCTTGCCTTTTATACAGGAATGACAACTATCTTTTCCCACACAAATAGAATTACAACATATCTGTTCTTCTTCAAACTTGTGGATGACTGCCGCATATTCAAAAGTCACAGCACAATTCTGTACCCACTAAAGAACTGGGTACAGCTGCTTCTAAATCCTTCTTCCCTGTGTAACAAAGTTCCTCTTTAAAAAAGATATGAGGAGGGAAAACTAAGTAAATTAGTCTCTCCTGCAAAAAAAACCCCACAAAAAACTATTTTTTAGATTTACTATAAGATGTGCAAAGTTCAGATAGCCAAAAAATGTTGAAGAGACCTTTTACAACCTCAGAATAGTGATCTCTACAGAGAATGTGACAAAGGGTCCAGAAACAGTTTACCAGGACCCAAGTTGTGCAAGGACTTCTGGACTTGCATATAATGGGACTTTTCAATGCACAGCTAATTTAGCTCTTATTCATGTGCAATGAATCCTTTCTTAGTTGGGCACTTTGTGAGCTTAGCAAAAAGTCTACTGTGTATTTTCAGTCCACAGTTTTCAAAGGCTTATTATTCTGTCAAATCAAAACAGATTTCCTATAGGACAGTGAAAGACACAGCTCCTCAGTGAAGGGTATTTTGTAAAGCTTTATCTTTCAAATGAACTTCAATTCTTTTGACTACAGAACCCAAGGAAAATAGATGGCAATGAGAGTGATTTATTTTTAATGTTACAATGGCAGAAAAGTTTATTTTCCTACTCATTTCATGTCTAAATGATTAACTAATTATGGCAGAAAAAATAAAAAAGTTAAAATACAGAAAATCATCACTATACAGATGATTGTGGTTTTTATGGAGAATATTTCTGATAGTTGGGCATGAGCAAATACAAGATTAGTAAAGAAACCTATTTTTTATCATATTAATAGGTGCTATATCTAATAAATCACAAAAATCTATTTATTGCCATATTAAAAAAAAAACACTGAAGTTTCCTAGAGTATAATCTTATTCTATATATTATGTTTGCTGGTGCATGTGTGAGGAAAGTTAATTTCCTTGCAGGATGTTTTCAGGCATCTATGACACTGACATTTGTCTTTTGAGTTTTGAAGTGTTTTTTTTTTTTTTTTTCTTATTGTGCTGGAGAATATTGCTTACCTCCAGCTTAGAAACCACTGTCTATACAGAAGGTAACTAGAATGGTGTGAAGTTATAATTCTAGAAAAAATGGTTATATGGTAGTGAGGAAGATTTGGCTCTAAAATGGTCTGCTCAAAAAGATGAAAAATAAACTCAAATCAACTAAACATTAGCAGGTACAATATTATGGAAAGTCAGAAACAAAATGCTAAAAAATCAGAAGCAAAATATAAGAAAATGCTTATAATTTAGGCAATATCAGTTTTCTGAACAAAATGAGACAGAAATCACTGGAAAAAATCTTATATTCATGCAGTTCATAAAATCATGTGATCACATATTTAATTATTCATATTCCATATATAACTATGCAGAAAATAGGGTTACATATGCAAGTCTAATCTTCCAATTTCTCCCCAGAACTTGACTTTTTTATCTTCAATAACGATGATATGCTAAAAGTGTGATTTCCTAGGAGTTTGACAAAGTAAAAAGAAAATGTTAATGCCATAGAAGTCTGTGGAAAATGCAGATACATGATGCTGACATTTAGAGACAGTAGATACCTTTACCCCTTGAGCTTGAGTGAGCAAATGATGATATTAATAGATTATTAAACTCTATGAAACAAGATTAAGTAGAAAATGGCACAGGAAGATGATTTTTGTAGAGGCTTGCAAAGAGCCACTTCATTGGTTTCATATTTTTTTCTAGGATGATATTGAGGACTCAAGCATTTACTTTTGTCCTATGAGCAGGATGTACTTAGTCACATTGTCATGTGCTTTCATGTCCCTTGACACATTAGATGCACAGCAGAAATATATATGGAGGTACATGTGGATCACATTTCTCTCCTTGCTTATTGGTCTGTCACTTTTACCTTATGTCTCTCCTTATTGTCATTTGTTTATTCCCACACTTTTTCTTTACTATGTCCTATTTCTTGTTTTGAGAGATTCTCAAAAAGATTTTCTGATTATTGGAATACTATCCCAATGTTACCAGGTGGGACGTGCCTGGGCTCGTCTGACCCTTGCTGCTGGGCCAAAGGCGGCAGCTGTGGTGTTCCCCCTCAGAAACACCCTTGGCTGGCTGGGAGTTGCAGTCAGGCACTGGGAACAAGTCCAGGCATGGTAGAAACTCAGTTTACCTCTGATGGAAAGGCTCCAGGCCAGGTGAAGAGGAAAAGGAGACAGATTCTGCAGAGGGTTTAATCCAGAGTTTTATTCCAGAGTCACATATGTCTGAATCTTGGTAACAGCTCCACAGAATCCCGACCACATGGTGTTCGTGTCTTTTAAGCTTGGGGGCAAGGGGAGGGAAGGGACAGGTGAGCCACCAACCAGGTGGGACGGGGGGAAGGCTCAGGGGACAATGACACTTGGATGAGCCAATGACCCCAGGGCTGAGGGGCATCTTTTGAACTTTTGCCAATCACACAACGCCCCTGCTGGAATGATAAGATTGACTGACAGCACTTAGCAAGGAGGCAAGGGGGAGGGGAAGGGAGAAGGCTTTGCCACACCTGGGAAGCTACTGGGATAGCTGAAACAGGAAATGGCATCACACTGCAACACTGATAACACTGTGCTGATTCCCTGAGTGCTCCTGTGTCCTTTGAGAAATTTTCTGCAGAGTGGTGATGGTGCTAATCTTACTTACAGTGCCTGGCATTACTCATGAACTGCTTTGCCTCTGAATAAATACATGCTCAGTAAAGACTGAGAAAACAAACCATGAAAAAATACCTTTGGGAATATAACCCTCAGTTTTTTATGTCCTTCATGGACCTCTTTTGTTTTCCAAAAAATTCTGTATCAAACAGCCAATCAGCTTGCAAAATTTCCTACTGACCTGTTAAATTCATACAATTATATTAGTCAGGGAAATAAATAATAAATAATCAATAATAAATAAAAATATTTGCATAATTTAGGCATTGATGGACCAAAAATAAATTCTTTCTCTTCTAAAGTATTTTTAGCTGGTTGTTTCTTTTCGTTTTGTTCTTGTTCATATTTCTCTCCACCCACCATGTCTTACACAGGAAATGTGATCTCAGCATTTAATTATGAGTTAAACTTTTGCACTTGGGCTGTTCAAAGGAATTTCAATTAGTCAAATGAGACAAAATATCTTCATTGACCTTCAAGCCATACTGCAAATAAAGCAAGATCAGTTTTTCACAGTGTCTCCCTCTGCTGAAAAGTCTTAGCAGTGACAGAGGTGAGCAGAGATGCTTTTAAAGATGATGCTTTGTGCAAATTTATGGTAGATCAAAATGTTACATACTATTCAAACAGAAAGGAAAATTATTTTCCGTCTGCCATACCACTTTACATGCACTCAAAGAGGAGAACAGAAGACTAAAAAAACACTTTCTCTGCATGACTCAACCACAAAATGGCATAATCAGGGTTTCTAGCCTTTTCTGAGCTAACACTTTCTCACAGACAAGCTGCAGCAGTCCACTTTAGATGCTGGATAGAGGATCAAAATTTGTCTATTGAATTAAGTCATATGATTTGAAATTTAGTTCATGACTATGAACTATTTTAAAAGAAAATGCTCAAAAAAATTTGGGGGAATATTAGATATTTATTTCCAGGTTTTCAGAGATAAGTAGTCATTCTGGATGTCTATCTTTTTCTGTACTTAAAATGGAGTACCACTGAGTGGAAAGTTCTCAGTATGTTCTGAAAACCATAGCTTTTCAACCAGCCCAAAATAGAGAAAATTAGTATTTTCAGTTTTAAGAAAACTGAGATATTAATATACAGGGATAAAAGGAATTTGTAATGAAAAACTAAGGATCTCAAGTGATCACTAAACAGACAAAGGCTTTACTTCTATTTCTAATGTATCCCACACTGGTTAGTGTGGGACTTTCTGGACATGAAGACTTGCTAACTTATCCTGAAAATGCAGTTCCTGTTCCTGTTAATACATACATGTTTCCAGCTAGTAAGTTCTTCCTTAAAGTAAAACTATCAAGCTCAAAAACCCTAAGTCAAAAACAACCTCTAAAATTATCCTAGTTATTCTTGTCCTTACATCAAGCTGGGTACAGCAGCCAGAGTAACATAGTTTGGTCTATTCAAGCCATGAAAGGATGGTCCCAGCACACACATAGAATGAGGAAGTATTTAATTTGAATTTAGAAACACTTGAGGCACATTAGCAACATTCTTTACTGCTAAGTGGAGCCCTGCATGCCAACTGGCATGAGAGAAGTAATATTCTAACTTACTCCCTAGTGCTAACCATTATAATTTTAGGCTTTGAATTCTGTTCACCTTTCCATTGAAGGCTTTAAATTCTGTTCACTTTTCCATTTCCAAAAAAAGATTATTGAATTCCCTCTTCTCAAAACAAGGTGTTTTGCAAATGACAGCTCTTTTTATGTTCTCCTTTACTTACTCCATGCATGACACAAATTGTCAATATTCCATAGAATAAAAATAGGAAAAGATAAAACACTCAGGCCAAGAGCCAGCATTGAGCTGACTCTAAACTTTTCAAACTAATGACTTGACATTTATCACCTTATGCTTGGCATAAAAATAGTAACTACATGATTTATATATAATAGTACTCTCCTATAGATTTCCCAATAAATAGTAATAAAAAATCCTTCCTGATTTTGGCTTTCTTTTTTACATGTGCATATAGACATGGAAAAATATGGATCTAAAGATATCTTTCTAAAATAGAGAATTTATAAATATTCTCTAAGTCACCATTAATGATGAATGCAAATTTTGCATAAAACGAGAAATTCATGAAATGCAGATATTTTTACATTGGATCCTAGTCCATTCACCCAGAGAAAGAACTAGAAAAGGATCAGTGAATGATCTTTACATGAAGAGTAGATTACAATCTCATTGAAGTAGGAAGAGGACAGGCAGGAGCCTAAGGCCATGCACTTTCTTGGGAGCAGGCTGCTTGCAGAATTTTTTTCACGTGTTCTGCATGACTGTGCACACTGAAATAGCTATTGGTGGGTGCAAATAAATTATTTAATGACAGTACCCATCCTGGATTCAGACATCCTCCCCAAATCTTAGAGAACTCTGAGGAAGACCATACTTAAGTACTGGATCCTCTTAAGCCCTTTCTTTGCCCTCAGCCTGCCCTCTGTGCAATGTGATTGCAATTCTAAGTGGCTGTAGAAGCATCAGAGAAGACTAGAGACTGCCCATGTGCAGTGTGCTGGTAACCATGCAGGTTTGGCATCACACAAGATTCTCATATAAAAAAGCAAGCATAGTGCAGCAGTGCGGTTGAAAGTGAGATGTCCAGCTAGCTGACCAGCACCGCTAGCAGCACAGGGGGACACTTGTCCCGATGGCAGGCTTCAGGACAGCACCTAAGGCCAACACCCAGCTTGCGGCTGTAAGCGTTGCCTTGTGCAGGACGAGATCAGATAGAAGCTGCGGCCAGCAAAATGAGAGGGGGGACTCCAACTGCAGTTTTATCCAGGGGAACCAGCAGGAGAAGACAGGGAGGAGGGGATTACATCGGTTTTTAAAGGGTGGAGAAGGTAAGGGAGGTGCCAGGCCTAGGACCAATAGGAACAGAGGAGGGAGTGGGATCCGAAGGACTGACACAGGGAAAACACCAATGGAGACAATACGGAGCAGGGGCCCCGGTCCCTGGACCAATCATCCAACCCTCCAGCTAGAAACTTCTAGCAATAAAGGTGGGGATGGAGAGTGACTGGCAGGGCACTGGGGTGGAGTTGAGAAAGGGATACATTACTAACTGGAGTGGAGACAGGGTGACAGACAGTACAGAAATGGGAGGGAAAACTGGGGCAGAACCATTGTCAAACAAAGGGGGGGACAGAACAATCCAACTTTAACTGAACACAATACAACAGCATAGAACTCTGCTAATCAGCTGGCAAACAAATCAGCTCATATCAAGCCAGTTATTTCTAGACTTTGCTACTGTCACTGTTATTTTACACACAGTCAGTTGCATTATTCCTGTGGACATCATTAGCGGTTTCTTTGGTCACATTAGTGAAGAAAACTATTTGCCTATATCAAGCGTTATTTTGTTGATTCACGTTGGTATCAAAATGATTACTAAATCAAAAGGAATGAACAAGCATGTATTTCCCATTTACAAAACTTGATTTAGACTGTGACTTAATTTTGCTTATGTCTAATTGGTTCTGCTTTTAACCAAGGAGATAGAATGAAGAACCTTATTCCAGCAGCACCCAGCACTAATCTATAATGTTGTACAATACTGTAGTCTTTAAATTCTTGAAGGTAGAGAAGGGTTGCACAATCAAATGACATGATTTTTACTTGTTTAAATAATGAGGTGAATGTGGAATTGCAAACTGTGGGAGCGATTTTGTTTTTGGATCTATTGAGATGGTGCTTGATGGCAACATTGTTTTTCAAGAGTGATGGTGTGCTGACTTAGAGTGGCATTTGTCTGTTTGACCTACACATTTGTTATGTGTTTCCAGTGGCTTATTTCTATTTCTATTGCTGAATTTACACTGTTTCTATTTGAATTGTCTAAAACCATAGAACATAGAGATTATAAAATATGATACCTGATGATGGTGATTACATTTGGCTTCTGTATTTTTCTCAGTTCACTCTAATTAGTATAGTTATTGTAGGTACTTTTGTACAATTAAAATTTAACTAATTAAAATTTTAGCTTATTTTTATCCTCATGTTCTTGCACACTGATTTTTTAATGTTCCTAGAGATCCCTCTGTGGAAGGATGGCTGCACTAACTGCACAGCTTTGGCAAAAATAACATTCAAATATGTAACTGGGCATCAGAATGTTAATACTGCAAACACAGCTAGACATTCTCCTACTTTTTGATTACAGAGGGAATCCACTGCTGCCAGCTTGTTACTTTTAATACCCCAAAACTTTTATCAGCAGCCTTTGCTTTTGATGGCATTACAAGCTTCTAGGTAAGGACCATTAACATTTTCACAGGAGGAATGGAACATAATTTGGTCTTTAAATCACACACTGCTGCTGCTGAGGAGCTCTCCCAGTTGCAGTCTCGGAGCTTTAAGTCTTCAAGTTGAATTTGATGAAAAAGACAGCATTTGCTACAAAAGCATTGTAGCCGTGATGTAGTAGCAAAACAAGGAAACTTCTAAATGGACTATAGGGCAATCCTGTGTCTGGTAAAGAAATATATAGGTCAGAAAGGAAACAGATATGTATTAGGAAGACATTGTAAAAGTACAGTGTACCTCATGGCAATTGACCCATAAGTACTGATTCTTTCAAGAATCTTTCCTGATAAGGTCAGGATAAGGTCAGAATGGGTTATGCTAGATAAGGTCAGAATGGGTTATGCTACTTTCTCTACAAATATGACTGCTAAAAGTTCTCCTGGTAAATTAGAGCTAAGAAAACCTTTGTACAAACATTTCAGATTTCAGAAGTATGTGTGAATAAAAATACAGTTCACCAGAGTGCTGATGTATATTTCTGAATGCTTTTTGGAACTTACCTGTTTCATGAATTTAAGCTGATAAGGATGATTTCAGTTCCTCAACAAGGCTAGGCTAGAGATAGCAAGTGGGAAACAGTTTCTTTGCATTTTGATAAAGAAGCCATTTTGCTGACAGTGCTTTTCTGATCTTGATGATATTTTTGGTGTTTGAGTCAATGTGTCACTAGCAAACTAGAAGCAGCTTCATAATCCAAGTCAGTGAAACACAAATGTAAAGGAAACAACTTTTCCATGTATGCAACTTTTCCATGTATGCAACTTTTCCATACTTTGTGTGTATATGTATGTGAGTGATGGGAGCTGGGGCTGATCCTGCCATACACTGCACATTCTGTCTCTTCCAGAAGAGCACAGAAGCACACACATGGCTAATGGGGGCTGTGACTTTCTTGATTGAAACCCTACAGCATTACTCTTTAGATTCCCCAGTGTTCAGTTTGTACCTGCTCAGATCACATATGCATTTTGTTTGGTGTTCAGTCAGCTCTCAGCTATTTGCTTCAAAACCTATGTCCTCCTTCCCCTCCAAAAAGAAATATAAGACAATAATCAGAAGTCCCTGCATAGCAGGGAAGAAACTTAATAATTTATGTATGCATTCAACAATTTTAGCTTTCAAATTACGCTGTTATCTTATTCTTGCAATTCCTTTCTCTCTCCATAATTAAAAAAAAAATTCTTAAGAGTGTAATTATATTTCTCTTATCTGTATAGACTTTGCCTTGCATATATTCCTACTTGTTACTGACAATTTCCTCTTTTATATAAAATATCAATATTGTTGCTTTAACATTTTAATAATTGCAAATACCTTGAGGGCATTATTCCTCTGAAGCATGAGTGTGACTTTCAGTAACCCCTAATGAGTTTCACTTGCTCATCAAGGTGAAAATATGCTCTATAATGTTGCATCTAATTTTCCTTCTTTGTCCTTTCCTTAGCTAACTTAGTAATGAGATGCTAATAAGGCTGTGATAGAATATTTAAAATTTAAAAAAAGAAAAACAATCAGAAATGGAGTTAGCTTAACACTTAGATCACTCTTTGAACATCATACAGCAAGGCAGGATACAGCACACTTGCAGCAATAGTTTTTTACTATATTTAGTGCAATTTGAAAACTCTTCATCTGTCATGTTCACCATAGGAAGAAAATTTTTTCTTCAGTCCAGAACGAGTTAGAGTGATCCCAGTACAGGCTGTAATGCCTTTAAAAAGGAACACTTGACTTTCATTTTGATAACGTGAAATGTCAAACTGATTGTTTCTTTCCCAGATATCAGCCAGGTGAGGTTTTCCCAGTTCACTTTAACCTTGCTGTCAGCTCACTTTAATGGAAACTTATCAAACAATCTTCATGCTCTCCTGCACAGCATGTGATCTTCTTCCAGTTTTCCTAAAATGAGAATAGGGAAATACACTGTCATTTGGCTGGCACCTGTCTCCTGAACTGACATAAGATCCAAACCAGCTATTATTTTCACCACTAAGGCAAGAAGTAATGAAAAAAACACTTTAGTGTACAAACAATTAACTTTCTGACCATTTTTAAAATTTAGACATATTGGCTCCAACTTCAGATGTGCAGCTAAAGTTTTATGCAGCTGTTGATATTTAGGCTCAGTCTCTTTTAAATTTTGCAATCTGCTACCACAGGTCAGGCCTGTAGAAACTTTTCTTTCACAAGTCCAGATGAGATCAGCTAAGCCATTTGTGTACTTTCATGATGCCATTTTGGTGCACATGACACTGCAACATACAGATAGGACTGTCATAGGATGTATTAGCACACATAGTAGTCTACTGATTATTTTTGCCCTTAAGTCTGAAGTAGTTTCAGTAATGTGGATACTTTTCACATTTTTAAAATGTTCATTTATTAAATTCATTTTAGAGAAGGCAAAATATTATAATTCAAGACTAAATTAGCCTTGCCAAACTTTTTAGAGGATTCCTCATTTCTCTCAAATCATTCTTCTACCATTGTTTTAAATGGGAAATACATATTTCCTATTCCCTTTCTATCTAAAGCAAGACATTCCACAACAGTTAAGATTTTTTTATCCCTACCTTTTTTATTTCCAAGAAGTTATCCCACCACCTCACATATATTCCACCAATGAATTTTTATAATTTCTTGATAAACTTTGACATCCTTTCTTTCCTACCCCACAAGCCCAGAAGGATACCATCTCTATTTTTCAGTGTTTTTTTCCTTGCAGTACTTTGCATTTTGTATTAACATTACACATTTTTTGAGACCAAACCTTGAGATGCAAAAGATGCTGTACCTTTGGCATTTATCAAAGAATGATCTCATACCCAGATCAAAGAAAGGGTTTTCAGTTTGTTTGGCTTTGCACCAACCTGCTGAGTCATCTGATATTCATTAATTTATTAATCCTGTTTGCTCTTCTATTATCCATCAGCACAATTGTGTTAATAACTAGATCTGTATTTTTCCATAAATGAAACACAAGGCTTGATGTAAAAAGCCTGAAAGTACTTCAGAAAAGCCCATTTAGACAAGTGATAGAAAGACATGGAAATGAATTTTGGATGGTTTTCCTTAATTGTTTTATAGTTCACAGCTGGATTCATGCTGATTAAGCTAAATTAAGAAATGGACTACCCTGGCAAGACAGTGAACAGAGATAAGTGACCAAAAAGACAGATAATTATTCCTTTAAAAGTTGATTTGAAATCAAGAATAAAATATGCAGGAATAAAATAATACAAGGGGGAAAAAAAGCAATTAAAACTATTTTTAAAATAGAGAATGGGCCTGGCAGACTTATGTAGTGGAGAACAAGGAAAACATGGTTCTTATTCAGGATTGCTTTCTTTACTTTTGTGTCTTTTACCTTTCTTACAAATAAGAAATCCTCTGTATAGCAATGTCGCTATTGCTATATAGAACAGACTATTTGGTGTGTTTTACTGCATTCATTAAGTTCTCTTAACAAGTGTGATATTTGTGGATATTACATTTTTAATGGTTTCTTGGTCACTGGATCCCTTGGACTGATTTGCTTCCTGGAATTAAATTCAAACACAAACACACACAAAAACACAAACACATATCTTTTTTACAGGTAGGCCTTTGCATGTGCATATATAGACATCCATATATGTGTGTCTATATATAGTCACATATATACATGTATATGTAAATATATATATACATATAGCTATCTATGAAAGAAGAATTTCCAAAAATGCTGCACTTGAGCCTAAGATACTGGATAATATTGACTAGAGGAATTGACAAATAACATTGTTAAGCAGCTCTGGAAGTCTTCAGTATGCTTCATCATGCAGACAAACTTGAAATGTAGAATGGAGAAGCCCATAAGGGCTTTTAGGTCCTGGCTTTTTTACATAGAGCTAGCAATGACTAAGAGGTCGCCTGAGCCCTTCAGAGCTTTTTGGCACTGTGCCTCTCTGACTCTCAGACTGGAGGTTTTAGTAAAATCATCAGCCCCATGGTGTGTGTACACTAGCAAGCAAGCTACAGGATCTTGGTAATTGTTCAGTTGTCAGACAATCCATGCCAGAACTGGGAACACCAGCCAACTGCTTCCAGGGCAGATTCATCATGTTGACTGACCCAGAACAAATAAGCTGTGTGAACCTGTCCCAGCTTTTGACAATCAAAACTTTCAGATTCCCTGCTCTGGAATCATTCTTGGTGATCGGTCCCAGATCTGCCAAACTTGGCAGCAGTAAATTGATTGCTCTGGAGCAGCCTGGCAAGACTAGAGGATTTGCCTTTGATTTGGCAAAATGTAGTCAAACCTGAGATGGGTCAATCAAAGCAATCAGACTCAGTGAAATGCTTTTCAATGAAAATATTTCCCTCGGAAATGTCGGACCATCTGTACTCGAGTTAATAGAGCCGGTTCTCACTAAGGTCATAAATATGTATTACATGCATGTTTCCCTTAGCATTTTACTCTAATCACAGTGGGCTCTTTGGTAAATGTTAATTCAGAGGTTTTTCAATGCACATAATATTTCACATTTTGACCAGCAATCTCTGTATTATGTTTCCTACATTTTTCCCCCTTATAGGTATCTTCCTGAAATGGAGCATGCACTGTGCAGCTGTTTAGAACACTCTCTACACAACTTTTTCCACAGTGTCTAATGTTTTCTTTGCCCTGTCTGCACCTGAAAAGAGTAGCTGCCTTCCAGATCAAAGTTATTCATGTTATAAGACAGAGACAGTTCAGTTTGTGACTCATTACTTATATACACATTATTTATATGTGACTCACTCTTCCCAGACACCTGAACTTTTTCCTGAACTGATAGTTCTTCCTGAACTATCATGGCATTAGAGCACAAGAAGTGTGCACATTTATCCTTCTCCTACTTGGGTGTGTTCATATAGCAGAAGGCTTCATCAGATCTGCTTTAAGTGCAGTTTAATCTGAAATAGGGAAGGTGGGCCTTGTTTATATTAAGCTGAAGTTATGGACAAAATTATGATCACTGGAAAATAGGTGTTTGCACAGACCTATGATGCTGAAAGCCTTACGTGCTGCACTGACTTTCCTCCTTTGAATATGGCTAAAAATTTGCCAGTTGTAACCTGATAACTTGATTTACTTCTCTTGCCCATGCCTCATTAGGATTCATAAAATCAGAATTTCTCAGATTATTTCTCATCAAGGTTTTTACTCAAACATGGTTTGAAATTTCTCTTTTGCATTCCATCATTTATCTAAAATGTGAGAAAGCTGGGTTGTTTTGGTTGCTTGCTTGATTGTATTTTTTTTTTTTTTGGCTCTTCTTTACAGCAAATCAGCTTCACATCTATTTCCTAGGTAAAAGTGAGTGGTGTGAAGGGTCACACCAACCAGAGACCACCTGCCTCTGATTCTAGGAGTAAACTTGCCAGGCTGTGGTGAAAATAAGAGGCAACTCTTCCTAGTTGGGTAATACCTTCCCCTGAGAATCAGGAGGTCTTGCATTTTCATCCTAGATCATACAGGTCACACTAGTAAACTTGGTGCTCAGGGCATGTAGTTGGGTACATGATGAGTCTTTAACCATTAAAATAATCCCTGCTAGTTAGGTTCATGTTAGCTAATGCCTTCCCAGGCTGTGCCAAGTAGTCTGGAGAAGGGCAAAGTTTTTGAAGAGAGCTGAGAGTATTCCTGGTGCTCCTGCCAAACATTGTGGATGAGGTGTGTGTGAGGAAAGAATGACAATTTAGTCATGCACATGTTAGTCCTCGTCCATTCTGTTCACCAGCATAAAGATAAACAAAGCATCTGTGAGCCAAAGGAAAGTCAGTCAATGAAATGCTGAGGCAAACATTTGAAAATACAGCTTTTAGTCTTTCTCATGCCTTTCTTGAAGACACATCACAAGATTAAAATCTAGCAGCCTGCCCTTACTGGGTGACTGATACATGTTACTATATGTAAAGTAAAAACATTTTCAATACATATCAAATATGTTCATCCTGGCATCCAGAACGAGCAAGATAGAATAGTTTTGATGGCACAGGACAAATGAGAAACATAGACTGTGTCTTCTTAAAATAGAGAAAAAGGAACTAAATGTGGGTATAGATCCCTATATTGCAAATATCGTATATGCACATTTTTATGGAGAACATTTTAAGATATCTAACTTCACTAATGAATCATATAGGGATCTTTATGATTCCATCCCTGGGACAAGTGCTTAAAAATTGGGTATTTAGATCTGTTAGCTCCTAAATACCCTTGGAAACTAAGCCAATGAGACTTAGAATTTTGAAATCCCCATTGCATAATAGTGAGATAGGAGAAGAAGAAAACTAAGTTTTAGTCAATCTGCCTAGGAATAAATCATAACCCTGAGAATATATTTTTACAATGCCTCTAATGGGAATTCATTGTGAGTTTGAAGGATAAGATAGAAAAGTAGAATGCATCAAAGTGTTTGAGAAACCTCAAAGGAAACAAATAGAATTGGAATTATTCAGTGTGATTACATATATCCTAAAACTGTCTAAATAGACTGGTCTTAAAGCATACATTATGGCCCAGTGAAATAACTTGGAATAAAACCAAGCTTCAGTAATCGTCTTGCACATATAAATTTGCATTTAAATATCATTAATGAATTAAGTGAAAAAGTCATAAAAAGAATTTTAAAATTCCTTCTTGGTGAAAAAAGTGATATTTTTAGAAGTATGTATATAAATGCCTGATGAATTAAAAGAGTTGAACTTGCACATTTTCTCTAAGAGAAATATTGAATTCCTCTCTTCACTAGACCCTCCTAAATTCCCATTCTGGTGCAAGCTGAATGTTTCAGTTGCAGCAAGTTCTTGTTTTGAAGAAACAGGATTTCACAATTGGTGATTTAATCAATGGGCCACCATCAGGTGTAGAAGGCTCAATTGCCAGGTCCTGTACTTGGGTCACAAGAACTGCATGCAACACTACAGGCTTGGAGAAGAGTGGCTGGAAAGCTGCCTGGTGGAAAAGGACTTGCAGGTGTTGGCTGACAGTCAGCTGAACCTGAGTCAGCATGTGACCGTGTGGCCAAGAATGTCAATGGCTTCCTGGCTTGTGTCTGAAATAGTTTGGCCAGAAGGACCAGGACAGTGATTGTTCCCAGAATCGTGAGACCGCACATCAAATCTTGTGTTCAGTTTTGTGCCCTTAGAATGATGCTGAGGTTTTGGAGAGGGTGCAGAGAATGGCAATAAAGCTGATGAAGGGTCTGGACCACAAGTGTTATGAGAAGCAGCTGAGGGAGCTGGAGTTTAGCCTGGAAAAAAAAGGAAGTTCAGGAGAGACCTTATCACTCTCTGCAGCTGCCTGAAAGAAGGTTGTAGTGAGGTGGGTGTTGCTCCCTTCTGCCAAGTAAAAGTGATAGGATGAGAGATAAAGGTCTTAAGTTCTCCAGGGTAGGTTTAGTTTGGATATTGGGATAAAAATGTCTTTCACTGAAAGGGTTGTCATGCATTGGAATGGGCTACTTAGGGAAGTGGTGGAGTGGTCATCCCTGTAGGATTTTAAAAAACATGTAGATGTGTTACTTAAAAAAAGTAAAAACTGTTTAGTGGTGAGCTTGACAGTGTTAGTTTAATGGTTGGACTTGAGGACCATAAACTTTCTTTCCAAATTAGATAATTCTATGATTCTGCTTTTTGACACTGTCAAGAGAAGTCCTCTGGTTCATGTTGTTGCTTAACTGGAAAATTTAATTTCTAAATACCAGTTGATGTGGAAACTTTCTTGTTGAGTTATTTGTCTGAAGATTAAAAGATGGACATCTCTGAAGTGTGTTTTTAAGGTGATAGAAAATCAAGATGTACTAAAGTTAGTGCTATATTTTAGTAGCATTTTTCTTTTGAGGCGCTAGAGATGCGAAATGTGTTTTAGCTTCCTTTGTGTACAGCCCTTGTTGTATAAATAATATTATAGATCAGTGCAAAGAAAAATGTGCTTTTAACACTATGGAGATTTTATACAAATTTTTTTTCAGCTGAGAAATGATAAGTGGTACTGTAGTATTCTGCTTTCTGAATGAAATATGTCTTATTTCCCTTCAAAATCACTTATGCAATATGAAAAGTTAAATAAGAAATATTTAAATTGAGGTAATACTTAAAATACTGTAGTGGTGTTTTTCAGACTTTTTATACTCCATGAAGTACTTAAGTCAAAATTTACAAGAAACATCTACCTACTTTGTTAAAGAAAATCACTCCCCAAAATCTAGCGCTAGATTTGTTCCACCATGTATAGTATAGCCTCTATGCTGTTATTTTTTTATTTTTTTGAACGCCATAGTTTTGAGATTTCACAGCAATAAGCTGTTATCTTTTTTTCCCATTCCATTTGTTTCCTTCCATGTGACAACGAACATATGGACTTCTCATTCTTAGAAAATGCATTCAATGCTTTCATATACTGCTATGGAACATAAGCTCAGTAATATTATTGTAGTGGTTTTTGCTATATTTTTTTTCATTCCCAATCATAGAAGAAAAACAATTGGTAAAAGCCTGCATGAAATCCACTTTGCCTCTTGAGTCTACCTCTAAGTGATTTCAAAATATATTAAGAAGAATCTGTCTGAAAAGATAATCTTTACATACTGATTATGTCAGTTGTCTGAAAAGTGCCTTATGTATTAGATCAATATTACCAGCTATACATGGATAGCACAGTGATGTAACTTACATTTATTTCTACAAATGATGTCCAGAAAACAGCTGTTTTATTAATTGTAGCAAGTTGAATTTATCTCTGCAAGGCCAAGTAAACGAACAGCACAGATGCCCTTTGGCAAATAGAAGGATAAGTGGCTTCTATGGTCCTTCCAATACAGATCAAACTGACAACAAGCAAAAGGTGGAAAACATCATGAATTTAGCCCATGTATGTGCTAGGTTTTGACATGCTTGTCTGTATGTCAATCAATACAAAAGACTGCAACTCAGAAGAAGAGAAAACTAACAGCTCTCAGGGCTGTCACTTGAGGAGATGGTGGTTGTAATGTTTGATTTTTTTTCCTTATATCTGTACAATCAGTTGCAGTGTAAAAAGGGGAAAAATAAGAGCTAGCAAGGAGGGAATTTTCAGTTCTATTGAAATTCTTATTTTGTGTCTGGTACAAGAAAAACATCTACTACATTTTTTCTATCCATTACTGAGATGTGGGCTTAGGAAACGAAACTTATACTGTAATGAGTAGAGGCATTAAAGTTGTTAAATACTTTCTTGACACATAATATGTCTGTCAGCTAAGATTTGTTTCTGTAGATATAAGTCTTAAGGGGTAAAAAGAAGGCAGATTACATTTGTTCTGTAAAGGCAGGGAATTCCTATCAAAAAGTAATGTTTCGAGCTAGACATTCATAATCAGAATCATGGAAAGGATTGCTTTCTGTGATCAGACTCTAAGATTTTACAGAAAATCAATATTGTCGTCAGAGGTTATCAGGTTGAATGCTAAAATTCACTCCTATTAAAATGGCTATTTTAGAAAGCAAAGAGAAGAGAAAACCATGCCTCAAATCCTTCTCTCTTAACATTCATTATTGTTTGGGTGCATGACTATGCATTTTCCTTAGCCAAGATGAGTGTTGTTGAATTAGGTCACCTTGTTTAATTAAAAAAAAAAAAAAGAAAAAAAGAAACAAACCCAAACACCTACAACAAAAAATCATAACACAAATTTAAGAGTTTTCACTTAAGTTGTGAAATGATTGCAGAGAGCCTAGTCAGTCTAGATGGTTTGTTAAACAAGCTACACATTTCTGTCTCAGTGCACACATCACAATGTTTGAAATATTAGCTGTTCTGTGCATTAGATTAAAATGATATACTTGAATTTGAAGCATTAAACTTTGACAGGACTATGCTATGACAAGAAAGCATTCTGCAGAGAAGATACTAAAACTGCTGAATAGCTGTGCAAGTAATTATCTTCATATGCATTTGTGATGTTTCAAAACAGCAGAAAATTGTATGTTACTTGTACAGTTCTGAAGTACAACTGATTAAAAGACTGAGCTGTAAGTATGAAATTCTATGCTGTCATTCCAACCCTTCATACCAAGGCTCTGAGAGAACAAAGAACATGCAGTACTCCAGTTGAAGGCATTAGTAAAGCCTAGATAAGTTTTGGCATAAAATTGATTAAGCTACTCTAACAACATCTATGCTATATAAAAAGGAACACAGACAAGTTTTGTATTAGTGGAGGTTTGAAAAAAATACAAACTATGTAAAAAAACCAAAATATGTTTTTTTGAGTTGATTCATTGATAGTTAAAAAAATCCTTAAAACCTGAATCTATTTGAAGCTTCAAAACACTAGTTAATTTTCTATTTGCTATTCATAATGTTATTCCTTTTGGAATAGAATACCTCTGATTCATTTAGAAACTCACCCTTCTAATGTAATCTTTCTGTGACTGTTAGGAGTACTTGTCTGTGTTTTCTCACAGTTGTTTTCCCAAGCACATGCTGTGGTGACATTTACAGCAGACACTCACCATAAGATCTGTTTAAAATTTTTGCATGAATTTTGAACCTGCTATTATTAGGAATATATCAGTATAGAACCATCCATTCCATGCCCATACCCATGCATAGTAAATGACAACAGTGCTCTGCTACAGTAGCTACTACTTATAATATGTTAATTCATTCATTTGTCTTTATGTTCTCCCATCTGGAACCAAAGTGCGATGCTAAATTAATAAATGACCCTTCTCTCTAGGAAGAATCAACTCTTGAAGGACACTATAGTGGTGACCATGGCTTGCTTTCTGCTCTGTGGCTTTGATTCTATTTTTCCAAATATAAAAGGGCTATTTTATAAAGTGCTGGTGTTTAGATATCACATTGTGTGTGCTTGAGGATTCATACATTTTATTATGTTTTCCTTTCTGCAAGATCCAAAATTTGTTACTAAATAGGAAAACAGATACCAACATTCAGCAAAAACTGCAAATCTCATATTCTTCAATTACTGGCAAACAGTTCTTTATGGAAAAAAAGTATATGCAATGGATTGCGGTAACTTAGAATTACCTTCATTAATCATTTAAAAAAAAATAGTTACAATGGTTATTTCTTGGTCATTCACCTATTCGTAATTAATCAGATAAGAAAAAAAATAAGTGAAAATATACTTTTATCACTGTCTTAAAGGAAATTTCTCCTGAAGGACAAAAGATTTTCTTTATATATGCACATCTTGTTTACTCTATCTGGATAGACCCTCTACCATCTCTTACAATAAAATTTGTGTTTAGAGCTCATTAAAACCATTCCTTGATGTTTAGATAGGGTCCTCTTGTGGATTCTAGTAACTATTTCCTTGTTTTAAGCACAAAAAATCTGAACATATAAACCAAAAAGACCCATATGATATTGTTCATACAGTACTGCTGTTAAATATTTAAGACCACCCTTGAAAAAAAATCAATAATATTTTCCTAGACATGAATTTAGGTACTAAGTATGACATTAAAATAGTTTTAGGATTTCTGGTTCCAGAAATAGTAATTTGACCTACATGGAAGAAATTGATTGTGAATGAGGCATAAATTGTCCATAATTTTTTAATTATATGTAACCAAAATGAACAAAAACTGTTGTTTTTTGCGCTTCCTAAGTAACATGCCTGCAGTGACTAGAAAGTTAATATTTTGCAGTGGTCACAAACTGTTAGCAACAGTTAGAGTAGTTGAAATTATGCCATTTCCTTTGCTAATTATAAACAGTGTCATCACCTAGTTTGTTTTTTTATTTTTTTCAATTTCATACCGATTACAAGAAATAATAAATTGATAGTAAGATGAGACATTAGAAATAACAAAATAAGGTGAAGGTTATTCTGAGATTCAGTATAACATATAGAGAATTAAACACTATGAAAAACAGCAGAGCAATGTAATGTTTTGGGAGTAAATGAGGGGCTATTCTGAATCTAGAGATGATGAAGTGATGAGTAAAATGCCAACCACCTTCTAGGGTACTGACGGAAGCCCCACTCCAAATTGCTGTTTATTGAAACCTGAAATATAACTGCAGTCTTTCTTCCAAATCTAAGAATTATTTATTCTGGCACAATAAAAAAGCATGATCCCAGCTGAACTGTAACTGGAGATATAGGACAAACTGGTATTTTCACCTGAAGGATGTCTGCACAGTTTGCAACATATAGCAATGGAAGTTATCCGTGTAATCAGGAGTTGAGAGACAACTATTATAACAGCAGCAGAACGGTCAACAGGGAAAAGTAAAATATCAGATAAAAAAGTCTGGTCATCTTGTAAGTTTCTTTTTCATTTTCACATTAAAATATCAATATGTCCTACACACAACTGTGCATCTTATCATAACCATATTAGAATTTATAGCAAACCTTCCAATTGCAATATCTCCTGCAGTACATGCTTTGTATTTACATTACTCATGGAACATACTCTACTTCAGCCAAGTAAAATAAAGTAAAACAAATAGCTAGTTGTTTCAGAAAACTGCTTTAAAGTCATAATATCATTTCCATATCATATATTATTTTCTATCATTTTTGAGTTTTACCACATAAATTGTGCATGAAGTATCTGTTAAATAATGCACCTCGTTTTCTTTCTACATCTTCCTTTTTTTAAACTTTTTTACAAATGAAACCTTTGTAAAAATAAATATTCTAGCTCAGGGTGTGCTGCATTGTGCACTCTAAAATGTTGAAAAGCTCTGACAGCTAGTGCAAAGGTAAACTATGTTATGGAAAACAAAAGAAGCAATAAAAATACTCATATATTTTGGTAGAAGAAGTTATATTTTCTCAACTTAATAAAACTTCATCAACTTTTAACTTTCTTAACTTTCAGGCATATTTTCCTTCTTGCCTATTTTTTCTGAAGTAACGACTAAGTCACATTTATCATTATCACAAAATTTTCTCCTACAAATACATTTTAAAAAATTATATTTCTTATGGGTTTTTTTTTGTTTTGTTTTCCTTTTTTTTAACTTTATTGTAACAAAATTATTGGTTTCATTCTCTACTTCTGCCAAACACTGGGCAGCTTGACCTTCACTTTTCTGATGTGATTTACATATAATCTCTTTTGAACAAACAAAACTATCTCATCCTTCTTGATTACCTGCCATTCCAAGCAGCTAGGAAATCAAACTCTTCCTGATTTATCTCTATTTATAAATGGTGAATCATCTATTTTTTAATATTACATTACTTTTCTGTTTCAATTTTAATATTAAATTATATTTCTTAATTTCACAATTCAGACTGAGTGAAAAAAAATTTGGTTTAGGGAATAACACAAATATTCAACTTAATGAATACACACAAAAGTTAGAATGTGTGTTTTATTGGAGCAGATAGAAGTGTTTTGATGGATATTTGAGTGACTTAAAGTATATCAGTTTGGAAATTAAGCACTTTGTGTTACTGACACCACATGCAGCTCAATTCTTACAGATAAATTTCTATAGAAATTTTATTTTTTAAGTTTTCTCCATCAAGTCTGTCTTTTAAAAACATTTGTGTAAAATAACCAAGATATATCAAAGTTTCTGTAGCTTATGCTTGTGTATTACTTCTTTTTCTGATACAGATATTGCTAGTTTTACAAATGAACACAGCTCACAACAAACTTCTAAGTTTATAGATTAAAAAGAGAGTTTTTGAGAGATTTATTTACTTAAAATGACCATGTAATACAGCTTGAGGATTATTTTTATGGGCTTTTCTGTTCCAAGGCTGTTCTTTGTCCTGAGTGAGCTGCATATGGATATAAGAAATGAGCAATGTTAGCTTAGTCTGTGCTAATCACCCAAGTCTTTCAGTTGAGTCATTCAAGATATGATTACAGTGCTTTTCCTCTCTTTGAATTTCCATGTTTTGTTCCACACATTCCAAAACCCTTGGAAGAGAAAAGAAAGAAAGGCAATGCTTATATCTTTCTGTTCACCAGTGAAATAATATGGAATTTGATTTCAATTAAATGTTTAAAAATTTTTATAAACATAAATGAAAAAAATTATAAGAATGGAACAAAGTACCTTGAAATATGCCATTTGTTTTAAAATTATTTTACTTATCAGATGTAGGTGAGAAACAGAATGGCAAAATGCTTCTATAATATTCACATAGTAGATAATATTACTGTTATTTACCTGTTCACTTGGTAGCACTCAATGTAATAGGATGGTATCTTAATGAAATATTGTTAAAAAAGATAGATCTAAAGTTAGAAACTGCATAAGAACATATGGGAAAACTCAAAGTTTGAGAAATGTGAGATTATAAAGTACTTTGGGTGTTAATAAAATGATGAAAAGTTTTTTTAAAAGTGGAACAATATTTTTGCATTTATTTCATTGCATAGGACAGATGTAGATAAAGCAAGAAAATAGTGTTGGAGGTTGCAGTTGCTACTGTCCCTAAGAACCTGGGAAGTATGCAATGACTGAAGTCCTCTCCTGATAAAAGGATACTCTACTTATACAATGTTTAAAAGGAAATTGGGACAAATTCTCATTTGGTGTGCATGACAGTTCGTGAAATATGAAGTGAGTAACCAAAAAAAAAAATTTTTGAAAATGGTCACCCATTTTTAACAATTGTCAAATGTGAGATCTTTGACAACAAATTGCTGAAAATGCTGTATATTCACAGTAGCAATTAAAAACAAAGGGACATGTGCCTTGAACATATCAAATGCTGCATAATGAAAATTGCTTAGTCATAAGAGGTTCCAGCTGCCTCCTTCACAAAATGTAGCAATCTTCCTCTATTTTGGATCTCCAGCTATGAAATGAAATTATGCTGCTCCTTCATCTACCAAACGTATCTTAAAATGTTGTAATGCCGTAGTGCTTAGACTAGTTCAGAACACCCTGGGAGATAATTGATAATCTGTAATAAGAACAGTGTTGAAATAGTGTCCAGTAAGTAAACCCTAAAGCTATACTTTGAGCAAAAATATTTTAAATGAAAATATAAAATATTATTGCATTACATTACATTGCATGTAAGCAATGTTTATTTTCTACAAAATGAAGCAGAGGGTAGAGAAAAATATGACAATATCATAAAATAGATATAAATGTTTGAAATTTTGAAATAAGTCTACAAAATTAATTTTAATTTTCAGATTGCTCTTCTTTGCCTGACTTTTCAACTTCTAGAATGCTCTTTTATATAGATGTAGCAATTATGAATGGTTGAATGGAAGATACAAACCATTTATAGTAGCTACTTCACCAAATTAAATCTGTGATTGTGATCACTCATAACTGTGAAAAATCCAATGATACTAAATAAGGAAGATAATGTGCCAGGAAAAAATATGCATTATTTTTAAATGCATACTCGACTTCTGCCTATTTGACCTAATCATCTCATTGCATCTCAGACTAGTTTTTTTTTTTGTCTTAATAGAGCATTGTGTTCTGATTCCTAACATTACCACTCCCAGATTGACTGCTTGTGAAAGCACAGAGACAGACAGAACAGCTCACTCAAACAATTTCATATGATATTTTCCTTTTCCCAGGGGAATGGTAACTTCAAACAGCGGCTGATTGATGAGCATGCCAGGATCTGCAGTGCAATGGAATCACACATTGAAGAAATCATTCAGCTGGAAATGATTCAGACTATGTTTCGACTATATATTTGACTTTGTGTGCAGTCAAAGCCTTATCACAGCTTTGTCATTACTAAAGAATAAACAGACACCTTAAATAAATTTGATGGAAATTAAACCAGGAAGAGAGTTGATTCAAAGACTTGCAATTTGTATGGAAAAAAAATTAAAAATCAAATTTATGACTTATCTGAAACACTAGACTAAGGAAGGTAATCTACACAGAAGAAGGGGAAATGTCTGTGCCTTGAAATGAAACACAAAGTCTTTAGGACAAAAACTACATCTTAATTTTTGAAGACTGTTATATGGTGTAGTTAATTCAAAACCTCCTTATAACTGTATTATTTTGATGATAGATTTCCGATTTACTTACCTGAGACTGAACCCAGTGATTTATGTTGCTAATTTTCTTGACTGAGCTAAGTGTTAAGCTGACCATCAATCAGGATTAGATTGTGTCTTGGAACTGTCTTTACTTGATCATTCAGGTAAATACTGTCAGTCTATTTAAACAGGATCTTCTCTGTTACTGTGATAGAGAAGCCATTGCACAGAATAAAATCATAAAACAATTTAGATTGGAAAGGACCTGTAGATACTCAAGTCCAGCCATTAAAATTACACTGCCAAATGCACCATTGAACCATTTCTCTAAGCAACGC
This sequence comes from Molothrus aeneus, assembly GCF_037042795.1. Lineage (NCBI taxonomy): Eukaryota > Metazoa > Chordata > Aves > Passeriformes > Icteridae > Molothrus > Molothrus aeneus. The sequence goes on from NC_089648.1 coordinate 105,074,723, forward strand.
AGCAACACATATTTTAAACACCTACAGGGATGGTGACTCCACCTCATCTCTGGGCAGCTTGTTCCAAAGCTTAACAATCCTTTCCATGAAGAAATTATCCTAATATCTAATCTAAATCTACTCTGGCACAACTTGAGGCAATTTCTTTTCATCCAACTAAAACTGCTTTGCACTGACTTTCTAGCCTATATTCCTTTATCTGATATAAGTCCCAGCCTACTCACATGCTGTTTTGGCACGTTATCAGCACCCCTATGTTTTTTTTACAGAGACATCTACTGCTTTGACAGGAAGTTTTATGCTCCTCATTCTTGAGGGTTGTTGCTCAGGGTTGTGGTTATACTTTTCAACCTATACTTGCTAACAAATTACACACTGTATTCACCTTTGGTTTATTTACACTAAGGTACTAAGATTACGTAAACTTGTAAGATCATTCTCATTTTATCTTTATAGAGTGTGCTTTATTTTAGGCTGAGAACCCTACAGTTGCAAAAGAAATAAACTAAACCGAAGGTAGGAATTTAGACAATAATATGCCTTTAAAATCTCAAAATCACAGCACAAGCAATAGGTCTGACCATTTTACCATAGCAAGTAGACCAAATTAGACAATTGCAAACCCATAATAGAGAAAGTTGGCACTACAGCACAATTTTCTTAAATTATTTGGAAATACACATAAAATCAAGCTAAGAGATCAAACAAGTCCAGACAACTTGGTCATTTCTGCACTATGTTATATTTATTTATTTTCTTAAAACCTGAGGCTTGTTGCTAACACTCGGAAGCATGAACTTGCTTTGCCCACAATTTACTAAATTGAAATTGCTATTCAGCTCTTTCCTGTTAGGCACCTCTGTAATACTTTTCCATACTCTTGCTCCAACCATTAGATTTCTGAATAGAGAAAATTGCTATCTATACTTGCCATTGCCTTTCACTGTGGTTGATTGTTGACCATTCCTTTAATATTTTTGCTATTACTATAACCATCACTTTTTAACACTTCTCAGCAAATCTTATCTGAGGTAATAGAAGAAACATCTGTTCTTTCACAGAAATAAATCGTGCAGTGATGTTAAAAAAAAAAAAAAAAGAGAAAAAGAAAGGTGCTGCATCTGGTTAGGGTTTTTTTGATAAATCTCTTGGTTATAAATTTCAATGTTATACTGATTGCATCTTGTTTAAATAGAATTTGCCAAATAATTTTGTATTTTTAATGATCTCTTTCTTTAGATCCCTCCTGAAATGGTTACAACAGAAGTGTGTTCACATGAACCAATGACAAGTGACCTGTAGACCATAATGCTTACTTAATTTACAAAATTTATCATATCATATATGCAGACAAATAATTCCCTGAGAGATCCCTTAGTTTCTTAAGTAGTGTGGAAAAATCACTAGGGGTTGCTTACTTATTTCCCTTCTCCTTCTCCTCTCCTCTCCTCTAATAATTCTCTGTAGATGTGGAGTAGAATTCCCTGCAAAGTTCCTCATTTTTCTTCTTCTAACTGTTAATATATTGCAACATATAATTCCTTGTGAACTCCTCTCATTTAAATTACATGTAAAATAATAACGATAATAGCATCTGGCTTTCCTATAGTATTTTTCATCAACAGATTTCAAAGAGCTTTACAAAGAAAGTAGAAAAAACCAAACTTTATTACTATTAAAATAAGCTACATGCAACTGTAGCTTATTTTGTGTTTTAAACAGAAAATACAATAACCTGTTAAAAAAATAACCCTGCTCCAGGGCACTTCCAATTTAGGACAATATTCCATGTGGAGAGAACAGCTTTCCCCAAAGTATTTACCTGTGTGCTCAACAATTTATATATTCATTACTTACTGAAGAGAGAGAGACACATTCTATAATTTCTCTGTGGGGTTTCAGATATTTTTATTCCCCTGGAAATATTCAGCATAAATATCAAGTTTGCTTACAGCAAGCTACATAGAATTCTGTAGTTTACTTCTTGCATTTCTAAGGCTTTTATGCTTTTACTCTTTATGAATATTTCTGTCAGCTTTTTTTTCCTTCATAAAATTATTCATTAAGTGGAAAACTGAATTTTATTTGTAAGTGTAGCAAATATCAGGCAGATGTTTTACTCAGGGACTTTTTTGTATCATGTGTGTGTGCTACTATAAGATTTATGCCAGAAGATTTGCCAGTTTTGAGTCTCAAGGTCAAGATAACAGGGAAGAGTAACCTAAGGGATGTTGGGTAGGGATCTCCTTCAGCCTGCCCCCATGACTGAGAGGGGTAAATAAGGCATTCTACCAACAGTCACTAGAGCCTCCCTTCTGCAGGCACTTTTCCTCATAGGACTCTTTGTTTACTCAGAGAACTGCCAGAAGGGAAAAGATACTTTCATAAAGATAATCCAAGAAATTGCTCTGCTCATGTCATGGTTTAACACTCCCTTTGCTCTGCAGAGGGATGGAGGAGAGAATCAGAGGAGTAAAAATGAGAAAACTTGGGATTGGAACAAAGATAGCTTAACAGGTAAAGCAAAAGCCACTCATACAAACAAAGCAAAACAAGAAGTTCATTTATCAGTTCCTATGGACAGGCAGGTGTTCAGCCATTTCCAGGAAAGCAGGGCTCCATCAGGTGTAATGGTGATTTGGGAAGACAAATGTCATCTTTTTGAATGTCCCCCTCCTTCCTTCTCCTCCCACCTTTATGCTAAATATGACAGCACATGGTAAGAATTATCCCTTCTGTCAGGTTGGGTCATCTGTCTCAGCTATGTGCCTTCCAGAAAATGTCGGTACAATGAAATTTTGCTTTAGTAGTTGGGCAATTTTACAGTATTGGGAGACAAAACTGGTCTCAAATTACATGGTTCTGATAAAGCTCTGTACATAACATCTTGCTTCTATAACTTCAACATTGTTAGTAGACGTAAATAAAGAGGTAGTTAAATTATTTGAAATTTGGCTTGCTAGAAGAGTTTACAAAAATAATTTAGCAAGGGGAGTTTTCTTACTTCTGGTTGTTGGTTTTTTTTTTTAATAAATCTTAAACTATTTGGACCTCTATTATATCTCTACAACTTCTACCTAGTTTAAAGCAGTGCTTTAAAAGACTTTTTGTTATTTCATGTTGTCTGGAATATCTAGAGAGAAAACATAAAATCCCACAGTAGAGTGTAAATTCTCAAGATTCATCTCTTATATATTAGTATTAGTAATTCACGTTTTTTTCAGAGTTCAGCTTGATGGTTAATTTATTCTACCATGAACAAACTTAATGGCTTTGTGGTTGGTGTCTCTGTCTTGGTCATCTCTGTAATTCAGCTGTAATATGTAGCCTGATTCACCTATTTATGTTCCCAGAGCCATGGAACATTACTTTGACTGGGAGTTTTAAATCCTGCAGATATTTGTCTACATGTTGCTTAGCTCTGAATTATAGGTGTCAAAATCCATTTAATGCTTTTGTCATCTTTATCTTTTTCCATATTTTGTCTCACAATGAGCAATGCAAATCTGTTGTTCATACTTGTTCATTCAAATTTTGGTCTTGCCTTTATTTAGCTATTTATGATTATTCTTCTGTTTCTCTCTTTGTTTTTTAGAGCAGGTATTATTGTCCTGATGCAAATAATTTGCACATTGTTCAGCTTGGAATTTATGAATAGATAATCAGATAATATATAGTTTTAAATAACCAATAAAAACTTTGTATTTTTAAGTGAAGACTAAAATAGTGACAAAAGCTTGTTATTTTGGAAACAATTTATAACATTTAATTTAATATCAGTTTTCTAATTTTTTTTTTGTGCTTCTTATTAAGACTATAAAATGGTTTCATTTACCTTCATTTTTGCTAGTGACTACTCACAGGAGGTCAATGTACTAATGAAAGATTGCAGTCTGTGGTGCTAGTACTTTCTTTGACAAATTAAGTAGGCTAGGATAAGATGGCTTTCAAACCTGAAGATTTGGTTTTGTTGTACGTCACATTTATACATTACATAAATGTTAGCACATAAAAATGGTAGTGTGTATGCTTAAAATGCAAGAGAGAAAAAAACACCAGCTCATCCAACTGGGAGATGTCTTATGACAGCCACACTTCGCTAGGGAGATAAGAGAAAGAAAGAGAAGTATAATGACCCACATTAGTCATGTCCAGCTCTTCTGGAGAAGATATTCAGATTTCTTTAAAATTATACACAGAAGTGGCATAAAGGATGATGACACAGGCAACATCAATCTAAAGAATGACCCATTTAGCTGTGTGGGATGTACAAATTTTAAGAACAGTTGTTTTTAGTGTAGTTTATTCAATTGTAATGCCTTCTGTGAAAATTCACCATTAAGACTTCACTTTCTTTCACCCCCTGTCTTAAGTTCTTGTGGTATAATATTTTGTGAACAGGTCAAACCATCATATCTATCAACATCTGAAGTATTTACAAATCTAATAAAATTGAAACTCTCACATCACATTTTCAGAAATATTTGCTTTATGCTTAATCCAGATCAAAATATATTGTATAATTGCTGTATGATAGTATGCTCTTTAATTTTACAACGGTGCATAACCTTAAAGTTAATTACCTCATTGCTAAATTTGATTATGTGAACAGAAATTACATAAAAATCTCCATAAATATGAATACCTCCTGAAGCCTTGATAGATCTTGATGGGAATCCCAGAATGAGATAATTTATTATGAAATTATATTCCACAGATAACTAATTAGATAGCTGGTTAGTTTTTCTAATTTACATTAGCTTTTGTTTCTGAATTTTTCTAGAGTAAAAGTTAAAAGACAGATAAATTTTATTTTTCTAATTTTCATTGCAATAGATACATAAAACACCTAAGAGCCAGAAAAAAATCCATGTATAAGAAGGCTGTTAAGAGAAAGAATATTATCAATATTGAGAAAGAATATTCTCAATATTTGCAAAAATAAATTGACAGTGCAGTGCAGTGTACTGTGCTTTATTGGTAGCAAAGCATGAAAAAGTATGCTGTATTTGTCAATGTTAAAATCTGGAGAACTGTAGTATTTTTCAGTGTAATGTTGTCACTATCACTCCTTCAAAGACAAAGCAAACCTTACTATCATTTAATCCATGCTATGAGTTCATGCCATACAACAGGTTGGTGAGCTCAACCTTTAGTCATTGAAAGGTTGAAGGAACATATAAACTCTGGCAGTTATCAGATTTTCAAATTAATGTACTAAAAGGACTGTCACATGCTTGTAAAATCCTCTCTGATTTTTAGTTTATAAATTAATCTTGCTTGTTATAGCTCTTAATTTTCTGGGTTTGTGCACTGTAGCATTCATGCCTTATTGATTTAGAAGTGTTTATAATTTTCTAATATCAATAGCTGTGAGACAGTTTGACACAGATTCTCAGTCAGATTTCTATTTTCAGACCAGATTTAATTTGGTTTATATTTATTTAGTTTGAGTTTCAGTAGATAACCTTCCTTCTTATCCTTTACTTATTTTTATGGTATGTTACTGTTTTTTCTGAATTATTTCAGGTAGAAATCTGGTCTACTTTGACAATTTGATTGTAAGTAATAGCTGTTCTCTTATTCACATTTCCATTTTGCAAGAATTATTTTCTTAACTTAAATGATAAGAGCATATCCTAACATTCTTTTAAATGCCTGGAACTCTTGGATCACTGGCTTTCTAGCAAATATCTTTCTCAAAAGCTGGGACATATATACCGTGGTATTAAACCAACTTAGCTAGATGACTATGCCTGCAGGCCCTCACTTTTAGGCAGCTTTTTTGGTTAGATTTTAAAAGCATTTATAAAATGAAACCTGTTCACTCTTCCTAGGAAAACACACTTTTTTTCCAGAGGTGTTCCTATCAAAATGTTCTCTAACAGTTTTAGTTAAAAACACAATGACCATATAATACTGTCTGCCAGTAATTCTCAGAAGTGAAAATATCTATATTTTAATCCATTGGTAATTGAATCCACAAATGTAATCTTATTAACTTATTAAATATTCTGTACCTTGCCTCACCATCAATTTAGTTACAGATTGCAAGGATTTCTGAATTTGTCAAATAGGTCAGTTTGCACTTAGGTTTCAAGTAATTCCCTTACTCACACTGCTAAAAGTGACAAGTGTAGTGATCTTCAAAATTCTAGGGAATAATTCCGATTAAAGGATAGTGTGAAGGGAATAGGCCTCTCATTTCAATTAGATCAATTCTATTTTGAAATGGTGATTAGTTTTTAATATCAAATTAATCTGAACTTTCCCAAGTTTCAGAACAAAATGTTGTTTTTAAAATGTCATGTCCTTGACATAAAGACTTTGCTAAGAATTCCAGTTTTATAGACAAATTTTAGCACTCATGATGTGGCTTCTCCTTCCTTCCAAAATCAAGTCAACTCATACAAATGCAGAAATACCTCATACAAATGCAGAAATATAGAAAAGTATAAAAGTTCTTTTTTTTTTTTGTGGCCCTTAGCAAGACTAATCATCTGGAAAATGAAAGCCATCTCATACATCTTCAGCACTATGGTTTCTTACAGGCATAATAGGACATAACAAAATGAGCATAGCATCTCCTCCTCTATGCTTGGGTTAAAACTTCTTACTTGCTAAGTAATTAGCTTAAGTTTCTGGGTTCTCTGGAAGGAGCAGCACTTCAAATTATGACCATGGTTACAGAAAATGTTGCAACTCATTTGGAAATTGAGGTTTGAGGTTTCAAAAATAATAAGTAATTGTTTGGAATATTACAGTGATCTCTTGAATTCAACCATTTTGTTATTTCAAACTCATATTTTATTAGTTATTTCTATTTCTATGCATAGCCATGGTTTGGAATCATTATAGAAAATTTGAAGTTTGATATAATTTAAGTAAGACTTATCAGCAAGGTTTTAATGGAGAAATTGGCAGACATATTTTGTTTTATTGGCTAAGCTGGGTAAAATTCTTTAATTTGAAGAAATGCATTACATCATTCACAGATTTTATAATATATAATGGACCTTATAAGAGGCAAGTTCAAGATAGCAGAATAAAGTATCTGGAAGTTCTGTTCTTCACAGTTAAGAACAGAGTGTTACTGGAAAAATACACTACATTTAAGTATGTCTGTATGTATGTATAGATGTATGTATCTATCTATCTATCCATCCATCTATCTATCCATCTGTCTGTCTATCCATCTGTCTCTATCTATTTAATATGACAAAAGAGCTCTTCCCATGTCATTAACAGAGACATTTTACAATAGTATGAGAAATTGAATTAATGTACCAAACACATTTTATTTATTATCTGAGGCACATGTTCTGAATCTGGCAGAAGAAAGTAACTTTAAAAGCCTTTCTATCTAAATGTTTTTAGTGTTCAAGCTGGTAAAATTTATCAAAAAATGCATAGGGAAGAAATATATAATTCCTAGTGTATGTCTTCTTTTTAAAGAGCAGATTTAGGCAATGCTTTTTCTCTCATAATTAGCTCCATTACATTTAATTTAAAATGCTCTTTAAATATTAATATCACAACAAAAATTTTATATTGAAAAACTTATTATTAAAATCAAGGAAAAGCCATAAGACAGTCATCACAACATATTAATATTTACACTCACCTTGAACACTCAGAGCACAGTAAAGGCTTTAACAGACTACTTCAAACGAATATGCAGTTCATACAAATTAAACATAATTTTCTTCCAAAATATATGAGTTTTTTTAAATCTCCCCCTTAATTTTAAGGGTGAGGAAGGGGTTGGTTGATTTTTTCCAGCTGCTCTTTTGTTTCCCATTTTCTTAAATTAATCTTTTAAAAATGCTGCCAGGAGCCATAGGAGTCCAGGTTTTGAAGCTGTGTTTTATTGCTGATGGTAAAAGAGGTATTAGTTAAGAAGCAAACAATATGATAGTGATAGAAGTCCAAAAAGAAGATGAATATGAAACTTCAAAATTTATTTGAGTTCTAGACAACAAACTGTCTCAGACACTCTTTGGGAGGACTTAAGGAAATAATTCATTTATTGTCTGTGGGTCCACAAAATTAGAATAATGTAAAAATGAAATATTCTTATGTTTTTTTTTTCTGTAGTTTTTATTTCAATACCTTTAAAAGAATAGGTTATTTAAAAGAAGCATTTTTTTCCACTCAACCCTTTCACAATTCAGTGTGAACAAAAATCTATCTACTTCACTACTGATGTAAAATCTTTCACACTTTATGAAAGTATATATAAGAAGGCTTCTGCCTCTACTAGAGATAAATAAACTTCATGACTGAAAATATAAAGAAGTTTAAACACAAATATAAATATCCTAAAAACCTTTGAACCTGTAATGTTAGTTATGGAGTTTGTGAGAACAGTTTCCTCAAATTTATTTTTAAAAGTGTTTATATTTTCTTTTTTTAAAAAATGAGATCATTACCTATTTACAGAAAACACAGTAAATTAGTCAACTTAATACAACATTTCTGTCTTTGCTAACAGGATCATAAAGTTTTTTAACACAAGGAGGTATTGTCAGGCATAATATATTTTTGTTTGATAGACTCATTGAATAGTTTAGGTTCAAAACTTAGGAAAAACTCCTAAGATCATTAACACCATTTGTAGTTCTTTGAGAATTTCATTAAAAGAATTTATAGAATGAAAATTTTAATTGCATACTTTTCATTGCTATTATACTATCTTGCACTGGTGTTCTTTAGAGAGTCTATATTCTTATTAGCAATCTCTCCAGAACAGAACTCTGCAATGGAAAAATCCTCAGTAGTTATATGTTGAAATTATGAGACATATTAAAAATTTCCATTTTTTATTGCGATGTGTGAGTAAGGTGTGAGTGCCACTGGCATAGACAAAAGTACACTGGGAATAAAAATTACTGGGAAATTTTTTTGTGATATGCATTAATTTCTTTTTTGTTTTTTTTTTTCTGTTAACAATTATATTTATTAACAGCATTTTTTATCTCTGTCTGTAAAATAAGACTGTGGACATGAACAATGGTTATTAGTTTTGGTGATGTAACTTATATCTGCATAATTTATTGGATAACCTAGAGTTTTTCAAATGTACAAATCATTATTGTGAGATAAATTCCTGAGAAATACAAAGGCACTTTGCTATTTTTCTGTGTGTTTTAGTTTAAGCCCTCAAATCACCATTATTCATGTGTATTATTGATTATACAAGTGATGGTCAGTCAGTCAAAAGGTGAGTTGCCATCCATCAATTTTGACTGGAACAAAAATAACACAATTTATCTTTTGCAGATCAGAGGTTCTGAATCTGTGATGTTATTTGAATGAGTTTTTCAGTTTTTTATTTTATTTTCAGAAGGGACCCAAAGCAATGCTTTACTTTTCCCAATGAGTAGCTAAAACCACCTCAGATTTAAATTTTCATCCATATATTGGATGCCAAATTGCAGCAAAAACAAGAAAGAGAAGGCAAGCCACATGACAAGGCAAAACTGATGCCTTTTAACAGCACACAAACAGGGGAAGAAGAGCAAGTCCAGTGATCATAACCAGGGTCAGCCACTGTCCAAAGTGACCAGAAATGTTTTCAGGGATGTGACAGGTCCAAGGTCAAGCCAGGAAACGACGTCACAAGGTAAGAATCAAGAAGTTACTTGGCTCAGGTGTGTTGGATTGGCTCTTATAGATCAGACAAGGATCTAGGGCAAGAACTGGAGCTTCAATATAGTAAAGCTTACATCCATCTGATCCCAGCATGATGTAAAACATGAATTTCAACACATCTGAGAGCTAGTTAAACACCTAGAGTGCAGAGTGGGGTGAGAGAGGTTGCAAAGCCTTTTAATGTACTCCAGTCCTTGACAGCAGCTTCAAAAGAGCAGAGGGGTTTGATTTTAAACTATTGACATAGTGGCCTAGAAAAAGTATATAGGATTTTTTTTAAAAATGCAGGTCCACCCACACAACCTATGGAAACAGAAAAGTTTGAGCTTAAGAATTGGTAAGTGAACAAAAATAAAAGTCTTCAACAATTAATTAAAAAATTTAATTGCAGAGTTTTTATTTATTTCTGCTTTATGATTTTGACTTTAATAATGTCTCTGTGCATCAGGCTTGAATGCATGAGGCTGCTAGGGGAAGAGCTACAGGGAGGCAATTTCAAATGAGAAGTAATAATACTCAAGGTTCTTTATAATATCAGTGAGAGGTTGAGAAGAAGACAGTAAACACAAGTACACCCTGGATTTTTAGGAGAGTTACAATGTCTGATCTTGTTCTAAAAGTTTGTATGACATTCTTAATTTTACACCTGTGGGTGTACTATTTCCATGATGGAAATAGCTATAATCATAGATTCTTATGAAGTATAGCTGCAGGCAGATTCTGTGTCAACCTGCTGTGACTTCCACCAAGAGAAGAACAACCAGCAGGATTTTGTCTGCCAAACCAGTTCTTTTGTTCACAAAGAAACTATGGAGAGCAAATGGTTTTGTTCAGTTGCACAGTGTTTTGGCAGTTTGTGTTCCCCAAACACAGAAACAAGTATAAGCCTGATTTGTGTTAGATAAAGCCTAGTGGTTCTGAAATAGTGATACTTATACTCAAGAATGGAAATTCTTAGCTGTATTGAACTCACAGGAGAAAGATTTCCTCCCTAGCAACATGTAATACTAGGTATGACATCTCCACTTAGTAACTAACTTGAATGTAAAAAACTTTTTAATTTTTAAAATAAGATTTAATAGTATATTTTAGTTTTTTATAACATATGAACTATGAATCTTCAAAAACATATTTGAAGAATAAAGTATACTCATCCATGGAAATAACAGCTGTGTGACAATCAACAACTGTGGATTCCCAATCTAAACCAAGTAATTGATACTAAAGATGCTACTTGGAGTGTTAAATTAAGGTAGGAGTTTGCTGACTGAGTTATGTGGGACTCAAAGGTGCATGGAATGATCATTGGAAAACATTATATGCTCTGGCATAGAGTAGCATACCTGCTTTATATCAGTAGTCATAAAATGGTTTCCATTCTGAGCTGCATTCAGGAACATTAATGTACAGCTGGGATGTACTAATAAGCCTCATCTGCCAGCTCCAGCTGTGAGCAGAGCTGACATGATTACTTGCCCTTGACATCTGTAGGCACGCTGAAATTTCCCTTAGTGTGTTAAGTCCTATCCTACCATCTCATTGCAGTAAATGGAAAGAAAAACATACTGTAAAGCATATTAATGGATTTTGAACAGGGTCCTTTCATATCAGTATTTGCAACATTTTAAGTAATCTCTTACAAGCATGGGGATATTAATTTTTTTTTTTCAACAGGAAGAGTGCTGCACACATTTTTCTCTGGATTAGCAGGTATTGCTTTTTCAGAAGACTAATTTGCATAAAAATTCCAGGCATGATAAAGCAGACACTCAGAGAATTAAGGCTTACCTCCAGCCCAATATTTAATTCGTGAGTACTTTAATTGCTGTGGTCTGAACCGAATCAGCTGACAGGGCCCAAAGCGAGACTGAGGTCCTGTGCCGTTATATGCTTAGATAATTGTTCCCCTTTATGACTTGGAATGAGAGAGGCAGACAAACCTCAGGAAGGACTATAATGAGATTGAGTGAGTTCTCAGCAGGTATGTTAGGTGTTTCCAATGGCCATGTGGCCTCTCAGTGCTTACTGGGATTTCTGGAGGGACAGATGATATGCCTTACCAGCATGAATATGTATTCCACATGCCTTTACATTCCTTACTTCCCCCTTTCTCTCATCTGTTTCACTGTTTGCCTTACAGCTCTGTCATCACTGAGCTCCCTGAATGTCAAATCACAACGAAATCTGCAGCTAATATAAATAGGTTCCTTTGTCTCCAGTGGAGCTATACTAATTTCCACCAGCCAAAAATCACATTTTTATTAACTGATTTGTTTTAAACTGTATTTTGTATTTTTAAAAAAATTCCTGAACTAATATTTATTATTATAGAGAAATAAACTTCTAAACAGGGAGTATAATTTCTCTGTGGTTCTTTTGCCTTGGTTACAAAGCGAAAGTGAGAACCATGATTGTGTTGTGCTGGAATACACATTTCACACGCGTTGGAGATTTGTTGGTGCATTTTGAAGGAGGCTAGGGAGTGTTTGTTTTATTTTATTTTTTTGGAGTAATTTTTCCATTTTGCTTGCAGAAAGTGAGATTATTTAGAACATTCTCTTGTTTTTAATAAAAATTTGGCAAATAGAATCTTATAAAATGCTTTTTTATCATAATACACAGTGACTAGCTGCAAAAGGAAAATAGTTACCTTTTTGTCATTAAAAAGTGTGTATCAGGAGTAATTATGATATATCACCATCTTTGTCAATACTGTCTAATAGGTCAATTTTTTAATAAGATGAGTGGAGAAAAAATAATAAGAAAAAGAATATTATATGTTAATGCTTTTTCATCTTATGCTTTTAAATATATATAAATATGCATGTAAATCATAGTACTTAGGGATTTGAGATTGTATTTTTTTCCCTTAATTTGTCCCAAGTGCTGATCCTCTATGGGCTTTTTATTAAAAATCAGATTCCAGTTTCTATACGGCAGCATAATGTCTGCAAAATACACCTAGGAACTGGAAGATCTAAGATCCATTCAGTCTTCTGCAGAAGTGGTCAAAAGCATATCTTCCATATTCCAAAACACATGGGCAAAGAGGGTGAAGATTCCATTCTGGAATTAATTAGGCCAGAAAAAAACGTGCTACACTTTCCGATGGAGTGCTGGCTGTCAGACATTGTCATGAGCACAGCTGACATTTTTTCTGTTATGGGACTACTGCTTTCATTAGAAAAGAGTGATTGAAAAGAATTATTACTAGCAAGGGTTAGGTGTTACCTTTGAAAAAGATTTCAGGTGCATTTAACTTTACTATAAAAAACCCACAGCCCAACACATAAGCACGTTCAGGCACCATTCTACCCTTTGATTTGGTTAGTGGTGCCACCATGCCTAATATCTTGGGGTCTATGCCCATTTTGCATATCTAACCATGAACCAAGAGACTGAATTTCCTATTGGCACTGAGAGAGTGTAAGATGATAGTTTATTTTGTCTTCCAAAGCAAAACTAGCTTTCTACCTTGTCTGAGCTGCTAATGAAGATATGAGGCCATTTGTAGAGGTCAGTGTAATGAAAAGAAATTGCTTGTTTTAAACACCTTGTTCCACTTCACGGCGCATTTCCAGTGCAATCAGTGATCCCTGGTATTTGGCATGTTAGGAAATGTTAGGGACAGACGGGAGTTATTTGTGTATTACCTTGTGCATCTAAGATAGCAATCTCATGCTTTGTAGCTAGAGTTTGAGAGAATTGCCAATAAACCTTCCTCAGGATAGGGGGAAGCTAAAGGGAAAGCATGTCATATCAAGCTGTCCCCAAGTCCACATAGTCTCAGTGACGGCCTCCAAATTATAAAGACAGTTTACTTCATATTTTGATCATGTCCCTTCACTTTATACAGACTGATCAGCTCCCAAATCTAATTCTCTCCAAACTGAGGAAAATAATCTCTTCCTGTAATCCTGAGCAATGGTTTCCCTTTTAATTGAAGGTTTCAAAAAGTTCTTTTTGGTCGATAACAAAGTTCAGACACAAAGCTTAGCAGTTGCTTGTGGTTTTTTTCTAAAAATTTTATGCTGACACCAGATATTTTTTCCTTCTGTTTATCCAGTCACTGTTATAGTGAAATAGAAACCTGAATGTATTTTTTTTCCCCCATGAACTAGAAATGCTTTCAGGATAGACTTTAACTTATACACTGTTCTGTCCTGTGAAAACTTAATTTCAGTGTTTAGACATGACTAATATTTTTTTTAATCCTATCTCTAAATGAAATAACATATAACATCCAGGTATTATTTGATGGCCCTCTTCTTAACCTATCAAACTTGCTGTACTCTCTACTTTAACTAGTTTATTTTGTGCAATGTGAGACAGTGATTTTATGAAGTGTATCAGTCTGCTTCCAGTCATAGTTGAAACCACTAAAATCTACTACTTCTGTCTTGAAAAATACTAATTTCAAAGACAGCAATTTTTTTGTAAAATAAAGAATTTTTTAAAATAGAGAGAATAGAAATATTTGTGCAATGGGGAACATTTTAAAGCCTTTAACAAAACCCCCACATTTTGTGTCTTTCTTCTGTATCCAATTTTCTTGTGCCTACAGTCTTTAATCATGGGAATTTTTTTCCCTTGAAAATTCCTGCAGTGTTTACACCTTAAGAAGATGTGTAGTGGGTTTTTGTTTTGTTTAGGTTTGTTTTTTTTAAGGTTGCCACTGACATTGCTTGGCATGACAGTTAGGTCTAGTTTAGTGGGTTCAGTCTTCCACTGTGCAAAGCAGCCACTGGGAAGAAAGTGTTTTCTTCAATGGTACTCAACCTCATGTAGCTGACTATGACTCTAAATGCCCAGTGTAGTGGCTGGATCCCAGTTTTTCAGGAAACATGTCATAAGAACATTATTTTTAAAAAAGGAAGTAACCAGGTTTTATTCTCACTACTCTTTGGACTTTTTCTAATTTGCAATATACCAGACAATTTTCAGAATCAGTAGCAAACCCATATTGTGCATATTAACATTGGCTGCCTGTACCTTTTAGTATTCTTGCAGGGACGAATCAAACAATATTTTTTTTGGTATATCCTGTCAAGGTCAAAAAATTCAGTGTTCTCATAAAGAGAATGCAGAGCTGCTGATGGGGAAAACTGACACTGAGGAAAATATTCTGGGCATGTGAAAATATTATAGGGTTCAGAAAGGTTAGATCTTCCTGAAGAAGGTTTTGGTGGACAATTGCATGTAACCATTCACTGCTCTGTGACTTAACATCCTCTTAAGGGTCTTTGAAAAAGTTAGTAGGTGTATGAAAAATGTTTATTTAAACTGGAAATAGGCCAGAAGATTTGAATCAAAGAAAGGAGACCATTGAGTCCAAGCATTACTTATTGATTCCTTCTAAAGTCACTTGTCAAAGTGACAAAAAGTGTTTTAAAAGACGTAGGAAAAAAAGAAAAAACCACACCCCATAAACACCAAGATGCTTATTCTTTATATAAAAAACATGCTTTTATATCCATCAGGTTGCTTTAGGCTTCTCCTAGATGATTGTCAGAGGCAAGTAGGAGGAAATCTGAAGGTCCCTGACTGGCACTGTCCTGTTGGAATTATGGCCTGTGTTTCCATTCATGATGCACTGTATGCAGCAATTTTTACTGCCTCACAAAACATCCACCACTAGTATTTGGAGATTTATATTTATATCCAAAAGCTCTCAGATGAAATACAAGAGAGCTTGTGACTCTTGAAGCTTCCTGTCCTCACTGCCAGTATATAAAATGCTGTATAATCATGCAGAATCTCTTTCTAGTTTTCATCTGAGTACTGTAAAAATGATGAAGAAACTTTAGACATCAATACTTCAGTTTAACAATTAAAGCAAAGTTACAATTTACATGATACAAAATTATCTGATAAGAAATTAGTCTTCTCTTTTCTTTGTCTCCTAATATAGATCAAATTCCAATACCTCTTTCAACAGCCATCACAAATTTAAAGATCCAAATATATTTGTAGTTTTTTTGGTTGTGTTCTTGATGTTTCATGTTGGAAATATCCTATCTGGTGTTGTATTAATGTTAGGCATATTAATAAGATTTATTCTGTTATTAAAATATTTATGGCTTCTTGTTATATTGACTGTGTACACATAAATCATCAGGCTTGTATTTTTCCCACAAGTTTTTTTCAAAAAATAGGTCAACCAACTAAGGCCTAATAATAATTTGAGTCTTTTAATACAATATATGATGTGCTTGCTTGTATTCCCCCAGAAAGATTCAGTAACATTGAATATTTTCTTGGCTTTTTCTCTAGGCCTCGAAACAAACAGTTACTCTAAATTTCCAATGTTCTCTATAAAAAGGAAAAAGCCAGCAAAGCTTTTGAAATGTTGCTTTTTTATTTTTTCTAATTAATTCTAAACTAATTTGCTAGCTTGTCAGAAATATGGTTTAGAGATGTAAAATTTCAGCATCACATACATTTTTTTTTGTTCAGTATTCTCAACCCCAGTAAATATATAAGGGCAAGATTGCCTAAACTAAGATTTCCTCTAAAAATATTTTTCATTGAATGCATAATACTCCTTCAAACTGTTTTCTAAGCCCTTCCTTGCTTTCAGTCAAAAGACTCCTAAAAATCAATTTTAACATAAACTTGTAACTTGGAAAAAACCTGAATTCATATAGCTGCATACATACTCACCTGGCAAAGAAATAATAAATCTTTGTTATTTTGCATTCAGAATCAGAATAAAGATCTGCTGGACCAAATTATGCCAGTGGTCAATCTGCTGTAGAGAAAGGAGCTCTGTAATGAAAAATTTTCAGATCAACTTTTCATGGGGAAAATGCTTCGCAACTATTTGGGGATTAATGACTGCCTAATAAAGTTATAATTTACCTTATTAATAATTTTTCTTCATTGTTATAATTCTGCATGGTCATGTTGTTCTTTTTCTCTGCTCAGTCACTCTTTTTTATTTTTCTGTGATGTAACTTTTGGTATTATGCTATATTTGGTTAAGTTATGGATTGTGCCTCTGATCTTTATTTGTAAAACAAGCAACACAGTGTTGTAGGTTCATAATTACAGGCATAGTTGTTTGCATTAAAGATTACCTATATTTTTTTAGCTGACAAGAAGAAAAATTCATAATTATATAAGACTTAATTACAAAAAGAGAGACTGTGACATTTGCTATCATTGCATTAACAATATTCAGATATTCATGGTACATTAGCAACACTCAAGTTATTGTACAAATCTACTCTAAATTCTAATACATATATACAGTGTGAAATTTGCAAATTACATAATAAAAATATTTCCAAATAATGTTTGACAGAACTACATTAATAATGTCAGTTTGTGTTAACCAGACTAAGAAAAATAAAGATCTCTAAACAATGCAAAATATATGGAGGCAGATAGGGTAGCATCGATGCAACCTTTTTGTTTAAGCAAAACAAGCACTGTTTTTGCTAAAAATATCATACAACCTTTAAACGATTGATCCAAAATATTTTTAACAATTCTATTTCTGTCTCAGAGACATTTAAAAATTTTTACTTACAGAACAATTGCATCTCAGTGAGGCTGAAAGGTAGTTCTCGATCACACAGAACATTTGTGGCAGACTCAAAATAGAATTAAATTCCTGAGAAGAAGCAATCATTCTCTGTAGCTACAAGCTAACTTTTATTCAGTGGCACAGATTTATTTTCTTATATCATTATTTTATATGCAACACAAAAATGTGCAAAGAAATCAGCAGCCTTCAATACAGAAATATTTAGCTCTAATATTTGTATTCAGCTATTAGTTTCCTCTCTAATTAGTCCAATGACAAGTAATTTTCAATTTCAAAGGTAAACTTCTAAAAAGAGTGAAACCCTATAATAAAATGGCATAGTGTGCCCTGGGAGGGAATCTGAACCAGTGTTTCTGATTTAATTGAGGTTTAGTGTATCCAGAATTTATCCGCCTCTCTGTTACTGACTCTGACATTCAGCCTGTCAGTTCAATGTTTTATGCTGTATTTAACCCACATTTAAAATAATACTAGTGTTTATTACCCTCTTAACTAAGTGTTTTGAACTCTCAGGAGGGAAAACTGCTTAATATTATTATTGACATGTTAATGAATTCATAATAGAGCTACCACAGACACTGCTTAATTAAAAATCTCAATCAAATGTAGTCTATGATCCCAAGTAGGTAGCAGAGAGGACATTCAATCACCTCCCATAAAAGGGGAAATATGAAAGAATCATGATATCCAAGAATGAGTTTAATTTGGTCAGTTCCAGCTCCCAGATCCAGTTCTAGGATGATTATACCTTTGATATAGTATTTCAATGCTATATTTTTAAGTCCTCTATCTTTTTTTTTGTCAAAATGCTATACAAAACCAACAAAAATGTTAACTTGATTCTAAAAAACAAGCAGTAGGAATGATGAATAAGTAGTAGAAAAGTAATATTGTTGTGTCTTGTGGCAGAACAGGGAATTTTTAAATTTTAAGTCTGTATAGCAACAAGAAGATCGCCTCACAGATCAATTCATGTGACAAAAGATGAGCTGGTGGGAAAAACAACTCTCCTGGCTGGGCAGAGAGCATTTGCAGGAACTCAGTGAAAAAAAAAAAAAAGAAAAAAGAGGGTGTATAACCTTTGGAAAGAGGGGTGGGCAACTCAGGAAGTATTTAAGGATGCTGTTAGGTCATGCAGAAAGAAAATTGGAGAGGTGAAAACTCAGAACTTAACCTGGCCAATTCCACAAAGGATAATAAAAATGTTTTTATATATTGATAGCAAAAGGACAGGCCAGGAAAATCTCCTGATGATGGTCCTGATTGACTGAACATGAGCCAGGATGTGCCCAGGTGACCAAGAAGGCCACGGGCATCCTGGCCTGTATCAGGAATAGTGTGGCCAGCAGGATGAGGGAAGTGATTCTTCACTTGGACTCAGCACTGGTGAGGCTGCACTGAGTGTGTGTCCAGCTCTGGCTCTCTCAGTTTAGGATGGATATTGAGCTGCTGGAGTGTGTCCAAAGAAGGGCAACAAGGCTAATGAATGATCTGGAGCAGAAGTCCTCTGAGGAGAAGCTGAGGGAGGTAGAGGTCATTTAGCCTGGAGAAGAGGAGGCCAGGGGGTGACCTTATCACTCTCTACAACTCCCTGAAAGGAGGATATTGGTCTCTTCTCCCAGAAAAACAGCAATAGGACAAGAGGACACAAGCTGCTCCAGGGGAGGTTTAATTTGGACATCAGGAAGTTCTTCACAGAAAGGGTGATTGGGCATTGGAATGGGCTGCCCAAGGAGGTGGTGAAATCACCACCTCTGGAGGTGTTTAAGAAAAGAGTGGATGTGGCACTTAGTGTCATGGTCTAGCTGACATGGTGTTTGGTCATAGGTTGGATTCAATGATCTCAAAGGTCTTTTCCAACTAGTTGATTCTTTGGTTCAGTAATTCTATAAGTGTTGTTGAGTTGGCTTATTAATACGCTCATAATTATAGTAGTTGCTACCACATCCTTTGTATTATGCATCAGATTCTGATTTATCTCTCCTTCTTTCTATTTCCTCTGCTTTATTTGCATTATTTAAATGAACATTTTTATTTTCCTGTTTTATTTCATTTCCCATTCATTTGTACTGACTATAATATTTTCCTGAAATTTCAAAGTCATAACTAACATTCAGTCACATCTAAAATGGAGCCAATAAAGTCTTAGAGGTGCTATTCCCTAACATTTGTAACTATAATAGTACTTATTTATTCTCTGTTTCTTATCCTCTATTCCATCTTTTTCTATATTCATCTTTCCAAAGATTTGTCCTTAATTCAGTGCATGGCTGAAGTATAGTACCTTTGTCATTTATCCTTTGAAAGATCAAACCTTGCTCTTTCTGTATGTATATTCTAATTAAATTTTCTTCAAAAGATTTAGAGTTACTTCCCTGTCATCCATGTCTAACAAGCTCCCCTCTACCCTTTGTTACTTTTTTATTATCTTTAATTTTCTTTCCCTTTTGAAAATTGTTCTGCCAAAAACAATGTCTGTAATAAAATGCTGATCAGCACAGTTCAGCTACAGGTAACACTAAATATTGTTTTGCCTGTAAGATACAACCTCATCAATCACTAACTGTCTAGAGTCAATTAAATAGTACATACACTAAGATATACAATATTAAAAACTCTGTCATACTTCAAGATTTAGAGCTGCCTACAAAGTGCATAACCACGTGCATATTTTTAAATACATGCCATATGATATGGATACTTCAATTTACAAGGAAAAGAATATTTAATTTCCTCTCTAGTAACACTGGGACTGTAGCCTGAGCTCTGATAGCATAACCCTCTACACTGTTCTAGTATTAATGAAGATTAGGCTTTTTTGCCTGTTTGATGTTAAATATTCTCTGCTGTCTCTAAGTCTTGACCTCCATGAAAATTTTTGGCTCTCTACCAGAAAAATAATTCTTTTTCTATTCTGGTCAATTACGTTTTGCTTTATATATAAAAACCAATGGTAGGCAGTTATCATGCATTTGGGAAGCTTAGCTGCATTTTTGAGGGACAAAGTATCTCATCTCCCTTGTACACACTGTCTTTGATCCAGTGAGTCCTACTCAAAAAAATGGCATAGATTATTTACTTCCTCCTTTACCTTCAATTTCCCCTCAGTTTTTCAGTGTCAGGAGGCAGGGAAGATGAGTTTGCAGACTGGCCTTAGACCTTGGACTGCTTCCTGTCTCCCCACCCTTCCTCAGTGCTGGCATGTTTCCTTGCAATCAAATGTGGAGCTCTTTGTCTGTGGTCTGGGGTGTCTAATGTTAAAAAGAAACAATGTAATTATTCTAGGCTTCCGAACTGAAGAGCTGATTCTTAATCAAAGCTCCTGATTGCTTTCCTAAATATAGCCATATAGATGTAGCCCTTCTAGTTTTATTTTGTAAGGCTGATGAAAAAGAAGCTGCTTCAGAAGGTGTATAAGACATTAGCAGGCTAATTTTTATTTAACACTCTGGGTTTGCTTTCTTGCATTACTTGAGGGACAAGTAGTGCTTTCATTCCTTTCACTCTTATCGTTCATATGTTTTAATCTAAATAATTGGATTAAAGTTTCTCAAACATGGGTGTGGAGAGCTGAACATAACTGCCCTAACTGCACAGCTACTAGACCTTTTTTCCCCTTTCCCTCCTTTTCTGACCATTCCATCTACTATATGTAGTTTGAACAGGAAGAGTGTGTTTCACTCCTCTCTCTGCTTACACATTTTCCTGGGATGTGAGACATATGGCTTCACAGCGTGGGCATAGCACAGATCTTGTGCCTTCCACATTCCGAATGACTGCTTGTTTTAACATCATCACCTTTGTCTGATGTGCTGGAGCTCCCAAAATAAGAAAGACATGGACCTAGAGGAATAAGTCAAGAGCAGGGCTGCTAAGTTGTTCACTGGGCTGGAACACCTTTCCTGTGGAGGCAGGCTGAGAGAGTTGGGCTGTTTAGCCTAGAAAAGAGAAGGCTTTGGGGGAGACCTAAGAGCAGCTTTCCAGTACCTTAAAAGAAGATTGGAGAGGGACTTTTCACAAGGACATGTAGGGATAGGACAAAGGGGAACAGCCTTAAGCTGAAAGAGGGCAGGTTTCGATTATATATTAGGAAGAAATTCTTTATTTGTGCAGTTGATGAGGCACTGAAACAAGTTGCCCAGAGAGCTGTGGACTCCCCATCCCTGGAGGTATTCAAGGCCAGGTTGGATGGGTCTCTGAGTTAACATGGTCTTGTGGAAAATGTCCCTGCCCATTTTAAGGTCCCTTCCAACCCAAACCAT
Source organism: Molothrus aeneus (assembly GCF_037042795.1). Classification (NCBI taxonomy): domain Eukaryota; kingdom Metazoa; phylum Chordata; class Aves; order Passeriformes; family Icteridae; genus Molothrus; species Molothrus aeneus. Next base: position 105,096,191 of record NC_089648.1, read on the forward strand.
TCTACAGTTCTATGGTTCAACAAAAAGAAATTACATTTTTGTAGAAACAATCCTACCACCATGGGCTGAACCTTTCTTAACTCTTCTCTGTGGATATATATGGACTTTAGGCAGGAGCTTGGTTTTGGTTCTGTTTTGGGTTTCTATGAGTTTTTTGAAGTTCAGGTCTGGAAACACGACATGTAGGAATGAGTGAAAAATTTGATTGATAAGATCACTTAAGAAAGCTCAGGTTCATGACAGAACATGCATTTAGGAAGCATTAATGGACCGTTTTAAGCCAATGGATATTTCCAGATAATCACCTTGAAGCAATTTTATTTTGGTAAAATGTTCCAGGCCCATAAGTATGGGAATTGTATGTGATATGTCTGCCAGAAATAAATGTCTAAAGATTATATTTGATTATGTCAGCATTTTCTTTTTCGTAACAGCATTTGATTTTCTTACATTTACTTTTGCCCAAACCTTGCTTTTTCTGCTCTGCAAAATGACATCTCCTTGATTTATTTTATTATCACATTTTCAAGAGTTATCAAGCAGTTCAATGATTACATTAATTTTTCATAACCTCACTTTCACTTTCAAACATATTGCTTGTCAACATAATTACTTTTTATAATAAAATGAAAATATTTACATATACTTTAAGAATAACCTGTATCTCAACTTAATTTACTTTTAAAAAATTAAATCTAATCACAAATTGCATTTCAGAAATTATAGATGTCACATTTTTATTTGCTTAAATGACAGAATTTTATGGAAGGATTTGATAGTTAGCACAATTTAAATCAATGCAGGTAATGTGCAAATTGGAAATAAAAAGAACAAACAGGTGTCCAGAATTTTAATTAGCTAAAGTATAAAAATAAGTAATACCAATTTTTAGACATTCAGTGAAAGAAAAAGACAACTTGGATTTCCTCTAAAATCCAAGGGGAAAGTAAAGTTTTTGAAGAGAAGAAAGTATAAAAGTTCTTCCATGTGGTAAATTTATCCAGTTAACTTTGTTTGGCACTGAGGTCGATTGACCTTTGCTGTCTGCCAGGTGCCCATCAAGGTGCCCTATCCATCTTCTCAGGAGAATGGGAGAGAAAATATGATAGAGAAGCTCATAGGTTGAGATAGACAGGGAGATCACTCATTGTGAGAGACTGAAATGTTATGTTTAGTGGCTTAAATATTGTTAGGAAGGACTTTTGCCCATTATGGTAAAAGTGTACAAAGAAGCTATGAGCACCAAAGCCCACCCCTCCCTGAATATGCTTCCTGAGGGGAAACTTTGGACTGTGAGTTAAGCTGCCTAAGGCAACTCGAGCTAGGATGAAGGTAACACTATTGTGCAATTATCTCAGGTCTAGGGAGAAGTCAACAAGGTTGGGGGAGAAGAATGCATCCACAAAGAAAGCCAAGCCCAGCCTCTGACCTGAAAATCAGCCCTGGCTGATTGATTACCATTTAGATACATCAGATTGATGCCATTTAATTATCCAAAACTGTATTTTGAACTATGAGTGCAATAGGATCATAAAACTCCCTGGAAGAAAGGTAATATACATCATGTTTTTAACTATATCCAGAAATTTATTTTACAAATGATGACAGTAAGTTCTCTTGTCTTGGGGCAGAGCTTCTCAGGCACCAAAGTTTTCTCTAACTGTATGGCAGCCCAAGAGAAGCTGCTTGTATGAGAAGAGAATATGGATTATCAAATTTATTCAGAACAGTACTGTTGATAGTAGGAAATGTAAATTTAAATGGATTTTTTTTCTTGCTGGCTCTCTTTTATTAAATTGGGGAATTCTTGAAGTTGTGAATGTTTCTGTTAAAGGAAATTTTCAACTATAATTTCTAGCATATGGAAGCAGCAGTGATACAGAAAAAAAAGAATGATACAAAAACTCTAAAAAACTGACTAGACATGAGGAGTCTGGGAACATTCAGAAACCAAACAAAAGCTTTATATTTTTTATGGAGTTGAAATATTTTTACTGTTTAAAAACCAGGTAGAAGTTGCAAAAGTTTCAAACCCAAACACATAGTACTTTGGCTAATACCCTGGATATAGCAGCTTCTGAAGGTGCAGACAGTTCTAACATGACAGCTTAACTGAAGTGATACTAGACTGGTAGAAGCTAAGCTACAACCAAACAGACAAGGCAGTAAAAAGAGCTTATGTTTTGTCAATAATAACAGAAGTGTGGCTAGTACAGTAACAACGTGAAGTAGGCACTTCCAGTCAAGCATGAAAAACAAAATGAAAAAGAGCAGCTTGTCAGAGGGGTAGAAAAAGGAGAAGAGCAAAACAAGACAAATAGATGAACAGAGGCAAATATGTTTCACTTCACATGTTTGTTTCCTTGCACACTGAGATTTGCTTTAGCATTGTCTGAGTGCCTAATTAGCTAGATCTGTAAGCATGTGGTGCTTTGAAATTCATGAGTTACTGCAAGATATGCTGCTGCATTAAGAATGGTTTTTTTTTTGCTTTTGTTCATGGAGCATTGGGAGAATTAATATAAATACAGGGAGGGCCTCCCCATTAAATATAGCAAGGAAGTAATTGACCAAGTTTTTCATTAGACACTGAAAGATACAGAATGTGCCTCTTGTATTTTTTACAAGCTCATAAACATCAATAGTATCTCTAGAGATCTCACCAAATTTGAAGTCTAGCTTTAAAACTGCAGACATTATGTATATGTTTGGGGATTAGTGGAAAAACAAATGCAAAATTTGTGTTAATAACTTCTGCATTTTCCTAAAAAAACCCTAAACAGAGGCCTTTTGGACTTCAGTTTTTGCTCTGCAAATATATAAACATGGAAAAGGAGATTTGAAGAGTTTGAGGAGAAGTTGAATTGAATACTTTGAGGAGAACCATATTTACGAAGTAGACAAAAATTTTGAGAAAAGAACTGACAATGAAAATTACAGTCTTTTTGAAATTAATCCATACTTCATGTCAAAATTTAACCTGTAATTTATCTTGAGTCTTGCGCTCTACTGATTGCAAGAGGCTATAATCTCTTTGGGAACCTGTGTGATATTCATTCGAAGGTTTCTGTCTCATCTGAGATTGACAAGAAATTTATTCTCATCCAAAAATTTCTTGAAGATTTCTGACAGTACATTGGTGTTACTTTCATATTGACCAGTGCCTTCTGTTCTGGATCATTGCCCACTTGGATATATGTTAATCATCTCACTGAAGTTTCTGTAAACAGAGTTCATGATGTTAAAATATGAAACTAAGAAAGAACTTGATCGTTTTGAAATTGGTGTTTAAATCTAAATATAGAGAAATTGAGTTCTTGCCCTCTGAAAAGCTGTTCTTTTTTATTTTGCTTTACATGCTTGACTGGAAAAGCCTCTTTACATTGCAAGCATACTATTCCTGCTTCTGTTACTATTGGGAGGAAAAATGGACTCTAAAAAGATGACTTGCCTGTTTGATCACAGCTTAAGTTTTACCATTCTAGTATCATTACAAATAAGCTACTTTTGCTTGACAGAGCCAAAGGAAATGTAATTTGCATCATAGCTACTTCTGACTATGATTTGGCTTCTGACTTTCTTCTGTGTATTCTTCTGTTATCTGATTGCTAAATCAACCTAGTTCTTGTAGCAACAAATACAGCAACCCAAAATTCACTTATTTCTTATTCTTCATTCTCCAGCTGCTCAGTATAAATACTACTTCAAGACAGGATTCCTCTGAAATGAACTTCAGTGCAATCTGCACATTTTCAAACTGATATATAGAGGCTATTAACAGAAACTTGAATTTCTTTGTGCTATGCCGTGCCACCACTTATTTACTTTCCTCACATTTTTCAAAGAAATATGTTATAGAATGGTTTTACTAGAAAGGTGGATTAGGTTGCAAAGACTGTAAAGAAAAAAAATATTCCTCAGAAGCAGACACAAAGGCTTGCTTTTATGTTACTCTGGGAATCCAATGGTTAAGCATATGAAGCTTTAGAACCATTAATTATACATATTTGTGTGGACAAAGCAAATTAATGTTGTTCTTACATCTTGCTGGAGGTTAGATATGAAGCTCAATGAAAGTCTTGGTAAGAACAGTGGGAATATAGTGACAAAAGCTATGTCTGTCATGCTATGGGAATTCTGGGATTTCCTCTTTCAGGCTGCTCACAGGAAGGGACAAAAGGTGATTCGTGCTAGTAAATATCACACTCTTCTGCACCTAAATATTGTGACTTTTTCATAAATCCAGATTTTTTGAGGCATTTAATCATAATACACTGATTCAATTAAAACTAAAAGACAATCCAGGCTTGAACACAAAGTGTAAAAATTAAAACAAAAAAAAATTTCCATAACTAAAAAAAGCAACCAAACCAACCAAACAAACAATACCACCCCCTCCCATCCCCAAAACCCAAACTAAAACCCTGTAACTAAATCAAAGAAAAACCAACAAAAAGAGTGGAGCAAAATTAGCAAGCTATGCAATGCACTTGCACTCTGGAGGTACATTACCATGCCTTCCCCATAATTAATTAATGATATTTAATTATTTGCAAGGATTCCTTTATTTTCTCTCTTCCCAGCAGAGTGCTAGTGGGAATATGCAGAAAATTTCAACATGAGTGACTTACTGCATAAAAACCACTTCTGTTCTTTTTTTTCACTTGTAGTTCTTAGTGTTATTTGTAGCCAAATGCTTTTAAAGGAAGTACAATCACAGGTTCTCCCATTCCCCCATGAGAAAATCATAGCTGCCAGTGACCTTGTGGATCATGGTACATCTATATCATAAGGAAATAGAATCTATAACAGGAAGGAGGCTTCTTTTGCATAAGGTCTTATTCAATCTTGGTGCAAACAACTGTGTACTTCAGTGCTCAACTTGAACATAGTCTCTTTTGCTTTGTGCTCAACTGCACTCTCATATCAATTATCACAAAATCACAGAAGGGGAAGGGACCCCAGTGCATTGTCTGATCCAACATCTCTTCTCAAGCAGGGTCATCCTGGAGCACTCTGCATGGAATTGTGTCCGTATGGTTCTTGAATATTTCCAGTGAGGGAGAGTCCACAACCTCTTTGGTCAATTTGTTCCAGTGCTTGGTCAATTGCAGAGTAAGGAAGCTCCTGCTCATGCTGACATCCCATGCATTAGTTTCTGCCTTTGCCTCTTTTCCTGTTGCTTGGAACACACACTATTGCCTGGCTCCATCCTCTTGACACTCTCCCTTCAGACTCCTATAGGTGTTGATAGGCCCCCTCTCAGTCATCTCTTCTGAACTGGCCTAGCTGTCTCAGCTCTTCCTTGTAACAGAGATAATTCAGTCCTTTAATCATCTTTGTTACCCTCTACTTGACCTGCTTCAGGAGCTCCAAGTCTCTTTCTTCCTGAGGAGCCCAGAACTGGACACAGCACTCCAGATGTGGCCTCACTAAGAGCTGAGCAGAGGGGCAGCATCACCTCCTTCGATTTGCTGGCAATGGTTTTCCTAAAGTACCCCAGGACACCATTGCCCTTCTTGGCTGCTGGCTCGTGGACATCTTGAGTCCATGGTCCATGAGGACCTCCAGGTCCTTCTCCACAGAGCTGCTTTCCAACAGGTCAGTCTCCAGCCTGTAGCAGTGCATGGAGTTATTCCTCCCCAGGAGCAGGACCTTGCATATCCCTTTGTTGAATTTCAGACAGTTCCTCTCCTCTTTTTTCCAACCTGTCAAGGTCCTTCTGAAGGGCTGCACAGCACCCTGGGGGATTGGCCATTCCTTCCAGTTTTGTGTCATCATTGAATTTGCTGAGGAGGCATCTGCCCCTTTCTCCAAGTCATGAAGGCTTGGGCCCAATATTTAACCTTGGGGAACACCACTAGTGTCAGACCTCCAGCTAAACTGTGGAGGTCTGTGGCACTTTTGATACTGTGTGAAGTACTATTAAGTGCATAAGTAGTCCTGAAAACATGGCAAAACATACTCAGGTGTCGATAAACATTTGATACCTTTTCTCCAACCAGTGCACTTGCAGAGCATCTTGCCAGGAGTATTAAGACTTACTCCCCTCTAGTGAGAAAAGGCAGTAAGTGCACTTTTTAGTGCAGCTTTTACATGGTCATGATCTCTTCTGAATTCTTTTTAAGGCTTTCTCTTGCTCAGTTGCTTCGCTTATCTGGAACTTTCCTGAACTTTCTTTCACTGCTGTAGGTGGTATTACTAATTATCTTATTTTAGACTCTATCTCAGCTTTGAAAATTAATATATTTCATGTGTGAACTATTTTGTGACTAATGGTTCACACCATTATTTCTTGTGAACATATGTTGTTTGTTTGTTGTATGGTGTGGACAGAATATTGAGTAGTTATTTCTTCCTTACTGACAAAAATTAATGTGTTTTTTAAGGCCTTTTTTCCATGAAGGCAGTGTTTCTATCCAGTTGTTCAAGAGTGAACTTTCAACACAGATACAATGTGATGATGAATAGAGGGATTAAAATATTTTGTAGACTTAAAAAAATATACCATAATATCCCAGTTTAAAATAAAATCTACGTCTGTATCAATTACTGGAAAATTTTTAAACACATATAGTATTTCAGAAGTAAGGCCTTCTGATTCTAGAATTTATAGCTGAGAAGTTTAGTGCTTTTACAATAAACACTAAAAGGGTTATAACATGATCTGTAAACTTGTAGATGTATTTGCATCTGGGTTTTGGTTCAATAACAAATCAAAGTGTTTTAAAGCAAATCGTTATGCTTAGTGAAGATTGGATGGTTTCCAGAATTGCCTCAAAGATTGCAAAGAAGATATCTTGCAGAGGAAACTGTACCAGGATGTCTTCTTCAGATGGAAAAATGTAGTTCTACCCCATTAAGACATGTTTGGTCCTTCAGACAGCTTCAAGTCAGTTACATGGGGAGGACTGTTTATCCTTGGGGACAGGATATATCTTGTCTGAGGTAAAACATGGAAACAATGTAAAATGTAGATATAGGGCTTTCAGCACTAACCAAGCTATTGATCCTACTGCCTTGAATGACTTGATGGTACACTGTGCTATGGTACAGCACAGCCCTTCAGAGCAAATACTGCTTGTTCCTGAGTGCCAGGACTTGGAACAGCTCAGGATTTAAAACAAGCAGCTGACAACTTTGTAATGAAATATGATAATGGCAGCATTTGAATAAAGAAAAATTCTGAGATCATCCATTTTGTGGATAGCAAATTGGAGGTTATTTGTACAACCTCTTGGCTGATGAGGTGAGGGACTAATTATAATGATTATGCAATCAAGAATAAATTCAACCCTCTCCCATATGCTGTGCAAGTAAGCAAGAGAAAAAAAAAAGAGTGAGGAACTAATGAAGAAGATAAATGTAAGTATTCTGGTGGTGCTAGACACTTTTGGAGACATGGAAGCGTGTGGATGTTGTCTTCCTTATGTTCGTTCTATTTTATCACAATTCTAGAATGTATGCTACCAAGTTACCCACTCCATGGCAAAAGGGATAATTATAAATGTCTAAACATTCACACTTTCAAAGCAAGCAGGTTCTGAAGTCCTTGTCCATTTCTAGTTAGACAGCTCCCTGACTTAAATAGTCTTGAATACAAGGACAGGGATCTGGTCCCAAAGATTACTTTGTATTTTAAAGGTTGAACAAAATTCTGAGTCAAGCCCTAACATGCTTCTCAAATTATTTCTATCAGAAGTGTAAAGCAGCCTGGATAACCTTGCTGTTTGATCACTGAAATTTGACAACCCCTTTATAATCAGCTCAAGGAGGATATGCTACAGCCTTGCTGACAATGCAGCTCCAATGCAAATTATGAATTAGCATAGAGTAGGTTAACAAAAATAATTCACTAATTGTCATTATAAGAAAAGCAGAAGGCATCAAATTAAATCATAACCCAACAAATTGAAATGTCACTGAAATGAAGAGATCATTACCTTAGGCATATCAGACATTTAAGAGAACAAACATGTCCTCAAAAGCACATTAAAAATTTCCCTTAAGAACTGATAAATAATTCTGAAAATATAATCAGTCATCTTTCTGCATTATTTCTATTTGAAATCAAAGCACAAACTTTGTAATGTTTTTATTAGGTTGAATACATTTATGCTAGGTGATGGCCAGAATCCATAGCTGTAGTTTGATCACAGATTTTCTGTCATCAGAGAGATAGAGTTTACCCAGTAGACTTGAGATTATAGATTCACTTATTTATTTACTACAAAATGAAAGAATTGTCTCTAACTTCCCATTTTTACCAAATGAACAAACACAAACAATTAATAATAAGACTAATACATACAATACATACTAATACATATTATTATGCTAATACATACAATCAGTGTAGCTGAATAGGTAGTTTAACTGCTTTTTTATCTCCAGGCAGAAATCCAGCATCTCCACGGTAATTCACTTCAGACTGATAGACAGTATCTCTTTAAACATACTTAACCTTGCCCTTACTAATACAGCCTGCAAGCCTAATGTTGGCTTGTCCTTTGAAATACAGCATCATGCATTTGTAACAAGAACTTATTTTTCTACCAGAAGTAGCAGAAGGAAGACCACAGTGCCAAGAAGCAGAAAATAGGACGTAAACATTCATGTATACCATCAGATATTTTTCTGATAAAAATGGAAAATCTTCAGGAGAGATCCTTATTTGGACTTTCAGCTTTGCAACTGATGAAAAGCACCCCACTTACTTATCTGTTAGATATCTTAGATACTTATCTGTTAGATATCTCTTGACTAGGATGCAGAAATACTGTTTTATTGACATATGATCAAAAGAAACATGGCCAGCAGGTTGAGGGGAGTGATTCTGTCCCTCTGCTTTGGTGAGACCTCACCTGAGTGCTGCATCCAGCCCCAGGGTCCTCAGCACAGGAAGGACATGGACCAGTTGGAGCAATTCCAGAGAAGGGCCATCAAAATGATCAGAGGGTTGGAACACCTCTCCTACAAAGAGAAGATGAAAGAATTGGGGGTGTTCAGCCTGGAGAAAAGAAAGCTTCATTGAGACTTAATTGCAGCCTTCCAGTACCTGAAGAGCACCTGCAAGAAAGGAAGAGAGAGACTATTTACAAGTGCATGAAGTGACAGGACATGGGGAAATCATTTCAAACTGAAAGAGATTAGGTTCAGATTAGATATGAGGAAGAAATTCTTTATTGTGAGGATAGTGACACACTGGAACTGATTTTCCAGAGAAGCTGTGGATGTCCCATTCCTTGAATTGTTCAAAATCAAGCTGGATGAATCTTTGAGCTGTCTGGTATAGGTAGAGGGGTCTTTGCCCATTGCAGAGAGGTTGGAACTACATCATCTTTAAGGTCCCATCTTTAAGGTCCCTTCCAACCCAGATCATTCTATGATGATTTGATTGAAAAGGACTCAAGTTTTACTTCCTGAACCTTGCAAATATATTCTGGTAACTCTCCTCATTCAGTATTCCTCCTCCCTTTGCTTCTACCAGAAGTTAAATTTTCCACATTCTTGCTCTTAGCTCTTTCTTTTTTCCTTACAAGATCACACACACTCACAGATGCACAAGAAAAAGCTCCAGCCATTGTGAGCTGAGAAAGTAATTTTGACACAGAACTTTTTAGGACAAATTTGGATGCAAGATTAAGAGTGAGGGTGAAGCAGACTGCAGCCACTGCAGAGCTACAACAGATATGCTACCACCCTGTGTAAAAGTGCCTCTGAAGGCCCTTCATCCAGTGTGTTTCTTTCATTCCTTGTTAAATCAAGTTTTGGAAAGACAAGCTGGAAGACTTCAAATGCCCTTAGTAATTCAGGCAGGAGGAAATTATTGAAATTGTAAGGAAAGCACTTCTGGGGAGGACAGATTTTCCAGTGGTTACTGTACTAAAACGCCATGATGGAAATTTGGATTAAAATTTGTTTTCTACTGCAGACTTCCTCAGATTTTAAACTAGCAATCTGATGTTTTGACCTTTCTTCCCATTCTGCAGAGTGGAACTAATAATGCAAATAGGTTTCTAATGGAAAGCATCACTGTGACACACACAGGTAACAAGCTGGAGAACTTATATGTGTCTTGAATTGGAGATTCATTTTCTAATATATCTGTACTTTTAAAAATGGGAAAGTTTTGACATCTGAATCATGCTTACAGAAGAAATTAATGTCCAAAAGAACCTGTTTTGTCCTAACAGTCGTTGTTGATTCTTAAAGTATAGGTGCCTAAGCCTGTGCTTACAGGGACTGTATTTTCTCTTGTGCAGTATGGGTTAGCTTATTTTTCATTCACAAATTCTTCCTAGTCAAAGCATAATTAAATAGAAATGTATTTTGACATATTTTAAAATTAACATAAATTTCAGTCCACAGTAGTTCTCCAAAAACTTTTATTAAAAATTATATGAAATCATTGAACACAGAAGAAATCACACTAATAAGGTCTGTTATTTTTCAATACCGGTTGATTAAAGTCTATTAATCTTTATGTACATAGTGTTTGTAAAACATATGGGTAACACTGACAGTTTGAATATATGTGGAAAGAAAGTTGCGCAGTTTTATGCAGTTCCTAAATCGTTCTACTAGCTGCAAAACAAAATGGAATATTAGTTCCATTGTAAGCTAGCAAGTCAGGGATGGATTGAAAAAATACTGACTGAATTCAATTAATTTCAATAGTCCAAAGATCTTCTTAAGTTGTTGCCAACAGCACCCCTCTTGTTTATTAGCTTATTTTAAATATTGGTTTTATTCTATGTAAGTAGTATATGTGTTTTGTTTGGGGCTATTCAGCAAATCTTCTCTGATAAACAGATAATAAACAATTATTTGTGCAGATTATGAGCTATGAATTTTAGATAGATTAGTGCTCTTCCATTACAAATGTGTCAATAAACACTGATCATGCATTTAGTGTCTCAAAAACATTCATAACTGTAATTTTCTCATTGCGGTTGCAATAGAGACAACCCAGGGCTTCCGTAAACCTGAGCTGCAAAGACACTCAGCTAACAAATTGTTAGAATTCTAGTAATTTGTTTTTTTCTCTTAACTTTTCTCAACCTTCCAGTTTCTATTGAGCTTCTTAGAGTAATGTTAAAAGATGTAGATATGGTAGCTTTTCCTTAGTAATGTCCTTTCCCATAATAAGTGTACATTATTAGGACATTTTCCTCTCCTGAGAAGCTTTACATTTGATTTAACACACACATATAAACCATTTTATGAATAATGTATTTGGAGCTAGATCCCCAAACACAGTTAAGAAAGCAAGTAATAAAGAGAGTCTGTTTCTGAGAGTGTGCAAAAGGACTCCATAAAATCGTGTCCCCTATGTTGCTGTAAATATGTTCCCAGCTGGCAACCTCTGTCCAAAGTGTAGGTGGAATAATGTTTCTGCCACTGTTAAGCAGTAGCCAACAGAGCTGCTAAGTAAAAGCCTTAAAGGGGCATGACAGATTGCTCAGCTCTCCATGTAGAGAATAATGTAATCTGCTGTGAGACGTTTCACACAAGGCCTTCCGCTGCTCCATCTGGGCTGCTGAGCACCGGTGGCTCACTCGATTGTATAAAAGTCAAATATGAAGGCAATTCCTGACAGCAGGAAGTTGTTTTTTTGTTTTTTTTTAATGAATACATACACACTAAGGAATGCAAGCAGCATCATATTTCAGTTCTTAATTATTCATTAAAATATTAAGCCGAATTTACTTTTCAGGTCGTGAGGTAGTTAGAAACCTAGAAGTGCTCTCTGAAACTACAGCAAACCTTTTATAGGGAAAATGATGATGGTAAATAAGTTAAGCTAGTAAAAGTTCTGAGAGAGGATACTTGCAGAACCATAAATTTCTTATAGATAGATTTAATGCATAATCATAATTAGCTACATTATTCTCCTGTGATAAAAACCAAAAAGATTCCATTTGCTTTTTCATTCCTAGAGTAACAAGTAAAAGGAGTTTCACTATAATTTTGTCTTCTTCAGTTATAGACAGTGAGCAGAAAGTAATCATAACAAATATGTTTATTTATGTACACTAATGATAATTCATTAGAAATCAAACCTGGAATTCTTTAGGCTGTTCCCCATGGCCTTCAATAGCATACATAAACACTACAGGTTCTGAAATTACATGCAAAGCCCTCATTTATGACATGAATAGATCTGTCTGGAAGAGGACCCAAGAATTTGTACTTTGAGTTTTACATGCATTTAATGGGCAAAAATGGTTTATGTACAAAAAATCACCTCTCATCTTTTTTGTTTTTTGTTTTTTTTACCAAGAATCTTAATTTTTTTGCTTTTTAAGAGCTCTGTCTTCTTCATAAACCCAACTGTCTTTATTCATAGTTACTCAGTGACTTCTCAGTTTCTTTAAATTAAGTCTAGTGTCCTGTGTAATAAAACTAACGCTTACTCCTCTTGACACATATCCCTTCTAACACATGTGTGCATTTGATTTCTCAAGCTCTTGTCACATGAGAGTTAATCATACTAGGTTTGGAGCAGCAGATATAATCAGAGTGTGACACAGTGCATCAGATCATGAGCTTTATTTTTCAGTCATAGATCTGACAGCAAGAAACAGGTGGTCATATTTTGTATGTACAGGTCTTCTGCCTTGAACCTTTTAATTTGAACTTCTATGTCTCTGGGAACCCAGAATTCTGTCAAGAGGTTTTCTTCCTGCAAAAACATGATGTTTTCTAATAGTTATGGTTGGGTTTGTGCTTCAGCTATTCACCTGAACTACTGTATTTCAGAGTGTTTTAAAGTAATTATACACTGGAATTCTACTCAGTAGAATATTATGAATATAATTTTATTGGAACTGAAAGCAAAGCCTGACTACAAATCTGAGTTTTTTACCTTCCCTCCCACTTTCCTCTTGATAATTCATTAACTACCAAACTACTCATGATTTATGAAGGGAACAGAGGTCTTAAAAAAAAAAAAAATCTTAGTCTGAAAAAAAAAAAAGGGTGAGATGTGATCTCTGTATTTGTAGAGAGTGTGAATACCAATGTATTCAAATAAAAGTACAGAAGAAAGCAATATGTTGTAAAATGTTATTTTCTAGTCAGTGAGAGAGAAGAAACTAAAGGAAATCTCATAAAACAAATGCTAACTTTCACTAAAACCTTTCATCGTAATTCTGCCTCATTGTACAAAGAAATGAGGTGTCTATAAGATACTCCTGAATTCTCTAAAAAGGACACTTCCTTATTAGTGACAGTACTCCTGGAGGAGCAGAATTACTGAAATATATCTTTTCAAGAAAATAAATAGATATGGCCTAGGTTATTTTTGCTTGATCAGGGTTGTTGTCGTTTGCTTACAGAGGACACCAATTGAGTTAACAGTGGACTCTGGTCTGACACAAGCATCAGCCCCTTATTTAAAAACATTTCCCTGATTGACCGTGGGCTCAAAAGGCTGGCATCAAAGATGGTAGCAAGCATCAGCAGTTTACTAAAGCCTTCTGCCTTTTCTCTGTTGCAATTCCACAGGCTGTACCACTAGCTCCTCCTTCTCACAGCACAACCCATGAGCTCCACCAACACCACCTCTTTCCTCCTAACCCTTTATACCTTTTCTCTGACATGCATAACACCTGTGTGCCCTTTTACTCTTTCGTTATTGGTCAATCCACATCAGTATTCCATGCTTCTTCTCCTTCAATGCTCTCCACCTGTCTTATACATCTGCATCCCACCAGGGATGAGGCTCAGCTGCAGCCCCATTCCTGATCTTCCACAGTCTATTCTCCCACACAGGGTGACCATATCTGTTCAAGCTAGAGTTCACTGAAGTCACACTCTTAAATGAATGGCACATACAGGGATCAAACCCTTACCCTGACACTATTAACAGCATGCTATAACCAACTGAGCTAATCTCAGGATTGTGTTTGGATTTCACCTGTTATCTTGTGTCCACTGACTGAGGGGATTTTTTTTTTTTTTTTTGGTGTGTGGTGGTTAGCAGAAGAGTTGCTGATTCACAATTTTTGATGGAGTTCATGAATCCTCAGATTCATAACAATAACAAGCTGATAAAAGTTGTCCAAAACTGGTGCCATCTTTTACTATTTATCTAGCTAAAAACTACAAGGCTGTTTTCATAACTAAATATAGTTACAGCTGAGAACTTTGTCAAAAAGAGGAAGGGTCGAAGTACAATGGATGTTATTTTGTTGAAGAGGATTAAATGCAAATGTGTCTTTGTCATTTTATTGTGATATTGCTATATATTGCTAATTTTTCTTTGTTTTTCTTTTTGTGGACTATCTATAGATTAGGACCAGATATTTTTCTAAAGTATCTATTTTATTCAAAGGAGCTACAGCATTCTACAGGATGAAGTTGAGCTATATAGGAAAGATCAGGTGAAAAGTATCACATGTGCTAGGAGGAAGTCCCATTAAATTTAAATTAGTGCTGAATTTTTATATATACACATATATAAACATACATATTTAATCTGCTTACAGGAGTGTAATTATAATGTAATATAATTACATTATAACTTTACCCTAAGTTTATGAAATAGATCTATGATTTTGCTATTAAATCTAGAAAAGAGAACTGAAAACTTACATGAAACTGGTAAAATTAGAATTTGCTGTGGTTGAGGAAGTAATGAATAAGTAGGAAATAGGATGCATCCATGTTACCAGAAGAGCATGAGTGCCCAAGCCCACAGGTGGATAATTTCCAGAGACCATAGAAGTGTCTAGGATGGCAGAGTGAGGACTTGTGTCTGCAGCTGCTGGTTGGGATGAAGCATCTTACTCCACACATTTACAAATAAAGGTTAGGTGGCTATGTCTTAGTAGCAAATAACCCTTTTTAGTGGTCTGCCATGAAGTATCCAGAGATACATCACAATATCTACCTAATCACTGTTTTTCTGTGCTAGGTGACTTAGGTGATTTAAACACTAAATGTAGTTACTAAATGTGTGTTAAATAAAATCAATTAGTGGCACATGTAGTTTTGAGATGGTGACAGGCACACAAAATAAGATTTAAAACTGCAATTAAAAAACGATTTTTTGTTCATGTTCTCTCCATTTCGGATGATTTCTATTGAGTGTTAGTATTTCCTCATAGTAGCTATGTTCTCAGTAAACTTCTTTATTTGAGCTAGTGATAAAAACAAATCCCCAAAAAACCCAAACCAAACAACCAAATAGTTTAAAAAGGGGATATTAATAATTTATATATACAGAACTATTTGTAGTTTCACTAGACATTATATAATTCTGAAGTAATATCTTGTTTCCTGTGAAAACAGAACAGTAAGACAAGGAACTGAATCCTCTATCCAGTCTCCCTGTGCTTTTTTATCCTTGTATCATTTCATTAGATATGAATTAGGATTCTGTTTGTTTTCTTAATTAAAATACTGCTTCAAAAATAATTTAAAAAAACCCCAAATCTAGGTGTTGGAATCACTTTAGCCCATATTTTAGTACTAAATCATTTCTTTCACAAAGGGAAATGTCTTTAGGAATAGATGATAGGAGAAAAAACATCTTCTGGATTTATCTTCTTTTTTTTCTTTCAAGTGCCTTGTATTCCCCACCTCCTCCTTTCTCCTATCTTCTTCTCTGTGTTGAGTATACTGCTTTTAAAAACCCTGTTACACAGAGATTTTAGAACTACATTTTCTAAGAGACATCATAAACTCCAGAAATTTATCAAGATCTGATATTAAGGATAAAACTTTTTAAAAAAGTGGGTTTTTGTGTAATACAAGACAAATATTTTCTGCTTTACATATGCCAGACAGATGGCTCCAATATTTTCTTTCATGTGCTGTAAGCTTACATGAAACTGGGCAATGAAATTCAGCTTTAAGAGAAACCCAGGCAAGATGGATTTCTCTTAGCTGCTGGGCAGCTGGCTTAGCAGTCATGTTGTGTTTGTACACATGTTTCTCAAGTGGAGCGGTGTTTGGGGACCTCCTCACAGTCAGCACTGCTGACAAGACTGAGAGAAGTGCTGTTAGCATTATCAGAGCTATTGCAAATATTTGAGGGGTAGAGGGATCAGACCTTCTTATGAAAGGAGTGATTTTCATTTAAATATAAATGTTTTTCAACTCATGCCAATATATCCTCCAAACAATACAACTGGATAACTTTTCTTTCTTTCTTTCTTTCTTACTTTCTTTCTCTAAGTCAAGTAGATATATTTTGACCTCATAACATAACTCATAGGGAGTGAAATGTCACAGAATAATTTTATTTTCCCACTAGAAAATAAAAAAAAATATTTGAAACTATAGGGCTCAGTTAGGAAATTCAGTAGAAGATCCTAGACTTCCAAGTGGAAAAATTTGACTACAATGCCTGCAAGCACATATTCCCTTGAAAAACAGGTGATATAAAAACATTGCTAAAATAGATTTTGCTTTCACATTATTTATTTTCTTGAAAAATATTCAAATAAATGGTTGTGAATAAAAACAGTAGAGATAATGCCAATTTCCTGTTCTCTATTTCCTCAATCTCTATTTTCAGTAAAAATTATAAAAAAGATAAAAAAAGCTCCTGTTTTTGTTTATATGTCCTAACTGAACATACCCCTTTAAATAATTTTTATGTCCTTGGAAAAGGCTGGAGTGTCCAAGAACAAGATAATAACACATTTAAGGAACCTTGTCAATCAATGCAAAACTAAATTTACATTGTGTCCTGGCATAACCCATTGTCTCACAGATAAACCACCAGATTTACAACTGATGTTGTGTCCTGAAAGAGCTCTATTTTTAGGAGAATAGTTTCTAATACAATGTCACCAAGCTAATCCTTGGCTATACTGAGTGCAAAATCTGCAGACCTCTGGCCTTCATCAAAACAATTGAGTTTTGTAGCAGAATCAAAATTTTGGAAAGCAGAGAGCTGATTAACATGTGAATGACCTACTGCATACTAAAAAGGGGAAGAGAGTTAAGTTCAGACACACTTATAGACAAACCCTTTTTATCAGAACTTTGAAATCCGGAAATGTTGCAAATAGCTGTTTATTGCTGCGAGTCATATAGATTATTTGTTCTTAAAACTACACAAAAGCAAACAAAGCAAAATTAAAAATTTTGGGGTGGTTTTGGCCTTTTCTTTGCCACAGTTAACATTTCCTCCCTCTATAACCTAGTAAAGAGAGAAATGAGAGTATAGCAGAGTACCTTTCTTGATAGATCACACTTTGATGATGTGTGCAATGCTCCAAAAGGGGAAAGGTAGTGGAATATGACCTTGTGTACTTCATTTCTCCCTTCATTTGCATACAGACTATATTTGGATTGCCTACAGAAAGAATAAAGGAAGTTTCCAGTAGACTGTAAGGATATAACAAGGTCAGTCTTTCACTTGGGAGAATATCTTTCTCACTGCTCTTTCTCTATGAACCACATTTGAGTAGTTGTAATGAGCTAAGGAAATAGTAAGTTAGCTGAAGTATGTTCCACTACCCTTGTGTTTTCTTTTCCTAGGAAAGTGCTTTCAGAAAGATGAGGTTTTATTTTGACGTAACATTATGCAAATCGTCATATACTGCTTCAGGACCCAAATTGATGCCATGATGCTTGGCTAAATTTATCAGTCTGACTTGATACTAGCTGGAACTCTGCAAATGTTACATCCACACTGTAAACTCTTCCAGACAAAACTGCATATATTGTGGTAGTGCTACTTATATAAAAGTGCTTATCCTGTCTCTCTTCATCTAGAAAATAAAACCTTCCCTCTTTGTATTACCTCTTTGCTCTTTGTCTTAGAACAATAAAAATTGTGCAGACTACAGACAACACACTGCTATGTAACTCTGCCAGACACATAGTATGTGATCACAGAAATACCAGTAAATATCTAAAAATACTAGTAAACTTGAAGACAGGAATTCCAATCCATTTCCATTATCACTACTGAGGGAAGATGTCCCTCTGTAAAGACAAGTAAGTGGACTTTAAATACAGATTTAATCTCTGATGTGTGGGTGCTAAGTATCAACAAAATCTCATCATCATCATATGATTTTTTGTGCCTGGTTGCATACACAGCATAAAATGTAGTCTTAATCAGAAGTGGAGCAGTATCTATAAGGTGTCTGAAGAATATTGCTATGTGTAAAGTAGCTCAGGAAAGTCTTTAGAAGGGGATAGTGTGCTGTGTATATACTCCAACCCATTCTGTTTGAGGGCAGCTGTTTAGGGAGCTGATGGCTGCTGACACGTGTGGTGACACATGGCAGACTATTTACTTTTCCACCTTCTTATGAGGCAATATTAGTGCTCTGACAGAATAAAGGATGCAGCATAAAAAGGTTTACTGGCTGTGAGATTAAAAGATTATACTTGCCTACTTACTGATGTGCTAGTAGTGGGTCTGGTCAGGTTTCTCGTGGTAAAGAGGGTATGATGTGAACCAATGAGCTGTCTAACTGCCAGAAATGATATGAAAATTATAACACAGTGGTGCAACCAATATTTGCCCTCACAGACTGAGAAAATGAATACAAAAATGAAGTAAAAATGATGTCTCAATGAAAATTGTAAGGGCTTGCACATAACAAAATTGTACTGGTCCCCTTGGAATGCTGAAAGAACCCAGCTTTCACTTCAGCTCACATTGTTCTCTGAAAGCTTTTGCAGGTGATAGGGCAGGATACCATCCCTTATTGTGCTGTCACCCTTGTACAAACTGCTGCTCCATTCAGCAAATATCTGTCCAGCCCTGATGTGGTTGCAGTCTGCTACAAAGGGTCCCAGACTGTCTGCATCCAGCTAGCCAGAGATTAATCCCTGAGCTTCTAAGCACAAAGAAACTGTAATTCTGCTCTTACAAAGAAAGCATGAATGAAGTGCAACTTTCCTCTTGATACCAATGCACAGTGTGTGCCCAGCATGCAGATACAGGGAATGTGTGCAAGTTGATTTTTTTCTCTCAACAGTCTCTTTAGACTTCATTTTTAGAAAAAAAAACATGAAGTTACACTTTAACAAAGCAATACAAGTTTTGAAAACCATCAGACTGCTTGAGTTGAACTTAGGTGCGATGGAAAAGATGGGATTTCAAAAAAATTCCTAAAGCAGTTTGTTTCACTGCCTCTCCCTGTAAGCACTTGCACCGTGGACAACAAAGCTTTTGTGTGTTTGAGATCTATGAAAGGGAGGTGTTGAGCCTCAGCCTGAATCTCAGAGGGACTCCAGTTGGCAAAGATTCTTGAAGTATGTCTAAAAAGACAGACAACATGAATTTATTTATAAAGCACAGCAACCTCTATTCAGAACCACTTTCTAGTCCTTCATATTATTTCTGGGTTTTGTCCAATGACTCTGATAGAAAATACACAAGCAGTTTTGAGAGCAGAACTATGTTCTGTTTTGTTTAGCAGAATGGAGCCTTCCAATTGCAGATTACCAGTCTTACCCTTCTTTTCACCTTTGTTTGCTGTTGGCCTAGCCCCATGTCACTTGCATTTCTCATTACACAATATCAGCTTCAAGATGTGTGTGAAGGAGAAAGAATATGGAGGATCATGCACCCCAGTATCTATCTTCCATATCATGCCTGCTTGAACAATATGCTCAAATGCTGGTAAATGGGAGATGAGTTTAAATGCTGAGAAACTCGACTCTTTCGTGGTTTTGTGCAGTCAACTTGGCTTTTGTACAGAGCAGTAACATTGCCTCAAGTTCTTTGTACACCTTAATAAAGTGATTTTTTTTCCTTGGTCTTAGTTAAGGATGAAGCAATCTAAAGAAGAGTCTCTGCAGGCTGGTTCCTGTTCTTTAGCTCCAGGTCTGTGCCCTGAGACTCAGAATATGCCCCTGAGCAGGCAGCTTCCTACTTGATCTTTCCTGTCAAAGAGTTCAAGCTCTGTGTGCAGTCAATGGAAAGATCAGGGAACTCAGCTATTTAAAATTGCCTCTTCGATGAACCAAATCTCTTGCCATTGACTAAACAGATAGGCCACATAATTAAAGAAGGTGGTCTGTACTGCCCAGAAAGAGTGCTGGATTTTCAGGTGTTTCAATACCAAAACTAGCTGCCTAGGGCATATATTCTGTATCTTGCTGTTAAACTCTGTCGACTTTCAAGATCTGAAATGTTTATTCTGAAGCACATTTCTGCACCTTGGGTGCTTTGATCACTGACAGACATACCTATCTACCTGCAGGCATCTGGGCATTCTAACTGTGAAAAGGGAAGGCAATCCTACTGTTTGTAGAGCTCTATAATTGAATTAGTGAACATTATTTTATAAAAGAGAAGTGCTCCCACCGAAGCATTCAAGCATAAACAGTTCACACATAAATTATTCCCTCCTACATAAAGCTACAAGACTAAAGCTACCTTTCCAGGACATCTAAGTGATGTAGAATGTGTCTACAGAGAAGTGCTGCAAAGAGTAACCCTAACTGTCCCTGGAAAAGACTGCTTCAGCAAACAGCTTAGTTGTGATAATATTCTAGTTACTAAGGATGGCTTTCCAGCATTTTATGGATGCTGCAGTTCCACCCATAGTGCTTCCACACCTAAACTAGAGTTGCAATGTGATGTGCAGCTATATAATGTGGAAATGACAGTGTTACCTTGAAGACTGGTGCACTGCATCCCATCATGAGATAAAGACTTGGACATATCTGTTTAAGTCCTCTTTATAAACTATATCTTCAGCAGAAGAGGCATCCAGGCAAGGTTTGATTTAATCTGTTGGCACCTGAGATTATCAAAGTTTCTGTGCCTAAAGTCCCCAGATTTCAGTACATGCAATACCCTGAAAAATGGCATTTTCAGAATGTTACTAAAGAGACATTCCCCAGTAATGACCATCAATAGAACCAAATCTATCTCAGCAATTCAGTTATTAAACATTACCCCACTGATGGGAAGCCCTGACTCTACTCTGGCTACAAAACTTTTATATATACCTTAAACTTTGCATGTGTCCACAAGATTACTAGTGTGGTACTTGCATCATGGAATACATAAAAAACCAGAGTCTTTTAACAATCCTATCCTCAATTCATATGCTGGCAACATTCAGTTAACACATGAACAGCCATATTTCTTTTCATTAAACTGCAGTATTTAAAATATTTCTCAGAAAAATCTAGATTTTATTTCTTCACCAAATGAAACACTCCAGAAAAAGGACAGACAATGTATGTCTGACCATTATGCCCAAAATACATGCTTTGGCTAAGACATTTTGGAAACTCACTTCCTGCTAGCAGATAATGAGGATCTTTTTTGTTATGCAACAAGAGCAGAGTTCCTTATTTTTCTGTTATCATACTAGCAGAATAATTAACCCAAAGTTAGATATTTTCCTTTAATATTTAATTTACTGATAACCCGACTATGGAGTTATGCTTCATAAATTTCTATCTTAATACTTATGTTCTGACTTTCACAAATTTCAAATTTAGAAAGACATGCTTGTCAGAAATAAACAGTCTTAAATATAGATAAGTCACATACAATGACATTTGACACCTCTATACCCTGAGACAAATGTCATTGTATGTGGCCTACCTAGTCTTGCTGAAAAGCTGGCTCTGCCATTTTCTTCAAGAATTTACACCTAGCTGGCTCCCAACTATAAACTGAAGCATGTTGTTGGTGATGAAACCTTCTATTTAAAAGCTAAGCAAATAAATTATTGAGGTGTACAAGTCCTCATCACATTCTGAGGGTAAAAACATCACTTTGAAAAATATGCATTCTTAACTCCTACCTTTTTAGAAACTTTGCTTTAGAAGATCCTGAAATAAACACTGTTAAGCTTCACGCAAGGTGACTGGAGAGTGAGAAGTAAGAGTCATTCTGACAAAAAAAATTAAACCTAAAAAATTCTTTATACATATGGATTGTCAAGAATTTATGAAGTCCCCATATAGCTGAATTGAGTGCCTCCAACAACAATTTGCTGTCTGTCATAATACCTGCTGACCTTTTCTTTAATTCAAAAAGTTTTCTCCAGGATTGAAAAGACAGTTCAATATACCTGAATAGAGAGAGCATTGATACTGCATGAAAAGGTAACATCTTTTACTTATTTTGTTCCCTGTTTGCCATCTACAAATTTCTGTAAAAAATGAAAATATAATTTTGATGTAAATTTTGATAATTTGGTATTTTTGGGTTACCCTTCTCAAAACTAGAAAGAAAAACTAGAACATAAAACTTCTAAAGTAGAAATTCTAAACATTTGTTTGATGATGTTCTGCTCTAGAGTTTTGACAATGCTGAATCATCTACTTTCAATAGTCATTTTTATCTTAGAATAGCATTGCTTCAATGATACTGAAATGCTATAATTAATATAAATACCTAAGGTATCTATAATATGTAATTTAAAATATAATCTGAAAAAAGAATTCAGAATAAATACACATGAAATAAAGTCTACTTATCTTATTGAAGCAAATTTATTTAACATTGAAATGAAACACAAAATAACAATAATATTTTTATACAAATATTCCACCAAAAAAAATCCATATTTGCATACTTAAGGAATTTCATTTTTCCAAGGAAAATATTACCTGGAAAAAATATTTTCAGCCACCTTTTTTTTGGATTTCTTGCTCCTGTCAGTTATTGCTTCCTTCCAATTTGTTCTCAGTTATTTGCAGTTCAGGTGGCTCTGTATAAGCTTGGCTGATTGTAAACCTACGAACCTGCTGGCCTAACCTATAAAATATATCTCATGATGTGGTCTTTCTGTATTTTATGTGTGGGCTGGTGCTGCAGTCTGTCTTCCAAATGCAGTTGCCAAGATTGTGACCCACAGGAAGGCCAGGAAGAAGGCAGTGTTTTACTGTTAATGAGCCTGAACCTAGAGAGACCTTGCAGGAGAACTCACACCATAGCTGACACTATTATTCCTTCTTGTTTACATTACCAGTTCTCTTGTTATTGTGATAATCAAATCCATGTGCTTATCCCATACTGGAGGCTGGCTCATGGGGCCAGACACAATTATTATGCTCCTCTGTTAGATTAGTGACTTAATTAAAGCAACACCACCACCACTTCTGCAGTGTTTCAAGTGTCACTGCAAACATCCCTGATGTTGCAAGGTGATAGAGCAGGAAATCTCTCAGGTCCATTGTCACTGAGCATAATCATCTTGTTATACTCTTGCAATGAAATGAACTGTTAGTTCTTAAGCTTTAAAATACTGCATACTGTTTCTTGTCAGGTTTCTACTGTTTTAAATATATCTTGTATTTTTCCTCAATACCCTTTTTATCCTGTTTTTATGTCTGCCTTCAAAACCACTAAGAGCTTTCAAAATGATGTGTCTGTTCCAAAATAATGCCTTTGGTAACACTTCTGTTTCCTGTAAATTTTATTTTGAGACCATTGAGTGACAGAAAATAAAATTACTTCTCAAAACTCTGCGGATCAGTTTGTGGGAATAGACACTTCTTGTCTCTATTCAATGGTTTCTTACTTTGATCTCACAGCTCACCCACCTGTTCTTGTAGAATGGTTTTCCAGATTGCTAGATTTAATTGCTCACTTCAGGATAATTATGATATAGAACAATTCTGAAAGAACGCATGTTCCCCTGCAGCCTGAAATTCTGTGTAGGCATTCTTATCTCCAATTAGTGGCACTGACAGTCACTTGAAATTTAAAGTTAGACAAAGGCCTCTTCCAGGTTATTCATAGTCATGTGGCATAGGATTTTGCTTACTCAGTGGAAACCTAGATAGATATGATGAAGGACGTCAAATTGTTGTAAGGTGGAGACAATTCAAAAGCAGTATATCACAAAAGCTATGTTATAGAATTACTTAAATGTTCTTATTTTAGAAATTATAATTATATTAAATTCTGTCACTGAACCCTATTCAAAAACTCTTCCATGTTTTAAACACAGTCACTTAAAAAAATTAGCAAATGGAATATAACTATATCTCAGTGGGATTATAGAAGGTTAAAATGACACTTTACTCTTATAAATGCAGGGTAAGAGTACTGCAACTTGAAAGACATAAAAGAGTTTCATTACATACTCAAAGTTTCTATTTAACCATTCAGCAGGGGCTGCATCTCAGTTGATGTCAGAGTGATAAAAGATTTATAATACAAAATGTGTGTATAAAGCATAGTCTCTAGTGAGATTGAAAAGTGAAATGATTTATTTGTTAGCATAATTTAAATGTCATCAGTGAAGTTTAAGAGACACATTTGCCAAATGGTGTTAATTCCTACAGTCTTATCAACAGCAAAAAATTAAATTTGTTGGTGACACATAGAGTCAAAAAGCAAAAATAAATACAACTCTTTCAAAGAAAATCCAGGCTATTGAAAAAATGTAGAAGTCTCCCTTACACTGTTATAATATAGATGATGCTGACTAATGTACAGTCTTTAAATAGGAAAAGACATTGATTCCCAAATTACTCCTGTAGGGATTTAAGATACTTTTAACTTTTAACATCCTAAATCAGTTTCTAACTCTTGATTTGATTCTAGTATAACCCAAATATTAAGTTTAATTCAAATATATATTTGAATAATGACAGCTGATCTTTCCTTTGAATCATTTAATTCCTACAAGAACACACCAAATATAGCAGAAAATGGAAAAGTTTTGAAATTATTTCCAGAGCTGTTGCACATTGTTTCTATCCATTTTTGTCATGCTGAATGCTCTGCAATACAAGATTTTTCTATCTTTTCTACTGAGACATTGAGAACTTTGTGCCATATTTTTATAAAGGTTTAATGTAGGTTCAAGGAGAAACAAAAGCCAAGTATTTGATTTGCAGCTTGAGTAGCAACATTGTTATATGATACTAATTTCTGCTACTAAATATTCCTCGTTTGTTATTCTTCTAAATGCATATATTTAGTTTTTCTGAATTAATGACTATATCACTTGTTTTGTTCCCTAGAAAGTGTTGCAATCTTGAAATCTTATTCTGCAGTATGAGTAGCCATTTATGTCTCTCATAGAGTTTGATCACAATTAAAAAAGAGCACTTTCCATTCAAATCTAATGTGACTCTTGTGCAGACATTAACTTGGAGTAAACCAGGAAAAGAGATAACAAGTTTTCAGTTTTCTTACTTAAAAATCTTTACCTGCAGAAGAGAATACTAAATATTTATTTTAAATATTTCTATGGGAATATGTTGATATCTATATTACAGGTATAAACTGATGATAATGTCTTCTCTTGATATTGTTTCCTTTTTTTTAATATATGTGCATTATTTTAAGAAATAAAATCACTTATTTTAACCCAGAAGAACTTGCTCCTATCATATCACAATATTTATGATTTTTGCCTGGTAAAGCAGTAACTTTATTTTTTTTTTTACCCATTCAGGAGACAATTTAATAACTAGCTATTATTTTAAATTTGGCTCCAAGTGTGGCACATATATTTGTCTATGGGATTCTTTGTGGTACTTTTTTGCACTTGGTGTTATAATCACAAAAGCAATGTAAACTGTGTTAAATAAAAAATAAATTTGAGTGCACACACAGTGGGATGTATCATTCTCTATTTCTAGATTATCATTTGCACTGATCATGTAGTATAAAGCCAATATAAAAATATGTGTACACAAAGGAACTAAAATTTTATATCTAAACCAAATTTAAAATAGGAAAGTGGATGTGTTTCTTAAAATAAAAGGAATCTCAAATATGTATGTCCTTAATGTGAGTACAAGATTTTCAAATTGAAAATTCCTTATTCATATTTTTGTAGATAATACATCTGTCATCTTATATAGAACATTTGCAAAGGGAACCACACAATTTGAAAATTACCAGATGTTTTTTGGTCTTCTAGAAGTTTAAAATGTCAGATGCTCAGTTGAATATCCACCTGATCCTCCAACAGATGATCCAAAAACATTAGCAAATGCAGATTTTATGGATTTTTTTGGTACCAGATAACTTGAAGTTTTGCTTGTGCTGATGAAATTCTTTAACTTAGTATGGCCTTTTTAGTTTAAGCTCAGTTTTCTCTGAATGCAACATTAACTGAAAAGATAATTAATATTTTCTTAAAACTAACATTTATTACAGCATAATATGTAGTTTTTGCAGCTTCAGATTAATCAGACATAGACTCGAATTTATCTCTGAATCTTCATTAAGTATTTTTAAAAACATTCAATATTTAATTAAGAGAGAAGGTCCATTATTAATTCTTAATTGAATGCTTCTATGAAAGACATACTTTAAGCAAGCTTTTCTAATATAAAACTCAATTCCCAGAAGGTAGGCATTCAATTTTCTTGACAGAAAGGGAAGATGCATATGTGGAAGGGAAAGGAAGGAAAAGGTTAAAGGATGACAAAGAAATGCAGCAATGAGAAATTAATATAATTTTGTAAAATAGGAGCTGAATTTACAGACAGAATCCTTTACCCACCTAAGACAACTGAGAGAACTGGAAGCAGAAAACTAAAAAAATTGCATTTGAATTGAATGATGTGAAAAACCCCTGTAAAAAACATTTTGTCTTTCCTCATGCTTCATGTCCCACTGGGTTACAAAGGCCATCCTCATCCGTTGTAATTTCCATTACAGCCCACTTCATTGCTAATTGCTCATCAGGGCAAGAGAAGGGAAAGACAGGTTTGTTTTCAGGGCTCTGTGCTGAGTAATTCATATGGAGCGGCGAAATACAATTCATGCCCCAGACAAACAACCTGAGGTATACATTATTAAGGAAAACTTTGCACAATATGGCTGGACTCCTATTTTCTTATTGATAGATAGCAGATGTTGGTGGATTAATTCTTTGTCTGAGTGGGAAGCAGGACGCTTTCCTAGCAGAAGTCAAGGTAGGACAAAGCAGAATTTATGTTTTGTAATTTGTTTATGGCACAAAATCTTGCTTTCCTCTGTTCAAG
Organism: Molothrus aeneus; assembly: GCF_037042795.1. NCBI lineage: Eukaryota > Metazoa > Chordata > Aves > Passeriformes > Icteridae > Molothrus > Molothrus aeneus. Next base: position 105,123,101 of record NC_089648.1, read on the forward strand.
CAACTAACCCTGCTACTTTAACATCTAACACCAATCCAGATAGATTTTTGAGTACGTTACATCTGCTTCACAAATCCATGAGAAATATTCCTGTACAGAACACTCACTATCCAATCTTCTGCTCTCTCTAATATTTTTTCTCTTTGGGATAGCAGTTAACCTAAGATGCTGAGAAAACTGAAAGACACACAAAGTTCACACCTTGAACAATGCAGACAGATTTTTTCCTTTCCCTGCGATGAGTGCTTTTGCTGGGAGGACTGGGATCACCTCTGTGATCCTCCTTTGCACTTGCTTTAATATGTCCAAGGCCTTATGCTGGAGCTGGATGCAGTACTGCAAGTGGGATCTTCCTCACCCTTTGGGCTCTGGGCTCCTCTCCCCACTCCTTAGAATATAAAATTTCAGCAGATGTAGTTTCATCTGCTCTTATACAGTTCATCCTATTTTTAGGACCAGAACTTTTTCTGATTTCACCAGACATCTTTTCTGATTAATCTGCAGCATAACACCTGGTTTCCACAGACAACTTTCCTATTTATTCTTTATCCTTTATGCGTTGAGGATATTACTAGCAAGCTGACCTGTACATCATTTGTGCAACTATCCCAAATGTATCCCTTTGAAGTTACAGATTAATGAAATATTTATGCTGTATTTATGTTGTGTTAAAAACCATATATTGTTGCTGTTAGGACGTTAAAACTTGTTCTTCATGGTTTAACCCCCAGAAACAACTAAGTCCCACACCACTACTTGCTCAATCCTCACATGGTGGGTTGGAGGAGAGAAACAGAAACATAACACTGGGTTGAAATAAAAGCAGTGTAATAGGGAAAGCAGAGGTTGTGTATGCATGAAAAGCACAAGAAATTCATTCATTCGTCACTTTCCATTGGCAGGCAGGTGTTCAGCTTTCCCAGGAGAGCAGGTATACCCCTCCCCAAGTATAATGGTCATTTGGGAAGACAAATGCTAGCACTCCAATTGTCCCCTCCTTCTCCTCTCTTCCTCTCAGCTTTTATTGCCAAGCCTGATGCCACATAGTATGGAATATCTCCTTGGTCTATTTGGGGTCAGCTGCCCCTGCTGTGTCCCCTTTTGTGGATCATTTTGCACAATGGCAGCCTATTGCTGCTGGGGTGAGGTGGGGTGAGGAGCAGAGAAGGCCTTGAGGCTGTGCAAGCACTGCTCAGCAATAACAAAAAACACCACTGTGTTACCAACATTGTTTTCATCACAAGTCCAAAGCACAATGCCATAAAAATTACTATGAAGGAAAATAACTATCTCAACCAAAATAAGAACAATATTACAAAATGTTTCAATCATCTTGCTAATGATTTTATTTTAATAAGCCTGTCTAGGATAAAAATAAAGAAATATTAATTATGCCTTGTTTAGTATGCTTTTTGATGGGTGAAACAGGCTTCTTTAGCTGCACACCATGATTGAATGATCTGGCTTCTTTGACACACTGAATCACACCATCAAATCTGAATCACAACAAAGCCTAGGTGAGCAGGAATGGAAATGGCTTAAAGCTGCAGGGGGAAGGTTTAGGCTGAATGTTAGGATGTATTTCTTTACCACAAGGATGGTCAAACACTGGAAGATGATTCCTAGAGAGGTCATTGGTGCTCCAAGCCTGTCCGTGTTTAAGAGGCATTTGCACAATGCCCTTAATAACTTTAACTTGTTCAGCCCTGAATTGGTCAGGAAATTGGATGAGATGATCATTGTAGCTACCTTCCAAAGGAAATACTTCTAATCTATCTTAAGGCTTCAAAGAAGTGCAATAATTTTCTGGAATTTTTTATTATTTTTAATAATTATATCACTAATCTACATGCAATTTTATTTTTTCAGTAAATATTAAAACATACTGTTATGGGCAGTATTTTGAAATGTAACAGAAAAAAGAAAGTAAAAAGGAAATTTATATATAAATGTGACAAGTGAGTGTGATTATTATCTTTAACCATAATTCTTAAAGACAAGGAATTCATGATTATGTACCTTTCATTATTTATTGTTCTCACGAGAACTTTAAATAAAGTTCTGCTTGAATTGCAGTTTATATTATCTTCCTTTTCTTACTTAGATAAAAGGATGTACCTACCTGTATTTTTGGATGAGTGGAAATTCTCATTTTTCTCACTTAGATTCTAGCTTTAGGCTTCTGAAGAACAGCCTCACTATCATTTCAGTTCTAGTTATTTCAGGACATCCTTGTCCACAAGAAGATTGCTCTCCCAGTCTTCGTGGACAATTTCTCAGGAACTAGTGAAAATTTCAGTTTTAGTACTTATTTATCTCAAGAAAACAGAAATAATATGCTACTCAGATCTCATAATCTAGCTGACATCACCAGCAATGATTATTTGCTGTCTCAGGTGCATAAATTGCTTATTTTGAAGTGATTTGATGCAATCAAATTAAATAAAATTAATTTTGATCATCCAAAGAAATAAATTTTTTGAAATATATCTAAGTGAGATTCTGAGGAAAAAAAATATATTAGCAAGAAGAATCAAAGTCTGCAGAGTGACAACTCAGTGTCTATTGTAGGTGTCAGATAACTGCATGTATCACCAAATTAAAAAAAATAATCTCTTTCACTAAATTGCTTCAAAAAGATCATGAAATTCATTGGGTTGCATAAGATATACACCAGAAACTGTGTACAGTAAAAAAGCAATTGCACCAGCCAGGAAGGGAATGGTGATAAAAATGCAATTGAGGTGTAAATGAAGTGGTTTTGTTCTTCATCTAAAGGCATTCTATAGTAAAATTGTCACTTTTGAAAGAAGGCACTCCTGCAGCTAACACAGGCACACAAAAGCCAGCCCTACCAAAACTATCTATTGACAACTGGGAACACAAAACAAAGCTTTCACTTAACTTATGGTGGTTTGAGCATATTTGAAACCTCCTGTAATGTATTCTGCTGAAGTAAAGGCCAAAGTTGTATGTGAAAAGAATAAATAGCTACATAGTTGTCTGATATGTGAAACTTAATTATCTTGTCTGTGGAAAACCATTCCTTTCAGCAGGGAATTATAAACTCATGTGAAGTTTTTGCAATTAATGCAAACAAATAGTTTAATTACAGGCTGCTGTCACTGACAATGTGGGTAGGAATGGTTATATGCCCTGCAGGATTCAAGCAACTTGTCAGACAGAGTCAGAAAGGCAGATTCCTTTTTTTCAAGGACTGCTGAGACATAATCATTTAAAGTAACTATTTAACTTTTTTTTTCAACTCTGAAATATACCAAAGTATTTCAGGGTGTTTAAAATAATTTAAAATAGAAATACAGTGTCTATCAAGCATAAAAGAAACTAACATGACATCTCAAAATGTCAAATGAAGAGTGAAAAGCTGAAAGTCTGTTTTCAAAAATACTTCTGTGACTTTTCTGTCATGACAGCAGAGGCAGTATGCCTACCAAAAAAAAAGGAAAAAAAAACCCAAACAAACAACCCAACCATTCTATTCCTTCTATATAAATAGATTTCATATCTGTAAGTTGAGGGCAATAAACTTATTTCATAAGCTAAAGGTGTAACAGAAAATTATGCTGAGAAAATGAAAAGATTAGTGCAGCTGATATTGAAAATTATTGAAACCTGAAGGAGGTGCGTCTCTCTTTGCTAGCTAGTACAAAAATGGCACTCAATTAACTAAGCAACTACTGTCTGGTAGTATCTCAGATTTGGAAGGCCACACTCAACAGCACTTTCCACACATCACTTTTATGAATCTCCATTCTCAGTTTTTTCTTTTCAGCAAGTAACTGGGCAGCCAAAATGAATCCCCAAAATAACTTCAAATGAATCAACCATCTATTTCAGACTCACACTATCATTGTGAAATGACATTTTCTCAAGCAGTAAGAATATAAAAGAGGATATATTGCTTATTTTTATGCAATTTTGCTGATTTTGAAATATTTTTATGATTTATTGAGAGATTTTTCTGCATATTTAGATGCCAGATTTTTAAAAAGGAGGATTAGGTAAACAGAGAAATGAGGGTGAGGTTTACTCAGGAATTGAAGGTTCTCAGCATTAATTACATGCCTTAAGAGAAGTTCTTGAATATCCTTTTGAGATTCCTGAGTTAAATGCTACCTTGAGTTTTGTAAGATTCAGCAGAACTCTCATCTCTATCAGAAACTCTACCTCTGCTTCCTAAATTCTTGTATAAATCTCAGAAGTATTTCTCAAATTTCACCATGTTGTCCATGAAATTCCTTTACCAAACTATGAGATACTGGGACACAAGAGTAGGCTGATTTTTGAAATTATACATTTAAATTTATCTTGTCTGGAACAGAAAGCCAGTGTCAAGAAATATTCATTTTTACAATGAGATAGGTACTAGAAAACCTCTAGACAGGGCAGTACAGAAGCAATTGTAACTGAAATAAGAGATGCAAGGCACTTAGTTTCTTTTACCACAGTAATTTCTTATTTTTAGATAAAATAATCAAAATTTATTGTTAAAATTCTTTTGAAGTCTGTCATTCAGATTCTGTTGACATCTGGCAAAGAGCCTCACATGTCAGACACTCATAGGCAGAATTCCCTTTTGAAGCAGGTGGAGGCAGGGTGATATATTTGGGACAAAACCTTTCTTCACTTTAGAAAGAGAATTTTTTAAAAATGTTAACTAATAGCCATACTGTGTGAGACAGTATGGCCTGAGGGGACCCAAATGCACCTGTTTCAGCAATTCCTGTAATTCTGAGGTTATGAGTAGATCAGAGAATTTTTCTTGCTCTTTTCTGTTATTCTGCTTTGTATGAAACACATGAAAGCCTCACCCAAGCCAGAGAGAGAGGGTAAGAAAAATATTAATTTTTATGGTTAGGACCAGCCCAGGAATTATGGAGCCCACTTAAGGGGTGGCAAGACTTGTGCCTGTTTTTGTGTAAATATTTTATCTCATGACTATTAAATATATGGTATATGAACAGTTGAAATATAAATAGGGAGAAGGGTTATGGAAAGGTGCCATTGTGTTGCTGACCCAGAGTTTATAACTAAATGCAAGCACTAGGAAAGATCACAAAACTTTATATTCCCAAAAGAATAAATGCTGGATAAAAGAAAGTAATCCAAATTTCTACCTCTTATTAGACTAGGGAGATATTTATTTGCATTTTACTTCTCTTCCTCTCCCTGACATACTTTTCTTACCTCACAGAAATATTTCTCTACTTCAAGTGATTTAAACAAGTTCAAAAGTGGAAGATAATGTCATTGCCTCTTTCATCTGCACCTCAGTTGATTTCTTTAATGTGTTCACATAATGGGTTCAGACTATTTAGTTAGGGTGATCTTGAAAATGCTCTGAACTTTGAATGCTTATCCATATATTATTTTACACCTAAATTACCAATCTAGGTATATAATTAATTTCAAACTATTATTGAGCATTTATCAGTCTATACATTTATAATTTTAAAAAAATGTAATTATCCGATCTGGGTACAGAAATGGCAGATGACAAATTTTAGAGGAGTTTTTATCACACAAGTGTGTACAGGAAACCAGAAATAGTTTCAAAAGTATTCATTTAAAGCAGTGGATGAACATTTCTGCCAAGAAATTGATGCCTTTATTCCTGTGTTTATGAAATACTTGTCATAAACTGTTTAGTTACCTCCTGAAAAATAATATAACCTTCTCCAGCCCTCAAATTTTCAAAGTGTTAAACCAAACATATTTATTCTGGAAATCTTTCCAGAATCATAGAAATAAAGATTGGAAGAGACCTTCAGAGAGCAAGCACTCTACTGCCACAGGATCAGGATCAGTAATGTTAAGGCCATTCCTGGAATATTATTGGTTGTCTCCTGTTAAAATAGCCATAGTACAAACTTTTGTTTTTCTCCTTTTGTGGATACAAATTTCAGTTATAATCCAGAATCGCATATTAAAAGTGTTGCTTCCTTTCACTCTCCTGAGTAGGAAAAAAATGACACCTCAGCTTCACAGAATTCAGAAAATAGATCCAGGAATACTAAAGCCACCTGTCATCAAATGACATAGCTTGCCAGAAATAAATATTGATTCTTATCATAAACTCACTACAGCAAAAGGAAATCAAAAGGCGAAGATGTATTGGCAATTGCAAATTCTACAACAATACTAAGGAAAGCAGAGACCCCCTCAGCCCTCACATCCCAAAGTACAAGAAAATTTTCGCAGGAAAAACCAGACTTTTTAACTATTAAAATGAATAATGATGTGTATGTAGGGGACTATTCCTTTTGCTTTGATAAAAGTGGCAAAATTTGGAGAGCAAATACTAACTAGGTCAGCAACATTTGAGGTTTTATTTAAAGAAACACTTTCTTTCCTGGCATATGCTTCAGCTCCAGGACATTTCCAAGGTATTTCTGAGATAACATCTGTTGTCAGGTATCTTAGAAGTCGTTTATCTTCAATGACTTTGTTCACATAGTGATTGGCATTATTGTTTTCTTTATTGTTCATCCTGTCTTGTCTTCTTACCCCATCTCAGGGTTAAACATTTCTTATTATTCAAACATATCTGTTTCTCTTTAGGCTTCTGTCAGAGAGGTGGGCACGAGCACTTCTAAAATTTGGTTTGCACTTTGCAGTTTGCTTAGGTGCTTTCTGGAGCTACTGCCTTCTAATAAGAGATAGTTAGTTAATTTTATCAAGACTTATCTAAGTGTCTCTTTGCTTTTAATATTTCTATCAGAATGTAGACCCCATTTTTTTTTTTGTTCAACCTCCCTGTTTTGTTGCTGGAAGTCTGCTCTGAAGGAGAGGACATCTACCTACCTTTCATGTAGTGCATAGCTAAGTGAAAGCATTGTAAATTAAGTGTTGTATGGTTCAGGTATTTGGCATTTATATTCAGATCTTCAAGTGCTTCTCCACTCTTTTGCACAGAGTCCTGTATTTCAGCTTCTTGGAGTACTAATCTGAGACCTTCCTCTTCATTTAAAGATACTTTTATTTGGTTTGAACATGAGCCTGACGCAGAAGCCTGATGCCACAAAGAAGCAATTTCTGTGACAGAAGGGAGGGTCCCTCACAGCAGATATTTAAATTCCTTCCAGCAACCTGTTTTCCTCAGTAAAAGAATCCAAAATACCTTCACCCTATAGAATAGTATTAAGGAGCCCTTCAAAAATTCTCTCCTCAGTTTTCCCTGATCTTTGTAATGGTATCAACAATATTGACTGGTTCTATTATTTAATGACTACTGCCTTTGAAATAAAGGCAACATTATTACATTATCTTCAATTGAGTTTTCTAAACAACCTACACTGTTGAAGAAAGTTCTAATTTCTTTCATCATTCTAATGAATGACATAGCTAAGTGTGTGAGGGTTTGAGGGTACTTTTTTGGTTTGTGTGTTTGGATTTTTTCTGCTTAGAACATTCTTTACAGCAAATCTTTATTTCTGTAGTTGTCAATCATCACTAGCTTGACGCATATAGTGCTCAGAAATTCATTAGCAATTTATTTGCTCTGGAATTGCCTCAGTAGGTTAGTCCTCCTGCAACTAGATCACAATAATATAGAGTCATAAAAAGATTACACTCAGAATATTGTTGACATTTGAACCCTGAAACTGCTCACTTCCAGGCATACATGTTCCTGGAATGCTGTTTTCCCAAACAATGGCCTGAGCCCTATCTTGTGTACCACGTATTGTGTAGTTATCTTTTCCCTAGCATAACCACTGGAATTGGGATAAATATCATTACTTCTTTTATGTTTGTGATGGTTAAACTGTGCTTAAGTATCTGTTTCAAACTTATATCTTTGCCCAGAACTCACCTTAATATGCATAAAAATCTCAGAAGATTAGAAAAGCATTATCAGATGGTATTTAAATCCTCATACTCTCAGAGATTTCTCCTTGTCTTAAGAGGCAGGTAGGTGCTTCTTCACACTGTTGATGTCCTTGGAAAGTAACACTGCTATTTTGTTTTGTAATTTATTTTGTTGCTTTAACGTAGATATGCCAATTTTTAAAAGCTATGTGTGACTGAAACAAGTGGTAGATTTGCATTTTTAATACTACCTTTTCCTTTTCCTTTTCCTTTTCCTTTTCCTTTTCCTCTTCCTCTTCCTCTTCCTCTTCCTTTTCCTTTTCCTTTTCCTTTTCTTTTTCCTTTTCCTTTTCCTTTTCCTTTTCCTTTTCCTTTTCCTTTTCCTTTTCCTTTTCCTTTTCCTTGCCTTTGTACAGTTATTAAATACATCCCGATTTATATAGTTTTTTGGTTTTTTTTCCAATAATGCAAACATTATTAATGTAATTTTTTATTTTCCAACAGTGTTTATTTCTGATCTCAAAAACCAACTAGAAGAGATTTTCCCTGGATATCACAACCTGCTTCTGAGCTAGAAGTTTTGAAGCAGACAGTGTAAGATTCAGTGGTATCCCAACCAAAAAGGGATGTTAGTAAGGAAGAGGGACCTATAATACTTAAAGGAGGCCTGCAAGAAAGCTGCAGAGACTTCTTACAAAAAATTCCCTGTCTAGTGATAGGGCAAGGGAAATGGCTTCAACCTGAAAGAGGGTGAATTTAGATATTGGATACTAGGAAGAAATTCTTTACTATGAGGGTGGGGAGGCACTGGAACAGGTTGCTCAGAGAAGCTGTGGATGCCCCATCCCTGGCAGAGTTCAAGGCCAGGTTGGATGGAACCCTGAGCAACCTGGTCTAGTGAAAGGTGATTCTGCTCATGCCACAGGGGGGTTGGAACTAGATGTTCTGCAATGACCTTTCCAACCCAAGCCATTCTTTAGTTCTGTGATTCTGTGGTCCACAAAATAAAACCTCAAATCAAAATTCTCCTACTTCATAGAAAGTATATTAAAATGCCCTCATTAATTGCTTACCATTTCTGATCTCTTTAATTTCCTTGTCTAACACTTGTTCTTTAAGACGCTGCTAAGTGATATCTTTTTGAAAAGTTGCAAATGGAGGTGAAAATTATATCTTTTCATGATGCTTCCCTCCATCCTCATCTGACACTGTTGGTTATGTACCTACACAAAGAGATGGATTAGCAAGCAAACATAGTTCAAAAGACTGTTTCATGTCTTAGCCATCATGACTTCCATTTTGAAGCCTGCATCCGAAAGACCAAAGGCTCTGAATACTGCCAAAATGCTAAAGCTTCACTTTGTTTTAAAGGGAGGAAGTTCATGTAAATATGGTTAAACAGAGAAAAGAAAAAATGTGGGGATAATATGCCTTATTAGAGATCAGGTAAAAGTGGTTTTGGGTTTTAGTGGGTTGGGTTTTATTGTTTGGTTTAGGGTTTTTTTTTTGTTTTTTTTTTTTTTGTTTTGTTTTGGTTTTTTTGTTTTGTTTTTGTTTTTTGGGTTTTTTTGGGTTTTTTTTGTTTTTGGGCTTTTTGTTTTGGTTTTTGTTTTTAATTTGGAAGCAGGACTTTTCAGAAGTTGTGATCAGGGAGTGATGAAGGGGATAAAAAAGATGAGAGAGGACAGAAAAAGCCCTTTCCAAAGCAAAACCTGTTTCCTTTAATTTGTCTCTTATTCCTTCCTTAAAATTTGTCTCTTCCTTCCAATGATTCAACCATTACTTTTCTCTATGAATAATTACGTTTCCTCTTGTCATTTCAAGTTCGAATTGTCCTCCAAGTTCATTCTCAATCCATGTCCAAAATTGAATTTCCATTTTGATTTTAATCCTTTTTATACTTCAAATAAAGAGAAGTGGTTTTTTGAGTTCTCTAAATAGGACAGGTAAAGTAGAAAGTCACTAGATATTAATGGCCAGATTACAAAAGCTTATATAAAGATAAAGCAAAAAAAGAAAAATCTTATATAAAATTTAAAGAACATCTATTGACTTCTGAAATTGAAGTGTTCTTCTTATTCCATGTCTAATTTTTAGAATTTTGGCACTTTCAATACTCACTTAAACTGCATGGAATCCTTGTAAAACACCTACCTACAGATATTCACTTACTTAAAATACTTAAATTTCCTGTAAAGTATTATGACTGCATCTGCTCCTGCCATACTCCTGTTAAAAGTCTTGACAGTTTGGAAATCACTTGTCAAATTGCCTCACAGGAGTTTGAGGTATGGTGGAACTATAAAAGTCTTTCTCAGAAGCAAAGATTCGTAAGGGAGTGTTGTTACAGCTGATATTCTGATTCCCAATGACAGATTTGTTCTTATTTGGTTTTTTTTTTCCAAAAGGGATGCTAAAGTTTGAACTTGAACTTGTATGAAGTGTTTCTCCCAGAAAGATCTGCCTTCATGACTAAAATAACTTCTTGTATATCTCTAGTGAATTTTTTTCCCCTCCTTGGTGTAAAGTTTGTTGTACTGTTGTACTGTCAGGGTGGCTAGTGGGAGGTGTGTGTCAGTTTTAATATTGCAGAAATATGCTACAAAAATGAGTAGAATTTAAGGCAAAAAACACAGGTGTTGAATGCCATTTAGTGCCATTATATGTTTCCTTAAGAACAGCACTTAACCACTGACTGATTTACAAAGTGATAAAACAAGTTTTATTACAACTGTACTGTGGTCTACTATAGATTCAAAATAGTGATATTTATGATACACCTATTATAAGATATTTCATCCTTTCACATACACACACAGACAGACATTAAGGACTACATACAAAGATATTATTTTGAAAAGTTTTACTTGAGAGTCAGAGAAATGCTCACATGTAATGCTTTGCTCTTCTCAGTGGGTGAAGGGTTCAGCCTTGAGAAGTGAGGATATCACCCCGGGCTCTGCCATCAGTCAACAGTGCTCTGAGTACTACAAACTCTCCAAAAGGTTCTGAGAGGCATCTCACTCAGGGGAAAGTGCTGGTGCAGCCCACGGTGGTCCAGAAGAGCTCAAAAGGTTTCACTTAATGCTGCTGTTTATAGGGTCTCAAGATGATTGAGTGAGATGACAGTGAGGTTCTTTTATCCATACAATGCACTATGATAAGAATTAGAATAAATTTTGTATGTGACTTAAATTGGTGTTTCCACGTGGAATCAGTTTTGCAGCTCTAATAAGACTGAAATGTTTCATATTTTCATATCTTCAAACCAAAATATAATATGCCTAATTAATACTTTGACAGAATTAATACAATCCTTTGTTTAACTGACAAGGAGTTTATCCACTGAGTAACTTTTTATAGCAATAACCTGAATTCACTTCTCGATGAATAGTGGAAAAAACTGCACATAAAATTTGTGTTTAACTTGTAGAAAGAATGGCAAATAGGAGTGCAGGTGTCTCCTAGCAGATCAAGGAGAGATTTTTATAGTTTCATTCAGAGATCCTTACAGTCTTCCTGGCTGACAGCTGACACTAATGACAGCTGAGAATGAGCACATCACAAATAAAATTCTTAATATAAATGGTCATTTTATATTTGGTAAAATACAGAGTTTCAGTACTTACATTTCTGGGGATTAAGTACTGAAATTTACATTTTGCAGGAGCACAGAATCATTCTCTGTTGGCTAAACCAGAAGGAGTCTTGCTGAAGACAGCTGGTGATACAATGTGTGTTCATGTGAGGAGAACAATAAATCTAGGACTGGGTACAAGGCACTTGGAAGGCACAATGCCTTGATCCTTTCATATACAAGCAATGCTGCAACAGTAATTCAGATGTAACCCAAACTTTTTATAAGGACGGTGAATTTTTCCAAATAATAAAAGTAAAGAATATAAAAGATAAGTAAGTCAAATTTCCATCTCATGTTTGGTTTAAAATTGATAAAAATGCACAGACAACCAATTTTGACTTTTTATTTTGTTTTAATTTGTGAGTGTGAATTGCCTTTTAAACACAGAAGCTGAGAAAGTTTCTATTAAAACTTTAGGTTCTTATGTATTCCAGGGAATGGATATTCTGGGAAACTGCTGGTGATTGTAGTTTATGATGCTTTGTCTACTGGAATAGCTAATAAATTAAGCCAGTTTCAAAATGTCTACAAGGAAAAAAGCCTGTGGATTCCATTAGTATAAAAGTAGAATAACAGAATAGTGAATTATGTCTAAGGTTTCCTTTCCTTATTTGTTTTAGCAGCTTGATGGACTGGCGTTATTTCTAACTTCTCTTTGTGTGATTTATCTTTTGGAGACAAAGATTACTGAGCTAACAAAGCTCAGAGGACATCTGTTTCTCAATTAATTTATTATTTTAAATTTTATTATTTTCAGTTGAAACATCATATTTATGATTATATAAATTGTATTTAATCATGGGGTGTAATTCAAGTATTCAACTGATTTACCAACAAAAGGAGTTTATGGTTATTTTATTCTGAATTGCCTTTAGAAACTTATGGAGAAATCTTAGCATTCACTTAAAAGTAGCAAAACCCTGACTATCTTCAGAGAAAAGCCTACCTGTCAGTTAGGAATAGCACAATCATACAGCATTTCATTGCGTTGTTTTTCTTTTGTATACTTACATAATCATTCTAATTCCCTTTTAAAATATTTTTGGATTTTTCCAACACTTTTTTCTCCTCTTTATTTTCTGTTAACATTTTATGAATTATTTTTCGTATACCAACAGGAATCAGAGTTAGTTTAGAGAGCTAAGAACACTACTGTGTCAGATGCTTTATCACTAAGTGAAAACTTTCCCATACTGTAGCTGTACTCATAGTCTAAATTATGAGTGCAATCATACTCTTCAATATCCATAGTGTATCATTAAGCTTATTGCTTTTCAGGGCATGTAATAGATCTTAAAATCAATGATTCTCTATCTAAATTAAGCAGTCTAGCATCTCCGAAAGAATTTCATTGCCATTTGACTGAGATTAATAATGGTTTTACAAAGGAAAAAAAGAATATAAAGTTTATTTTGGAGAAAGGGAAAGTTAAGTTTTTGTCCTGGCATTTCCAGAGCAACAGGTTAGTGCATCCATAGAGACATGGTTTTGTAATGTGTTCACTAAATTAATAAATTAGTTCCTAATCAAAATACTCTGCTTAGCTTGAAGTACTATTGCAGCCAAAACACAGATGTGTGTATATATATATAAATAAATAAATAAATATATATATATATATATATATATATATATATATATATATAAGGCAAATAGGGGGGCTGGAACTATGTGATCTTTAAGGTCATTTCCAACCTAGACTTTTCTATCATTCTGTGATTTAGCATAACTTTTGAAAATTTTTTTAAAAGTATATTAATCAAAACCTAGTCACACTTTTTTCCAATGGTCTTGATACTAGCATTCTGTTTCAGCCATACCACTTCTTTATTTTTTCTTGCAATAGGTTCTGAGTGCCAAAAATGAAAGCTGTAGAAATTAATTCTCTATCAGTGGCCTCTGCTTTCTCAGGTTTCACTGTCAATCGTGTTGGCAACTTTGCAAATATCTCTGAATCTCTGAGGGTAAGATGTTGTGCCTGTGCAGAGGATGCCTGGTATTCTTCACCACTATTTTAATTTAAATAATTTCCCTTTGCCTTTTCCCTTAGATATAGTATTCTACTATATCTGAGAATATTTTTTGTTTGAAAGGAAATAAAGATATCTGGAAAATATAACTTCTTTTCCTTCAATTTCCTAATAAAAAAAAGGTCAACCAAACTTACACTTAGGAATTCTCCAGTTAAACATCTGGCCTACTATTTAAAAAGGAGAAACTTCTAGCAATTGTCCTTTAGAACAGAAAGTATGTATTTCACACACCTTAAAACACAAAAGTTAAAATAGCTTTTAAAATATACTACCTCTGGTAATATGCAGGGGGAGGCCAAGAGGTGAAACACACGGGAAAATGGTGGGTTGTTTTTACATATGTTATGTTATGTTATGCTATGTTATGTTATGTTATGTTATGCTATGCTATGCTATGCTATGCTATGCTATGTTATGTTATGTTATGTTATGTTATGTTATGTTATGTTATGTTATGTTATGCTATGTTATGTTGTGTTATGTTACATTACTGTCTTTTTTGTCAATTTTGTCAGTCTTTTCTCTCTGTGCAGTTTATTTTGCCAGTTACAGCAGGGTCTTTGACGGAACCACTACTGATCAAAGCTCAGCCCCCCAGGAATGCTTGTGGTGCCTCTGTGATAACATTTAGGAAAGGGCAAAAATGGCTGTACAGCAGATAGATAAACAGCTCTGCAGACACTAAGGTCAGTGAAGGAGGAGGGAGAGGCTGTGCTCCAGGTGCAAACCAGCTATTTCCCTGCAGCCCATAGAAGAGCCCCCACTGGAGCAGGTGGATATGACCTAGAAAAAAGAAGAGCCCACACCATAGCAGGCTGCTGGCAGGACCCTTGGGCTGTGGAGAGGAGCCCATGCCGGAGCAGGTTTTCTGGCAGGAATTACAGCTTGTGGGACCTACATTGGAACTGTCTGTTTCTGAAGGACTCTATCCCATGGAAAGGAGCCATGCCGGAGCAGCTGGGAAATTCTAGCACATGGGAAGGATACATACAGGAGGAATTTGTGAAAGACTTCATCACGTAGGAGGGACTTGACACTGAAGCAAGGGAAAAGTGAGAAGGAGGAAGGAGCAGCAGAGACAAAATGTTATGAACTAACTGCAACCTCCATCCCTAATTCCCCTCCACTTCTTCAGACAGGGAAGCGATAGAAGTGGCAGGAAGAAAGAAGTGAAGCTGACCCTGGGAAGAAGGGGAGGGTAGGGGAAAGATGTTTTTATTTCTGTCTTTGTTTCTCACCATCCTACACCATTTCTACTTGGCATTAAATTAATTTTTCCCCACTCAAGCGTCTTTTGCCTGTGATGGTAATTAATGAGTGTTTTTCTTTGCTTTCTTTTTGAGACTTTTCACCTGTTTTCTCCCCCTTTTCAGAAGAGAAGAGGGAGTGAGAAAGTGGCTTAGGGGGCATCTGACAGCCAGCTAAGTGTAACCCACCACAATACTGTATGTCTGTACTCTTTGGAAATACCAGAGGTCATAATTATTCTTGTGACATAGCTTTCACACCAATTTCACTGCCATAATAGGGTGTGAAAATCAGAAAAGAATACAATGTGCTATATTTAAAATTAATTGAAAACAAGTTTAGTTAATAATCCAGTATCTGCTGTGTAGTTAATTAAAGATTCATCTGTATATGTTAATTTACCTAAGTACTACTTTTATCACAGCATCATTTAATTCCTTTCAACGTGTTACAAGGATATGTAGAGTTTTTGTTTTTTTTAAGTTTAAGTTAACCATTTTTCAAAGTATTGTGTAATTTTCAACTTAATGCATTTCTTAGAATAACTAAATATGAAATGTAAGGGTTTTTTCCTTTTAAGATTTTACTTAAAAAATTAAATAGGAAAGACATTCTAACTCTTACTGATAACCCAAAGTACTGCCTTTTTCTTTGTATTGCATTTATGTCAAGAGTAAAGTATAATGCTATTTAATCTCTTAATTTATTAATATGAAAAAATTTGTAACTCTTAAACTTAGATTCCTTATTGTGATAAATTTAAACACCATCAAATCCACCTAGTTATTGCTTCATTGCAAGCTAGTGCTGTGTAGCAATTTTGTCTCTTTGACTTAAGGAAAGAAATCAGAATTAATCTAGATACTTGAAGTTAGCTCGTTAAAATAAGTTAATTAAATATATGCAATTTTAAAATCAAAACTCCTTTTTAATCAGTCAATATTAAAAGTATTTTTAAAATCTTGTTTAATCAATAATCCATCTTTTATGGGGATGAAATATGATAAAACAATTTCATGTAGTGAACAGCGTTAGATATTTGCAATAGCATCATATGAAAACGCAACCTAATTCTGTGGTACAATGTTAATTTAAAACCAGAGATGAACAAGAATGAAAGTACTATACACCAACCAGTAATCCTAATATTTGGAGGAGCTACTATATCTCTCTTGCAGTATTTACTGAGAAGACACTAACGAGAATAAGAACCATCTATGCCAAAAAACCTCTGAGGAAAGAAACAGTTGAATGAGGTGGGAAAGGGTACCAGCCTTTAGCTTGTCTGTTGTTTTGAAAAATGGTCTCAATTGAGGCTGAATTCAGAAAATAATCTTAATATCCATTAATAATACCTTTTAGTATTCCTAATATTGAGCAAGTTACATTATTTATATAATTACTCATTTTTTTAATCTGTTTATCTCCTGACTTGCCATATACCATAAGCTGTTGTCTTGTATCATCTGTTTATGTGAAACCTTGTAAGAAATGTTTTGCAGTGGAGGAAGTATCTGCTGCTCAGACTGCTAACTATAAATGAAAGGCATGTAGGTATCATGGTGACATAAAAATGAGAAGGGCTTCTGCATTCTTAGAAGTATCTATTCTTTAGAATTCATCATAATTTCCTACAATTGCTCAGCTTTTTTATATCCAAATTTGTGTCCTGTCCTTTCCCTCCCACTCTCCCCAAGCCAACAAAACTCACAAGCCTTGGTTTGATCCTAACTTGACCATGCTGTTTTAAGGGGGCATAGTGTCCTTTGGCACACCCTGAAATAACCTTAAGGCATGGAAATGAATCCTCATGCATATTTTGAAACTCACATTCAACTTTGGCCTCTGTTTCTGGCATAGAATTTGAACACCTAAGCTCAGCTGAATGTAAATCATACCTAGCCCCAATATATTATTTTCCTGGCTTGAGCTTTCATTCTGTAAGTACTCTGTTGTGTCCCATAAAAGACATATAACATTTTGCACTAATTTCAGTTAGAAATAATTATCACATTGTAATGAAATTATACCTTTGAAAATTCAAGCTGTTAGACCGTTGTTATAGTTTGCATAGACATCTGTATTTTCTTCTCTGCTATGAGATCACCAAACAGTTTTACATCACAGAACACTTCCATGTGTGCTTCAGTTTGTTTTAAAAAAATTATTAACTGGATAGTGAATACACATCTGTCATATATTCAGCTTTATTCTGTAGCTCCTCATAGTGCATTTTTATTTGTCCACAATAAATACAGCAGATTGATATCTGAATTTGGAATCAAATTTTTGAGAGGTTCAAATAAAATGTCTTTGAGTTACTTGTGATTCAGATCTGCTTAGAATCAGCTAGTAACAACATTTCCTGTGATGAGACCAGTAATCAGTAGTTTCTCCATAATCTTCTTTTTGTACCAGAACTTATAAACTCATCTGTTTATAAAACAAAGGTAATATTTGGGTCTGTTATATTGATAAACATTTGAAAATACAACACATCTGCTTGTGTTGCCATGGGCTGTTGAAATCATAGAAGCAGAGTAAGGGAGAATGTCAATGCAATCTCTGATTTAGGACTTTGTCGTGTTCATCTAATGTAGTTTGTGCAGTTACATTCTCGTGGAAACTTTCATACACCTGACATACTTCATAATTATTCTGTGATTCCAATGTTTATGTGTGATGCCTATGGTAATATCCATTAGTTCATGATTCAAACATTTCTGCCAGCAGATTTTCTTTCTTTCATGTGGGAGCCTTCTCTTTACACATAATTTTTTAGCAAAAACTGGATCAATAGAATTGAAAGTGATGTTTTATCCTTAGGATCTTGACTTAAGCTTTTTTAGCATCTCAATGTAATCTGTCCAAATTGCCTTTAGTATAAGCATGTCATCGGCAATTATGTGGAAAATCTCAGTATCTCCAAATGTTTCATTGATCTTTTTTTTTAATGTATCATGAGTCTCAATTTTTCATTTATATCAAAAGGCAGATGGGAAAACATATATCTGCCCCAGGGTGTACTAAAGTGTGCACTTTGGATGATTCCTCATCTAGTCTGACTTGCCAAAACTTGTTTTTCAAATTTAGAACAGTAAGATAGGTTTTCCAGTTTGTCAGTCCTATCTTAATATAATCTTGCTGAAATCTGTGGCTTCCAGTTAAATCCCAATCCTCACTATCCCTCTGTTCGTCTGCAGGCCCACAAACCCACAGAAAGCAGAAATTGTCACTTTCTTTCCTATCTATAGAAATTCACACCTGAATTCATCTTCCACTGTAAAAAGACACATTAGAGTTATATGTGAGAGATATGGTCAGATAGCTGATGTATTAATAGCAATAGGCAATATTTCCCCTGGAGCTCCTTTATCCTCCTCAATATGTCACTGCAGACTGAAGTGATTTGGGAAGTCTCCATGAGCAATATGTCTGTTCCATTTACTAAGATAGGTTTAGTTGCCAGGTAATCACTCTTGTAGGGTGAAGAACCACCACATGCTCCTGCCTCACAAAGCAGGTACTTCTTTCTCAGTGGCACTGAATATCAAACTAAGTTTAAGCAAGACAATTTCAGCATTTCAAAAGTTTTTTAAGTTTAATTTTGTATCACTTTGCTCTGTTGCTGTTATATACTTGATCAGCTTTTTCACCTAGTGAGAAGATCAGAAAAGTAATTGATGAAAAAAGTCTCTTGCAAATATATTTTGTTTGCCTAAAAAATCATCCAAAGTGGAAAGCAAGTTGTGCTAACTCTGCTACAAGTTGTGCTAACTCTGCTATCAACAACATTCAAAGTTTCTTAAACTATTTTTAGCAGGGAGGACTGTGTTCAGTCAGCATCTCTTAATCAGATATTTTTGCAGATTTAGGAGTTATTACACTTGTCCACAAGATGAGGGCAGATAATTATTGTTTGATGACCCGTTTACAAATTGATTGTGAAAAGAAAAAAAACCATTGCTCTCATATTCCTCTATTTATTGTGATTCTAACAGAACATTTTCTCCCTAAGAAACAGTGGCCACTTTCAACAAAATGCCATGCTATTTTTTGCTGCACTTTTTGTAATGCTGGATCTCAAGCTGCAGTCCCAAGAGGAGCTTTCTTTACTAGAAAGACAGCATGTATTAGACAAATTTGACTCTAACATGTACTAGTCTTGTGCAATCATTCAGTTCAAATCTAATTTTTTGTCTAATTCTGTTTGTCTAATTCTTCACACATTATTCTAAAAAATAGATATAATAAAGATAAATGTACATGCAAACATTAATTTTTGTTGTTATTTTTGAAAATATTTCATAAATAATTAATCCAATAGAAAATAATATAGTTATGTTCTTACATTTATAAAATTTATGTGAAGGATATTTTGCTTCATGCTATTTCTGTAAAATATTTGTCCTTATAGAGTTGTTGTTCTCAGTGATTGAGTGACCAACTGGGATCACATCCCAAATGAAAAGGATTTAAAGAGAATTTTTAAGGAGAAAAGGTGGTTGTGAACTTTTGCCACAATGTATGCTGATTAAGAGTTTTTACTATAAAAGCAAATAGGAGCCTAATATAGAGTTTTGAAAGTTAAAAATAAATATTTATTTTACCTTTCAGAATTGTTTCTCTCCCATCATTTTTCTTAGCATGTAGAATTATGCAAACAAAGAAGATAAAGACAGTTTAAATGACAGCTTTAGGAAAGGGTATAAGCTCAGTTACATCCCTCTGGGAAAGCTAAAGTATGAAAAAACATTAGTTATATGTGCATATTTATTTAGTTTTTGTTATAACAGTGTACATATTTTAAAATTTGCATCCCAATGCTGAAGAAGGTGAAATCTCACCATCATATTAACCTCATAGAAAATAACCCTTTGTAGTGTAGGAGGTACCAATGGCATATAGGAAGACCAAACACTACATGAAAATATCACAGCATTCAGTTGTCCTTTCCTAACTGAAAAAAAAAAAATAGCAAGGAAGAATGATGTGGAAGTTATTGATCATTTTACAGAAAAGAATGAAAACAGTGAAAAATATGGAAAAAGCTCATATTCATGGCCAGGATACAGGAAAGCATCAATATCATTTTATAAAACATTGGTAAAGCCTTTGCAGAGTACTGTGTACAGTTCTGAAAAACCATGCTCAAGAAGAATTCTAATCAAGCAATACATAGTCAGTCTTTGAAGATTATTAGAAAACATATTTCAATTCATTAAAATAAATATAATTAAAAGCTTCTGACTCAGTTAATTTTGCAAAATTGAAATTTGCAAAAAAGTTGAAATTAATATGGTTTATTCCTTTTACATATATGTAGAGAAACAAGCAAAGTAAGTAAATATTTAAATTGAAGCACAAAAGTTGGGACAGGAAAAAATAGTCATACAAATTTGGTATATTTTTTTTGGCTGAAATTAAGACAAAATTTCTGCTGTTAGATGAATAAAATCTTCTAATGGAAGTTTGCTAAGCATAGCATGCCATGAGATCTCTTCTTTTATTCTCCACGGGTTTTTAGCTCACTCCTGGTTTTTTGTTGCTTTATTTTTTTTCCCTCTGGTTCTTTCTAAAGATAAAAAATAACTAAGGATTTGGGGGATATGAGAAAATGTTTTTGATAGCAAGTTTGAAACTGGATTATTGCCATTTAAAAACAGATGGAAAACATTTCTAAATATACCCAGGAGGATAGAAATCCTGAAAAAGTAAAGCCACAAATATCTCAATAATTCAAAATTCCAAATAGTATTTTAATAGTTTTGTTGTAGTATGCTCATTATGTATGTGATTAAAAAAAAAAAAAAGTTACAAAGTTTCTTCCTATTTATCAATGTCCTTATACACCTTTTAATTTTATTTATCTTTTTTCAAGCGTCAACACTTTTGCACCTACTTTGCACAGTGCTTCCTATGTATCTAGATTAAAAAAAAACCAGACACTTTATGGAATAAGCTGTGATTTTCATTTACCTTGGTGCATTGGGGCGGTGTGGCAAGGTTCTGTTGCAGAAGGGGATTACAGGAGTGGCTTTTGTGAGGAGCTGCCAGAAGCTTCCCCCATGTCCAGCAGTGCCTGAGGGCTCCAAGATGGACTCATCCTGTCAAGGCTGAGCCCATCAGTGATGGAAGTAACCCCTCTGTAACATCAGATTTGAGAAGGAAAAATGTTATTGTGCAGGCAACTCTTGCAGAAGTGAGTGAGTGCTGCAAAGTTGCCTCTGCAGCAGCTGCAGCATAATGTAGTATTAAGGCAATTCCAGCACGTGGGCTTTGATTGTCCAGTAACAGATATCTGCAGTTTACAACCTGTGATGCATGGAATGTTGTCAGCTGTATATACAGAGCATCATTTAAGTTAAAAGGAAGATGAAGGCACTGATGTTATTTAAGAAAGAAAAATATTGCACATATAACGTACATTTTGATCTCTTATATACAATGATTTCAGGCAGCACTAGTTGACATCATTAAACTCCATTCATGTGCTTGTCATTGCAGTTTCCATAGAAACTGGTATTCAAAAAGAAAATGGAGAAATAGGATTGAGGAACATGGAAAAATATAATTAGAAAAAATATAATTGAAATGAGCAAGTTACAGTTTACCAGCATTAGACCCTCAACACAGTGAGCAGTCTGTGCACAGAAATCCTGTCAAAATTAATGGCAGTTGTGACAGACACAGCTGCATCAGCTGCTTTGTTGTGAGTGATGCTAGATTATTTATGGTATGCTAGTGAATTCAAATGTTGTTTTAGTACAGTGTCATAACAGAGGGTTTTGTTTGTTTGTTTTCCTTGGGAAGGAAGGAGAGAGATTATATCCTGGGGAACAGAAAATACCTTTGAATTTTCTACAGTCAGCTCCTTTCAAGTTTCTTTGTTTCTGAATGAATTCACTTTATGTGGAAAATATCATACTGATTTTTCTTCTTAGTTGATCTTCTTTATTTTTTATCTCTATAATACACTTCATTTAAAACATTTCCTTGTTTTTTCACTTCATTTATTAGGCATAATAGAAATAAAACTTCTATTTAGTATATGTTACAATGAAGAAATAGCACCCAGCTTTACAATAAAACCAGAGGTGTTTATTATGTAATGGTAGCTCTTTGTATCACTAGAACTTGCACTCAAAATGTCAATGATTTATTTATTAGAATCTGATATATATTTTAGTCCTATATTACATGCAACTTGAAAATACTTCCAGAGCCTCAACCAGTTATGACCTGAAGTATGTATTAGAATAATAGAGAGTTATTGGGAGGGAAGATTCTATTTTCTGATGGCTTCACTGCACATGTTTTAATTCTGTACATCTTACATCCACAGTACCTGAGAGACTTTATTTTGTTTTCAATCTGTATTAGAAAAAAAAAAAACAACAAAACTAAAGTAATAGTATTGATTTTTAAATCATGAAGAGAAACATAGAACACTTTAAAAAATCAAATTGTATGGTTGCCATTTCTTACCAAAATGGGATCTGATATACAATAATTTCTCTGAAAATATTAATTGTCATTAACCATTACTACTTAAATATTAATAATTAATAATTTAATATAAATAATTATTGATATATTAATTAACATTAATTGAATATTATTATTCTTATATCTTCCTTGAGAATAGAACACAGGTTTTGATTTGCAAATGGAAGAATAAACCCCTCTATTTAAGTCTCAGGTGATTTATTGAAAGAGGTGTCTTAATTACAAAACCCCCTGAATGCAAATCACGGTCATTAGATGTTCCTTATCTTACCTATGGGTTAAAATTTTCACCAAGTTATATGGACCATACTCAATATTGCTATATTAAATGGGATTACCTTGTGAGGAATGATCTGAGGCATTTTTTTTCTCCCAGACCTTTTAGAAGGCAGATGCTATTTTATACTGTAATAAGGAGATGGTGTCATGAGTAACAGGAAAGGAGCAAAGGAAATATATAAGACTAGACATGTAGAGTAACCCTGCAAGTGTGATGGTCAGACAGATGTTGTAACTGAGAATCTCTTGAGTGCCACACTGTTTTCAATGAGGTCTATATTGCACAGTCTGCATGTAAATTGCCTAAAATTTGTTCTAGAAGTGATAGAAAGAATATTTAGGACCTGTTTAGCCTTTGTCTTTTTTTTTACCTCTCAGTACTCGAATGCATGAAAATTATCATCTTGACTGATAATTAGTTGACATTGATTGATCATCAAAAGACTATCTTTCCTATTGATTAACTAAGTTAAGAGATGGCCTATTTCTTGCCTTTTTTTAACAGTGTGTAAAGTTTTTCAGTGGAATTTTAGTGGAACTTTTTTCACCAGTGACAGCTTGTGAGGAATCCTATCAAATGGCCATTGGGGTTTTTTTTTGATATTACAATAGTAGCATGTAGATTTAATATATGATATCTCAGCCCACTGAAGTTGATTAAATATAAAATAAATGGAAAGAAATAAATATTTAACAGGAAAATCTAATCTAGATATGTATTCTATATGTGTACATTTTTATTATCCTGTAAACTTTTAAAATGTTAACACTGTGGTCCAGATAATTAGGTTCTAGTCCTTGTTAAAATGTTCAATATATAGAAAAGATTATGTTCATGAAAAGATCTCCTTTTAGGTAGGAAAGAGCTGCTGGCCTATCAATACAGTAGTATGCAGTGTAGAATCATCCTAAAATGATCTAAAAATCCAAAATTTTTCTCCAAAAAAATGAGTAATGCTTTATGCAATCATTTCAGGTAAACTTGATTTAAAAAAAAAACCCTAAAACATTGAAGAAATTGTATGTTTTAAATTATTTTTCATCTATACCCCTTTAATTATGATTGCAATCAAGAAGATTAAAAATGTAAGAAAAATTCTTATAATCTACTTTTTTCATTTACATAATTCAGTTAATTCAAAAGCTTCTTTCAAAGTTCCATCATTCCTACGCAAGTTAGGTGAAACCTTTTTATTCTATGGAAATGCTATAATTTTAATCTCTTCACCAAAGTTCACATTCAAAAGAAAGATGAATCAAGTGACACTAGAAAATGAGCCACCACTTTTTGCTTTTCTGAGTGTTATACCTCGTACATGGTTCCAAGATGAGATCCAATGAAGAGGCCACTAAAGCTGTAAGGAATTTTCACACAGGTTAATAAATTAATGCTTACTCAGTCTTTCTGTGCCAGGAAGTAGTTAACATAAGAGCCACTGACCCTTAATGAGCTATTTTGTAACTTCTAAAAAGTATTATATTGGTGTAAGGTCTGAACCTCAGACCTGGGGACACATGCATTACAGATTCAACTTTTTCTTTTTTTCACATCAAGACATGCTGTAATCATACTTTTTCTTTTCTCCTAATTAAATAATACATGTGAGAAATCAATTTCTATGTTTTATGTGTGAGAAGAAGTTTCCAGTGAAGAGAAAAATACTAGATGTCCTGTAGAAACTTATGACAGCTAATTATTTAGATATTATTTGTCATAAGTAATTGATTTAACAAGGTAATGCATATATATAGTCCGTGTAAGAGAGTGAGAATACTGGTTCCAATTTCACATGCAAAAACCCCTTAGTTATACTCCAATTTATTAATAAATGTCAATTATTGGCCACTTGCTTTCAGAATGAACCTTTTAAAAATATTCATTTTGACAGAGTTTTAGGAGAGATTTTCTTATCAGTGATTGTAACAATATTTTTATTTTAATACTATTCATGGAATTTATAAGGTCAACTGTACCACTGCTTAGGAAAGGGACATTGAGTTATACTAAAATAAATATGTGCAGTGAAAACCTGTCAGTTACAGAAAAAATCAGATCAGTCACCCTCCATCATTCTTATACTCATTTTTAACTCTTGTCCTGCACAGTGTACTCAAGCAGGATGAATTTATACTAAGAAATTATTAAAGTGAAAGGGACACAAATCAAGGTAACACCAGCTAAGGGACATTTGCATGTTTCTCAAATGGCTGATATAGCTCTAGGTAGTTCAATAATTTGCAAAAAAAAGTAATTTTACTACTAAATTGACCTGCATAAAGATGCAGCAAAATAACTCTGCCTCCACAGACTTTGTGCAGGTAAAGGATAAAAACTTATATTTTTATTATTCATGCTGAGCCAGAGTTCTGCTTGTGGAGAAGATTTAATCTCTTGATGCCAGTTTTGTTTGTCCTCTAATTTCTAGAACCTTATTAGAAAAATTAGACTTGTATTAGAACTACTAGAATTCCTTTTTTAAGAAATAAATTATATGTTAAATATATATAGTCAGAGAGTAACTTCATCCGAAAATCTATGAAAGGTTACTAATTTTTAAGAAAGAACATATCACAGTTTTTTTTTCAGAAAAGTTTTTTGAGCGTAATCTTGCTCAAAATAAACCAGCATTATTTAAATAGAAAACTGCATTAAATTACTGAATTCAGTGAGAGTCACTTGCAGAGCATACTGATACTTGTGATGATCAATATGTTAAATATTAATCAAGCTGTTCTGCAAGAACCCAAACAAAGACCAAAACAACAGATTGATAGCACTGGATATGTTAAATGAACGTGCTATAACAAGGGAACAAGAAAAATGTTTTTTATTTTCCATGTCTTATTTGGTAATTTTATACTTATGAACACACACACACACATAGATTATAATTTACATATAGAAAAATGGATATATTCTCCACAATCACATCCAGCTGTTTAGGGACTTAAAGGCTATGAAAAGTCAAAGTACCATAATACATATCAATACATAAAAAGGTAAATTCAACATGTTCATTCACCCACATCTGCATGCTTATATGTCTCCACAGAACTCTCATCAGGAATTGTACAAACACACAGCCCCATGATCCCCTATTACAGCAAAGTTTAAACATGATGCAATTGTTGTTGAACTGTCGAACCTTGCTGAAACTTTGTTTTTCCCAGTAAAGCATCTGAAACTTGTTTTTCCATATTCATGAAGAAATAAAATATTTGTGAAAGAACATAGAGGAAAACAAAAATTATTCCCAGCACTCAGATATAGATGGAATCAGTTTTTAGACAACAACTTGAAAAACAGCTTTTCCAAAACACTACTTTATGCATTCTTGAATGTTTGGATTTCAAGACTGAAATGGTAGGGGAAAACCATAAATTCATGTGCAAGTGTTCCTAAGGAGGTCATCAAATTTCAAGGAGAAAAGGTTTAGGTACTTGATCATTTACTTAGTCAGCTTAGTGAAAAATAAAAGTTTTTTAAAAACTCAAAGCAAATAAAAAAGTTAAAATTTCTTCTAGAAACATAACAGAATATCAGTTAAGAAGAGTTTAAGAGGAACACAGAACCTCAACTCTTACCCCATATATCAAAAAAGTAAAGCTGAATTAATGAATAAAGATAAATGTTCCTCAGGTATTTTTTTTTTTCATTTCTCTACCCAATATTTCTCAATTTCCCCTTATCACCTTGTGAGAGAACTTCTTGAACAACTGGCTTTTACTCTGCACTCTATGTAGATGAGGTATAAGTAATTCAAGGTCTCAAGGGTACAAAAATTTTCCTATCCATAACATTTGCCGCTATTGTTTAAAAATGTCAATGGGAATCTGACCAGACCTGATACAATGTGCTATCAAGTTTTCAAGAAGCAGGATTTGCTATTCTCTTGGGTATAATGGAAATATCTGAAGGTTACAGATGCTCAAAATCCTGTGGGATTTTGTCTACTTCTTTCCATTTACTTGACTCCAGTTCCTAAATCCATTCTTGTTTCCATTGCTTAACCTTTTAAGAAAATGAGTAAAAGTTTCTTGCCATTACTTTCTGAGCTTTTATTTCCTATATATTTTTTTCATTCTGCTTTCTGGTCTCTCTTCTCTGAAAGATTTTCTGACACTTCTGGAATTATATCTTCATGGTTTCTCAGTCTTATTCAGGGTAAATTGGGATCTCCTTTGATGTTACATTAATTCTAAGGCTAAATGTTTTATACTTGAATTTGCCTCCATTTGCTTGATCATCATCTCAGGTTTTTGTCTCTTAAATTTTGGTGGTCTTAAAACCCAAAGTCACCTCTAATCGGAAATCTCCAAGAAAACTAGCTATGTGCTCAACAAAGCAGGTTCTATTTTTAGAATTCACAGCTTGCTCACTAGAATAGTGAAGTCAAACCCTAAAATGAAAGAGTTAAAAAAAGATATGCTCATCCCTGGGGTGGGGGAAGGAGGAAAAAAACAAATAGAACAAAACAAATAGAAAAAAGCAAACAACAAAACAAATAGAACAAAGCAGAAGCAACACTTCAGAACTATCTGTCTTTACCTCAGTTGAATACAACTTTGAAACACCATTAGTCAATTTTTATAAACAAAGAGAAGAAAAGTTGTTCAGGTTTGGTGCACTTGCAAATATAGAAAAAAAATCAAGTTATTTAATACGCATTTATTATTTTTATATATTAACATGTATATATATATATATATGTATACACACACATACATATATATGAGGAAAGCATACTTAAGATTCTAGTTCAATGAGAAAACAACCATAGGAATCCTTCCTTAAATTTTACACAGCCTATGAGGTCAGAATTGAAAATGAAGATATAAATATGAGCAATTTCTGCTCACAGTCGCACATCAAAATTCTAGGAGCTATACTCATAGCTTCTGAGTCTTATGATATATACAACTCTAAGTGACATCACAAGAAAAATTTACTGAGATTGTCAAAATAGAAGCTGGAATCACTCAACTTCCATAAATTATGAAAAAGAAGATAACTTTATTTATGGCCATGGAACAGAGAAAAAAGTTCTCTGCTTGCTATAATGCATCAGGATGGCCAATGAAGACTAGCCATTCAGCAAGGTACATCATTATCAAGATTTCACACCTAAGTGAATAAACTTCCAAGATGTCAAGTTATTTATCAACAAAACTTATTCTCTTTTCAATGTCTTTCAACACTTAATGAAATTTAACTACTGTGAAAACTACTGTGAATAAACTTTTTAGCTCTCTATGTATCCATGCATAATGTACACTCCTATGCAGTGACGCCTGTGTATTGAACCACAGGTACAGCAAAAAAAAACCCTCAAAAAATTAGAATGAGTACCATTACTTAAAATGTCATCAATTTTACATGTAAGAATTGGAAAATTTAATTTTTAAATTTAAGTCATTGTAAAAGTTAGGGTAAGAAAGTGAGATACAGATGGAACCACATTGGTCTGATGGCCTCTTACTTAAAACTGCACAAAAGTCTCATGTGTTTTCATAATAAAGAGTTCTAGCTGGGGAGAGGCACGCCTCATTGCTGGTATTACTTATATACGTGTCCTTGTAAGAACCAACTCTTTTCACAGGAATAGCATCTGAATGCTACTGTGATTATATAAGATAAGCATATGGTTCATTCAGTATAGCTCCGCAGTTGTAGGAGTTCAGAGGCTTTTTATACAAAGGATGATGTTCCATCTAGGAACTAATAACTTGGCATTTTTGCTTTGAGAATGTTCAAATCAACATTTCTGTAGCTTCAATATTTTAAAGATAAATATATGTAATGATATTAGTTTTTAGTCTGATTGGACCTAGGCAAAGTCAAACAAATTAAATGAAAAGATTCCTTTTGATGAATGCTAAATTAATTGATAAATGATTATGTTTACTGCCTAAATTTAGATTTTTTTTGGTATGTCTGTTGGAAAGCAAATCTCCATAGATGCTATACAAGCAGAGTACAGGCCAATGTAAAGGGAAAGTATAATTGTTCAAATTGTCATGTAGGTTTTTTTCAGAGAGGTATTTCTAAATAGTAAGAACTTTTGATACATATCCTTAAACTATTCTACTATGTCTCTCTCTATTTTCCAGAGTGACTTTCATTTATCGCAGAATCCTTTAGTCATCTATAGTCATAGTTTATGTATTTGCCAGCTAATGCTCTGTGACACATAATTAAAGTGGTACTGCTATGTTATAGCTCTACAGATATAGCTTGTGGACAGCTAGTGCACACTTCCATGATGGATTGCTTTTTTAAGAGATTCACAGATCAGATAAAAAAGATCTGATATGCAGTGTTACTACAAATCAGATTGTAGCATATGCTTTTAATAGAAACTTTAGGACAAAATATCCCATAATATTTAAAATTTACTTACTATTATAGGATTTTCCTCATGAAGGATATTGCCTTTATCCAATTCATCCAAAAGATGAAATTTTGTGTAATTCCTGAAACATAAGGAACTTGGCTCATGTCATCCTGAAGCATGGAAATCTCTATGGATAAAAAGGCTTCAGGCCAGATAGAAGGTCTTGCCTCAAGAAAGGAGCCAGTGAGTTGCTTAACTGAAATCCTTAGTTTTCTTTTTTAAATTTCTTCACTGTCTTGTGCTTTCATGTAAGTCTAAGCCTAAGCCTAAATGGACAGTTATAAAATGAATACCTTTTTCATTTAACTTTTAAATTTCATGGTAGTCAGGAAAATAACTCATTAAAATATACCATAAGATTACTGATCATCTACTCCTTCTGACACCTTGCATTAAATCTACCTATTTTCCTGAGGAAAACATGAGTTGTATATTGTAATCCTGCTTATGGCATGTATCCTCTAAGTGTTAAAATGCTATGTATCAATTTAATAAATAGACATTTAAACTGAAATAACCTACTTCTCAAAATTTACTATACCTACTGAAATAGCCTACTTCTCAAAACATACTCTTTTAAAAATAAAATTTAATGCTATTATAGATATTGTTTATTTCTATCACCAGACATTTGGAATAAAATGTATTTTCAAAACACTTTGTCTGGATTGCTACCCCTTAAATGGGGAAATGCTTTGTACTTTGCCAACAAGTAAAAAGGTATTCTGAAGGATGATTAGGAAATTGCTACAAATAGAGAAGCCAAATTTTGTCTCAGTTAAAAACACACACTATGTTTCTTTTTCCATGGTTTTCAAAAATTACATTTCCCCCCTTTTTATAGCTAGTTAGACCTTTATTCTTAGTTATTAAACTGTGTACTGGAACTTCCTGAAGAGCTACAGACATTACTTGCTTTCTCAAATGTGAACCACAGAAAATTCAGAAACAGCAGATATAATAAAATTCAATCTAACACTGTATAAGTAAATTTGTTTTAATTAGATTTGCAATATAATTTTATTACCATTTGTGAAGAATAAGTGTTGCAAGCAGAGATCAGAAAAAGGCACAGAAAATTGTGAGACCATAATTTTTTTGAAAAGAGATGGTAATGTTACATCCCAATTTCAAAGAAGCAACATTAATTAGGAATTAACAGGGATCCTATACATTACCTGATTTTGCTTCTCAAGTCAATCTTTTTCCAAATGTCATGAAGATACAATTGCTTTTGTTTTTTAATCAAAGCTTGGCTACTGGATATGATATAGTCAGTATGTGTCAGTACTGTTTACCATGACATAATGCTCTAAATCTATTTTTCTTTACTGACTTAGAGTACTCAAGCTTCCTTCTATACCTTATATAAAGCCTGAATGGGATCTCAGTCGTTGTGTAGTCTCCTGCTGAATTTATTTTTTTTTCTTCCTAATAGCACCCATATTGCATTTGAAAGAAAGTGGAAATCTATAGAACATAGGGGAAACTTCATTGCAGTCTACAACTCCCTTGTGAGGGGAAGAGGAGGGGCAGACATTGATCTCTTCTCTGTGGTGACCAGTGACAGGACCCCAGGGAATGGCCTGAAGCTGTGTCAGGGGAAGTTTAGGTTGGATAGAAGAAAAAGTTTTTCCCCCAGAGGGTGGTTGGGCCCTGGAACAGGCTCCCCACAGAAGGGTCACAGCAGCAATCCCGACTGAGCTCAAGAAGCGAATCCTGGGGATGGTCCTGTGCAGGGACAGGAATTAAGCTTGATGATCCTTGTGGGCCCCTTCCAACTTGGCATATGCTATGGCTAGAGATTTTACAAGGCCAAAGATATCCTGAGTTTCAGTCTTTTTTTCAAGGACAAATCAGTCTAAAAGTCATTAGTTCTTACGACCAAGTTCAAAATTTATTCATTATGGTTATGCCCTCAGTCACAGTATTGGAAAAAAAAGGGGTGGAGAATTGAAATAGACATAATCTTTTGTGAAACTAGAATTCTTTAAAAAACTGGGTATTGAAACTAAAATAATCTTTTTTTCTTTTTTCCTTATTTTTTTTTTGTATTTGAAGATAAGCCAAGATTTTCTAGTGAAAGGACACGAAGAATTCAATCTATCTGGGCACAGAACCAAAGTATATTTAAATTATATTACATTATTAAACCTTTATTCCCTGAGATTTGTGTGCTGTAAGTTTTGTCAGTGGTAAAACTTACATTGAAGTTTTGCCTTCACTTGAAATTCCCATATAAAATGACCACTCTGCCTATTGCTTTTTAAAGTATCCTCTCCTGAGACTATATCAGGAGCTATAAAACTGTAAGATTTTACGATATATGGACATAAAATTCCTCTGGATTCCTTTACAAACACAGTTTTGTTAACAAAAATCAGATGTGCCACAGCAAATACACCTGCCAAATGTTGGAACTATTCAGCACTGCTTAAAATAACTGTTTAGTCCCTGAGCAATCTGGCGTGTGCATCCGGCTGTGCTCTCTTGAATTTTCAGTTTGATTTGTCTTTTTTCTGACCATATGTAATGCACTCACTCCTTTCTGCTCAGCATGCTGGCATGCTGCTGTGACTTCTCACAGGAAAATCTTTGGAAGCTGCAGGACACATTTAAGCCCTTGAATGAATTTTTCCAGTAATGATGTATGGGTGCCAAAATTTTCCCCTGCCCTTTTTAATAAGTACTCTACTGTTTGGACTCACTGCTGATTTTGCTTTTAGCTGTGGATTCCCTGGTGAGCATGGGGTCAACATCCTGTTCTTTGTATTGTCTCTCTCCACAGACATGTTTTCTACAGATTCACAGCAGTAATGATTTTACCTTCTTTCTTGTTCTCAGTGTAAAGTTCAATGCAAATGAATTATGATATTCAAATATGGGTCCCACTCTGATTTGACAAGGGAATTTCCTAGAGTATTCATCATATAATTTATTCTAGCAGAACCCACTAAGAGAAGAAAATAATGATAAAAAGAAGTCTTCAGCCCATTAGGTTCACCATTAAAAATTCAAATTTCTGGGGGAGGAAAGACAGGAGAAAAATCTTTTACCAGTTTGATAATTGAACAGAACAAATTTGCAGTTGTTTTTGCATGGGGACATCCATTAAATCTAAATTACCTGGAGGGAGAGATTTGGGAGGCAGTGATGATTGCCAGGAAATTCTGGTTTACATCTGCTGTGGTATACTCCCCTCCTCAGTCCTGATATGCCAGACCATGTCTGCTTGGTTGAAGAGTCCTTCTCTGACTTGTGAGTAGTCCTAAACCAATACAAGTGGCACTTCAGTAATGTAGCTTCAAAGTCTCCCAGAACAGGGAGAAGCAGTGTTACTTATGTCACACAGACTCTTAATCATTAGATAAGAAATGTAAATCCAAGAGAGTATTTTATTCTATTAAACTAGAAATAAATATTATTTAATTTAATAGGAAAAAATCAAAGGATAAGCCACTTCAATGTTAGGTTATGCTTTTCAGTTTTCCTTTTCTGTTTCAGTCTCTCAGCTACATTAGCAAGACACTTTAGAATGGTTTTATACAGTTAATTAAAAAATATAAATAAAGGGGCCACAAAAGTCCCTGGCACTGAGGTAAAATGGCCCTATGTCACAGCTGTCCTCAGAAGGCTAGCTAACTCTTTAGAGCTTTATTTGGAAGAGAACTAAGTAGAGAAATCCCAGAGACAAATGGAGTAAACTAACAAGTAGGAGTTGATGTTGACTGCCAGTCCAGTGCTCTTGCTGACCCTCCTGTATTTTACAGCTCATAGATTTCCTGGGCTGAGGTTTTAGATACTAATGAAATGTTTATTAAAAAAAAAAATGTAATGCATGAAATCATTGTCTTGGAGTTCTTTTACCCCAATGGCTAAAGATAGGATGAAGCACAATATCTATCACTTATTTCAATTCACAGTAAAATCACCTAATTTTTGTTGAATTCTTTCCAGTTAAGATCTTTCTTTCTGTTCATGGAAACTTTCTACTAAGACATTGATAAGTAAAAAAATGTAGTCGCTTTCTCTCTTCCTTTATCAAATTTCTGCCACTTTCCATATTCCTTATTTTAAAGGTTAATCCTTATATAAGAAACTTCTCAGGATTATAGGATTTAACAAGCTGCAAAATTTCTTATTAAACTCAGGCACAGTATAACAGATGGTGAAATAAAGACTTGGAATGCCCAGAATAAGTAACACATCTCCTGTGTGTGCTGTGAGTTTTAGGAAGCCCTTTTTGGATTTCTTGTTGAAGGTAGTTGTCATGCTACACCGACAGTATAATTTTTTTTTTTAAACAGGATGGAGTGCCTAATGGCATAATTTGGTTCTTCAGCTGTGCAATGACATTTAATCAGCAGTGCTTCCCATAATAATCTCATAGAACTTACACATCTTAAATGCAATTACTAATTTAAAATGCACTACTGATCTAAAATATACAGGATAGTTTAATTAGTTGATGTGCTGTGACCACAGATATCTGCATTTTTCTGTTTTCTAGATCATCTCTACATTTATCAGGTTCATGCTTGGATTCTGAAATGGTTATATAGAAAATAAAATGAGTATCACATAAAACATTTTCTGTTATCTTATTCAGTATGTCATCTGAATGACTTTTACTTTGACCCAAACAGGTACAAAAAGTAGTTAGTGGATGGATGACCCTGGAAACTTGCATAATATTGTCTCCTTAAAAAATATCTGCATTTGCCTTAATATTCTAGGTTAATAAATATAAATTATAATTATTTGTGGGAAAATGTATGGTCATAGAGCTTAGACTCAGATATTCTAAGAACACCTTCTTTAAAAATGACCAACAAAGTGAAGTTGAAATTTCTTGCTTAACTTCTACTTGCTAGCAGCTTGGTCTTATTCAGTAAAGATCTAGGAATAGATTTTGGTAAAAAAAATAGTGGATTATAAGGTCACTTATCTACAATAAGTGTACTGATAAGATGCAGTCATGTTTCAAGGAATAATATTTCAAAGGCTTCTATATCCCAGGGAAATTTTGTTTAAATGCATGCCCATTTCAGGATCTACACTGATTATTTCTGTGTTAACAAAGTAGATGTGTATCTGTTTGCAAAATAAGCTGACGTGTTATGCATATGGTTTTTTAATTATCATTCTAAATCAATAGAAAGAAGAAAATCACTTTCTAATGGCAAGTATAATCTTACAGGTTAGGCAGAAAAAGAAATCTGATTTGTTATACACAGTAAAATCCATGACTAAACACTCTAGAATATATTACTGGGTTTATTGCTGAATGACAAAAATAATTCTTGGATGGATGCCTAATAGGAACAGTGATGGCTTTGAAGGAATTTCCTTTCAGATACATTAAACTATGTAACTGAAAAATTGATTTTAGGATGCTGCTGGTTAACAGAATAGTGCTAGCTCTGGATTGCACTGAGGAAAGATTATTTCTTTAGTGCTGTCTTGAACCACTTATATCAAAACTTAAGTTTGTCCATTTATTTTTTTTTTATCAGTTAGACAAGTTTACAGATCTCAGAATTCTGAGGCATCTTATTCAATGGAATAATTTTGAGCAATTTCACACTTTTACATAAGTGTGAAAAAAATTGAGTATTGAAAGTTATGCTTTGATTTGAAATGATAGCTATCTGTGGTGAAATATTCTGATTAGTAGAAAAGGTAGAGGTGATCCCACCTGCATTTAATTATAAGGTAAATGAAATTCTAAGTATCCATGAAAAGTATTGTGTAACTATTAGTTAGTTTGGTTATTATTGCATTGAATAAATGTTTGTAAACCTGAGGCTTTCAAGGTAATGTACCAACTATGAAAATTAGGCTTAATATTCCTTCTATAAAGGTCAGAGCTCTGATATACAAAAGGAGGCTGTGACTAAAAAATCAACCCGTATCACTCCAATAGGTTGATAACTCCAACTTTCAAAACAGACTTAATCATAAAATATGAACAATTAAGAATTACAAATGAAAAAAACCCTACAATATAAACAACTGCTGGCAACACCCAAGCTGTGTGGTGCAGTTGACATGATGGAGGGGGAAGGGCTTCAAACAGAAAGACAGTAGGTTTGGGTTTGATAAAACAAAGAAATTCTTTACTTGAAGCTGGTGAGGCACAGGAACAGGTTGCCCAGAGGAGTTGTGGGTAGCCTGTTCCTGGAAGCATCCAGGTTGGATGGGTCTTTGAGCAAACTGATCTAGAGGCAAGTGTACCTACCCATGACAGTGAGGTTGGAATTAAATGACCTATAAGGTCCCCTCCAACCCAAACCTTTCTGCAGTTCTATGAATTAGGTTTTTCATAGGTTTGAAGCAAACATGAATGGAAAATATTTATGAAGTCTAGTTCAAGGCATTCCTTATGGGAACAGACCTAGGGGAAGAAGAAGAATTTTTCAACTTTCTGCAGCAAAGAATTGTTCACTAGATAGGTAAACATAAAAAATGCTTCCTAAGTAGCTATGGTACCATCCACAGCAGGAAAACAACCTGTCAACCTTTATTCTAATAAAGAAAATTACATGAATTAAGAAGATGCATATCTTGGACTTAAGAATAAAATAGAGTGTTCTAGACAATCCAGATATTTTACAGTGTGTAGTTTGCCCATAAGAACCATCATATTCTGTCAAAAAAAGGTCGCCAAAAAGTTTTAAGTGCTGACTTCTTTCTTCTGGAAAAAGAAATGGATAGCTGTATGAGAGAGAGCTTTCAGATGTATCCTCAGTGGAAGTGAGAATTGTTGTTTCTTTTATTGTAAATGTATGTTCATTTCAAGTGTCAGAAATAACAGTTTTCCACTTAACTGGACACATGAATATAATGATTTTTTTTTTAATCTGCCTGGTAGTGTATTAAGCATTTATCTGTTCTAGATATCTGGGACCCTTCAAAAGAGCTGAAGCTTTTGGCACAACTTTATTTTGATCAAATCATTAGTTGACTGGGTC
This sequence comes from Molothrus aeneus, assembly GCF_037042795.1. Classification (NCBI taxonomy): domain Eukaryota; kingdom Metazoa; phylum Chordata; class Aves; order Passeriformes; family Icteridae; genus Molothrus; species Molothrus aeneus. The sequence goes on from NC_089648.1 coordinate 105,159,009, forward strand.
TACTACTTTGCCGTATGGCACAAGAGAAAGTCACACTTACAGGGTCAAGGGAAGAAGAAAATATTTTCCACTGACTGTATCAGTGAATCTCTGTTGTGAAATAAGGAATCAAGAATAAAATTTTAAACCTTAATAAATAGAGACATGTTTTTAGACCTGTAGAATTCATTCCTTCAAGATTTCTGCATTCAGCATTTCTTTCAATTTTTTTACTTAAGATATATATGGATGTTATTATAATAAGTAATTATGGTATTTTTAGTGTCATCTACAGAGATATGTAAGGAAAATTCTGTAAATGTCAGTTTGGCTTTTAGAAGATGATAATGTGAATTTTTTGGGTTTTTAAAAAAATTTTTAATAGAGACTTGGCAAGGAGACAGAGAAATGCTACATATCTAAGAACCATTAGATCTTTCCTCCTGGCTGTTCCACACTTCTGCACATTTCGGTTTTATAAGCAGGGATATGAAAGGTAACACTGATAAAAAATTGGGAGGGGATGATAATTTTTTTTTTTAATTTGTTTGTTTGTTTGCTTTAATTTTTTCTCACTAACTGACTGTATATTGACATCTAGACCATCATAAAAGGGCATGTATCAAATATTAACTAAATGTGTTTGAATTATTGAGGGCAGTGAAACAGTCGTATTTCAGATTTGTTTGTGTTCTTTATACACTTCAGAGTCAGGTATCTGTAGCTTTTTGGGGAGATGTATTTCACGGATTGTTAATTATGCAATGCAGTTTGAAGAACTGATGCAGTGAAAATGGATGGAACTCCTTTTCTGCAAAAAAATCTAAACACCCCTGGGGTGTTCTGTGGAATTAATTCCAAATTGAATCTTGGAAGTAAATGAGACAAGTTCCCTACTTCTCTAGGTTATCAGAAAACTATTAACAAACTTTAGCTTTGTTAAAAGAAATAATAATGGAGCTCCATTTCCACAACATTAATTTTTCAAATCTGGTTATATCATTGAATTTTAAGAGCATGTAGAATTTCTTCACCTACCCCATTCAGAACTCATCACAATGGTGCACTTTAAAACAAGAGACCTGTGGGAATAAGCTTTTGTATTTTTGTGATTGGATGAGGAATTAGAAATTTGTCCTTGAGGCTTTGTATTTAAAGTCAGTGTAGTTGATCTATAGCAAGTAAGTCTTGGCATCGGTCTGCTGAACACTGGGGAGACATACTACAACTGAAGGTTTAATTCTGCAGACAGAAAATTTTGCCTTTGAAATATTTTTGCTGAATCAAGTGTACATTAATGTTTTCTCATTCTCTGACTAGCTCTAGAGTTAAAATTATTTTACTTAAAGAATATAAGTAATTGGCTTTTATTCTTGTGATTTCTGATGTCACTGGTATAAATTAATTGTGAAGTATTTTGTTACCACCTGACAATGGATACCACTGAGACAAATGCGTGGTACCTTTCTGATATTTTTCAAGTATTGTCTACAAAAAGGGAAGTACATTATTTAAGGTAGCTAAAGACTTTGATAGTAGAGGACCTGTCTATGCTGTAATGTCTAACCTCAAAGTCTTTTCCATTCATGTATATATACACTAACTTCAGAGGTTAGGGGAGAAAAACATCCTCAGCTAAGCTTTAAATTAATGTTGTTTATGTCTGTGTTCCATAATATGGCCTTCCTAAGCTCATATAAAAACATTTATATGATCAGGGAGAGGAAGTAAATGCCTTTAATTATGGCTTACTGCATAATTAGTCCACTCCTGGGAGTACTAAAACTCTGCCTAGCCATATCAGAAAGCCTATGAAAGTTTTCAAATAAGGCTGATTGCTGAAATACAGATTTAGGCTAGACTGAGTTAATTCCTGCAGCGTTAAATAGTATATTCTTAGAGAACTTTAAATATTTTAACATCAACTATTTCAAATTTTCAGGTGCCACTATAGACATTTAAATTCTGAAGTATAAAATCTGATAATCTAACATTCACAGCTCCACTTGCTGCCTCTGTACATGTAAGCAAACCTTTCAGTAAAATGAACCCAGCCTGCACAGCAGGATAAGATTAGTTACTGCAACCAAGGGAAAACAAACATCCAAGCAGGTGTTCCTGTCTGTGAATGTTATTAATATTTTATGTTATATCTCCATTTAATTATTAAGGAAGATAGACTTTGGCACTTGTGGAATTTTAGATATGGCTTTCTTAGAAGAGTTTATCTTTCTCTTCAGCCTTTGAATATAATGAATCAACAATAGTAGTCTGAGCTGCATACTCTTTGCAGCTTCACCAAAAGTATTAACTCAAAATATGAATTGTAGAGGTAAACTAAAAGTTCATTTCACAGTGCAGTGCTAGAAAAGATTTCATAAATGAAATAATTTTGCCTTTAAAATGTGGAGTAAATAGCCAAAATATGTTCCGATTTTATTTCTCCTTGTAAAAACATTGGTGTTTATCCTCTTGACTATTACTGCCAGCAAAATCAGAGCAGCAACATCTGAAAGAAACAGGGCAGAGCTAATAAATATTAGTCTTATTCCCTAAGATCTATGGCTAAAATCTTCTAGCTTTTCAAAGATGTTTGTGATATTTTGATATATCCTACTGCCTGTTATGTATTAATAAAAATAATAAAAGATCTTTAGATTTTGTGAACATTTAAAAAATCTTGAGAAATATTAACATAAGAAAACAAGAAATGGTGTCCCCTACTAAATTCTTGCCCCTGGTAGTTTGGAATTTAAAAAGATTGTCCTTCTGTAACCTAAAATAAAAACTAGAAAAAAAAAAAAAAGAAAGAGATATATTGTTTGAGGTATGAGAACTTCTAGTTTTATGTATCTGCAACTACACCATGCATTTTAATGAGTTGTAAGAGTATGTAATCTACATTTGTGCATATAAACACATCTGTAACTTTGCATACAAACAAAATCAACACGGCTTTAGGTAAAGACCTTGTTCATGGCAACAGTGAACATTTTTCTGCTTTTTTTTCCCCCCAGTTTCTACCATGCTGATTCTTCAGCACTACTAGCACTGCCAATAAAAATATTACAGAATCATTGTTATCTTTTGCAGAATCCAGATTCTTTTGTTTTCATTATATTGAGATAAAGGTAAGAGGAAAATTAAAAAATCTGGTTTTAGGATGGTATCTAATCCTGCTGATCAGAAAGTTTTGATCTCCTTGGCTTCTATATATTCAGCTGGAGTTGAAAATCATCTTTCTGAAGGCATTTGAGACAGGAAGTGAATAAGCTACTTTTAGATGCCTGTAATGCAGACATCTGTGCTTGTCATCATGAGTTCCTTGCTTACTGTGGATGGAGAAAGACAAAGACTTTAAAAGAGCGATTTATATGATATTCCATGGGTCTCCACCTTCGGGTGACATGAAGAACCCCAAGGTGCTTATTTCTCCCTGCTGACAGCAAAAGTAGTGTTGAATGATTCATTCAGGGGTATTTCATCAGTTTGATCCTGTTTCTAGTATCTAAATGAAGAATGGAAAAACAAAAAAAGCAAAAAAGCCGAGAGCAATAAACTACAGTAAAATTCTGTCACTTTAAATCTGATAGCTATTTGACATGTTAGTCTCACGAATGCAATTTGAATAGGTTCTGTCTGTTTTTAAACACCGGTATCTTACAATTCTAGGAATATCCAAATGAATGAAATATAATTGCACACAACTCAGTCTATGTTATACAGAAGAGTATAATGTGAAATCAGTGGAATACTGCTCAATGGAATATATTTATGCCTGGCATGAATCTGTCTTCATGGGATGGACTTCAGTCAATTCAGAAGGAATTGAGACACTCAATCTGATAAACATTTGTTTGAGTCAATTACATTTGTTCAACCAATCAATGACTTGGATTTATATTAAAAAGACGTTAGGGAGCTAGGAAATAAACAAACTTGATGGACAAGCACCACTTTAAAGTATCAATGATTTCCATGTAAATTAAAATTATATAGCTGAAAGGGAAATAACTACTCTGGAGAAATATTTGGCAGTCTGCCTGTTTATTTCAGCTATTCAGACAGCAAACAAGGGTGTCAAGGCTATTTAGAATTACATCTGTAACTTTTCTTTGATGCTGAGTGTTTGGGAATTAGTAAATACTGCTTAAGGGCTGGTCTTGTGACTGAGATGAAGCTGAAACCAATGAAGTTGGTAGTAGCACTGAAGCTAGGAGTGTGGAAAAGCTTGAACTTTCCAATTTAATTATATAAAGAGTGTTATAGCATTTATTTCACAGCAATTCTTCTAGATTACTGATTTACATGTCCCTCAGGACTAGTAATTTTCCTTATCCCACTAGTCAGACTATGGAAAAATATAACCTTAACTTTTGTTGATGGTAAAGCAAGAGATCAAGATGGAAAATTGCAATTATTGTGAATTTTTGAATAATAAAACACACCCAACTCTGTTGTAAGTTTAAGAAAAGAGAGAACAACAAACAATTAAGTTAACTACAATCAGGGTACCATCTTGTGATCAAGGACACTAGTTCAAATAAGTAAAAACTTCTTTCTTAAAGTAAAACCATAGAAGGGTAGTTGATGTTCCAATTTCAGTATTTTATTTTCCTTTCCTTTTTTTTTCAATGACTAGCATGGAAAGTGTAGAACTTAGGAGAATAAAACAAAAAAACCATAAAAAGCACAAACAAAGCTAAGTTAATGTCCCCAATCCATCAGATACTCAATTTGATCTGCACGTGACTTTTTTGTGTAAAAGCGAGCAGGCTAGACACAACAGGCACAAAACTTTTATAGGGTGAGTATTTTCCTCCAGGACTTCTCAATTTAACAACTTCCAATGAGTTGCTTGCTGGCAACAAACTCTTTCCAGACTTTTACAGGCTTCTAAGAAATTATTGTTTTATAATGACTGAAGATATTCTTTCTCAGACTTTGCTGTTCTGTAAAACCTGAGTATATCATTGTCTCCTGATTTTATTTTCCCTCCTTAAATTCACTATAATTTTTTTTTCTCTAGATGAACACATTCATCTTGCCTATGAGTCAGGAAGACTCTCCCCTCCCTTTGTCCATGCAGAGTGCAGGGGCTGGGTCAAGGCAAGCAGCGCAGCCCACATTGAATCCTGATGCTTACTTGTGGCCTGTTAAAAAAGCAGAGCACATAGTTCATGAAGATCTCTGGATGGAACAGTAGGTGCCACTTAAGAGTAATCCCCAAAGTAGGGGAAATATCTACACTGGTGACTGACAAAGGCTCGTATCCGCATTTCAAGGTCAGGGTGCAAAGCCAGCACTAGGTGGTTATGCAGGGGTCTGTTTCAGCATGTGGACACCTCTTGAACTTTATATTTAGGGATTAGTATAAGACTGAAAGAATTAAGCCTGAACTGTGACAACAGTCAATGTTAAAATCAATTTTTGGAACAATCTATTCATCACAGGCATCCATGTGTAAAGTGATACATTTTTTCCCACTTACTGAATGTGCAGCCTAAGAAAAATCCTGTAAAAAATAAGTTCTGAACTAAAACTATTCTTCATGGGATAAAAGTAGTTCCTTGATTCTGTTTGGAAGTAATTTAATTTAATTAATTGTTCCTTTCTTTATATGGTATTAGTAAAGGAGATTCTTAGAGGAAGACTAAAATTACCAGTTACTTTTTTTTCTACAGCATTTATTATTTTATATGTGTATATTTCAATTTTTTTGTTTTTCTTTGCTTAGAAAAATCCCTTCTTCCATCTTCCTTATGTAAGAATGTTCTTATATACCAATGCTTTTGTTTTCCAGCTCTTATTGCTGCATTCCTTATTTGCATATTTAATTTTTCCAATTATCTCCTCCTTTTTTTCCCATATATTGAATTGTACAGCCAAAAAGGAAAATGTTTTGGATCCAGTACGTCCCCTTAATCACAAGAGTACGATTAGAATGACATGTGCCATTACATAATATTATAATGAATGCTTTTTAACATTTATTTTAACTTCTTCCCCTATTAAATGCTTAATCATTTCTAGAAGCAGAAAGATAAGTCTGCTGAGGACTAGCTAGACCTTCCTGGACTATTGTGGAATATATAAAATATCAGAATTTTTTTAAAAAATATCCTAATGATCTATAAAGAAACTAAGCAATATGCAGCAGATAGTGCCATAAAAACTGCGATGAATATAAATGGAATGATAGATGTTGAGTAACAGTTTTAGTGTCATGTTTATAATGTGTGCTGCTTGAAGCAACAACATTTATTGCAGTGTGCCATTCAGTTGACCAAGTATTGAAAAGGTGTAGTCAAAAATCATAATACTGGAAAAATTATTATCGAGTAAGGTGCCCAGAGGTTTATAAAAATGTTTCAGTGAAAACATCTTCATCAGGTAGGAGAAAAGGCTTAATAATATTGCAAACAAGTTTATTAATATTTATATTGATCAATATTTTTTACAAAGGATTAATAAGAGCAGTTACCTTACCTATGGCCCAGGATTCTATTCTCTATGATGCAAAATATAAAATTTCCATTGAATTCAAAGAGTATTTTTCATCCCTGAATTCCAGGTATTTGTTTCAACACTTCAGTGAAAACTTGTGACAAAAGTTTTTAGTCACTTCAGTTACAAACCTTGAGAAATAACAGTTGTGAAGGAAAACTAACTACATTTTGGTTTGAGGAACACTTAAAGATGCTACTTCCATCATAAAACTTTGGACAAATAATTAATAACCAGGGTGAAAAATTAACAGTTCTTTCACCTTCACTTTCCCTCATTTAGTAGCCATGTGTATTTTCTTTTACAGGTGTTAACCTTTTTGGTTTGTCTTTGAATATTTTTTTTCTCTCTTCTTCATCCTGTTGCATTTCAAAAAAGAAATCAAATATGGTTAAAAACCAAATGCCCCAGTTTTCTTGTTATTGCTTAGTCTTCTGGAATTTACTTCCATTAAACTTTTGCTAAGATTATCCTTTGCATTTTTAAAGATATTTGGTGCAATACATTTTGACCACACATTTTTTATTGAAACTGATGTATACTTACTCTTGCATACACAGCCTAATTTTCTGGAGAGCTAGTGATCATTCAAGGGTAATTACTGTTACACTTAGTCTGCTTGTTACAATTTTTTCTGAAAAAAACTCAAACATGCTACAAACTACCTTTATTTTTCCAGTTTTTCTTGTAAATGACCAGAGATAGCAATCATGCATTCATGGATTTTCACCCTGTGCTTCAGATAGTCTAATTCTGAAAATTAACAGAAGATCCTTATGTGATTTTGGACATTGTCACAATTATGCCACTGATGTCTGTCGTTTTGTGGAATGTTTGACACATTCCAGTCAAAAGCACTGCTGAACAAGCTGGAGGAGAAAAGGCCAGAAAAGAAATATTTAGATTTTCTATTAAAAAATTGGTCCTTATTTCTTTTCCCAAAGTTAGAATTTAAAAAAAAGTCTTGACTGCACAAATGAAGGCAAACTTTTGGAAGAGCTAAGAAGCTCTTTGTGATCCAAGGACAAAACTTCTCTAAATCCCATTCTAAGTGACCTAAATGCTAGGAATACATTGAAAAGATGGCTTTCTTCCAGGAGATTGATGATTGTTCTAATGCTAAGACCTTTAGGAGTTTAAAACACCGGATCCACTTTTACTGTCAAATGTAGGAAAGCATAACTGCAGTCTCCTCCCTTCCATGGTCCATCTCATCATTTCAAAGCATTCAGATCTTCTCTTTAATTCTAAGACCCAAATTAACACAATTAACACTTTAAAATAAGTGAATATGGGAATTGTATGTGAGGCATTTATTGCTAGAAGAAAAAAAAAAACAGGTAGGAAAAGTGTAAAAAAAACCAACCTGTGTTCAGAATGTATTTTTGAGAGCACTGATTGATCTGGCAAGTTGAAATATTTGTAGGTATATTATAAATTACTAAAATACTATTTTCCAGACATCTAATTTTGTCCTTTTCCTTATAGAATTTGTACACTATTCATATAATATATATGTATCCATTCGTACAGAAGACAAGTATGCATTTTCTTGTGTATCAAGCCTCAAATTTAGTAGTCTTAAAAAAAAAATTGAACATTTATATCATGGTATGGGTAATAATGCCACGTAATAATTAGCATTGACTCCACAGCAACAACAACAAGTGCAACAAATGAAAACAAAAATTGTTTCCTATTCTTTAATCTTCTCGCAGCCCTCCCCAGGACAATGCTTGGGAAAGTTGTGCCTGCTGCTCTCTATAGAGAGAGCTGCCAGCACACATTTATCAGACTTTATCTTCATCTTGAAGTTCAGCTGACAGGAAATTTTATTTATGGACATATGAAAGAAAAGCATTTTCTGGAGAAGTGTCTATGCATCAGCATGAGCATTAAGAAGTCTTGTGACATAGAATTAAAGTCATAAAGACCAGCTTCAGATTGTGTTTTTCTCTTTTTCTCTGTCACTGAGGCAATGGCTCACATAATTTAATTTTCTGAATATTGACATGACTACAAAACTAAGATCAGGGGTGTTCAAATTTCTGCATAAAATCTGTTCTGCATCAAACTTTGAGTGAATGGAAATTGTCTACAATTTTGTATTTTGTACACATTCTTATAGATGTTTTAAAAGACATTATTCCTTCTTATTTTGCTTTCTAGGACAAGATTTCATCACTGTGCCCAGAACATAACTGGAATTAGGAAGCATAGGGATAATGGGGAGTTCTCAGCCAAAGGCTCCATTTTGGATTTAAACAAATTAAATTATATTATTTAATGCTGTCCTATAACACAAAGGGTTATAGGAGAGCAGCCAATTGCTGCTGATAATTTTTATTTTTTATCAATAGATGATGATAGAATTTTTCTGGTTTTTTTTACACCAATTTTTATTTTTCCAGATTACTTTCCTGTTCTTACAGTTAGAACAGCTAGTGACAGATAGCAATTCTTGCTTTCTGAGAATATTTTCAGCTTTTGCCAGACTACTTTTTGCCTCTTGAGGTGATAAATTACTGTTGGGGAATATGAAACAGGAAAGCTTTATAAATATGAGTGCCTGGCAAAAGATTTTGAGAATATAGAAACTATAAGCAAGATTGAAATGAAAGCAAGCTTTGAGATCCCTTAGTTACTGAACAACAGGAAAACAAATGTATGGCCAGCTAAAGGTAATCCTCTTTTGATGAAGCAAGACCTTCTGCTTGCAGGCAGATCCAAGGGCCCAAGCAGACCCTGCCAGCTTGGCAGAAGGGGTCCAAAGAGTAGCTTTTAGGGTTTAAAATGTAACAACACAGTATGGTAATGTAGTGATTCTTATAGGCTGTATGTAAATGTATAGAATTCATATATTGTACTAGACTGGTTAGTGAGAATCAGAATATCCAACACAGAAGATGATTTATTGTATTGTAACAGGAACTTTGCCCTCTTACTTTTCTATGCTCTTGCACTTCTACTCTCTTACCCTCTCATCCTCTCTCCCCCTCTCTTCTCTCGGGGCTGCTCTGAGCTGTGGCTGGCAGCTCCCAGCAGGGCCCTGCCCCCAGACCCTCTGCAATGAACTGCAAGTTCCACAACCTGGCCTCAGAGATCTCTCGTCTCCAGCTGTCCCACCCATGATGCTCTTACAAGTTACCATTACACATCCATGCTTTCACACTTACTGATATTATCTCAAGATGCCTCCAGTTTCTATGTCCCAGCTGTGCCTCAAATACAGTGGTTGTTCAGTGTACCAGCTGTGTCAGATACCTACATACAAGCCATTTCATTTCCTTCCCTAAGAATCCTTTCCCAGCTCCTGAGTCCATAACTTGGATATTTCTCATCTCTGTGCAATGTACAAGAGACAACCTCGATGCTTTTGTGTCCTGTATTCAGTGAGAAGGAAAATTTAGTATTTTTCCAGAAAACACTTATTCAAATCACATTCCTGTTTAGTATTGACACCTTAGAAAATACCAAGCAAGAATAATATTTTCTGATTTAAATAACATAATGAAGCACCTGACAATACACCTAAAATCTGCTTTATAGTGACAGATTGTAATGTATTGCAAAAGGTGGAAATTAAAAATTAGATCATAAAATATGGACACATGTATGATGAAATGTGATCATAATCCAGGCGGTAATCTCTGCATACTAGAATAATATCCACACAAAATACTAATGAGGACTATATATATAAAAGGTATTAAAAATCCCCTTACATTTCTTTTGATAACTAAAGGGAAGGAGGTTTGGTATTTCTTTTATTTTATTGTAATAAATAACTTTAAGTATATGCCAGACTGGAACAAAAAAGGTATTAAAATTCTCCTGTGGGCAGCATTGTTCAATAATCATCTGCTAAAAAGTATCTTTTTCTGTCTTAGTCTCTGTCAAAGTTAAGATATTTGGCTAGATAAACTACTGGTCTGATCCATTATTGCAATTCCTATGTTCCTATGGCTTTTTATTTCCTCTGTAACAATTACTTTGAACTGGGTAATACAATTTAATGCCCACTTCCCCTGTTATTTGGAATGAATAATACTCAGTATAATAGGAAAGCCTTACAAAGAGCTTTTACTTCTGAGTAGTGAAATGATGCACTGACATTTTCAATAGTGAATAGATTTCACAACCGACACATTAATAGCCTTTAAATGGAGAAAGGTCTGGTTGTACATCTTCAAAAAGCTTCTGAACTTGAGATAAGTCTTTCCAGTAGGAAGACTTATTTCTTTTTAAGATTATATATTGTTAAAATTTACAAATCAGGTCCAGATTTTCTTCTGTTTGCCTTTTTTTTTTGAAAACTGTGTCAAAGTTGATACTCTAGACATATAATTAAGGATATATTTTAAAAGTACTATGCAGCTGAGGCTACCATTAAAAGTTCCACATCTTGACTGACTCACAAGGCATAGGCTTTTCTGGGTTTTGTAAGCATATTAGTGCATAACCTGCAAGATCTTATGGATAACATTTTGGCCATAGTCCTACCTGCTTCTGAATGGTATTAATTATTCCTGCTTCAGTAAATGGTGACATCATAGTATTTCTGAACCATGACATCCTATGTTATGAGGATATTATGCCTAAAAATTAAAATCTCCACCTTTAAATAATTTTCTCCTTCAGACCTCCTGTGGAGTCCTGTTGGACTAATAATTTAAGGGACTAAGAATAGGTAATAAAAATAAAACTTTTATTTTTATTTTATTTTTATGCTATTCTTGCTCCAAATTTGCCCTTATTGATAAACTGAATAGAGTTGGTGCTGATGGATCATTGAAGACAGCATTTCTACAACCTAAGAATGGTGGAAACACTGAGATAAGACATTGTAGGTGGCTTCCTCTCAAATCTCATGCTGTTATCAGTCAAAACAAATTTACCTCTTGACCTCTACATGCAAATTTTATGCCTAGGTTTCAAATGCTTCCTTTAGATACTGTATGTGTCAATTCTTCACCAATAATGTGTCCAAGTTCTTAGTAATATGTGTGGTAAGAAAAAAACAATTTAAAAATTCTGAAACATTCAATTGCCACAGGGAGCTGTATCACTATCTTTACTAAATATTACAGTTCTTATTTCAGGTAGGTCATCAAATTATATTCAAACATTAGCTTCCATCTTTCTGTGATATGAGACACATTTAAATTCAGAAATGTAGAACACATAGCTAATATTAATCCCCTAAACTATTTAGTATCACTAAATTGAATTAAGTCTTTTCAGAAGCAGGGTAATTAAATCAAAACTCTTATGTCATGCCATTGTAGCATAACTTACTTCCTAATAGAATGTCTTTGATAAGATATTTGGGAATTTTTTTTTGAAAAGTCAGTAATCATAGATACTATTATTCATGCATGTAAAGTATGATGTGCTAGCTTTATAAAGCAACTGTGGTAGAATAAACAAATCTGCAGTCCAGCTGCAGTACAACCAGCAAGTCATACTGGTATCAGGAAGAATAAATAGGAAAATATACAATATGAAATATGCAGACTAAACAGCAACAAATAGGACTGAATCTCTAATCTTAATTACCTTTTCTTTTAAAAAGATAACTGTAAAAAGGACCAAAAGTGGTACACTTGTAAATGGACAATTAATGACCAAAGGTAAGGATGCTACATATGCTTACAGAGATTTAAAATTCTTACTGGCAGTAAAATTGTGAAACTAAACCAAAATTTGGTAAACTCATTCCACGTGTTCCTTCAATAATAATTAATTTTAATTATTTAACTCTAGGTATTAGGGACAATCTTTGATGTCAAATAGAACTGCCTGAAATGTTTGCATTACTTGAGTCATTATTTTTATCCAAAAGGCCTACTATTTGAGGCCCTGAAGATCCAAACAGATCTGTGGGGTGTTTTTTCATTTGCTTTACCTTATTTCAAAGAAGAATTCAAATTTTTTAAAAATATTTGAATGCATGAAATTGAAAAGACTTCATAAATAAATTACATTTCTACAGAGACCTTTAATAGAAGCATGGATGTGAAAAGCAATTTGGTTTATAACACTTAAATTCCAAACTGTCCCTTCATGCATGACCTGCTCTCTTCAATAAAGTTATTATTTTGATTTTAATTTAAAAAATTATCATACACATTTCTGATATTTTGGTTCAAAAAATAAATATAGTCTTATTATTGCTAATGTTGGTAAAAGCTGAAAAATAGGGTTGGACTTTTTTTTATAATGTTAAACAAAATAAGAAAAAGACTTGCTGTATCTCTTGAAATCACCATCTAAATGATTCCTATTATTTGCTAGCTTTTCCTCCCCACCCAACATAATGAAGTATTTTCCATTGAAAAAATACGGCTTGATACTCTTGTATTAATACAACCATCAAACAGCAAGTCTTATCTGGTGTATGACATTTTTGATGCCCTTTTTTGGTAGATAAAATAATAGATTGTGTGAATATCTGAATCTTAAGTTAAATGCCTACTTCTCATCTGAATCCTCTCAGACATATAATGCAAACAGAATGATAAACTTATTTTGTCCCAAAGATCAGGTTTTATTAATTCAGAAATCAACTGCAAAGTTAAAAAAATCCATCTTATCCCTCCTTCCTAAGATCAACTGTTTCCATAAGTGTTAGAAACACTTTAGGGAAAAATATTTCTTGCTAAGTGCATTTAAATATTTCATTTTGATTTTAGACCTCATATTAATTTAACTATATTTTCAATTGTGGCCATAGGTTTTCTATAGTCCTGGTTTCTAAATGTTTGAATATTTCAGATTCTTCTGCGGTACTTTTGTTTTTCTTCCTTCTTTAATTTGTAGGATTTATATTTCAAAAAGAGCAGATGGATTTAAAGCAAAAAATCATATTTCTAAGATGAGGCTCAAAGTGTTTGCAAAGAAATATTCAGTTTCACTGAAATAACCCTAGATTTTGTAAACACATATGCAAACAAGAAAGCATGAAAACATGATTCTATCTCAAAACAGAATGGAGTATGGTTAAAATGGTTGAAGTACATAAAAAATACTTTGGTTGGCTAATATTTTCTCATAGAAACATGTTGTGTTAAAAAACATTTAGGTTGTTAGACACAAGATGTGCTTGTTCCTGAATTTTTTAGCATCTCTTTGTTTTCTGTGCCTTTGACGAAACAATTGTAAAGACATAATAAAATGTGCTAATTTTCTAAAGACAAAAAGGATTTATCAAAAAGATTCTGAGAGGAAGAGGTATTAAGCATGTTTTATAATAAAACGCTTACCTGTTGTAGAAAAAAATGGACGATATAATCAGAATGTGGTACAAGAGTGCTTTTTTAACTATTGTTTTACAGGAGAAAAAAGGTTAAAGAATACTTTTATCAGTGTAATGTGATGATAGCTTTGTGTAAGCTGTGCAGATGGCACTGGAGAAGAACAGGCACAAGAAGAATTTCAAATGTACTTAGAAATTACCTAATCCCAAACCATTAATTTTGCTTTAAATTTAGATCTTTTTATTTGTCATATTCCTGATCAATAGCAAGACTAAAGTGTCAATAAGTGAGGAGTTGGGTCTTGATGGCATTGTAGCCCTGATAAAACTCCTAAGCAGACATAGATGGCATTTTCAACAGTTCTTAAATACGTAAAAAACAGTAAATTTCCCATGGCTGGACCTTAATATATATATAGAATTCAAACTCCACAATGTTATGAACCTTTCCCTGTAAATACCTGTATCTATTTCTAATATAATGATATACTGATATCCTAAAAAACTGAGAAGTGTACCTGATACCATGAGAAGTGTATTGTAGGCTTCAGCACAGACCTTTTCATGTTGTATGCCTTGCTTGCCTTTCTATTAATATACCAATAAAAAAGTGTTTATTATTCCTGAGCTGAATACAACATTCTTACTGAACAGAAGGAAAAAAACCAAACCAATGGACTTTTATTTTTTTTTTCCCTGGAGATTAGGATACGTTTTGTAGGAATATTGAAATGTATCAGAAGACACAAAGAATTTCTTCTCTCTACAATAAGCAAATATGGGTATATGTGACACTTTTAAAATAAAATTCATGTGTGTTTGACCTCCCCTAGCTTATATTCCTTGAATCAAGTTTTAAGAAGCAGTTTTAATACATATTTCTGTGTAAGAAAAGAAAAAGTGTGAAACAAACTAAAGAATAGAGAGAAAATTGGTACTGATAAAAAAATCATGGCACTAATGAAATTAATATCCAGATATAACAAATCTTAAGTGCAACTTCATCTGGACTCGATGTGACTTACAACATGGCCTTCATTAATATAAAAATAGCAAACAGCTAATTAACCTTTCCTTAGTCCCAGAGCAGCACCACTGAACACCTGCTAGTGTTCTGGTCCTATGAAAACAAAGAAAATTGGGTTTCCTTCATGAGGATATCTTGAAAAGGATCCCTACCTGTGGCTGTAGAAACATTTTTTTAATATCATGCACATTTTTAGTTTCAGTAGCAATAAAATTATCAAAAATCTGAAAAGAACAGAACATTTCTGACTATTTTCATCTTTGGCCATCTTTTTGTCATATTCTTCCAGCAATCCTACTATTATAGACCATAATTGACCTATTTGCCTCACAATATAAGTAAGAAATATAATGGTAATGATAACAACAATACTGACTTCTAACAACAGGAATGTTCCTTCACTTTTAAAAGAGTTTTAAGACAAAATAAATTAAAAAAAAAAACAAAAACCAAGAGATATTATAATGATCTGTGTAATACAGACTGTTTAATTTCTCATTCAATAAGTTCTAGAGCAAGGCCAAGTGACTTGAAATGCCAAAGCCTTTTATATAGAGGCCAGACTAGAAGACTAAGAATTTCTTCTAGTTTGAAATCTATTAGTTTACAAATCTGTAGTTGAACTCATGAAGATCTTTGAGAAAGGTAAAACAAAACTACTGAAAATAATGTTGAGAAAGTTTACCATCAGTTTCTCCATCAAGAATTGGTTTCAGGGATGACATCTGAACTTTATTCACCCAAGAAAGACTGCTTCAAACACTGGGACACATTTATCTGAGCTCCAAAAATTTAAGAATTTTAAGAAAGCAGACTCATTGATTAAACCTCTGAACATAAACATAGCAGTGATGTTTTCTATTCTTTCCATTATTTTAACTGTTCTAGTAATTATAAATTTCTAAATCAGTCAATTACTAGAGACAAAATATTTGACTTTTACTCACTAGCTTTTAATCAACACCTTCACAGATGCAAATCCCTTTTCTTTGATTTACTAAAACAACTTTTTGCTGTCATCTTATTGCAGGGGTTCCATACTGTCAGCTCCTTAGCACAAAAGTTCCATACCTTCTGAGTGTTTCCTCACAGGCTACTCCCCCAAGCCCTTACTCTTTCTTCTTCACAAAGTCGCCAACTAACTCCAGTTCCCTTCTTAACCAGGCACCCCACTCTTTTATAGCATCTTCTTCTCATTGGTTACAGCTGTGGCCTCGTAAAGTCAGGCCCGTTCTTAATCTTTGATAATTGGCCCAGGTGCAACTCCTTAGGGGTAAGATTACTTTCTACACTATCTTTATTTTCTTATATTCTCTCCCCCTACAATTTTTGTTGCAGAGATTACCCTTAGCAGTAATTAGACTACCAAGAGAGAAGAAAAAAATGTTAAGATATGTATTTAGCATTAAGGGAAGAACACAGTACCTCTGAAAGCCATCTTCTTTTAAAGAGCAAAGTTCTTTTCCTGCTAAGAAAATCTATACCACTTCAAGTATGAATACATGCTATGTAACATATTGAGAGATCATAAAGTTAACTTTTGGAATAGTCTTGTTACTGTAAAAATCTCAGGGTTTTGTCAAGCTTGTGTATCTGATTAATGTTGCCTGCATGAAGTCATAGGCAACCTGAAGTCACAAACCTTATCAACCTTTGAGTAAACATAATTGATGGGCTATGGTAAACAATGAAAACAAAAGATAAAAATGTTAGTTGGCCCTGGAACTCAGTGGGGCTTTTTTTCTAATGTTTTTTTTTTTTCCTGTCTCTTAAACCACAAACCCTTTAGGCTACATTTAAAGAAAAAAATCCATTTTAGGAGACAGTCTCTCTCACACACAGAGCATTGTGTCATCTAACTTTACAATATAGAATTCAGTAACAATTCCATACTCAAGTAAAGTTATAGTTAGAGCACCCTCGGAAGTCAAATGGTCTAATCAGACAAAGTTATTCTTGCAAGGAAAAAGGTTGTTGATTTTGAGAGGATGTAGAATTGCCCTTGCAGATATATAGAGAACTATTTTTCCTCCTGTAAAATTTCATTCAAAAGCTGAAAATAAATAGATACATGTATCTTCTTCTGATTCAGGAAAATTAACCAAAAAATATCTTATTTAATATATATTAAAAAAAACAGGTGGAAAATGAAAACAATAAGATAATACAGATTTTATCATAAGATTTGGAAGAGCTCCAGGGCTGAAATGAAAATTCAGAAAGATTAAATATCTGGAACTTAAGTAAAGGATCCTTGGTGTAATTCAGAGAGACATATTTACAAAACCACATTCACCAGAGTTGCTCAGCTATGCAAGCAAATAAGATGAGCTTTGGGGATTTGCAGCTTTCTAATATCCTTATCAAAACTCCTTAATCAAAAGCCCTTAAGTAATTTATCTCTACCTTCCATGCTGAGCATGCTCTAGACACATGCTAGAAAAGTGAATTAATGAAAGACACTGATTGTTTTTGATTTCTGACATACATTTATTTAAAGTTCTTTTCTAAAAAAAATGCTTTTCAATGTCTATTAGGGGTTATTTATGACCTGCAGTTTGCTCTGGTTTAGAACAAAATAAACAAACAAAAAGAATCTTTATCTAGGACACTTCAAACCCAAAGCCCCAGTGCTATAAATAAAGGTTTTACCATTGATTCATAAACTTGTCTAACCAAAAACTTAAGCTAAGCCAAAGCATTGAATAAATCTCAATCTCTCATAACTTGCAATTCTGTATGTATGTAAGACTGTGGCCTACTGAGAAAATCTCCATTAAATATTGGAAGTAAAGATAATAAAAATATTTCAAACTTTTAATTTTAACTATTTAAAACTCCTTCCCCCCCAGGGAAAAAAAAAACCTAACCCCAAACCACCAGCAAAACAACCCAAATACATCTCTTGTGATATTTAAAGAACAGAGGAACAGAGTTCAGCTGCAACTTTAGCAGGCCTTAGTTTGGCAGGTATTTAGTAACAGGTTTATTCCTTTTTTCTGTCCCTATAATCTTAGAAATAACTATCAATATGAGAATTTCATATAAGTTTTTTTCCCAAAGTTTTTAACAGCTATTTTGCAACACGTAATGCCTATGTGCTTGAAATGTTCCACGTGTTCTTTGTTTGAGACCTAATACTCTGCAACAAGCAATCCTTGATTCATAATGAAAGTATTTGGCTTAGTATGTAAAGATGAAAGGTCATAAAGGTGCTATTTTTTAAATTGTTTATCAGATGCAGCATTAGAGTAAATAACGAAAGTGTAATAAAATCTTTGATAGTGAGACTACAGTATTTCTTGTTCTTTCTTCTTCCTTTTTTTCCCCTCTTTCCTTTCCCTTTTTTATTCCATCCCTCATTCCTTCCTTTTGCCCTCATTTACTCTCTTTTTTCTTTCTTCCCTCCTTTTCCTCTCCTACAGTTAAAGCGAAATCACAATTCACAGTGCAGTATAGTGCTTGTATATGGAACAATTACTTTTAAAGTAACAATAATCATCAAAGGGTAATGCATACCTAAAGTTATATTGCTTTTCAACATCTTCTAAAATAGAGGAGCTGTTACGAAGTTCACCAAATGTTGTAGTGTTTTGCTGTTTACATATAGCTTTTTTCAAAATAAATTTTAATCTGATACAGAATCACTTTCTTGCAGAATTTAAATAGATTAGATATGGAAGGGTCAAATGGCAATGTTTTTGTGTTCTCAATTTAAAGGAAGTTCTAAAGTAAGAATTCAGCTGGATTAAATAAAGTGTATGCAACCAGACGTGAAAATTTAATGAATTTAGCCATGTTCAGCATCATACTCGTCACAGCCGAACAGAACATAAATTGCAATCATCAGCAGTTTGAGTCATCTGAAGGGATCAAAACACAAAAGTCTTAAAGTCTGTTAGGTAAGTTGAAAAAAAATAGCCTGACTGTATTTTGAGACTAAATAAAGTGACTGAGAAGTCTAGTTATCAGTCAGGGACAGGTTTTCTATTGAGTTGTTCTAGACATACACATTGAAAATTTATACTACAAAGGATATTTTAAGGTCATGCATAAATGTCTTAAAAATCAGAAAATTAGTTTCCAGTATGTGTATATTCACTAAATCCATATTTATGCAATTACTTTTATTACTTCCCAGAAGAACCCAGTTCAGTGGTTCTTTGAATAAGATATTTTCACACTTTGTTCTGAAATAAAAGCCTTGAAAAATTCACTGGGATAAGGCTCAGAGATAATAATTTCTGACATCAAGGAAATCTCTCCTGAGGTGATATATTCATTATAACTTTCCAAGGAATACCTTTTACTAATTTGTGTACATTTTCAGGACAGCAAAGGTGATTTTATTGAAAGAACGCTGCACAGAAGTTAAGTTAGAAACAGCCCAAAAGTAGAGCTTTACATAGAGACAATGTCCAAAATTTTTTTTCTGTATTCAGAAGATTCTGTATTTTTTCCCTCTGTTCTAGAAAATAGGCATTTTTATTGGTATTTGCAAGAAATTATTAAAATTGATGATAGATTATTTTTTTCTCAAATGCCAAATATTTCCAAAGTTATGATCAATAGAAATGTGTTTTATAATGATAAATGTTGATTGCAGTAAGATTGAAGTTAGACTGATGCATGTCTTTTACTAGAACTCATTCAGAATAATCACATAAAAATTACTAAGACAATATTACAAATACTGCAGGAGCAATCAAGAATTGAAATTAATATTCTTTTACTTTTGGAATCAAAGTGTTTGACTTTCATAAACTACTCAGGACCCCAGAATGACAGAATATACCAAGTTGTCAGGGACTCACAAGGATCACTGAGTCCAGCTCCCAGGCCTGCCTGGCACCATCCCCAAGAGTCACAGCATGTGCCTGAGAGCATTGTCCAAACACTTGAACTCAGAGGCACTTGATGCTGTGACCACTTTCCTGTATCAGCCCAGTGCCCAATCACTCTCTGAGTGAAGAATGCTTTTCTAATGTCCAACCTAAACCATCCCTGACACAACTTCAGGCCATTCCTTCAGGTCCTGTCGCTCTTCACCACAGAGAAGAGATCAGTGCCAGCTGCTCCTCTTCCCCTCACAAGGAATTTGTAGACTTCAATGAGGTCTCCCCTCAGCCTCCTCCTCTCCAGACTGAAAAGACCAAGTGAAAAGACCACTCGCTTCTCATATGGCTTCCCCTCATGGCCCTTCATCTTCATACCCCACCTTTGGATACTCCCTAATGGCTTAATAACTTATATTGTCCAATGAGCTCAAACAAAAATACAGAAAATTCCACTTGAGCATAAGAATTAATTTTTTTTTTTACTGTGAGAGTGTTTGAAACAGGCTGCACTGTGAGGTTTCTGCTCTTGGAGTACTCAAAATACAACTGGCAACAGCCCTGGACAACCTACTTTAGCTGGCTCTGCTTCAAAAGGGTAGTTGGACAACACAGTCTTCAGAGATCCTTTCCATTCTCATTCTCAGGAAGTTTTTGATTCTCTGAAAGGTTTACAGGGCTTTTTTAGTTCTGTAGTTTTAATGCTGAAAGAACTTCACTATGAAAATAATTATCATGATGCTTTGTGATAAAAGTAGGTAGCCCATATGATTTCTTTACTCACTTACTACTTTTTTCAATGTACTTTTGTTCTGTCTCAGTTGACATTATAACTATCAGGTATTCATCAAGTATTGTTCTATGAATGTCTCTAATATTTAAAAATATTTTACTGGGGTTTTATAAGTGCTTTTTTACCTGACACTATTTCAGACAGATTTCACTAAGGATGTACTGTTCATTCAACTCGTTAGCTATTCTGACTAACCAATTTTGCCCTCTTTTGTCTTTGCAATAAAAAAGATTTTAAAAGAAGTTATTTCCAGAAACCTGTAATAGAGAGGCTGTGTCTACATTTCCTTAATAAAATACCATTTTCCTTCATATATGTGACCAAATATTAACTTGTGAAGTGTGTTTTCCTTAGCTATTCTCCTCTTTTACTGAATAGTAGCTCAGAATCTGAGTCTGCAAAAGATTCTATTGAGATCTGACATTGATAGACCACAGGAACTTGAAGAATCAGAGGCACGCACCTAGGACCTCATAGTAATATAATGAATAAGATGTTTTTCTTATGTATGTCTACACATTTTTGTTCCTATCCTGAGTGGTCAGTTTAATAGGCGTCCCAAAAAAAAGCATGCCAAGTGGGAGCATCCTTAGATTTGTGCAATGCATTTCTGGAGCTCTCTCTTCCACTGTGTTTAATGAAATATCTCTTATTAAACTCCTTAGTCTTGTTTCTAATATTGAAATTTTCATATTGATGTAGAAATACATCAAAATCGCTCAGTTCTTCATAAGATTTTTGAGTAAAAATAAAGTTTGTGGTGATTTGCATCTTTTAGCATTATCATTTATTTTTAGTATTATGCTTATCTAAAGAATGTAACATTACATATTTTTGTTTCCACTCTTGTGACACAACTAAAAAGAGCTCCCCTTCCTCAGGCATTTAGTGACCACTTCTAACCCAATATTTTATCTTCTTGCTGTCACATCTTGGGTGAGTCAGGAAGACAGAGTGAACTCAAGAATACAGACGCATATAAGACACTCTATGAAAGATTCCACTTTACTCCAAAAGATGAAATCAACAACTGTAAAAATATAAAGGGATGGCTAAAATGAAAGAGTGTATCTTTGCAATAACAATTTGTAATACATAATATATTTCCAGCAAGGGAAAAGTGCAACAAGGGCATCCCTCATGTAGATACAAAAGAGTTGACCAGGTAAACTCTGATGGAGAGATTTTCCCTGACTACTTTCCAACTGTAAGGTTGGAGTAGTTTTTATTTTACCAAATACAATGCCACTTCACAAGAGTAACAACACATAACCTAATTATTTTTCCTTTTCATTGCAGCAAACTTTGCAT
The DNA here is from genome assembly GCF_037042795.1 of Molothrus aeneus. Lineage (NCBI taxonomy): Eukaryota > Metazoa > Chordata > Aves > Passeriformes > Icteridae > Molothrus > Molothrus aeneus. The sequence goes on from NC_089648.1 coordinate 105,180,719, forward strand.
AGGTATTGGTGGCTCTGAAAGGAGTACACAACAAATTAATGTTGATGGACTTGCTATTTGCGACTTTTTAAAGCAAAAACTGAATTAAAAACTTGGTTTTGGAAATACGGAGTCTGAAAGACTAACATCTACCATTTAATAAGAGGACAATGAAGAATATTAATAATATTTGATAGTTATAAAGAAAAATGTCATTAAAATAATTAACCATACGTATGGTTATAAATAAACCATAGCAGTATACAAAAAAAAAAAAAGTTGTGATCTAGATTCTAGAATTTTGAAATTTGGAAAATTAAGGAAGAAAAAAAGTATGTATTTTGGGTTTACTTTTTTTATTTGCATGCTTTTCTCTCCCTTTTGGAACCTACATATAAATAGTGATTTCAGTACTTTTGTTGTTGCTGTTGTTGGTTGCTTGGTTGCTATGGCTATATATCGTAACTATTTATTTCTTAGCCATTTTGAAATATATACTGTTAATGTGAGGCAACTATATGATCTAATATCTGAATTCCATATTTTTTAATGACAGAGCACAATGCAGCACAATGAAGCCTGAAAGCATTTAAGTGATATTTCTTTGCCAAAATTCCGAATGTTGACAAGTGATTTAACTGCAGCTGAATCATGACTTGGAACAAGAAGCAGAAATACAGCAAAATAGTTGAAGGATGTTGATGATTTTTTTGATTTTTAGCTGATTATAGCTGTTTTTTAAATTACAAGAAACATCCAGAACTTTTAATGAGTTTCTATATTAGGGGTAGCACTGGCTTCACATTAGAATGAAGAGGCAAATGACTGCAAATAATGGTGACTGTGTCGTAAGTCATTGTTCTCTCTAACAAGCAAGTAGCAAAATGATCACTCCATGAATTTTTCAAGAGGTCTTCAGATGCCATATGCATTGGGGTAATTCAGACACATGGACAGTACCAAGACAAGATCTGAATCTATAATAAGCTATTTCAGCAGACAATAAGTTTATACGCAGCTTCGAGTCAGTGGACATAGTACTTCTCCCATCTGAAATGAAAAATACATTTTTCCCTTGATGACTGCTATTTAGACATAGCATAAATTACATATACTTCTCAACCTTCTTTCTGGTTATCTTATCCTCAGATCTTCCAGATTCTTGAAAACATTCTGTTAAATAAATTAGAAAAATAACGCAATTTTGGCTTCTTGGTTTTGGTTTGGTTTGGTTTAGTTTAGTTTGGCTGGTTGGTTACATTTTGGTTTTGGTTTTTTGGAGGGAAATGCATAGATGTGGTCCTCAAATTTATAAAACTCACCAAAGACTTTTAAAATTGACAGAATACCGCGTAACTGACAAAAATCAATCAGATGTTCAGTACATAGGATTTGTCTGATTCTGACACAGATTTGTATGCAAATATCTGCCTAAGTTGAAATGTACAGATTTCCTCACAAATTTACTTTACCAGGTTTTGTAAAAAACAAAAAAACAAACAAGAAAAAAAAAACAACTAAAACCAAACCACAGAACCATGTATTAAAATGAATTTAAATAAAAATGAAAATATTTTAACATAATTTGAAGTACTTCTCAATAAATTTAATGATTCAGCATATTTTGAGAAGAGGAAAAAATTCTCTACTGGTTATTTGATTCCAGATTGAACTAATGGCAGGTATTTAATGAATAAGCAACACATTAGGTGAATTTATGACCTTGGATAGGTGAAAGCTAACAATGTGTGAGGATTAAAGATATTTTATATTTTATAAATGTGGTGGTTTGACAGGAAATGTGTTTTTTGGGATGCTGTGTTTTGGGCCAATGGATATTCAGGCTTTAATATTGGCATTTAACTTGGCCATTGGGACATGGACACGCCTCTGAGAACACGGGGTTAAAAGCAGAGCTCTCCCCTGGGAGGGTCCTCTTGGGTTTCCGGCAGGAAAGAGTTCGGGTCTCTCCCCCGGCCCAGCTGCTGGCTGGGCAGGGGGAGGGGAAAGCCATGAGGCCGGGAGAGGTAGGCCTGAGCCCGGGGGTGGAAGGGTGGAAGAGAGAGAGACCGGGAGCCATCGGGCAGCCCCCCCGAGAGACACAGAGAGAGAGAGAGAGAGAAAGAGAGCCGCTGCCTGAGACTGTAACCTTGAAACTTGATAAACATGGGCCTGTGCCGGCAGCACGGCTGGGACGGAGAAGAAGGGGGGGGTTCAGCCGGCTGCTTGTAGGAGCTTTTAACCCCTTTTTGGAGAATGAGAACTTTACAGAACATTGACCTTTCCTAGAAGATAGAGTGGAAGACGAGGAAGGAAATGTGCAAGTGTGAGAGAGGTCTGGGCGAGTGAGAGATAGTAGAAGAATAGAGAAGAATCCTAGTGGGAAGAGATGATGGAGTGGCTTTTGCTGGACTCTTTTTGTATAGCCATGGACAGAACCATGTTCCTTGTGACCCAGAGACTGCATTCTAGGGGGAGGCAATGGCCACAGAACCAAGAGGGTTCAGTGTTGGTGCCCCTCGGCCCCAGGGGGTGAAAAAATATGGGGGGGACAGGTGTCCCAAAGGAGAGATTGTGGGGACAGGTGTCCCAAAGGAGAGACTGTGCCTTTTTTGGATCGGGACAGAGCATCCTTAAAAGACAACCCTAGAAGCAGCTCTGGTCCGTGTTCAGTGGTGAGAGCACTGGACATGGAAAGGAAGAGGTCACGACGGCAGATGTACTCCGGGCGGTGCCACGAGTGACACGGAAACACACAAGGCTTCAGCTGTGTTTCCAGGGGAAGCCCATGGTACAAGAAGGACTCCTCTCCTCTTGATGAACTGAGGATTGATTGTTTGAAGGGTGGTTCTGGACTAAGAGTTGGTGATTTGAGGAATAAATGTATTGTGTTGGAAATTTGGTGGGGGGAAGAGGAAATGTATTTGTAAGGTTTTCATTTTCCCTGTGTGTGTTCCTTTTTATTTGTAGTTGTAGAGTAGTTAATAAAGTTTTGTTTTCTTTCTTCCCTAAGTAGGAGCCTGCTTTGCTTATTCCTGGTCACATCTCACAGCAGCTACCATGGAGAGGGTATCTTCATGGGGGCACTGGCATTGCGCCAATGTCAAACCATGACAATAAAGAAATATTATAAGAAAAGAAGAAATAGTATAAAGAAATATTATAAGAAAGAAATATTATATTTTATAAAGAAATAATTTATAAAGAAATAAAAATATACAACCCTTAGCTTTCTTGAGTGAAGTGACAGTGTTAAAAAAATTTTGAAAATGGTGAGTGTAAACTGTATTTTAAAATCTAATTTCTGTATCAGAAACTTTTTTTTTATTTAAGCATACTGCTATGATTTTGATACATATCTATAATTAAGGGTAGTCAATCACAGAATTCTTTTGCTTGGAAAAGACCTTAAGACCATTGAGTCCATTTTAACTTTTGAAAACATGCCATATTCACTGGGGTACAATATTAGCAAGGATAACCTCGTGGAAATTAAAAATAAAAGCAGATACACCATGATACCATCTGATAACTAATAGCCTCCGTTAAGCATCTGTAAGCATTTAAATAGTCTTCCCATTTTCCCTTCTGTATTTTGAAGAGTTCAAGTCTGCTACTGAAATATGTTTCTTGCATATGTTTTTTGTTTAAGTAAAATCACAGCCTATTCTATATTTCCAAATGTAGTGACTTATCTAGAGGAGTCAGCTTTACAAATTTATATCTGGAACATCCATTTAAATGAGAAGAGGTACCTTGATTTATACCAGCTGTAATATCTGCTTCAAAAAATGCTTAAAAAATTGCATTTTTAATAGATGACTTTTCTGTCAGGGAATTTTAATAGGAACTGATGGATACAGCAATATAAGCTTAGTAAGAGGCAGTGTGAATACTTCACTACATAATATCTCATGTCTATGATCCCGTATTCCTCATATTATTTTAGTTTTGATGCACATTCTCAGAAATTTTTCATCTCCTGGGGAAAAAATGAAGATTTAATTGTTGGAGAACTGGAAACCACTGGGACAAACAAGAGTGAATTCTGGATCTATTGCTGCTTTTCTCTCAGGTAAAGCATTTTTTTCAGAATTAGCATTGGACAACACTTAACCTGAACTGTTTGCAGAAGGGAAGGCACATAATGAATCAAATGTGTGGCCTCAGAAGAAGGAAATGGAAAATACATGTGTACAGAATACCACAGAAGGATGTTCTGCCTAACTTCAGTAAGGACTTCAGCTAGGAGCGATTTTCTTACACTACAAATAAAGCAGAAAAAAGGAGCAATAAAGTGGGTAGGTTTGGGTAGGTTCTCACTTGCTCCCTAGGCAGCTCCAGGCAGCTGGTGCTGTTGAGGTCAGGATTGTCTCTAATTGTAGTAAGCTGAACCCAATCCTCATGAAACTAGGACCTGATCTGGGAACTACTAAGTGGGTAATAAGAAACCAGAAACCCATTTATTTCAGTGCTTGCTTGGCTTGATGGATGTTATATTTGTTTGGTAGAGAGAGGGCAGTGTGCTTATCTTCCTGTCATTATACTCAGATTCAGACATATCAAGTTTGATGTTTAACAGTATCCAGGAGATTCACCTCACAGTTGTGACTTTTACAGCTCAGTTTTCCTGAGTTACTTCTCTGGCATCTGGCCTGATGCTAGTTCACAAGCTCTCACCTGCCTCTCATATGTCTTACATGGCACCTTACTTTTTGTTTGAATTGCTCTTTTCACATAAAAGAAACTTCCCTACTTGTCTTTCCTACCTATATTCCCTGAAAAAGCCCTAAAGAAGTCAGGCTTTGATTGTTGCTTTTTCTGTCTGTTTCCCAGGCTATGTGCATTTATTTACATATAATTGAGTAGGAATTTCCTTCAGCCTGCTCTTTATTTTTATTGTTTCTGCAGTTCATTCAACACTTGGGTGGGTCAAGTCTTCCCAGAGTACACCAGCATCTCTATAAATAATATTTGGAAGAATTGCTCTTCCAGGTCTCAGGTTACAAATATATTAATTGTTTCAGATAGAATAAAAAAGAATGCTCCTCCATGATATTGTGCCAAACCATTTTTTTTTTCAGCATTTAGTATTCCTATAAGACTCTGCATATATAAAATCTAAATATGCAGAGAAGTCAGAAACTGATATTGATTTATTGTGCTGGACACTGAAGTACAGGGGGCAATTTTTTTGCTAGAAATATTCATGTAGCCAAATCAATGAAATAAATAAAAACCAAATTTGGATCTTAGTGTTCTCTGAGGTATAATTGTTTCATCCACTGCACTGCCATCTTTATAAAATAGAAAAATATTATTACAAAATTAAAGGGTTTTTTTTCTGATGTGAAGTGGATGGAAATAGAAAATAGTCTAACCCATAGCAATTCCTTATAATTTTCATTCCCCAATGTTTTTCTTTTTCCTTTACCCTTATAAGCAAAGAAAAAAGGGGAAAGATGGGAAAGTAAGTTATATTGCCTGAATACAATTTCTCCAGCTGTGCTCCCTCAAGGACATTAGTAATTTATCTACTCATTTACCTTTAGTTAGAAAGTATTACACAGTTTTATCTGAAAACACATGAAAAAGATCAATTACAGGACTATGAATTCTACATGGTCAAATGATTTATTGCTTGATCATCCAGCAGGATCTACTAATAGCTGTAATAAGAAAGGCTTTGAAATAAGTAAGACATTAAATTGTTTCACCATATGCTCATAATCATAATTTTCTTGCTAAGCGTCGTTGTATGGCTACCTTTAAAAGAAAGGGACAGGCAGCATAGGCTTCTCCGTTAATTGGTGTTCTTTATGTAAGTTGAGAGCAATTGGCAAAAAACATGTTGAAAATTGTATTTTAGCTGGCCAAGACTTTATAATGCTTGAGTTTCCAGGGTGATAAAGTACTTTTTAAAGAAACAACAACAACAAACAGATGGCAAAAGAAGAAAACAAACTAAGGATAAAAAGTAATGTAGAGAAGAGAAATCAACAAATAAGTAAAGACAAATAAATAAAGAAAATAGATATAAAAAAGAATTTTTAGACTAGAAAAAATATTTTCATTAATAATTATTTTAAAATAATTCAGCCTGATGTTCTTCTACTGAAAAAATTTAAAAATCTGAAGTAGCAATCCATTTGATTTCTAGATGTTGTATCTTAAGATTTCATTGGCTTTGTATCTTACTAGGGTTGTTAGCTGAACAAAGCAGCTGGAACCCACATGAGAGAAATTCTGAACTAAAAGAACAAGTTTGTGAAATAAACAAAATTTAAAGAAGAAAATAATATAGCAGAGAGGTGATTATCCTAAACTGCTTCTACTTTTAACCAGTCTGGAGTTCTTAAATTTCACTGCAAGTAAACATAGAACTGAGAATATTACCTTACTTGGGTTTATTACTTAACCAGTCTTCTGTCACTGGTTCTGCTGCTTCTGGTCTCTAAGGACTTCCTAGATATTTATGGATGTCAAATTCAAAGAAATGAGAGACTGTAATAGTGTGATACACTTTTTTCCAACAGATGCACTTGCTGACAATTTAGCCTTTGAAAGGTTAGAATGCTTGTGTCAGATATCACTGTTCTGTAAAATGGTTCTATACTTGCAGCACTATGGATTGGTAAAACAGGTTGATCCCTGATGTAAGTATTCATTATATTTCCTTGACTGACACAAAATCAATATACAAAGTACCTTTAGTAGTTCACATTTATAAATGTGATCTCTGAGTATACTGAATTCTGAGTGCTGGAGCTTTTGAACTATATTATGGAATTTGTTATATATATTAGGAAATCAGTGAGCAGGTGTTGCTGTCCAGATTTTTGTCACTTGTCATCTGACAGATACAGAGTGAGATCAGGAATCCTCCAGGGTATAATGAAATGACAGACCAAAGATTTATGTTTCTTTGTAACCTGACCATTTCATCATTTGCCACTGTTTTTGTTTTACAGACAAAACAGAAGTTACGCCAGACTATGTTAAGTCACAGTACTGAAAATGTTTCAAATGTGTGTGCTTGCAAACCCATTTGTAGCAGCACAAGACTATGTCTTGTTCAAATATGAGAAACAGATTCTCAGACTGATAATCTGGAAAACAGTTTGAACATGCAACAGTGTAGTCCAGACAGAGAGAAACTTATTCTGACCTCAGCAGTTTAACATGGGTCTCCACAGGAGCGCAGTACATTAGTTTCTGATTTATAAAAATGTTAGAGTTGATAGCTTTTTTCTTTCAGCTTTTCATTTTCATTTGAAAATATTTCTAATGTTCAATTGATTAAGAAAAATTTGAAGAAAAAAGAAGTCTGAAAACTGTTTGGATTGTAGAGAATCAGAAATTTACATTTTCCTGTCAGAAGTGTTTCATTAATAAATGAATTTTTAATGCTAAGTTAATATTGCTAAGTCAACAAAAATTCAGCCTTGATGTACTATAATAATCACTTATTTTTCACATTAACCTTATTTCTTTAGGTAATTTGAACAAAAGTTGACTATTAATAGTGCAACGTGGAGTGGAGCCATTTTACGTGGAGTTTCATAATAGGACATGAAGCAGACTAAAGAAAGGAAAAATAGAGAGAATAAGTGTTCACACCTTCCCATGTCAGATTTAGTGCAGATTGTTTGGCTTGGGTATTTTTTCCCCTTGAGAATAAAGAGGAACCTCAGAGATCAATACATGAAAGCCTCAGTTTTGAATTGACAGTATTCTTTGTTAAAAAAAATGTTTTATATACTAAATCTCAGAAAAAGACACAACATACTGCAACATACTGAATCCTGCTTGTAATACAGGGGAAACCATTACTCTGAGTCTCTGATCAGCATAGAAAAGAAGAAAAACTTATTCTGGGTCTGTCTGGAATGGGGTTAACATTTTTTCACAGCAGTCCACGTGATGCTGTGCTTTAGATTTATGACCAAAATAGCATTGATAGCAAGCCAATGTTTTATTCATTGTTGAACATTGCTTGAACAACATCAAAACCCTTTCTATTTCTCATTCTTCCATGCTATCTGGAAGTAGGCTGAGGGTAGGTAAAAAGCATGAGGGGGCATGGCTGGGACAGTTGACCTGATCTGCCCAGAAGAGTGTACCAGCTTATGCGTAGCCAAGCTCAGCAAAAAGAGAATTTTGGTCAGTGTGACACCCAGGCAGCTGTCCTGGGAAGCTGGGCCTCAGCACACATAACTGTTACTTGGGAAGACAGATGTCATAACAATGAATGTGCTCCCCTGTTGATGTCCCTTTTCTAAGAGTTTATTTCTTAGAAAGACCCAATGACTTGTGATTGTGTCCGTTGTCCTTGTCCTCTCCCCTGCCTCCCCCATGCCAATCTGACCTTTATTTCCTGTAACCCTGCTCAAGTGATGACCACCAGTGGCAGTCTTAATGGACACAATCTGGTCATGATGGTTGCACCAGACACAAAGTGGATTTGGGGAAGGCACAATAGTCAAAGGTTAATTTGAGCAATGTGTCCACCAAATTGTGGCACTGCTTAAGTTTGGAGAAAATTGACTTCTGTAGGAAATATGCAAATACTGCAATAATTCAATTAATTTTCTTTATAAATGGTGGATAGCTGGGGGCCATTAGGATTTCTTACCTGGCAGCAGTCAGCACACCTTGAGTAACACCTCTTAAAGCTGCTTTTGAGGTTAAGAGATTCTTTGCTGCAACAGCTTATCAGTAAGTCATTAATAGCATACTGAACTTTTAAATCTTAACTAAGTACTATAAAGGGTTGGTTCTCCACATAAAATCCTTTAGACATAAGCAATTGACAAAGTCTGTGCTAAGTCTGGATCCAGCTGCACCTAAACTCCTCTCTGAGAAGGAGATTAGAAAACAAGGGTGTCCTTTCTGAACCTCATGACTTGGCAGAAGGCTCTCCCTGACAGTTTTGTCTGACTGTCCTTTATGCAGTAGGTGATAGTACCTCACAGTGAAATCTCATTAGATCACTGATGCATTTCCCATTTTCCAAACTTTGTTAAATATCTGCTTCATATCAATAGAAATATTGCTACGTCTCTCTTAAAAGTGTCACTCCATCTGTGACGTGATATATCTGTAGTCTCTTGAGTGGCTCTAACATTTTTATTACATCCAAATTCATCAGGCAAGTTGATAACATCTGGAACTACAAATACAACTGACTTCATCTAAATAAAGATTAATACTAACTACATATTGACAGCACAGCAGGGATCAACCTTACTGATAAAGGACATGACCCATAACCTTTTTTCTCCTGCTACTAGAAATATGGATGCAAAACTCCAACCAATACTCTCCATAACCAGAAGTAGATTTTCTCAGCGGTTGGTACAACAATTGGTTTTGTTGTTTCATTTGGGTTCTTTTTGTAATGGAAAGAAAAAAAATTATATTCAAATGTTTTAGGGCCAGCTACAAAATTTCTGTAACATTTCCTTCACATTTTCTCTTTTTTAATTCCTTGGATGATGAAACAGGTAATAGTCATCATATATTTAGCTTATGCAGGAACTTTCTAGTGAATATTGATATAAATTGTCAGTGAAAGCCTTGGGGTCAATCAGGCTGAATAGATACATTCATCTATCATCCCTCTGATTCAAGAGAGCAGCAAAATTACAAGTGTAGGATGAAAAGTTAATTTAAGAAACCAACTTCCATTTTTTTCCTTTCACTTGGCACGATGTCCTGTGACAGTCTTGAAAAATCAAAGATTTTTTTTCTCCTGAACAGCCTTGCCTAAAAATCCCTACAATTCTCATATCAGATGCTTAGAACATTAGTGACATTAAAGGGTGAGGTCATATACTTGTCACTTTGGTTTTTTAATATTTATGTTTGAAAGACAGTCTTGTTTAATTTTTCTTGAGATAATATATTTTAGTACATCCTAGGATTGCCAATATAAAGTACTTCAATCTCAGCCTATGACTAAAATATACAGGGATTGCAAAGAAAATCTATTTATCTTATATATAATAGACCATAAGACAAATAATGGATACTAATAATGGAAGCAAAGAGGCAAAAAGATAAATACCAATGAAAAATTTAATGACAAAGTTTTTTGTTTTCTTTCTTTTTTTTTTCCTTCTCTTCCCATTAGGCAGAAAAGTCAGCAATGACAATTATAGAGGAGAGTTGATCTTCAAAAACTTCATAGAAAGTGATTTCTCATATCCCTGGCCCTAATTAAAATGGTAATCAGTTGTACATATCAGACAGGACCAGCTTTATTCTTCTAAATCTTGATGTAAATCTGGAGTAAGTGTATTGACTTCAGCAACATTATTCTATACTTATGGTGATTTAAGAGAAACAACTATTTCTTCTTACCTGTTACAAAGAATAACTGAGATTTCTTCTATATATGCCTTGAAGTTTATATTGCAATTTCTTTTTGCTCTGTCCAATTTTTTTCAGTATCTTTAAACATTCTCAAGCTCCTTTAAATGTTCTGGGATTTCTTTCTCTCTTATGCAGTTCTCAGTCACACAGGGACTTAAACTTTTGGGTTGACCACATTGTTTTTGCTGCTCTTTTAACTTTATGCATTTATTTATGCTTACATGGCTTTTTCTTCCTTTTTTTTTTCCTAATGTGACCTACCAAGAATAGATTCTCCCTTTTCCACTCTTGATTTTTCATGAATTATTGAATTTCGGCCACTTTTATTCAACTTGTTTCACATTTCCTTCAAGTCAGCATTTCTTACAGTGCAATATCTTTGTGTTTACTGACCCCTCTACAGAACTCCATCAGCATTTCAAACTTAATGACATTATAATAATGGTATCCTACGTGCTTTCCAACTTTAACCTTGTTTATCTTACAGCAGTAGCCTGATTTTTTCAATTATATGGCCCTTGTGACCTCATTTGCTGCTTGTTCAAATTACTGTATAAGAAAGAAATGTTTTCAAAACACTGTATAGCTTTTTATTTCTATTTCACTTGCTCTGATCTTCTTTCAGCACAGAAAATCACAAATAACTACTATATGGCTATTTTAGACAATAATCTTTTGCATATGAAATTTTATGTGCCGCCTCCTTATTACTCTTTAGACCTATATATAGCAATCCAAAATATGTTTTCCAAAAGAAATCATGCTTACCTTTTCAGTTATTTAACTCTGTCCTTATTGTTTCATCGTGTCAGTCAAAAACACTCTAAGCAGCTAGAAGGATGTCTCCTACTGATAATTTTGATATTCTGCAGTCATTTCTAGCTCCACATATGGTATTCTGGCAATAAGAGTTAGCAGTCTACTTGAGAGCTGTCCCTTCAAGAGCAGAAGCAGAAGACACATTTCATTATCAATGTTTCTCAGGTATCATCATCAACAATTGATTATTTCCCCTCTGGATGTCATGGCTGGAGACCTTGACGACACTGAGAGTTGTGACCATGCAAAATGCATGAATTTCAACAAGGCCAAGTGCAAGGTCCTGCACCTGGGCTTGGTCAATCCCAAGCACAAGTACAGGCTGGGCAGAGAATGGATTAAGGCCAGCCCTGGCAAGGACCAAGGGGTGTTTGTGAATGAGAAGCTTGTCTTGACCAAGCAATGCCATTTGCCACCCTGAAACCCAACCTTATCCTGGACTGCATCAAATAAAAGGTGACCAGAAGGTCATTTTATGTTCCTGCTTTTGTTTCAAGAGCTGAAAGGTTTTGCCTTTTCTATAGCTTATAAGGTCATGTTAGGTCACAGGCTGGACTCTATGATCTCAAAGGTCTTTTCCAACCTAGTTTATTCTGTCATTTATTCTGTTTATTCAATATCCTCTCCTCATTTTGCTCATACTCTTTTAATGTGTATCTTTACTTCTTCAGAAAATCATCTCATTAGATTTTGACTTGAAAGAATGCAGCTGATTTATCTTTTTAATATCCTACATCATCCTGTGAAGTATATTACGTGTTATGAAGTATCTAACACTCTTTTTATATGTCTATGAGAGCTCATTCTGATTTGTGTACACACTGGTTTCTGATCAGTCATACAGAAAAGCATTTGTAACCAATGCTGATTTTCATAAAATATTTCATACACTATGAAATGTTTTTGTTATAACAGGCTGATTCACTTAAAAAACTGTCTTCAAGTGAGTTTTTATCCATATTTTTTTAAAGATAAAAATATTGGATGCAGTAGCAAATTGATTTTCTGTGAAAACAGATTCACAATGATAAATTTTTGTTGAATCATTCAATCAAAAATACAGATTGCAAATACAGAGAAGTATTTTTTTTTCTATGCTAAGTCCAAAATCTAGGCAGACTATGTGTGATTTTCCTTATAAATTAAAAAATTACTTAGATGAGTTTTGATACAAGCTTATTGGTGGTGGTAGATATTGATGCACACTATACATGTAAAGTCTTTCTCAGTTATTAGTAAAAGATAATAATAATAAACCTGGCAATATAGCAGCAAGTATAGAAAGACTGAGCATTAACCATTTAAATGAAAGGGTCTCCTGCCAGGTCAGATTGCCAGTAAACGTGTTGTGAAAAGTTTCATGTATTTTAGGAATGAGAGTGATTTTTATAAGCAGAACAGGAGAATGCAGTCAGTGCTGAAGGTTATGTACAATACAGTGCAAAATCTGGGTTTAAAAGCATTGGACAAATGTCCTCAACTAACAAACCTGTAGAAAAAGAGAGCCACAAGAAGCATACAAGGTTTGTAAACAACAGCTTTTGAAATGTATATTATATTCTTCAGGCTGATAGATTCCTCTGCGATAGAGTATTTCAAGCTATGTCAGCTGAACATTTTAACAGAAGGATTTTCTTAAAATCACAGCCAAAGATACAATTATGAGAGGAGGAAACAAATAACTTATATACCACTGCACACACAGAAAATTTTTCACACAAATTTGTGAGGATAATTAGTGCCTTACACTATCTATTTTCCCCTGAAGTTATGGACATTTAAAATTGCCCCTTGTTCTGTTACTGCTTGACTGGGAGAAGACACCAACCCCCACCTTGTCACAACTCCTTTCAGGCAGCTGTAGAGGCCAATAGTTTCCCCTTGGCCTCCTCTTCTCCAGTCTGAATAACCCTCTTCAGAGCCTTATTTCAAAACTGTGACCTCTTTAAGGAAAGATCAGTATTTGTAGGAAAAAAAAAAATTATTTCATATATTTGCATTGAGATTACTTTCTCTTTGGAAAGCCCTCTACAGGTGTTCTAATTTTATTCCTATCATGAAACCTGAAACTGTATAAATAGAGAGGTTATATGTCAGACTCCATGCATAGATGTGTATGATTTGTACTTGTATGCATGATTAGCTATGTGAATATGTACAAATATCTAGAAAATACATATCTATCTGACAGAAGAACATACACAATTTATACTACTCTATTAAAACATATATAGGCAGGCAGATGGAATTAGAAATTTTTCCCTTCTATTTTTTGCCAGTTTTGTGGAACATTCTACAGATATTGCTATACCATGCAGTCTAAAGAGAGAAAGAAAAAGAAGATAAAAGTTTATAGCATTCCAATTTCAATTTTAATAAATATGAAAACAGTGGAATTCTACCAGAATAGACTAAATCTAATGCTAGAAAAATATGACACTTAGCCAAGATTACTAATCAAATGCTTGGGACATTTGGGGCTCAGACTGAATGTAATATGTTTGTTTCCACAGACAATAATGTCTATAATAAAATTCTCAGGAAGATAGGGATCATGAAAATGCCAACTAATCTGTTACATCAACTCAGATGATACTACTCCTTCATCACTTCTTATAAACTTAATTAAAACATAATTTAAAAAAACCCCAAAGATTGGCTTAACAAATTGAAAAGAGAAACAAGTCTTGATTGCATGCATTTCTTGGGTCTATACACTTTATTGTAAGCAAATGAGAGAACTTGACATAGCAGAGTGTACAAACAACAATTTACAGAGTCACGGAATATGCTGAGTTGGAAGGAACCCACAAGGATTATCAAGTCTAACACCTGGCCCTGCACAGGACCTCCCAGGAGTCACACCATCTGACTGAGACCATTGTCCAAACATTTGTTTCTCAGTCAGGATTGGTGCTGTGACCACTTCCCTGGGGAGCCCTTGTCAGTACCCAACCACCCTCTGGGGGATGAACCTTTCTTGAATATCTAACCTAAACCTCTGCTAACACAACTTCAGGCCATTCCCTCAGGCTCTGTCACTGGTCACCTGAGAGAAGAGATCAGTGCCTGCCCCTCCTCTGCCCCTCATGAGGAAGTTGCAGACAGCAAAGAGGTCTCCCTTCAGTCTCCTCCAGACTGAACAGGCCGGGGTACTTCAGCTGCTCCTCTTATGGCTTCCCCTCAAGGCCCTTCACCATCTTTACAGCCTCTTCTGGATCCTCTCTAATAGCTTTGTATCCTTAATTGTGGCCCCCAAAACTGCACACAGTACCCAAGGTGAGGGCACACGAGTGTAAAGCAGAGCAGCACAATCCCCTCCATCAGCCAGGTGGTGATGCCATGCCTGAGGCACCACAGGACACAACTGGCACCACAAATGAGCTCATATCGTACACTTTTAATCATAAGATCATAACAGGGCTGTGTCTACAGTACTTGCACATTGAATTCTATTAGATCTGATATAAACTGACAATTATTATTTGTATAAGGAGACCTCTGCTAAATTTAATTAGACATCAGAAACAACACTGAATCAATTAATGAAATAACATCTGAATTTAATTTAATGGTTCAATGGAAGTTATGAAAACAATTCTAACCCATTTGATTATGAGAAAATTTTATGTATTATATAAAATTAGTAACATTCAGTTTCAGAAATGGAAAAATAGTGGTATATTCTGTGTTTCAGCATGTATGAAGAGTGTGCAGCAGAGAAACTCTTCCTAAAGAGTTTAAAAAAATGCCTAGATCAGTGTGTTATTAAATTATCAGAGGGTCTCAATGCTGACTTGTAAACAAGAACAAGTTGTGCAAATTAATGGTAGTGGTTTTGACAGATAAAGATGATGACCTTTTGAGATTTTAAGCAAGATTGCATAAGGAAGAACCTACACAACCCTCACTGATACCTAATGCTGTTCAATTTCATAGACTGAATAAGGCTATAAGGCAAAAAACAATTTGCATATTTAAAGTATGTATTGATAGTATTTATATACAAGGGTGTTGAATTAGTCTTACAGACCTTTGAGTGTTTGACTTTAAAACCTCCATAATCTTCGTCCTAAAAAGGTTTCAAGTTCAAAACTAGAAACAAAGTTATGTATTTCCTGTCTTCTTTGCATTCATCAGGATGGTCAGATGCATTGCAAAGGTCTGTACTACATGAGCTAATAAAAATCATAGGAATAGAAGCAGATATCAATTGGTTGTAAGCTGGAGAATGAAGACTAACTGCAAAAGTCCTGCCAATGTTTTTATAACTTTCTCCTAAGAGCTGAAGAGTGAATTTCAGGTTCTTACTGCAAACTTCCAGGTTTTACTTCTGGTAAAAAATTTGCTTGTCTCCCATTATTTCTTACCCATACCTCCAGTTTTGTGGTTTTTCCCTCTTTTGAATTATAATTGTCTTAAGTTGATCTCCTTAAAAATCAAAGATTCCTTTAATCTTTTGTTTTCTGTCCTATGCCAGCTTCCTCTCTCCAGGCTTCTAATTCTTGTCTCAGTCTACCTTTTTCATGCAGATATATCTTTCCTCTCCAGGATTCCAACTCATATAAATCCTTTTTTATGTGTAACCTTTTCCACATCTATTGTTTCAGGTTCTATGTCATGTTCCCAACCAGCTGAGGCTACTACTGTGGTTTGTAGCTCAAGGTCTAGTATTTTGAGCTGAATACCTGCTCCCTTCACTCCAGCTCGGTTCCAATATTTCAATATTGAAAAAAATTCTTACTGCCTCTCCATCCTTGTTTATAACACATTCAGTGCAGACATATTAAAAATTTAGAAAAAAAATATAAGCACACACTCATATGTGAATGTGCCTGTGCAAGTATTGCAAGAAATAATGGAAAAAAGAAGGGTGGAGAATGATGATAAGGAATGGGTTTGTGCTAAAACACAGCCCTGTTTGCATTATACTGAAAAATTTGTTATGCGCTAAAAGGGCAACACATCTTATATATGAAACCAGGAATTCATTGTAATTTTAACTGAAATTCTTTTGACTTTAATCAAAATACAGTGAGTTCCTATTTTCTTTTCACTTGCAATGGTAATAAGTCTCAACACAATATCTAAATATAATTAAAATAATATACATTCATATATCTGTTATTCTAAAAACATGGACTACAAATGCCTTATTTGTGACCTTCCCTCCCCCTGCTCACATCCCACAAACTCCATTTAAATTAATTTTGCTGTGTGTTTTCTGCTCATCTGGACACTGTCACTGAGCTTCCTCAAGGGATCCTGGACTTGTTACTTTTCTTTGTTCAGTTGTCACAGATGGTGGAGAGAACCTGCTATGAACACTCTTCGTGTGTAGTTGATGCAGTTAATATGCTGTGATCACCTTGGCTGCTGTGTTCTCTTCCCTTGTAGAACAGCCTTATGGCATATTGGACAAACAGGGTACAGGAACCACATTCAAGAGCAAATTAAAATAAAGTTGGTAGCCACAGAAACAGGATTTGCTGAATACTGCACGAAATATTCAAGGTGAGGCTGCCCCAGTGCAGAGCAGAGCGGGACAATCGCCTCCCTTGCCCGGCTGGCGATGCTGTGCCTGAGGCACACCAGGACATGTTTGGCCCCTCCTGGCTGCCAGGGCTCTACTAATTCATGTTCAACTTGCCACAGACCAGGACACCCAGGTCCCTTTCCAGTGCTGCCCTCCAGCCTCCCATTCCCCAGTCTATCCATGCATCCAGGCTTACCCCATCCCAGGTGCAGAATCTGGCACTTTGCCCTGTTCAACTTCACATGGTTGGTGATTGCCCAGTTCTCTAATATGCTGAGGTCTCCCTGCAGGGCCTTCTTTCCTTTACAGGAGTCAATAGCTCCTTCCAGTTTTGTATCATCTGTAAACTTGGGTAGTATCCCTTCCCGTCCTGCATCCAAGTTGTTTATGAAGCTGTTGAAGAGCGCAGGGCCAGGGATAGAGCCCTGAAGACCTCCACTATAGTGACAGGTCACCAGCCCAAAGCCACCCCATTCCCTATAACCCTTTGTGCTTGGCTCATGAGATAGCTGGTCATCCATAGCACGATGTGTTTATCTCGCTGTGGGCTGGGCAATTTATCCAGAAGGATGCTGAGAGAGACTGTATCAAAAACTTTACCAAAATCCAGACAGATTACACCAACTAGATTCCCTCAGTCAACTAGATGGGCTACCTTGTCATGAAGGCAAATCAGATTTGATAAGCAGGCCTTTCCTCTCATGAAACTGTGCTGGTTGTGATGGATGACTGAGTTGTCCTTAAGGTATTTTTCAATACCTGTCACAACAACGTTCTCCATAACTTTACCAGGCACTGAAGTGAGACTAACAGGCCTGCAGTTTGCAGGGACATTCTTCCCTCGCTTCTTGAAAATTGTGACAATGTTTGCCATTTTCCAGTCATAGATTCCTACTCATTAGGCAACTGATGCTCTGGCTACAAAAGCTACAAGTCCAGTCTCAAAACTGCGAAAAGCTGAAAAAAGCCTGTTCCCTGTCAGCAGTGATGTCAGTACTGTATAGACAGATACACTTATTAGCTGGACTGGCTTTGTCCCACTTTTTCTAATCCTTTCATGTGTGTTTAGAGCTGTAGCTACTCAAAATTTCAGCTCTTTATTGTAAGTTGCAAATATTCTCAACAGCTCTCTCTTTCCTTAGCTATGCACTCAGTGAAATTGCTTCTAGCCTGCGGGGTGCTGTCCAACTAGAGGGATCAATATTCTGCATGAGTGTGTATTGATAGAGGATTTAAGAGGAATAGTTCTTTTTCTAAAACTGCAGAATCAGGGAAATGACATTATTGTGAAAGCTGAATTATTCTCAGCTATAGTAGCAATATATACTACTTTTTCTGTCAATGTCTCATTTGTAAACAATTACTTGAAAATTACATTCATCCTTTTAATTTACTTAGTTATATTATGCACTCTAGTCTCAGCCTATAGACTGACAGCAAATTGTTCAGTACTCTCTCAAGTCCTGAGTATTCTGAATTCATGTAAATCATAATTGGTCCTGATTCTTAGATCTAGTGATATGAGATGTTCATTCATTTATTTGAAAAAAATAATGTCTATTCTTAGAAAGTGGTGTTTTCAAAGAAAAGGAGTATGAGAATTTTTTTGCAGTGACTTTTCCACAGGTCAAAACATATTAGTTATGAGTTGAATGGTTTTTAGATTCAGGCAAGGTTCAGCTGACTTTTGAGTTATTCTGTTGATCTTGTCTTTGTGCTGTTTGGAAAAAGTAACTTTGAAAAGTTGCTAGGTAACTATTTTAAGTGGCAATATTGTACTGGGATGACTATTGTCCTTAACTGTTTGTGTTTCTTGCCTCTGATGTTTCATCCCAAAACCTCAATATGGAAGTAATTGGAACTGTAATATTTTTAATTATGTGCAGAAGAAATTCAGGTGCATCTGAAAAATTTTGTTACTGTTGCCAAGTATCAATTTGGAATAATGATACTTGGAATAATGATGCTTTTTTTTCCTCAAGAGATGAGCAATCTTGAATTCCTGTGATCATTAAGAGTTATGCATGTGGAATCTTCCTTTTTTTCCTCTGTTTTTTCCTTTACTCTCATCTCCTAGTGAATAATTCTCTCCCTGTGTTTCCTCCTCCATCCTGCAATATTGACTCATGGCACCCTATGAAAATTGATACAACACAGAAAATGCAATTCTTATGTCCTGTCCTCATTTAGCATGGAATTTAGCATGTTTCCCTAGGTTTTCTTAATATCTTGATAATTCAAATTGCTAAGTGGCCATCCACCAAGTCTCTGAACAGATTGACATTTGCATGTTAAATAGTTGAAATCAGGTTTTATAACTAAATGCTTAATACTTTTTTAAATTAATTTAAAACGTGAGGTTATTTTTTATTCCTAACCCTGCAAAAGGATGCAAACAGGCTCTGAAACCTGTGAAGCTGCTGAGGGGAACTGGTTACCAAACTGCTGTAGAAACTCCATTCAACGAGGTGCAAGTTTTCCTCTATGATCTAAAAATGCTTGTTTTCTAGCTACAAACTTATTACTTTAACTACTGAAAATTTTACACCTATCCACTTCTCTGTGCTTTAAGGAATGAAGGAAAGTGCAGAAAACAGAGAATGAAGAATGCCGGAACAAGCAGTATTGAGTGAATTCCAGTTCTATGTCAATTTATATAACTAGTTACCATTTTGATAAGCATAATATAAAGGTAAAAGTCAATGCCTATATTCTGAGATTCTCAAAGACACACAGTCCACTTCCAGGTGTATAATTTCTTGTCATGTTTAACCAGCATTGGTAAAGACTTCACACATCCTATGCCCCAGCCTGGCTGCTTTTCCAAACACAGCTCTCTGGAAGCCTTTTCCTCATAATGAGTAGCTTGCCAAAGCAGTAAATGCTGCTTTGCTATGAATGTGCAAATTGTAAGTGACAGTAACAGTACAGACTAAGAATCATCTTGGACTTGTAGATCTTGCAGATGTCCTAGATTTGCCAGGTGATTAAAAATAGTCCCTAAGAGAAGCTAATTATTGATGGGCACATGTTGCTATCCTTGTTCCATAAAGAATTCCTTTGAAAGACAGACTCTAACATATCTCACTGCAAATCTCACAAAATCATTCCTGAAATATATGTGCATATGTAAGTCTTCTGGCTGTAGAAATAATTGGAGATAGGAAAGATTTACTGTCTGCAGGCTAAAAACATTGTTTTCATAGTATAGACCTGACTTTACACAGAGATTTACCAAATTTAGCATCATTAATTGAGTCAGATGATCACATGCTTCTCACTTATTGCCCTGCCTTTGCCTAGATAGTATTTCTTACCATCCAAATGCTTTGGCAATGACAGCTTTTTGATTTTTTTTTTTTTTTTATTTAACAACTTATGAAATATCTATTTGGTTGTGGGGTTTTTTTGGGGAGTTGTTTGTTTGTTGTTGTTGTTGTTTGTCCCTTGAGTTAGTTAGAATCAAGTTGCATAAATTAAAGAATTAATAACATTACTGACAGTATGTCTGGGGCTGTGCCTGTATCTGTGAGTTATAAGGCATTAAATCCTATTTAGCATCTTAAGGTTTTCCAATTATTTGTTTTTACAGACTAACCATCAAGTAAAGGGACATGACCAGATTGTATGTAACGTAATAAAACCATCTTGTGTACCTGCTCAGCCTTTTTAAAGAAAATATTTTAAGGCTTTTAAAAGGTTTTTGATTTTTTTTTAATTAAAGGACATAGTTGTACTAGTAACTTTCTTTGATATATCCTCAAAACTTTTCAGAAATGTTCACTGCCATAATGTCCTGCATTTGTGTGTTATGCAATCCTACTTTCATGCCATAAAAAAGAGGCTGCTTGGTAAATCATCCAAATGGATGTTAGTGCAGAGTGTTTTGACAACTAAATTCTGTAAACATTAAAAGATCTCAAATCCATGACAACCAACTAAGACAGGGAAATTATTTTCAAATAATTTCAAGATTGCTATAAACTGAAAAGCTATATTAAGTTTCTCAACCTAGGCATCCCTTACTAGTCATAGAACTAGAACTATATTAGGGATAGCTTAAAAACATTACATCAAACATTTTATGCAGTTCAAAAATTTAGGTGAGGTTGTTTCATTCTGTTTTCAAAAATATTTTCCTTTTATTTTAGATATATGCATATTCTAAACATGTAAACGTTCCCACATTTTAGCATTTATAATGATATTTGTCATTATAAACTTTTATTTCTGCCCCAAGTTTAAAAACTTGGCATTCTTCAAAGAGAATTTTTTTTTTAGTGAATAATTCTAAACATATTTAAGGAGAAAAAGAATATTAGTGGAAATACTATTTCTGCAATGCATGTTACAGGCACAAAACACACCTAAAACATACTCCATTTTAGATTTGAGTATTTGTTCCTATTTCTTCATTCATCTGACTTTACAGAAGATTGATCTTTATTATTGTGTTGTGCATTATTATCTCTACAATAATTTCTATAATAGGTTATCTATAATTAATTTAAATATAATAGAATATAATTACATACTGGACCTATAGAAAATTATTTATATTAATAGAAAACTGGATAAATTGAAATAGCTAAGTAATAAAAATATCTGAAATAATTGTTCTAGGCTGTTGCCTACAAAGTGGAATGTTTTGGATGTTACTATGAGGAGCAAATATAACAAACCCTGCTTCTATCAAAATGTAGAAATAGTACCATATACTGTAATGTATAATGAAGTACCTAAAATTAAAACACACTCTAATACTTGTGACCAAAAAATACTTTACCACTTTCAGAATATACAATGTGGCTTTTCCAATATCTTCTAATTTGGACACCTGCTACAATTCTATAAACTGTTTAGAAAGCCAAATGGGTCTTCTTTTGGTATGATAATTTATATTTTTGTTTTCTTAAGGGAGAAAGTTTCAAAATATTTTGTCTTCTACAATAATTCAGATAAATTACTTCTGTAATGCTTCTGCTCTTGTGTGTTCAGCAAAACAGCTTAACTTTAAATTATTTCATTGCATTTCGTGACCAAGTCCCATGATTTTTTAAAATTAATTAACTAAACCTATTAAGATTAGTCCTGTTGTTATTCATATTTTTCTATGGAAAACTAAATTATGTATTTGATTTAAATACACGGGTTACCACAACTAGTCAAACTCCTGTCAACAAAGAATTGCTATATCTGAGAGTCCAAGTTCTTTAATTGTAAAGACTGGCAAAATCTCAGGGGTTTATTTGGGCTTTTGGTGTTCCTAAAAGACTCTATTTACTACTTTTTGTAGAAAATTCACATTGCAGGTATCATTTCTTTTCCTCATTTTTTTTTTATTTGGTTGCTTAGGGAACTCTTCTGGTTCATTATATGCTGTATTCATGCTGCTGTTTTACAACTGACATAAGACAATTAAATATAACTGGTAGTGGATGTCAGTTCTAGATCAGTCTGAAGATGTGGAAACTTAAGTGTTGTGTGTGGGTATCTGCAAGCTCCTGTGCAGATATTCAGTTCAATTCAGGTATCTACAGCTCCCTTGCTACATTGAACTCAAATGATCACTGTCATATGAGATCTTCCATCATCCGCTGCCATATCTGTTTCTATGCATACAGGCATTGCTGTTATTAGATTTCCAAAGTCCATACCTCTTTGGCGTATTCTCATGGCTTCAGCTCTTCACTGACTCCTTCTCCTTCTCCTTCTCCTTCTCCTTCTCCTTCTCCTTCTCCTTCTCCTTCTCCTTCTCCTTCTCCTTCTCCTTCTCCTTCTCCTTCTCCTTCTCCTTCTCCTTCTCCTTCTCCTTCTCCTTCTCCTTCTCCTTCTCCTTCTCCTTCTCCTTCTCCTTCTCCTTCTCCTTCTCCTTCTCCTTCTCCTTCTCCTTCTCCTTCTCCTTCTCTCTCTCTCTCTCTCTCTCTCTCTCTCTCTCTCTCTCTCTCTCTCTCTCTCTCTCTCTCTCTCTCTCTCTCTCTCTCTCTCTCTCTCTCTCTCTCTCTCTCTCTCTCTCTCTCTCTCTCTCTCTCTCTCTCGTCAGGGCTCCTCCAAGGCTCTCCCTGTCTCCCTGACTGGCTAACCCACCCCCTCTTATCCCAGTTATCTTCATTGGTTACAGCTGCAGCCCATCAAGGACAACCGGGACCTCTGGGGCAAAGCCTCTATACAGATATTCAAATACATTTCCTCTACTATATACAGGTAAACCAAGATATTTCAAATGGGATTAAGCACCTGTGGCTATGGAACTGAATCCTTTCTCTATGTTTAATGACACTCCAAATTTCCCTTACTGACTTCTTTAACTGCCACTATAACCAACTTCTGTTGCCACAAACATGGAAATGAAGGATCAAAATAGTGATTGAATCTTACCTTTTCCTATCAGTAGGGTGAAAATGCTGTGTTCCTCTGCTACATTGGCCTCCAGCACCACTTTTCAAGATGGCATTTTATTTTACCTTTTGGTTGCAGCTGTTTCTTTGGAACTCCAGGTTGCAGACCTGAACTAACCAATGTAATGAATCAATTTCTTTATTTCTGTAATTTGGACAATATAGAAGAGACTCTGTGCTTGTGAGAATTACCATCCTAGAATTGCTTTGATCTGCTAAATATCTAGAAAGTACATCTCATATACAGGAAGTTGACTGTCAAATTGCTTTACTTACTTATCCTAAAAACAGAACACTACTCATTTAATTGTCCAAGAACTCAACATGAGAAGAATAATAAAATCTCCCCTAAAAATAATAACAGTAGTGATAACAATAGTGATATTTATTACCAAAAATCTGAAAGTAATTTTTTCCCATCTTGCACAATGAAATTTTCTCATCAATAGTTGAAACAGCTACATCCTTGTAGAATATAACCTTACACCAACTGAAATAGCATCATCATTTTCTCCCAGTGCATGAAATACATTTCAAATCTGTTTGGAAATCAGTGGTTTGTGAGGAATACCTGTACATTATTAGAGAAAAGGATGCACTAAAAACCAGAATATAAAAATTGATCTGATCCATTTCATCTGACTTTTATACCTGTCTGATTGTACATTTTGACAATGCATTGCTTTTTTCTACTCCCATTTAAGATTTCTTCTAGTAGAGTTGAATTCTAATTATAAAGGATAAGGACCCTCAGGATGTTAGTGAATTGGACCCTGTGTATCTCTGCAAGAAAATGAAAAGAAATGGTTGCACAGGAAATTTCTTCATCTGTACATTAAAAGAAAAATAGAGGACAGCACAGTGGTAGCCTTTAACAGAGATAAGTGATTTCTTAAGAATTATGTTTACTGCATATACAAAACTTTACCTTGTCTGCTTGTGCTCTCAGCCAGAGTGGATCATAATAGTTTTCTGTCCAGAGGGATACTGAAACCTAAATTGAGAATGCTGTGGCAATGGATCGGTGTTTTACAAGCCAAACAGAATATTATTCCACAGTTAGTTTTTCTTGGCAGTACTTTTAACAGACCCACACCTACACCCACCCTGTAACAAAAAACCTGAAGTGACCAAACAAAACAACCAAAAATGCCAGGTCCTGTAGACTCATGAATAAAAAGAACCATTGATATGTTGTAAGCACCAGTTGATAATCAGATTCAAATACCATCAATAATACAAGATCAGAGGGGTGCCACCCCCCAGTAATATTGCAAACAGATCCTTGACAGAATTATTTGAGTTTCATCCTCAGAAATTCCTCTACAAGTTTTAATGAATGATAGAAGCCTGGTATAGCTTTTCAAGATTGTTTACTTATAAGTAAACAACTAGCTGTGCTTTGCATATTTCTATTCTGAAGGACTATTTTGCCCGTCTCAATCCTTATTAATCAAAGGTGTCCACTGAGAAAAATGTAGCCCTGGAGGAGGATTTTAGGAATGTCATTCCTAAACACAACCTCACAACCTCAAAATACCCTAACGTGCCTTTAATTTTTTTTTTTTTAATTCATTAGAGACAGGAAAATTCTATTAGGCTGCAAAAGTTATTCCAATAATCAGTTACCGCATTAAATTAAATTGGCATTAATTTGCAGGCGTCAAACTCGAAACTTAATGAAATGTTTTAAATTATACATGCACTGCAGTGTCAAACTATACATATATCAGTTACACATGAAATACTTAGTATGCTTTATATCTACAGCCCACATTATCTTATTTTCATAAACACTTCCATTGTCACCTGAAAATCTAACAATTCTACTCAGTACATACAAATTTTATATAGTGTTTAAAATATTTCCTAATATTCTCTTGTCAAATTAAATGGATTGATTGTTCTTCAAAACATTGAAATTCTTTTTGTGATTCCATGTTGAATCCCTTTCTAATAATTTAGGTATTTCAGCAGTTCTTTTTCTTTCAGTGAACACTGAAAATGAATACTGCATTAGAGTAATATGAAAAGTGGAATGCAACTAAAGGTCAATTGCTGAAAATTAGGCAGTGTTACCAACATCATCTACAGAAGTAATACAAAATCCATGTTTCTGTCAGGGTTTTTTTTGTCATTAAATCTTTGTTTAGCCTTTTTGACCACAACACTGAAGCAGGGTCTTATCCCGAGTAAATTAATCATCATGATCACCAAGTCTTTCAGGGCAAAGTAGTAAGTAAGGAATGCAGGCCCCATATTTTAAATATGCCTTTCTTTTTAGGATATACTTGAATTTTCAAAAAAAGACAGGCTCTTTGGTATAATTCGGTTGGTGAAGAATTGCAGTAATTCAGGTAAAAGTATTTTTCCCCCAGGTCATTGTTAACATGCTTTAGGATTAAAAAGTGGATTTTTTCAATGGAAGTTTCTGCAAACAGAACTGCTTGAAGATAATTCCCCATTAAGAGTACAGTATGGATTTTGATTTTCTATTAATTACTTTAGCAAACAAATTGATTTGGAAATAGGAATCAGTAATAATAATAATAATGACAACAGAACTGATAATTAATGCCTCTTTCATTACATTATATTGACATGTCACATTTCATATCATGAAATTCCTTAGTTTTGCATGAAGCAGAGTCTCTGTGGAGTTTTCTGAAGTACCTTTTAAGTAGTTACAGAGATAATACTTCTGCAAGTATTGTCACTATGGGAACATAACCACACCTTTATGTTTCAGAAAGCCCTGATACATCTAACTTTCCCTTCTGGAAAGTTAAATTAAAAACACAATAATATTTATTGTTTGTTGCTTCTATCAAAGAGGGGGGATACTCTGAAAAGCCAACAAAACCATTTACTGAAGCAATTTATTCATAACCTGAAAGCACAGCAGGCTCAAAATTTATATCACTCACAGTAGTCAAAATTTTCATGTTGTTTCCTAAGGGAGTGTATATGTACTTGTACTGAAGCAGCTTGTGGAAAAGATCTGTAAATCTCACAGTAAAAATCAACAGTAAGTTAAGGGTAGTCAGAAATTCCACAAACAGTGGAAAAAATGCTTATTTTCAAAGAAACTTGTCTTAGTGATTAGCAGAAAACATAAATCAAGTTATATTTCACAAAGCAAAATTAAATAAACAAAGTATCAAAAGTTCTTAAAAAAAACTTCCCCAAAAACAAAACCAAAAAACTTCCCCCAAAACAACAGAAACATGAAAACCCAGCTGAACAAAAAATAACCAAAATCAAAGGCAGACCTATGGATACACATTGTAGCTAGGATGTGACCCAGAAAAACTTTATAATTTTGCTGAAGTAAAATTGGAGGAAAAGCAAATCAGGTAATGAGAAGAAATTTGCACCAAACAAATGAAAAATAATCAGCCAACATACAAAGTCAAAAAAAACTCTTAGTGGAATCAGAACGGAAACTTAGCAGTTTAATGAACCACTTTTCCTTTTCAGAACATCAAATGAACTTTTACTTGATGACATCATGTGAGTGAAAAAGTCTTTTAATTAAAAAAGTCAGTTCATGGAAAAGTAGCAAATATTGTACTTATGAGAAGGAGAGTAAGAATTATTTACTAGAATTATCCAAACAATAGATATCATCCAATGCTAATTTTAAAGAAAACAGCAATTAAAGACATAGGAATAAATTTAAATGATTTTTCAAAGGTTGTTTCTACTAGGATAATCAGACAGTTTTCTATAGTCAAGAGAACTGTGTTTTATCTAATCTAACCCGATTTTAGTAAAACATTTAGTTTAGCACCACATGGGAAATTATTAATGATTATGAAGAAGATGGGACAAAGAACTGTAAATTGTGTAAATGAATAAATGAGAGACAAGAAAATTCTTCTAAAAGACTGTGAGACTTCATACAATTTGTTTATAGAGTTCCTGAAGAATTTGTCTTTGATAATTTTAAGGTGACTGATATTAACATCTAGGTCAAAGATATATTCTAATTATATGGTGATGTGAGATGCTATTAATGCTGAAGATTAAAATAGCAAATGGAAAGATTTGGATGACCTTGAAAGGTTGAGCAATAATTTGACATTAAAAGGTTTATGTGCAATTTAAAATAAAGGGTTATTTTCTAGCTTTTCTCTGCCTACTGTAGATATTATTCATCCCACCCCAAGTATACTATGAATTATGAATAAAAATGTTGATAAAGATGCCATTTAAAGTTGTTTGTGAAAATGGAAGCCCACTGTAGGAAAAGTGACTGAAGAACTTGTTAAATGAGGTAACACTTTTGGAAGAATAAAAAATTTTGTATCCCCTATCAAAAACTAATTAAAGAAAATCCCAAGGGAAAACCTTTTTAAATACACAGAACAAGATTTACATGAAATTTTTTTTAGAAGTTACATATAATCATAAAACCAGTACTTTCTGTGAAGAAATTAAATGGTTTAGTGCTATTATACATTGACTTCTAGGAAAAAGGGGCAAAATAAGGGTACTTTTGAGACAGTATTTTCTCTCTTTCTGGAGGTTTTACATAAAAGAATGTGTTGATGAATGATTTCAGCAACACAGGAAATCCCTGCCAGTATTTTGTTTCTGAAATGTTTTGGGTTTTTTTTAATATGAGATAGAATACTTACACAGAGCTAAGAATTGACTCAGAGCTGTGACATATCAGTCGTGTAATCTGATGAAAAAGTGTAGAAATTTGAAAACTTCTGTTTTCAATGAATCAGTATTGATTTACATTTTCTGTTTTACCTGTTTTGAATCCTTTATTCTTTGAATCCTCATGAAATGTTCCATGGTATTTCTGGGATCAAAGCTGGTTTATGGACAATTAATTATGTAGCTCATCCTGCTTGTCTTTTTGAAGTATTGACCCATTAGATTTCTTCCAGTCCTCTGGAGCTTCCCTAGTTTTCCAAGACTTATTGAAAAATCAATGTCAATTGTCTAGGGAGCTCTCCAGCCAGCTCTTAAAATTATTGAATGCCAGACAAATTTTAAACTACCTAGTTTTAGTAGTTGCTGCTTAACAACCTCCAGAGTTATGGGAGTGGGAGATATTTCATCATCATCATCACCTGACGTGAATCTACCACTTTGATTTTTTCTAACTGCAAGGAAAGTCATGAATATTTTTCTGCTTCTCATGCATGATTAATGCCATAGTTATGTGGTTTTCTTATATGAATAGATAAATACAAGCTCCAGGATTGCTTTAACATTTGCTATTTTATTACAGAGAACTCCCTGTTTCTTATTCATAATTGTTATCAAAATTGTTCTTATTCATAATTGTTATCAAAATTGTTATCTGAATCTTAGTAATTAGTTATTTGTGTATACATTTTTATTAAATTACTGATTTCTTTAGACTGTTAAGCAAAATATACCAAACCACATAAAGCCACAGAGCAACTTGTCTCAACAGCAGAGTTTTCTTTCCTTAGAATATTGTGGAAAAAGCATTATCTTGCATTTGGTGGTGTTATGTGTTCAGGGTATAATATCTTCACAACCTCAATCTGAAAATATTCCTTGTGCTTCCCTGAAGTATTTCTTTAGATACAGCATTTCTCAGTTCTGTTTCCTGTACTTTAGGGAAGTTTCCATGTCTTTCTCTCCAACAAATGCCCCATGCTTCCCCTTTTCAGGAGCTCATGCAGGCTTTTTCATTCTTTAGGATAATTATAATAATGCCAACAGCTTTACTGAGACACCCACTACACTGGAATTATTATTAATATTTAGAAGTATCTTACTCATGGATTCCTAAGGGATTGTCCCAGTGTTCTTCTTTTCACAGACACTATATGAAAAATTAATTTGAATAAGTATTCATTATTAATGTGCATTTAGAAACTGATTCATTGCATGCTAAAGCAAACATTTGAAATAGGTCAAATGACTCATGCTTGGAGAATGTCCATTTCTTTTACTGCCTCTGAGTGTAAATTCAAATGGACATATATGTAGCTAGAACAGGTGAAACTTACCTTATTTTCTGATCACTTTGCACACTGACAGTGCTGTGACTGTATAGCTTTTCAAGAACAATTTTAAGTTCTGTGATAATTTAGGCATATTCAAGTCAAAATTCTCTCATCATAATTTATTTTCAATTGTCAGAATGTCTTGTGCCTTGTTAATAGTTTTGGCCTTGACTATCACAAATGCCTTATCAAAAGTTCTGCCAATACTGTGTCTGAAGCATTTTATACAAGCCACATAGTCCTCTTGATTTGTTGGCATAGCAAAAAACTAACATATTTAACACTTTAAACATTTTGGGGTTAGCTTCCCTAGTGCTTTCTGAGATGAGGCTGTAATTCTTATTAAATGAATTCTTCCAGGGAAGTACTTCAGAGAAAATTCATGAAGTTGTCTCTGCTGACATGTGCAATGATATTCAGATTAATTTCTGAATTTCCCCTGACCAGTACATTGGAAAACTGTAGCTGATACTTTATGATAATGAAACTAAGCACTCTTTTGCTGTACTTGCATCTCCAGAACCCTGTGAATTAATTTTTCAAAGAATCTGCTTCCACTAAACTTTCTTTACTCCCTAGAGATTTCATCTTTTGGTTTTAGATTACTGTAATTCTGATCAGCCAATAGCGAGGCAAAACATTCTCACTTTTTCCTTCTTGTATTATTCAAAGCTTTACTTTTTCTTTGTTACCTAAATCTTCTTACTGTTTAAACTTACTTTAAAACTATCTCCTTCTGTGATGGCTTTTAAGTACTGTGAAGCTGTGGCAGTAGCCTCATGAGCAGCCACAAGGTGAAAGTATCAAACCATGCAATTGTGCAGACACTGACACTCAATGAATAGAAGCCAGCTCTCAAAACAAATATATTATCTCTCAGCTCATTACCTTATTCCAAGGACCTGGAGAGAAAGAGGTATCTTCAGAGAGTCATTTCACTTCCCAGGGAACTATTTTGAAAGAGATTAATTACTGCCCTGAAGAGTATAGTTTATTCTGCTTAACTTTAGGAATGTCAGACAAATCTACATGTAAATTAATTGCCTGCAACTACTTTCACAGTCAGAGGAGAAACAACTATTACATGTTTCTGTTACTATTTCAGATCATAGAATCATAAAATCATTTAGGTTGGAAAAGACTTTTAAAATCATAGGATTCAAATCTAAAGCTGTTAAGCCCACCATTAACAAATGTATCTAGTGTCAAATCTACATGACTTTTAAATACCTCCAGGGATGGTGACTCAACCACTTCCTTGGACAGTCAGTTCCAATGCTTGACAACTCTATGTGTGAAGAATTTTTTTCCTAACATGTAAATTGAATACATACTAACATGTAATCTGAATCTCTCTTGGTACAAGCCGGGGCTGTTTCCCCTCATCCTATAAATTGCTACTTGGGAGAAGAGACTGACACCCACCTCACTCCAGCTTCCTCCTTTCAGGTGGTTGCAGAGAGCCATAAGGTCTCTACTGAGCCTTGTTCTCTCCAGAATAAATAGCCCAAGTTCACTCAACTGCTCCTCATAGGACTTGTTCTCTAGATCCTTCTCCAGCTGATACGTATTTTAAGATGAGAAGAAAGACATTGTAAAGGACTATTTCTTTTAGGATACTGTTATAAATTACACTAAGCAGCAATTTGAGCTATGATAATGATGAACTTGTTGCAGATGTTGGTCAAAGAAATCCTGTCCAAGGAGATTCTTTCTGTCTTGAAGAACCAGGTGGCTAGTGTGAGCTTGAGACACAGTACTTAAGATATTTCATTAAATTGGGATGAACTCCACTGGGTGTGAATATGTGCTTTTTGTACTGCTACTGATGGGGAAGATACAGATCCCACATTGTCCTGGCTCGTATCTGTGTAAACACTAAGGTAGAAATGCAGTTTAAATAATTCCTGTCTGGCACTGACATTCTGTTTACATTTTACCTCTGATTCTATTTACCTCCACTTCTATAAAGCTGTTCCTTTTGGAATACCAGCACAGTGTTTTCTTATTCTGTTTGTATATAAAAATGCAGTCCAGTTGTATTCAGTCACACATTGCTACTAATAGAGATAACAGCCAATTTTCATTTGCCAGGGTTATGATCTATAAGAAATTATTTTGAGTTGAATAAATCAGGAAATGTTAGCATACTTTATGCCAGGTCCATTCGAGCACTGAGAGCTCAAAACTGTCATGTGTGCAACATAGGGGACTTGATAATGGAGTTTCCTGAGGGTAATTTTTTTCAACTTGATTGTTTGTAGGGATTTGTTTGCTTTTTGTTGGGGTTTTAGTTTGGTTTGTTGTTTTTTGGGGAGTGAGAGTGGCTTGGTGTATTTTCCTTTTCAAGCCAATTAAGAAAATAGAACTTTTTTTTTTTTTTAATTTCCCAAAACCCTGAGGACCTAAAAGTTTTATTAAGTTGTTTATATTTACATATATGAAGTTGTATATATTTACAAATCAAAATAACTGGAAAAACTGCTTCTCCTAAGTAAATGAGATAAGCCAATGAGCTATTTACAGTAACTGAAATTTATCACAGAATAAAATGCAAAGTTCAGAATATTTCTGATTTCAGGAATATTAAGACTAAGAAAAGATCTTTGAATTGATTATTAATTTAGATTTATAGATTTGTTTGTCCATGAATAACCCATGTTCTCTTCTCTCATTATTCATTAATCTCTATTTTATTTTTTCCCCCTACAATATGAAAAATTTGTTTCTGTAGTAAGATCATATTTGGCCTGCATTCTCCAATTAACTTATAGCTATTGCTGTCTGGCTTAAAATATTTTGGCCATTTTTAATCAGGAGAGAAAGAGTTTCTCCTTAAATTTTCAAAGGAATTTACCCCTTGTTTTTTACTCTTTGCTCCACATATTGCAGATGTGGAATCTAGTTTTTGCCTACTGCGTACCACTCTATTGCAATGTGACATTTTGTGCTTTTCCCAACAGTATCTTAAGGTCTGATGTAAGCTTTAAAAGCAAAAATACCATAATCCAGTACATATAAAAATTCATTACACTGAACTATTCATTCAATTATAACATCATAATTATTTTCAGTGCAAACAGACAAAACAGTATTCATTAATATAAGTGACATAAGCTCTTTAAGGCTACTTTAATGTTCTCTACTATTGATGTCCTTGACAGAGTATCTGTAAACATTTTATAATTTGTGAAAACTTCAGTAACCATTTTTGATATTCAGATTAGAATGATATTAGATTAACAGTTCATAATATTGAAATGTTGTGGTTTTCTTTTTCTCACTAGGCAATCATATTTAAATTACTAAAATTCATTGAGTTACTGAAGCAAAATCATTAAACAACACGAACATCTTCTATGACTAGAAAGAAAGAGGATCTTTTGATGTATTCTTGCTAGTATTATCTCTTAATTATAATCCCAGTCTCTGTCCTGGAAAACTAGAAAAGAGATGTTATAGAAAAAACTATGTTGGAAAATCTTCTAAACACATACTTGTCAGACATATAATCTGTTTTTCATAAGAATTTCAAAATATCCATCAATGTAACTATCATTATTTCATTGGAATCATCAATAAATTTCACTTTCAATAATTTTTATCTTCAAAACATAAAGTTCATTGTGTCTTTAAACGATTATATAAAATTCTTTTATAGCAGAAAAAATTACATTAGTCTCTTCACAAACTGTCATAAACTCATTAACATAAATGTTTCCATCCCAAAAATGATCACATTTCAAGGCTTTATATTGCGAATTAGAGAATTAATAAAATAAGAGAATTAATAAAATGTGAAAATGCTTTCAACTTTCAAACTATAGCACCATATTTTCTATGCTAACCAAAAAAGTTCATAAATAAGAATGTGCAAGAATCTTTCTCATTTCTACCTACATAAATGTTGAAAATATTTGGTGAATAGTAAGATTATGATTTGACAGGTGTTTATAAGAAACAATAAAATAAATAATATTATTTTTTACAAGAGCTATTGATGTTTTTCTGATTAAATACTGACTACTTCCAAAGATAGATCATAAAAAATTATTTTAAAAGCTTCTAACAAGAAATGTTATCATGAATTAACCTATATATTCCGTTCTACAGGTGTTGAAATTCTTTTCAGTACATTTGTATTCTAAGGAAACAACATGACTCTGATGCACTATGATACCCATCAGATCAAAAAAACCATATTTTTTAGACAGTATTCTGGTTTTCTTCCTGCAGCAAAGTGTTCTGTTGTACATCCTCAGATCGCAGAATCTCTGCTGCTCACAGTGACTCTGAGATATGTACAGGGCTCTTTTCCCCAGCCTGGCAGTTGAAGAAGGAGTCAGGATTCTTCTGTTCTCCTTCTCAAGGTTGTTTATTATTTCTTATCTATAACATTCTTTCTCTGACCCACTGCAGGTCTGTCTGGCAGGCCGGGTTGAGGCACGCTGCCTGTCCTTGGGGCAGTGTTATCTTTTTATACTAAAAACTATGTCTACACTATTTACAATAACCTTCCAATACCTATCCCCTCTGTTAGACAGTGAGTTTCTACTCTAAACCAATCTAAAAGTACCAACATCACCCGGAATATGAAGGTTAGGAAGAAGAAAGAAGAAGGACAGGGTACACCCAAATTCCTCCATCTAAGGACCCCGAGCTCCCATTCTAAAAACCTCAAAAATCTATTTTTCACCCCGTGACAAACTAACTGTTAAACTCTCTTGACTTGTAATTCTTCATATAAATTCTTCATATAAATTTGCTCCATGGGTCAAAATCAAAGTCACAGGTGTCTTGGGCTCTGTGTCAAGGTCTCTGAGCCCCCTGGGCAGGAGCTTGAGTCCTCCAGGGCAGGGCAGCCAGAGGAATTTCCTGGATTCCAACACTCAGAGACAAAATTTAACAGATATTTTTGTCTGAATAAACCCAAATTTAAAATCTTACTCCTAGTTTTACTCAAAGAATTATAATTTATTTTATTACAACATCATTCTTTAAAACATCTGCACCGTTCATAGTATTATTGCTATGAATGTGTTTCATCCTAAGTGAAAACCTTCTCTAAGTGAACACAAATATAAACTGGATGTCTAAACACAATAGACACCTAATTATTTTAATTTAAAGTTTTTGTAACACAATTGCCAATAATGATTATGTTAGGAGCAATGCCAGCACAGCTTCTAAATGAAACATACTTTTATTAGACGTAGTCCTTGCCTTGTAGAGAAAATACTTTTTTTTTTTTTTTTGTCTCTTCTAGTTAAATTTCTTGGAGTCCTCTCCTCTTGCACTCACATCAATATAAGATTTACTTTTTCTCATATAATTCTTAAGTAAAAAGAGTTGGAAAGGCAAAAGAATCAAATTTAGCTGAGATTTAAATCACAGATAAGCTGTTGTAAGGTAAGAAAGTTTGAGATGACTGGAAAGAAAAGGCCATGCTATTCCTTAAGGGGTAATCTTTATCTGATCTCAGTGGTCAGGATATTGGTAGCCATCCTCTCAACAGAATTTTTTTTTATGGTTTTAATCTGTTCTTGCTTTTTCTCCTCAGAAAAAATGACTCCTCCGTTTTTCTAAATTTGCCAAATTATGACTCTCCATAGAAAATAAATAATTCTTATCAAGATGGCCATGGCTTAAATGCATTCGCTGTGTCCAAACAGACTGATTATGCTGCTAATTGTAAAGATCACACTGAATTTTGTTTTAAAATGAGACATTCAAAACCTATAATTCTTAATTTGGTATAAACACTACAAGTAGGTGAAAATAATGTTTATTAATTTCAATTCCCTTGTTCATGAGCCCCACTTGTAGAGATGGTAAATCAGCATCAAATATTTAAAATGTTTCACAATGTCTTGCATTCCATTCTGCTCTTGTATGGGGTTTTGGGGTTTTTATTTTGTTTCTTTTTCTCCTTTGCAAAAGGGGAAGAATTGCTGCTATTTTCAGACCCTTTCAATCAGTTTAGGAACCTAACACTATTTTTGATTTTAAGATACTGGTAGCATTACTGTGCATCATATCATCATCTGTGATATATTCACTGTGATCACTGTTTCAGTTAAAATGTTTTGAATTATTCTATTTTGTAGTCACTACTTATGTCCCTCCAACTGTGCTTTGTTGAGTATTGCTTTGATTCCTTTTAATGACTTCACCTAGAATTGTGTTTTGTCTTTCTTTGCTTCGCTTGTGTGTCACATTAAACTCTAGTAATTTTTTTAACTATTTTTTATTGTCATTGCTGACCAATTTCTTACTGTCCCTTGGACTGTTCAGTGTAGAGAAGAAGAGACTAAATGGAGATCTCATTGTGGTCTTCAACACCATCATGAGGTGAAGTGGAGGAACAAATACTCCTCTCTTTGCTCTCTTTGCCAGTAACAGGACTCAAGGAAATGACATGAAGCTGAGTTAGAAGGCATTTAAGTCTGATATCAGGAAAAAGGTTTTTCACTCAGGGGGTGATTGGGCACAGGAACAGGCTCCCCAGGGAAGTAGTCACAGCAAAAAGACTGACAGAGTTCAGGAAGTGTTTGGACAATGCTCTCAGGCACATGGTGTTACTCTTGGGGTGTCCTGTTCAGGGCCAGGAATCGTGCATCCATGATCCTGATGGGTCCCTTCCAACTCAGCATATTCTGTGATTCTGTGATCTCAATAGTCATTAGCAGTATTAGTCTTATACTGCAGATTGTCTGTATATCACTTTTTGGATCCCTATTGTCATTGGATAGAAGACTTCACATTTTTTTATTTCATACAAAAAAATTCTCTAATTATGCTAGTGAAATATTTTTATCATGTTTGCTTCATATCTCAACTACTGCTACCTTGCTGGTATGGTATATAGAGCTCTGTCCAGAGAGAAAGTTCTCATATTCAATTCAAACCTGGTTTATTTGGTCTTCATGATCTAAAACTGTGTACACAACTGATGCATGCATTAAACTCGGAGCAAACAGAGAGTAACCATTCACTAATGTCAAACAGTAGGATAAATCATAATCACAGATTATTCAAAAATACCAAAAGAAACAGGTCTGTCACCTCTGATCTCAGGAGCTCAGCCAGGTGATCAGGGTGATCAGCAAGAGAAAGAATGATCTGTGACACTCAAGAATTGAAGTGCTACAGCTATGATATTTAATGTATTTAATTCAGCATCAGTTTTGCCTATTTATGATGCTTTATTTGCTATGTTTATTAGTTTTATCTGGACACCTTTAAACAATAACTTGAATTGGCTAAAAAAAAGGAAATGTGATTTCAACCTTTTTTGGGGGGGGGGCGTTCAGACACAGTGGTGGTTTGGTTTTTTTGGACTTTCTCCTTCCCAAATAAATCAGGAGTATAAATGTGTCACTTATAGTCTACCCTATCTGATTTAAAATACCAAAGCTCCAGTCCCATATATTCTATACACATTTTCTGGATCATTAGGCTCTTTCTTTGTTTCTCTCTGCCTCTAGTCTGCTCCAGTTTCTAGCTCTAAAACAGTAAAAACTATGTAAAACCCAATTAAAAAAAACCAAAACCCTACATAAGTTTTATCAAAGTATAGACATTTCAGGAAATAGATTTTTTCTGCAAAAGACTGAGTTTATTTTTTATTTAAAATAGCTTACTTGTAAAAATTCTAAAAAAAGCTGATAATACCCCCTATGATTAATTTATTTTAGAGAAGACATTTATTAGACTATGATTTGACAGTGGAGAAAAGATTATAAGTAGTCTACTGAGAAGTAGAAAGACTCACTACTATTACTAACTATATATGCTCAATACAGTGCAAAATTTTGAAAAAATATTGACCCTCTGTTTTCAGTTGTCAAGGTAACTTCTATAGTCTTAATTTTTCCCCCTTTCTCTATTTCTTGAAAAAGAGCATGTTTGATTAAAATAAAAATTTTGAAAAATAGGTTTGTATACAACTATGTTGTTTGGGGCACTTGCTGTTTTTTTCCTAAAATGACAATTACATTAAAAAAAATCCTCAGGAAACCAACACCTGAAAAAAGGTCTCACTCTCTTCCTTCAAGTGTGGTTGTGTAAGCAGAAACCACCAAATTTGTTAATGAGAGGGGTGGCTGGTAGACCAGAGGACTGCTCAGCCATTCAGCAAGACCCAGAGTGGCTGGACAACTGGGCTGAGAGGAATTTCAACAAAGGAAGTGCAGATTCCTGCACCTACAACAAAATTTGCTGGGAGTCCTGGCAGACAACAAGGAGCCAGGAATGTGTCTTTGTGGCCAAAAAAGCCAGCAGCATCCTTGGGTGCATTAGGAAGAGCAATGCCAGCAGGTCATTGCCTATTCAGCACTGGTGCGGCCATATATGGAGCACTGTGTCAGCTTCTGCGCTCCCCAGTTCAAAATAGGCAACTGCTGGAGTGGGCCCAAAGGGCTACAAAGATTCTCAAGGGGCTGGAGCATCTCTCTTATGAGCAATGAGGGAGGTGGCCCTGATTAGTCCTGAGAAGGCTGAGAAGGGATCTTATCGCTGCATTCAAGTCTCATAAGGGCAGGTGTAAAGAAAATGGAGTCAGAATCTTTACAGTGATACCCTGTGTCAGGGCAAGAGGAAATGGTGGCAAACTGAAAAACACAGAAAATTCCATCTAAATAAGGAAAAGATTTTTTGCTTTGAAGTTTAGAGAGGACTAAAACAGATTGCCCAGAGAGGTTGTGGAGCTGTCTTCTAGAAGGAAGAGTGTAATGGTTGTAAGTTATGGTGTTTATCATTCCAAGTGATTGCTATATGTACTGAGGCCCTGCTTTTCTGAAGTCAGAAAACATCTGCTCTGCTGATAGGAAGTAAATAATGAATTTTTCCTTTTGCTTGATTTGTACACACAGTCTTTCTTTCATTATTAAATTGTCATTTCCTCTATCCATGAGCTTCTTTGCTTTCCATTTTTCTCCTCATTCCATGGAACAGTGGTGTGAGTGGGAGGCTGCTTGGATGCTTGACCACTGGCTGAGGTTCTACTAAGTAAGGCTCTGTTACTGCACATAATGTAAGACGGATACATGTAAGAAGAAACCAGGCTCTATACTGGGGTTGTTGTGCAAACAGAACTTCCCAACCAACTTCATACATACAAATCATGTTCAACAAAAAAAAAAAAAAATCAAGGTAAATAAATTGTATCCTTCAGTATATCGCTTTGTGATGATTGTCATGTTCTCATCTAAAAGTGCAAAACCCACAAGACAGTGTTTATAACTCCACATGAAAACAAATAAGCAGTAGATGAAAAGTTTAACATCCCAAATAGGGATTATGTTCTTTTATGAGGTCATATTTACAAATTCATTATTTGATCTTGGTCAATCAAGCTGTTGGTGTTTACTCAGGTAAAAAACATTTTCTCATCTATCTAATGAAGATTACAATGGACCTCATGAGTCCATCAGGTTACAGAAGTTCAAAGTAATTAGTAATATTTTACCAAATCAATTTCCCAAATAGGGACTCCCAGGGAATTAATTTAGTCCTATAGCCTCAATTAACCAATGCACTTAAGCACTTCTTTAATTTTAAGTGATTTGAATGATATTAGATGTTTGAATATTCTGACTGATTAAAATATAACTAAGTATACATTTAAAGAGTTTGGTAACCTGACATGTCTCCAAGAGCATGTTTTTTTTGCTGTTCCCTCCTGGTATATGCATTAGAAGTATAGGTTGATATTTCAGTCTCTTCTGATAAAGTTTTAAGACAGAATTTGTGTTAATGTATCCTAAATAATTATCAGTAATATTGTTCCACTCTTCTTACAGAAAAAAATCATCCTTAAAAAAGGCAATTCAGAATTTCTCTGAGAACTACACACATACAAACCACACTTTAAGGAATAAACAATCATTAACAAGCATTTATCTTTTTGTGGAAGATAACACCCAGTGTCCTTACTGTGGGATTTTTTCTTTTTTTGGTAAAAATATACATTCCGCTGTACCTGGAACTTCATAACACACTAGAATTAATAAATTCTGAATAAATAATTCTATTATTTATAGAATTATATAATAATTCTGAATAAATTCTATTATTAGACTTCAGTTGTTACTATCTACACATAGACATATCCATTACAAACAATTCCTTTTAAACATGCCTTCTTGCAATTTTGCCTCCTCTTGTTAGCTTCACAGCACTTGTATTTGTGCTAGGTTTCTGTGTGTATCTTTTCCTTTAATTTCTGTCCTCCTTTTTGACTGTTCCATGGTTCGAGAGAAATATGCTTAATGTTATGTTGTCTTGATGCATTTTCTCACATATCACACCAATTTACTCACTGGACTGGTATATTTTTGTGGTTTTTACTGGTATTTACAGGGTTTTATCATTCTACTAATGTACACAAAGTCTTTCTCTCTGATTTAATTTTTGGTTGCTTAAGGTTTTAGCTTATTTCAGAAAAATGAAAGAAAAAAACTACACAAGCAAACAAAGTCAAAACCGAAATCCAAAAATTCCGTTTTCACTGATATGTGATGCAGATTATAATTTCTAAAGTAAAATAAACATTATGGAAGATAAACTGAGCTGGATGTGATACATTTGCAAGGTGTGGGCATGAATGTCTAGCACATCTGATTTGTTTGTAATATTTGTAAACAGATATGAATCACAACCAGAAATTAAATAATTTATATAAAATAAAAACTAAACCAAAACCCCTGCTAACTAAGACCTGTGTGTTTTGTTTACTAAGTATTTCTTAAGAGCTTAGTCTAAGATACTGGTTGTGTTCCAAAAGTGAAAAGCAATTTAGAAATGACCCTATGCATCTGTGGGCATATATGAATAAATGCATAACACACTGCACTATTAGGACAGGTATAAGATTTTATTGGATCTGTTAAAACTGAATTAATATTTAATTCATCCAGAATTTCAATTGTATTAAGACACAATTTATTTTTGATAGCATTTTTATTCCAAAATTAATTTTATTTTAATTGGTTAATAAAACAAACAGTATTGATCAATATAGAGTATTAAAATTATACATTGTAACCATTGGAACTAGAGTCAGCAGATCATTGAAAGTCTGGGAATTTGGTAACACTTTTCTGGGGGTGCAAAAAGTGATATGACTAAGTTTATAAATGTTGTATAATAATTTGTGAATGCAATATTTCTAAAAGCATCTCAGCTCTTACGGAAATATTTTATATGTTGATAGCTTAAAATGCAGAAAACTACTGTTGCGTTGCAAAACAAAACTCATTCAAGGCATAAAACACAAAATCAGAATATGTTCTCACTGGGAACAGTTCTGACTTCATGATAGATGTAGCTACCACTGAATGCATTCATCAAATGAAGCAATGCAATATATCTGTCTATTTTCTTCTGTGGCAAGTGCTACCTGAAGAACTTCAGACACCATTTAACTTGCTACTTTTCCTTAAATTCAATTCAATATATAATAATAAAGGCCAGCTTGCTGAAATTGGTTATTCACTTGGACTATCATATTTAGAAACTAATAACTCCCTTATAATATATTCCATATATAAAAGCAATCTTCTTCTGTTCTGAGTTCAGTATAAATTTTGATTGAAACAAAAATGATTGACCGCAATTTATGAAAATATTGCAGAAGCTGCAAATCAAATGTGTTCAGAAAGGCATATTGAATCTTTTTAATTCATGGTCACTTATGTGATCAATATGAGAAAAAAAAAAAGAAAAGATAAAGAACTTATGTCTGCCTTTAAATATCTCAGTAACTGTATTTGTTTTTTTTATCAATATCTAGGAAACCTGCTTTGGGATTTGGGAAAAAAGGACAGGGAAGCAGAGGTAATTGTAATGGATCGTATAGCAAGTCCAACTAGAGGAATACTCTGTCAAAAATCATTGTTCATTGCTTTGGAAGGAGCATAAAAAATAGAAATTAAGCAATGATGAGCACTCCTCTGGCCAGAAATTAGGAAATAAGATGGTCTTCCAAGTCCAAACCTATAAGAAGTTGACATTCATACTGAAGATTGAAAATTATTATTTTGGATAATAATTCAAAGTTACTTTTTTGAGGAATATTCAAAAATATTATTTAAAATAATTTTTATAAATACAATAAATTCTGCACCCTATTTGTGCTTTGAGGAA
This sequence comes from Molothrus aeneus, assembly GCF_037042795.1. Lineage (NCBI taxonomy): Eukaryota > Metazoa > Chordata > Aves > Passeriformes > Icteridae > Molothrus > Molothrus aeneus. Next base: position 105,221,977 of record NC_089648.1, read on the forward strand.
TTTCATACTTTTCTTGTTAATATCACCAGGTAGGATCAGTCTCTCATCAACATTATCTTCTTCCTTGCGCCAGCTTTGTCCACCACTGGACTACTTGGTGATCTGCTTCCGTACTTTAATTTAGTGGAAATATTTGTATTTTTTTTTTGTTTTCCTATACAATTTTTCCTACTTAAAGTGCTAAAAATAACTTTGAAATACATAAAGGAAAAGGCAAAGGAAAGCCAGAGAACATTCAAAAAGAAGAGGAAAAGCAAACTAAAGGCAGTGACTAATCAGGATCAAGACTTACAGGAATTGTATTGGGTTAGAAGGATGTGTAGGAAGTACCATCTAAAAACAGATATTGAGGCTTTTAGAAATATATTGTAATTTCAAAATTGGGCCTAATTTATTTTCCCACAAGATAAAAAAGAGTCTCATCATCGCATCACAGCCTCATTGAGACTAAAAAGTTCATTGCTGTAATGATCTTTGACAATATAAGCACTGTCATGTGAGACAGTATAGTTGTATAGCACACATGTTAAAACTGAGCAAGGGGATCTCCAGAGTAAGTGAAGGAAAGAAAAGGATGTGATTTCAGCCATGAAGCATATTGTCAAAATTCTTATTATTTTATATTTTTTAAACTGTTTTAGAACCATGCTGTGACATATTCCAGGGAAACAATGTCATTAGAGAATTTGACATGCAGTCTCCTATGTTCCCGTTCTGACAAGCCTTTGCTGTGTTGGCAAGGTAAGGTAAACCACAGGCAAAGCTTTGGTTGTTCAGCATCTTACCTGTGATAAAAAAAGATAAAGTTTTTCCTAGAGATTAGTTACATAGGTCAGACTGGGATCTGACCTATGTAACTTCACTGAGAGCTTGAAGTAGAGGTAAATGAACTTTAATGGAAAAGTTTATTTTCCACAGGAAAAAAGTTCCTTTTCTATACATGTCTGTCTCTTTTATTTTGCTTTGGCTTCTATTTTCATTTGTTCCTTCTCCATTCCTTTTTTATTCCTATTATGGTGCATTCCTTTAAAAAAAATCTAATAATTTTTCCTCTGCATATATAGTGTAATTATGGGTTTTGCTTTCATATTTTTTTCTTCATGAAGGAGCAAATTCATTATGTTAGATGCCCTCTCAGCAGGGTTGGTCTCTCAACCAATTCCAACATAATGCCTGCCTTCCTTGTTTTGCTTAACAAGAGGTTGAAGCCCATTGTAGACTAGGCCACAGCATTCATACACACTTCCTGGACCAAATTGTGTGGTGTTGTGTATTATGGATGTATGTGAGTATATTATGTATACACACACATAAGAATTGCATTACATTTCTTACAAGTTGTGCTCTATTAGGAGCTATTTTTCCTCATTCTTTCCTAAAACCATTTTTGAGTTATTGCCTTTGACTGTTCCTTGTTTATTACTGAGAAATTGTGAATGTCAGCCCTTCCTGTCTGAAATGTCTTTATTATTTTTCTTAAAATGCTCTGCTGTATTAAGATCCCAATCTATCTTAAAATATATCAGCATAGCAAATATGCTATTTTTCTGTACTTTTTCTGTTTTCAGAGCACTTAATCAATTGTAGCTTCTTTGAACATATGTATCAGTTAAAAGTACTATGTTACTACCCTCAAAATAGAACTTGGTCATTGTATGAATAAGATCAGAAATAATATTGTTAGTTTTAAGTGATTATTTACATGGATAATTATTAACAAGATGCAAAAGAGCAGAACAGCAGACTGTTTAAAGTTTTTGTGTAAGCCATGCATTCAGACAAAGACTGACTGGGAAGCATGGAAGAACTCAAGTGAAAGGCCAAGTTTTTTTTAAGATGTCTTAATAGAGGTATCCACACAACAATGTAAATATTTGTGTTTAATTTTCAAACCAGATTAATTTATTTTGTGATGCTTACTTATGTGATTGCTTACTTATGTAATGCATATCATAACACAAGGGCATTAACACAGAGTACTGCTGAGCTTAGTAAAATCCTTTAGAATATTCTTGCAATTTAGAGCTCTTAGAGTTCCGGCCAGAGTGTACATGTAATGAAGTGGCCACATTGGTTTTTTGTTTGTTTTTATTCTTACAGATGCGAAAGCTGATACTTTAACAATTTTTTTTCTTTGTTATGGCTACAGAACTAACAAAACAGCTGAAAATGGGAATGTGAAATAATAACTAAAAATTACTTTTATCATTAACAATTTGTCAAAGGAACATTTGTTTGTTTGTTTGTTTGTTTGTTCGTTTTTGAAGGGAAATAGAGGGGAGGGGAGGGGAGGGTGAATAAAACAAATTATGTAAAAGACAGAAATAAGCATAAAAGTCCACAAAGTAATATTTTGAAGAATTCTGTTTGACAATGTTAGCACACTAATTATCAGGGACCCAATTAACAATTTAGAGGGTAGTTTATATTCAGTAAGCCACCTGATATTTCTAAGAAGGAAATTATATTAGCTTCATGATATTTAGACAGAATAAAAGTTGCTGAAGTATATTGAACACTAAAAATGAAAAAACGTCTAATGATCCAAGTTCATCTGGGGTAACACTCTTGTTTTGTCCGTGACATTGGGGAGCTGTTTTTATTTTGTTGTTTTTGACTTGGTTCAGGTTTCTTTGTGTGTTTGTGTTTTATTTCTTTTCTTCCCTCATAATTATTTCAATTTTTTACTCTCTTAGAGGAATTATTGTTCAGTATACAGTCTTAGTTGTTCTTGAACTGCATTATGAATGGCATAGCAATTTGTAAGTTTTTCTTTTCTTCAGAAGTAAATGTTTTCAAAATTCTAAAGAGTATAATTCCACTGAAATTGAGGGGTTTTCTTTATTTGGATGCTTTCTTGTTGATTTTATTTCTTGATTCTTCTATGTATTTAATTTTCTGTTTGTTCTGTTTAATTGAGGAAATAAAATTATAAGATTTTTAGGCATATATCTGACCAGATTTATGTTTTTCATTCTCAAGTGTCTTTTTCCTTTGATCATGTAGGTGGTTGCTTCATTCAACAGGGAGTAGAAATATTGTTGGGAAAAAAATCAGATCAATATTAATGCAGCTTTTTTATTTATGGTGTGCAGCCTCCGTTCTGATCTTTATTTTATAAACATGCAGTTCTAGTGGCAGAGATTTATTGGTATTTAGTAATAGAAAGTACAACAAATATAGATACATATTCCATTCATCAGAAAATAGTTGGCTTGAACCTCAAGAAACAGTTGGGATAAGATTGTGATCCTTTGGGAGATAGGGACCTTTGAGTAGAAATAAATTTTTAAAGGACTGATGAGAAATTAATTTATTAACTTGTTTTCACTACTTATAAAGGTCATCATTAGGCATAACTGTTCACCGTTTTAAGAACATTTTTTGTGGATTTGGTTTCTGCAGTACTTATTAGGTAAATCTGGGACAGATTAAAGTGTAATGAGGAGGAAGCTTATTGTGCAGAGACCTTTAATATGTCGGTTAGGAGTTGCCAGAGTAATTTATATACATTTTTATTAAAATGTGTTGTAAAGCCATCTGGCAAATGCTGTTTGTAGTTTTATAAGGCCACAAAGACCTTCCAAGTTCTGCTCTCAGTTGCCTCATTTGCAAAGCTGTTAGGTAATTCTTCTGTATGTGCAAAGCTCTCTTTCACTCTCTCTGTTCTTTCTCTTTTAGGTTTCAGTCGATGTTGAGATTGGAATATTATTTTTACCAGGTGTACATGGTGATTTGTTGTGTTTTGGGGTTTTTCTTCATAATATCATAGGAAGGCATAGATTGTAATTTCATTTCTCTTGTTACCTGACCATTTTAAAGTTTTTGTTAACAGATGTATTTTATTCTGAAAGTACCTGAAACAAACATGAACATTATAAAACAGAAAAGAACCAGTGGCAGAATTCACAGAGGTGAATGCTTGATAGCTTGAAAAATGGAAAAATGAACCCAGCTGTGGTGTTTCAAATAGAAATAGTGGCAAAAATGAAGATGTTAGGGACAACAAAGAGGAAGATAATATGATAAGTAGAGAAACACTTTGAATTTTGCTAAGTTTTTGATGTCTATAGGAATATAATTGACTTCACATTTCACAACACATAATAAACCTAAATGAGCTATAGCGATAGAATATGTATTTCCTTTACATTCTAAGCTTTCAATTTATAATTGTTCATTGAATTGCAATATTTCCACACAACTGTTTGATTATTCAGGTTGGAAGAGACATCATGACATCTAGTCAAATTCTCAAAGCAGTTTAAATTGAACTCAGATCAGATCACATAGGCTTTTGTCTACCTGGGTGCTGAAAGCTTCCCAGGAAGATGATTCCACAGCCTTGCTGGATATACTGTGTCAGTGTTTAATTATCCCTTAATTATCCCATCTGATTGTTGTTTTGCTTTTTTATAATTTTGTCCTTGTATCCAGCAGGAAATTCCCATTTCAATTCATGGTATGTCAATAGTTGTGTCACTTTTGCATGCTTTACAGATTCTGTAAAAAATCTGTCTATGTATTCTTGTGGCAACTAGCTCCAAAGTGCTAGAATTTAGCTATTAAGCCTTCTTCACAAATATTTCTTGTCTTTACACTACAAATCCCAGTTCTCTCAGTCTCTCCTCAGAGACTGTGTGCTCTATCCTTTGACTGTCTTGGTGATCCTCAGCTAAACTCATTAATTTCTATCAGTATCTTTCTGGAACTGAACAGCACAGAGCTGTTCACAGTATTCCAGATATCATCTAATAGGGGACCAATAACTTCCCCTGGTCTGTTGGCCATGCTTCAGTCAGTCCCTAGATACCCCTAGTGCAAAGAGTTCTTAGTCTGTTCCTCATAGAGTACCTTGCACCTTTTGAATTACATTAAGTTCTGCTGGATCACTTCTGCACCACCTGTAGGAACCTTTAAAATGCCCTCTGCTCTCCAGCATGTCCAACATGCCCATTCCCTGCCCATCTGCAACCCTGGTGAGGGCATGTTCTACCTCCTGCTCCAGGTCCCTGATAAATAGGATAGGTTACAGTGTAGACCTCTTCTACCCTACGGGATAGAGGAACTGCATTTGGAACCAAATTTCATGTGGAATATGAAAAATTAACCACTATTCTCTGATCCAGTTTCTTTCCATTTAGTAGTCCATCTACTCCTTTTCCATCTCATGTCATCTTGATGGTAATGTCAAAAGTGAGATACAAGGCTGCCGTGGGAGACTGTGACAAAAGTTCTGCTGTAGCCAAGGTAGATGATATTTGCTGTTCTTACCTTTGGTAAATCCAAACTGGCTCCTCCCAGTCATTTCCTTCTTTTTCACAGGCCCAGAAATATTTAGGAAAGGGATTTTTGCCATGTGTTTCCCAGGATTGAAGTAAAGCAGACTGGGTTGTAAGTCCCTGAATTGTCTTTCTTGTCCTTTTTCAAAATGGCTTCAAGATTTGCCACACATCTTTCAGTAGTGGTTATTACAGGTATGAATAAACAGCCAGGAGATGCCACTCATATAATAAGTAAAATTAAGTTGGTTTAGCTAATTAATATTCCTAATTTCATTTTAGGCAAAATAGTAGGGGTGGAAATAACAGACAAGGTCTAGTTTGTTTATTTAAAAGCTCATCTAATTATATAAGTTTACTTCTTCCTGTAGAAGTGTCTTGAAACAAGGCCCAAAATTTTAGAAATTTATAAATAAACATTCTATGCCTGAGAAATATTGCATTTTTATAAATACAAAAAGTTGTATGTTTCAGTGACTAAATGTGTGAAATAAAGATATGGAACTGAATTTAAGTGCATTTTAAAATATTTGTTCTTGTTTCACTTTTTAAAAATTTATTTCAATTTAAAATGGTATTCCTATTAAATTTCATACATACATACATTTGGCATCACTGGAATGCAAACTTTGCCTCATAAATAAGCTTAATAACAGAAAAATACAAAGAAGTTGGACTGCATTCCAAAACAAATTTAAACTTTTTACATTTGTCAGTGACAAAGTTATTCCCATTATCATCTCTGAAACTGGGAAATCTTATCCTCAACTCTATCTACCATTAAAAGAACAACAATGATCTTTTTCTAGGAACATCAGCAAATAAATAGTCAGAATGTTTTTAGTATAACCACTTACTTCTGCAAAGAAGTGAAGTATATGCATTTAAGAAACAGTTCTGTAGATCAGACATTTGAGAGAAATGAATAAGTCCTATTCCAGGATGAGTATCTGAATTCTATCCACCTCAATTTCATGTGATGTAATTGCAATTTAATTGACTCAGATCCTTTGCAAATTACTCAATCCCCAATGTATACAACCCTAACTGACTCTGTGGTTCAATGTTATTGCATCAGCCAAAAGTGTCAATAGAGCTGTCAGCAAAGGCAGCTCTGCAAGGTGGAGATTCCTCTGCCAGCATGCAGAGCCTGATCCTCATCCTGCTGATTCATCCTGCCTGTCCGACCCAGACTCTCTGAGAGCTGCCTCGGGGCTGGTGACTGTGCAGGTTCCTATCCTGACAGCTAAACCCCAGCTGCCTATTGTCTGCCTAAGCCAAGAAGCAGTTCCTTCATACTTTGAATGTGTATGCATACTGCTTGCTCAATTAAAGGTTTCTGAAGAAGCAGACCCAGAAGAGGATCAGTAATGCACCTGGCTGCTGCTAAGTAATTCCTGAACATCTGTTTTTTACCATACTGATCAACTGAATTGACATTAAAAGAAGGAGTGCATTCCAAAGGACAAGAAAGAAAGAAATCCATCTATCATTATGATAACAGGTAGAAAATCAAATTAAGGGAATGCACTAATGTAACAGTTAGGTAAGAAAGTTTCAGAACTGAATATAATCTAGAATAGTTTTTATTGCCTTATTTTTCTCCTTAGGTTTGCAGGCAAGTACTTTGTTTTCTGTTTAAATAAAAACTTGCTATAATTTTCTTCACCTAAAATGTATGGTATTAAATATATATTTTGAAGAAACAGAAAATTTGAAGTTTATGCTTCTTATGTAACCTTATTCTGGTCATTTAATTCTACTCTAAAGACTATTCAAATACATGAGGTCTGCATCTGGGATCCCTAGTCCTCAAAACTCAGTTTTACCTCAGAACTCGAAGTGCCTTTTAAAACATCATATTTGTAGGAGTAATATCTTAAGTAATATACCAGAAAACCTTTTTATGGGCTGGCTTGTATAAAAAATATAAATATCAAAAATATATTTTTTTCATCAGGACTTTAGAATTCACCTAAAACCGAGCCTGTGATCTGGAATCATTGTTATCCATTATATTTAGGTCCTCTGAACAACTGCTCAGATATCTTGGAAGAAATTCTTCAGATCTCACTCTGTCTACAGACTGAACTGCCTAGGGCTGGATTCTGTTGTGGATTCTGTTGTGACGGCCAGAAGCCTGCTCTTTGGTCTGGGCACTGGCAGACATAACATTACAGATTTTTTTTTGCATTTCTCACAGGAAGAGAACAGAACCTCTATCTGTTTCTGAAATTCCAACCTAGCTTCCCTCTTGCTGTAACACTGAACTTCTCTCCTATTACAGTGTCCTGGTTTTGGCTGGGATAGAGTTAATCTTCTTCCTGGTAGCTGAAATGGGTCTGTGTTTTGTATTCAGTATGAAATTAATGCTGATAAAGCACTGATGGTTTAGTGTTGCTAAGTAGTGCTTACTCTCAATCAAGGATTTTTCAGTGGCCTGTGCTGTGCCAGTGAGCAGGTGCACAAGAAGCTATGAGGGAGCGTGGCCAGGACAGCTAACCTGAACTGGCCAAAGGGATATTCCATATTACCAAATGGCACATTCAGAGTATAAACTGAGGGGACTCAGCCAGGAGGGGCTGATCAATGCTCGGGAAAGGGTTGGACATCTGTCAGTGGGTGGTGAAAAACTGTATTGTGCATCATTCATCTGTCTTGGTTTGTGATTCTGTCTCTTTCTTTTCATTAATATTATTAATAATTTTATATTTTTATTTTTTTTAATTATTAACCTGTCGTTATTTCAACCCACAGGTTTTAAAAACCCCCTTGGGTTGTTTGGATTCTCCTCCCCATACCACTGTGGGTGGGGTGAAGTGAGTGAACAGCTGTGTGGTGCAGAGTTGTCAGCTGGGGTTAAACCACAATGCCTTCAAGTAGGCACATTTCTTCTTAACATAGAATTAGGAAGCATGGAAATTATTCACAGGTTCTCTTCACTAGAATTAACGTTATCTAATTCAGTTCATATTCTGTTTATTGTGTAAACAGAAGTAAAATTGGCATTTGTCATATAACAGAAGGCATAGCATAGTATAAACAGCTTGCTCAGAGAACCAAAAGCATTTTTCTTTGACTTGAAAAAGCAGTCAAACTGTTGTCAATGATACCTGCTTCTTGCATACTGTCATTTCAATAAAGCATGAAAACATTTTCACTTTGAAATTCTGACACAAAGGCAGCAGGAAGAACTCCTACATGTCTGAAGATTGTAGTTTGCAGCCTGCATTTACAATAGGTACAGAATTTAAGATCTGTATTAAAATGTTTGCTGTCCATTTGAACATAATATCTTTTCTGATTGCATATGCATAGAAAAAAACAGTTTTCTGTCATAACTACTCTAAAAGTACACACCAGGTTTAAGTAATGACTCTTTCTGGAAGCTAATTTGACAGCAGTATCCAAGGAAAACTTTCATGATGCCACAATTTTTTTTTCATACGAAATCACTGTGATTGCACTTGATTGGAACTCTCAACTGGTTTTAGAGATATTTTGAAATGTATAATTTTTGCCCTCTTAGAGCTGTCAAGTAATAGAGTTTTTTTGATGTCTTAAAGAATTCTGTTGGGAAATATTTCTCCAGTAATAAAATTCCACCTTTTCCCCAGTCCTTGTAAATGATGAGTACACAAGCATGACACCAGATTTTAAGTCCGACACCACAGTATTTTATTCATCTCTTGTTCAGTTCCTTAGTCTCCAATGAAGCTGATGTTTTCCTCCTGTTCAGAAATCTGGTCTGGCCTGTCATATTCACTTGCAATTAATACATGTCTGTTACACACCAGTAACTTTAACAATTGCAAACCTTCAAATATCTCTTCAGCTTCTCCTAACCAGATGTTGCCATGGTATCCAGTCTGGCAGGAAAAAATAAAATAGTTTGGTCTTGAAGACTCTGTTGATGAGTATTACTGCTTTATCTTATAGCTTTAAAAAATATATTCTTTGCTAAAAACTGTGTGAGAAATTTAATAATTCTATTAAGGTTAAAAGAGTGCACAAAACTTGCTCATAATCCCATAAATAATTTTATAGCTGGGTATTTTTATGCCCCTTGTTCATATTTTAATACAGCGAGCAGGCATTTTTTTATACACTAACTTAGAGCATCTGTTATTGCTTTTAATTTTTGAAGACAAACAATAAATAAATATTCATATTCATTAAAATGGCATGGTATTACCTGAGGGTTTAAATTGTAAATGGACACTAATGAAAGTAAGCTTCCTCCTCCATTGGGCTAATACTAGGTCTGTTGCAAGTGAAATGCTACAAGAAAGAATATGTCAAGCCAGAGATTTTTTGTTTTGTTACCAGCACTTCTAAAAACATGTATGTTTTTTCTCATGTTTTTGAATTACATTTCAGTAAATTACAGTAAATTCTTAAAACTTTTTATCACATTGAACAATTTCTCAAAGTAATAAGCTTTCTACTAATAACCCAAACAACCACTGAAATGCTTTTCTGTGGAAGATGCCAATAATTACATTCAGACAATTGAGATAAGGTAGCTTCTTTTCCTAAGATCATTATATAGCTTATGTGGTAATGAAAAGCACAAGTGAATAGAAAAACTCTACTAGTGTATTTAAAATTAAGTAATGGAAATGTGAGATTGAGTCAACTTCTGTATTATAGAAATTTTCTCAGCATTTATTGATCAATATTATCTCAAAAATTTTAATATAAAGATGACATTTACTGTACTGTCAATTAGAATTTTGCACTGTCCTGGGTTTGCCTTGATTGAATTTTTTGGTAAGGAAGAAAAGATCAACTGGTGGAAAGCGTTACAACTTCCTCCATACTTGGCAGAGATAAGGAAAGGTGAAGGCATGAGAAGAGAACAGCATAGAGACACCCTCAGTAAAGAAAGAAGAGCCAAATCCTAGATGGGAGGAGAATGAGGAGATGTTTTAGTCTCAGGCTGAAATTCTCTTGTAAAACCATGGGGATGGACTAAAATACACTAAAATCTCCCTGTAATTCATGAAAAGTATTGCAGGATGGAGCATTCAAACCATAAACATGAGCAAAGGCACCCGTGCTGAAACAAGCAAATGCTGGAATAGCTGTGATCCAGTGAGAAACTTGAACAGAGAGATAAGAGTGATGAAGACCATTTGCCCCCAGAAGAGAAGAGGAAGATCTCTGTTCCCACAGATGAAGATAATCTCAGAGACAGATGAAGAGAACCTTGGCTTCTGAACATCTTATACTTCTACCCTGTTAATTTAAGATTGAGGCCTCAAAAACAGTTGGGGGGAAAGCTGTAAGTGGAGGGAAGGGACTTTCACGTAGCAACAGATTTCCATCTCCCAGGCAGCTGCTTCACTGTGACATTGAAGCCACAAGAGAAATGTTTCTTGTGGAAAAGTCCCTATGGCATGGCAGGGGAGACTCCTCTCCCCAGGTCAGCTGAAGAAAGATTATTTTAGAGGTGGTAAAATGACTGGTTCCAGGATTTGTCTCTTTACATTGTCAGTAGGACGGAAAGAGGAGGTGGGGAGAGGAGAAGTGTTTTGAAGCTTTATACTGATTCTTATTAGTCTTTTTTTAGTTCTGTTAATAAAGTTTTCCTTTTATCTCTAAAGTTTTGAACCTGCTTTTGCCCTTCTCCTAATCCTTATCTCACAACAGAAAATAAATAAATAATTTTAGAGGATGCACTGGAGTTTGGCCAGCACTTAATTGGTGCATTAATTGGTGCATTGGCCAAATTACCACACCATTACACTTCATCAGTATTTCTGCCCGGTTTTCAAACCAAACCCACTACATGCACTTAAAGCACAATTTTTATTCTGCATGGAGAAAATCTTGTATCCAATTTTACCAACAGAGGAAATAAGAGTGCACATCATTATATGCTAAGGTCTAAATCACCTGTGGAAGAAAGAACATTAGCTGAAACTACAAGACGACAGCTTTTTTACTAACAGAAGAAAAAATGAAAGAAATAGAAAAGATTAAAATTTAAAATAAGATACAATGTTACTTTTTAAGAGATATCTACATTATCATTCTATCAGGTAATTTTGATAAGTGCACAAGAGGCTTTAATTACTGGTCTGCATACAGGATATCTAGCTGGTGGATTACAAATGACCTGGTTGGCAAATACACACATTAACACAGGGAAAATTTTCATCGGAAAAATAAACTTTCACCTCTAGATCCTTTTGTGAGTAAGTGAAAACTTTGAAAATTGCATATGAAAAGACAAAGACATTAATTTTGATGTATTGAGAAGAGTGGCATATTTAAAAGATGTTTCTGAGCAAAGATGAGTTTTTTTTCAATTTAATGTCATAGATTAGCCCAGTTAAATGAGTCAGATTTACTGAGTCACTTAAATCTGCAGTATTATCTACTAACCTTTAAACATTAACTTACTATCTGATATAAACTCTACAATTAAATTTGTGTCAATGTATTTATTTTCAGAACTGTTAAGTGGTATTACAGAATTTTTGCTTCTTTATTGGTCATCTGACAAAAAGTTGAAGTTATTATGATGTTTAGTCACAATTACATAAATTCTCACAATTTAATTACATTTATCATTCATCATTTCTATTATTCATGTAATTATAACATCACTTGAGCTTTGTTATAGAAGCAGAAGCAAAAATTTTAGTCACCTCTCTAGAGGAAAATATTTAAGAACAGACTGAATTTTCTGCATTGGATAAAATAGTTCAACAGGTACAATTACAACTCAGCACTTTGGGTTCACTGTTGAATCATCTTTTTGGAGAACTGTACAGCTGTAAAGATCTATAGCTGGAAAGAAATAAATGCCATACAATATGGAGAAATACTAAATGAAAACTGAATTTCCTTGAAAAGTACTTGGTCTGAAAGTCTTCATAATCTGAAAAATTGCAAGTACTTATGCAGGGTGATTTTCAAAGAAAGATTAGATACCTAATATAAATTTCAAGTAGACATTAAAAGTCCAACTTCAATTTTGTAATTCTCCTTTTTTGACTTTTCTTCCCCTTTGGAGTGACCAAAGCTTTATTTTCACCTGAATTTTGTTATAAATTTTATGTCTTGCAGAGATAATTATTCAGTCAGAATAGCTGCTAATACATTTCTCCTCCAGTTAGATAGGGACTGATCAAAGGCAGAAAGGGTGGAGGAGAAGGACAGTGGTGGGTAAGATTTAAAGGGGAAATATTTGGAAAGTAATGCCTAAAGTCAGCCTGAATTGCATTTCGGCATAAATTTTCAAACGCTCATGAACTTCTGCATGTTACTATAAGATTATGTTTTAGAAGACAGTTATTTTGATAATTATCTGTGGATTTTTCACAATCCATATTGATGTCTTGTGATGTCTCTAAGAACCAAGCCACAAGGTTTAAGTGTAATTTAAAAAATATTAATGGTATAATGTATTCAGTGATGAAGGCAATAAACTTGTTCCCATGTATATAACAGGTGAAAAAATAATTTTAGAAAGGAAATCTTAATTCAAACACATATTTGTTAATGAAGAAATTTTCCTTCCTTATGACTTCATATGATTTTCATCATTTAAGTCTGCCAGATGAATGTTCAGAGAGGTCATACTGAAAACCAAGTCATAGAATCATTGAATCATATAACATTTTAAAATCATCTAGTTGCAATTCCTGTGCCAGGGACACCTTCCACTAGACCAGGTTGCTCAAAGCCCCATCCAACCTTGACTTGAACACTTTGAGGGATGGGGCATCCACGACTTCTCTGGGCAGCTTGTTCCTGCGCCTCACCACTTCCACAAGAGAGAAATTCTTAATAATACCTAATCTTAGGTGCTATTAAGAATTTCTCTCTTGTGTAAGTGTTGAGGCACAGGCATATAAGGCTACTCTTTTTCAGCTTAGGCCATTCTCCCCTGTCCTATTTTACAAGCTTTTGTAAAAAGTCTTTCTCCAGCTTTCTTATAGGCCCCCTTTAGATACTGGAAAGGTGCTGCAAGGTCTTCCTGAAGCCTTTTCTTCTCCAGGCTGAGCAACCACAGCTCTCTCAACCTGTCTTTGTGGGAGAGGTGTTCCAGCCCATTGACCAATTTAGTGGCCTCTTCTGGACATGTTCCATCAGTTATATGACTTTTTATACTGAACCAGAGGGAGTCCTGGTTCTTTAATCAATTAAATGGGCAGGGGTGACTTAATTCAGTGGTCAGGAAACTCAAGAAATCTCATAAAAATAAAATAACATCTCCAAAAATTTGTCTGTACTGGCTATCACTCAGTGGAAGATGAACGTGACAATGTCCTTTACTACAATGATCTTCATTATTGTCAAGGGATTGGCTGATTTTGAGTTGTTTGCTGTGTTTCCCTGTCAATACTTTGTGAGAATACATCAATACTTGTGAATGAGACATGCAGCAAAGATAAGATGGGAATGAAAGCCTCTCAAAATCAGAGAGACTTTTTAAAGTATGGATTAGGCAACCCAGGAGTAATGGGGGTTTGACAGAGGCAGGGGGGCTTTCCATTGAGTAGATAAAGTATCTGTTTACAGAATTATAAAAATGGTAACTTGGTTGTTTTGCTGTGGGCAGATCTTTATAAAAGAGACATTGGAATGAACTTACCTAATGCACATTAATTCCTACCCTTCTTCAGAACCTAAAGAAACAATTACAATAGTATCATGAGGAGTACTGAAATGATAAAGGGAATATCTTTTTAAGTTTTCAAATATTTCATATCCTGGATTTTATAGTACAATATAAAACCTGTGTTTAGAAAAGATGGGTGTTCTGCTGTCCTGCATCATACATTTCTAGTTGCTAGAGTGGCATGTAACCTCTATGTCATCCACAACATTTATGCTGAGGATGGGAGCAATAGAATATGGATTAAGCCATGAATGTTCAACTAGGGTATAACAAATATAAATTCTATTTCTGATTAACTACAGATTTAATGCTCCATTCCCAGCATCAAAACACTTTGCTTCCTTTTTGCCATTTTTTTTTTCTCAGAGTTATATTCATTACTATTTTAGATAGTGAAATCCTTGAAACAAGAAGATTTTTAGTGTGTGTCTTTGTTTGTTTGGTTGGTTTTTTTTTTACAGGAGGCCATTAGAGGCCTGGAAGAGTCTTTATAGGAGCAATACAGAATATTAGCCATTCTTCCATTAAGTTCCAGTCCAGCATGACACTCTATTAATAAAAAAGAGTGGATTATTTCCATATATCCATATGCAACAGCAGAATAATGACAATACACAATATTGTTCAGAAGAATATCCAAATTATAGAATTTTCTTTTGATAAGAAAAAGAAATTTAAAAGTATGCAGCTGAAATCACGCAATAAAGGGAAAATTAAATAGGAGAAAAAGCTTTACATTTTTTGAATGATTATTTTAATGTAATAGTTATCTGATTAATAATATAAATAACTAGAAGTGCAGAAGTATAGCAAAGGATATCCAATCTTTTTCTATTAGACAAATTAGTTGAAGAACCCATGAAAATTAGGAGTTTTTCAAGATGTACACGAAGTGCTGTACCTAATCAAGCTGTAGAAAGATCATTTCTCTCCCACTTTTAGTAACAAGGTTAGAATTGTTAATGATTCTTTTTGGTAGAGATTCTAAATTTCAGAGCGAAAGAGAACATTCATTATTTCAGATACATTTATAGCGCTATGATCTCTTTAGAATTATCCTTCAAATAAGGTGTGATTTTCAAGGAACTAGCAAATAACTCTTTTCATTAATTAAATGAGAAAATAGTTCAGCTTCTTTTTAAAATGTACTAAAGTGCAGTAAGTTTTGAAAAGGACCTCTGTCATGTTTACCTCATCCTCCGTCATAAGTCAGAGAGAAACCCAGTTTCTTTAAGGCTTAGATTATGTCATTTGTAGAATTTCTTTACTTATAAGAATTTTTCAGTGAAGGTTTTGTTCTTCATGTTTTAGCACATCTTATATAAAGCTGTTCTTGAAACTTCACACAAGTGTAGAATCACTGAATTGTCTAAATTTTTGATTAATGATCTAATAAGAACAGAGACTGTAAATGGCCCAAGAATTTTTTTCCCCACAATGACATACACATAAAATCCAAAGTAGAAGCACACAGCCCTTAAGTTTCTTTTTCAGTTTAAGACTGGCATAAATGAATGATTTATTCAATTTAAAAAGCATTCACTCTTCACATTATTCAAATCAATCAATACTCCTGATTCTTCCTTTGCCTTTGACACTACTTTGATAGGAATCTGAGTAGAATATCCCTTCATCTGAGTCCTCAGTTTGTGTTTTCTACCTTAGCTTTTGCTCCTGTGCTTTCCTGGGTTTGTGATGATGGGCCGTAAATGAGTCTCTGTGATGGCCCTGCAATCAGAACTCCTGCATCTGTCATTGTCTCTCTGTGCTCTTTTGTGGATGAGCTTTTGACACATAACCTAACACAAAATATTTTACCTGACTGAATTTGGAGGAATAGAGATACACCATTTTTCATAGAATTTCAAACATATTCCATTAATTACAAAAATTATTTGTAGACAGGGTGACTGCACAGATCTAATTTTCAGAAAGATAGATGGCAGCTTGAATTTGAATTAAGAATAAAGCATAGTATTCCTGAAGAAATTTATACCACTGTTTAAATGCTATTGAATCTGAAAAGTTAACATGACTTTTATCTGCTGAGATATATCAGTATTTCAAAGTACTGCTTCTAGAACTAATCAGGACAGATAGGTAACACAGTAATAAAAAAAGAATGAAAAGGGGAAAGGAGGATTGTGGGTAAACAGACATTACAAGAAAATGGAAGAAAATAATTAGAAATAACTTGAGTAGACAATAAAACAGAAAGTAGTTGTGACAATGGAGATGGAACAGGTGTCATGACTATCCAGACAAAGGAACAGGTACAGTGACAATCTAGACAGAGGTATCATTGCTGGCTTTTGAGGCCATATGAGCTCACTTTCCAAGGACTGCAATCTCCTGTTTGCTTTTCTTCGGGGAGGACTTCAACCAAAAGCCACTGGGATTGTACTGCCAGAGTCTCCTTTTAAGAAACAAGACTGAAGTCAGTCCAGAGCAAATTTACTAAAACTAAGACATTTTTATTGATTCCTTCACTTATTTTGACAAAATACCATCCTAAAGAGGTTCTAGTTGTACAATACCTTAAAAAGTTCTCATATTTCTACTGGTCACCAAGATCACTTCCCTTTTGGACATTGAGACAAGTAACTTACAGTTTATGTAATCTACTTCTGGGGTTCATCTCAGTCTAACCACAAATTCAGATTCCTTTTCCCTACTTGACTCTAGTCATTATTTCTAGTAGTTACAAGAAATAGAAGATGCCAGAATGTTCTTTCAATTGCAAACTTTGGTTAGTTTTAACTATTGACAGTTCTGTCTTTAATCAAAAAACAGAACTTGAGAGATCCCTCTGGCACAATGCCAGTGCCTCCATGAGAATACCCTCTCCCTGGTTTCTGCTGTGAGATGTGACCAGGAATAAGCAAAGCAGGCTCCCACTTAGGAAAAAAAAAATTATTAACTAAACTACAAGGAAAAGGGAGGAAAAAAAAAAAAGAAACACACAAGGAAAATGAAAACTTCACAAATACATCTCCTCCTCCTCCCCACCAAATTCCCAATACAATACATCCCCCAAATCATCGACTCTTAGTCCAGCACCACCCTTCAGAATACTCAATCCTCAGTTCATCAAGAGGAGAAGGAGTCCTTCTTGTGCCAATGGTGACCTCTTCCTTTCATGTCCAGCACTCTCGCCACTGAACACAGACCAGAGCTGCTTCTAGAGTCGACTTTTAAGGATGCTTCGTCCCACTCCAAAAGGGCACAGTCTCAACTTTGGGACATCTGTCCCCCCCATATTTTTCACCCCCTGAGGCCGAGGGGTACCCACACGGAACCCTCTTGGTCCTGAGGCATTGCCTCCCCCTAGAATGCAATCCCTGTATCACAAGGAAACGTGGCTCTGTCCACGGCTACACAAAAAGAGTCCAGCGTAAGCTACTCCATCATCTCTTCCACCTGAGTTCTTCTCTATTTCTCTCGTGACCCATTTCCTCTTATCTCCTCTATATCTCTCTTCTCATTCAGCTCCAGGAGGATTAGCATTTGTAAGGTTTCCATCATCCAAGAAAAGGGTTAAAAATCTGAGGCTCTGTCTGTCCAGAACTCCCAGGCTGCCCTGCCGGGCACCTTCTCACTGCCTCCCTTCTCCTTCTCAGCCGGCCAAGCACAGGCACAGGCTCTCTCTCTGTCTCTCCTGGGGCAGGGTGGCTGCCCGATGCCTCTCAGGGCTCCTCCACCCTTCCATCCTGAAGGGGCCTTCCCCTCCCTTCTGTCCAGGGCCCGGCCTACCTCACCCGGCCGCATGGCTGCCCCTGCCCGCCCAGCCCGCAGCCGGGCAGGGGAGCTCTGAACCTTTCCCTGACCGGAACCCAAGAGAGCCTCCCAGGGGAGAGCCCTGCTTTAACCCCATGTGCTCAGAGGCGCATCCAATGTCCCAATGGCCACATTAGGTGCCAGTATTAAAATCTGAGCATCCATTGGCCTAACCACAGCATCCCAGAAAACATATTTCCTGTCAAACTACCACAACCTCTAAATATTGTGCTTTAGGGGAAGAGGAATTTCCAGGGGAAGAGGAATCTGAATAGATACTGCCATAATTTCTTCTAATTATTCCATCACTAATTTGTGGTTGCTTCTTTTGCAGGGAGAAAAATATAAATCAGATGAACAGCAAATCTTCACTAAGAAACAAAATAAAAAGGGAACACTAGTGCAAGTTAATCTATAAAAGCAGGACAATATTTCAATTTATTAACAGTTCAAATGTCAGTTTCTGATTGGGCCTGTGTATCAAAAGGTTTTTGTGCCTAAAACAGTAATTAATACAGTCATTGTCAAAGGAATAAAGAACATATGTTTTTTAAAGTTTGAGACCAGAGCAAAAAACAAATGAAACAAACAAGTACCAATATTATTAAAATAATTTTTAATTTAAAAAGTGAACTGATGTTTTCATCAAGACAAGTCTATTCTAAATTTCACTGAAGACAATAGAAAACATTCCACTAATTTCAATGAACTTTAAAATCATTTTAATCTTCTAGTAAAACTTCTTAACAAAACCAGTAATTTGTGTCAAATAAAAATTAACTCAGCATTATAAAAATAAAAATATCTAATATATCATCTGACAATGATGAATTTTATTGCCTTCTGTCTTGTTTCATTTGTTCTATTCAAAGTTGTCACTATATTCTATATTTTATTATAATTTATCACCTTTTCAGATGGTAACTAACATGGTCTGTAGTAATAGGGAAAGAAGTAATGGTTTTAAACTAAAAAAGGATGCCTTCAAACTAGTTATAAGGAAGAAGTTTTTCACAATGAGGATGGTGAAACACAGGAACAGGTTTCCCAGAGGGGTGTTGAATGTCTCATCCCTAGAAACATTCAAAGCCATGTTTGATTGGGCTCTAAATAACCAGATCTAGTTGCAGATGTCCCTGCTCATTTTGAGAGAAGCTGGCTTAGATGGCATTTAAATATCCCTTCCAATCCAGAGTATTCTGGGATTCTATAGGCTCCTGTTACAATTTTTTGTATTTTCTCTTAATGGGGGTATCTTGTTTTCAAAGAAATGAGCTGAAGTTCTTAAGGATGCATGTGGTTCCCAGGCCAGATTCTCAATCTAACATCTCTCTGGCAGCTTCCAGGCTGGCAGACGTCCTCTTCTGTCCTGTTTTAGCAGACATTTTCTGTCAGTGATTTTTGCATTATAACAAAGTCACCTTTATGCCTGCTCCCATCAAGAAGATCCTTCAATTACATTAAGGACAGAATAATGTCTAAGGTGACAACCATTACAGAAAGTAGTTATAAATGGATGACTAGGGAAGACTGTGGTCTTTGAGATGTTTTAGCCCATACTTCAGCACTCAGAAGGCTAAGAATTCCCCACGACATCAATCTGTATTGTGAAGTTCTGGCTGGCTTTTTCTTTCATAGACCAAGTTCTTACTGTCTTCACTTCTTGTTCCCATACTATAAAAAATAGTGATTATTTAATCCAGATATATTCTTTTCCTCCCATATCTTACTTTGTAGGCCTCTGTAATAATCCTATTTGTTGTCCTTTTTTTTTCCAGACTAAAGAAAACTTTATGGTAAGAATATGACACATTTTTTTCCTAAATAGAAGACAATTAATAAATCTGAATATCAAAATTATTTTTATCTAAATTTCTTCCAATTCTCCTATATATCTTTTTTAATATACAGAGGCAGAAATAAAGTCTGTGTTCAAGATAGGAATAAACCAAGGGCATACTAATCTACATCCCAGTATTTTCCATTTTTTACAGAATTCATTTCTTAATAATTTTGCAGGTTTTGACTGGTACTGCATATTACATTAACAGTTTCATACTACTAAGTTATTGGTTCTTAACAGCAGAACTTAGTTCAAAGTCCTCCATATGATTTTTTAAATTAATATTATTTTTTGGAAGCGTCACTTTATGTTAGTCTAGCCATAATTCTATCACCCAACTATTCAGTCTTTAGTCCTTTTGAAATTGTTCAGAATCAATTCTCATTCCTGTATGCCATCAACAATTTTTTCATTTCAATTTTCTTGTCATTTACACATTGAAGGATACAGATTACAGCCTAGTTTGCTGCAGAACTCAATGGGTAATCTCTTTAAGAGCAAAAATCGACCATTTATGAGATTCTGTTTTTTAAATCAACTATTTGAGCAACCAATTGCTATTATTCTTATGTCTTGAATGCCTTTTTGAAAACCTTTGGTGAGGAACTTTGTCAAAATCTGCCTGGAAACCAACTTTTTGACCATCTTATCCTTACTCATATATTTGATATGCATTCTAGAAAGCTCAAGAGTTGTGAGAAAACACATCTTTTTATAAAATCCATCTTCCTTTTCCCAACTATTGTTTATATATACAGCCATCTAGCAATTTTTTTCTTTATATCATAGTGGAAAATAAATTACCCTGAATCATAAATCGTTGGTATATAGTTATCTCAGCTTTCAGAATTACAGATATTTTCACCTGATAGCTGACTCTCTGTTCTCAAAACACCCTCAAAACAATATTTCAGGGTTGATATAGAGAGAAAACTCGAAAAAAATTTGATTTCCAGAGACATGAAGTTACTTGCTTGTGAATACAAGGATACCTAAATATTTTGGGGAGTGCTCACTCTTCATTGCAAAGGTTAATGAATGTGTCTGAGAGCTGTAAGTGCTATAATATTCACATCAGCTACCAGTTACTCAAGGAGAGGATGTTTATGTTCATGACAGCCTTTGTCTTAGCATATTCTACTCCTATTTGGCTTTGCTTCAATGAACTTTACTTCTCAAAAAGGGATAGGGTGTGGCAACCTGCCTCTCTCATTCAGATGTCCATCTGAAGATCACACTGGTGTCATACATAATTTTGATTTCAAGTGTTTAAATGTATAATGTTGAAAGTTAATATCCAATATGATAACAAAGAAACAAAAAAAGCATCTTCCATCATGACGACTTACATTTACTTAGGCATATATACACAAAATGCTACTAAAATAAAATACACCCCCAATAATTGTGTTTGTTCTTACAACATTCCAATCTGTTAAAAACTTCCATTATGAATTAAGAGGCAGAAAAATGACAGCTAAAGTACAAGTAGAATTTTAAGTTAAACTTATCTCAAATCCTTAAACCATGC
Source organism: Molothrus aeneus (assembly GCF_037042795.1). Classification (NCBI taxonomy): domain Eukaryota; kingdom Metazoa; phylum Chordata; class Aves; order Passeriformes; family Icteridae; genus Molothrus; species Molothrus aeneus. Next base: position 105,243,048 of record NC_089648.1, read on the forward strand.
AAACAGTTTGGAAAGGTTGTTTTCTTTACAGATGGCAGCTACCTAGGTCAGATTTACTGTTGGATTTATATTTGCCATGGAAGATAATCTGTGTGTGCACACTTATTTATAATTTTTGTTTGTTTTTTTTCACAGATGTGATTGAAAAGCACACATCAAAGTATGAGCTTGTGCTCATCCTTGTAATATATGACTGGACATGTGCATGCCAATTTCAGTTAGATGGTCGAGGAGACCATCTAGGTTTGTTCCTTGGTAGAAGCATCTCTGGACTGTAGTCACTTGGAGTCTGTATACAGGTCAAGTAAATCTGCCCCCATACAGCACACTGCTCCACTCATGGATATTCTACAGATTTTATCACAGGTTTGGAAAGGTAAATCAGAGAACACAGTTAACTTTGCCATCTACTGTTTCAGGATCTCAAACACAGTATAGATGCTGCTCCAATGTCTTTACTTCAAATATTTTAGACAATGACAAAGGCAAAATTATAAGTCACATATGATTTTTCTATCATTATGTCAGCAATCTTTTACCCCCTTCCCCAGTCTCAAATCTCACTTAACTAGTTTATAATCCTAGGACACTGATAAATACAATTCATAGTTGAACAGCATTGCCTGAACAGAGAACCCTGGGAATCACAATTAAATGTTGGAGATGTCTGCATTTGACAATATCTTCTTTTGTAATACAAACTGAAGAAGTCTTACTTGAATCCTTACTTGAATCATATAAGCTAAAACTTATCATCTTCATTTCTGAACTTTGACCACTCTCACAGATAGAAGTATCAAGCTTTGTTGAAATGATATTTAATCTTGCCTTTTCAGTGTTTAGCTGTGGTACTTTAACAAAAAGAATGCATGTTTAGAAAATGCAGTTCTAGCTTAGGCAGCATTTTGCTATTTTTTATGTTTCACAATTTCACTTAATTAGTGCTCAGTTTTTACTCCATTCTGAATTTGTCCCCTAGTGCTCTTGTGTTCAGTGACCTTACTTTCACTGTGCGTTGATGGGCTGCCTGTATTTTTCATGGTACACGTATTATTTTGACAACCTGGTGATATTAATTGGTCTCTCAGGAGCTTTCTATAATAAATCTATCTCACTAGTAGTCAGAAGTATGTATGAACTCTCTACCTTCCTTATCTTCATTGTTCAACAGGCCTTATATAAGAGAAGGATTTGAGGTAACATGACAAATGTGGTACAAATTTTAACTCCTTTACACTTTAATATTCTGAATGTAAGAAAACAAAAGTCATGATCAGAGAGGATTGTATGACATGTGCATGTCCCATGCAACCTCTGAAAAAGAACAAAAAGTTCCATGAGAACATATACACTTTCAAAGCAACAGAATCAAATATCATTATCTAGTGTAGGACCAGTATCAAAGCACACTAGGCAAATTGTCAAAGTCCATACTTAAGGGTGGAAATTATCATTTATGAGATCATCATTTTTTCTGAAAGCACATGGAGAAAATATTTGATAAAGGCAGGGGAAAACTTTGGGATCTTGGAATAGGTTAACACGTGCAGGGGGACTTCAATCTCACTTGACCAGTAGTCAGTATCCATTTGGCAGCAAAGGGAGCCTCTATTGCAAGTCTTCCCAGCGTAATTTTGTACTGTAGCAGCAGAAACTATTTGTGTCTTTGTTTTGCTTGAATTGCTATTTTTTTTTACTTTTTGTAATCCAGCTACTCCACCACATATGCATAATTTATTGTTATTGATATAACAAAACTACATGTGAAACATTTCTTAAATATCTAAACTACGTACAGTGACCTTTGCTGCAGAAAAATTTGTTGTGAATATTGTTATGCTAAGCTAAAAGGGTCATGCTTGTTGAAGTTATCATGTATCTTAGTTCTCTTTCTAGATTATATAAAGTTGATGAAGCACTGATAAAATTGTGGCTCTGTTTTGACAGAGTTACATTTCAAAGCATCCATTTTACAAGTGATAATATTACAAGCATAGCATCTGATTTTCAGTTTTGGCTAATATCATTACTTCAGGCTTCTGCTTTATCTTTGGCTGAAGTAGATTGTATTTTTTAAAGGACCGCACAAGTTTGTGCAAGGACACCACTTATACAGTAAAATCAATAACAATCTATTATAAAATGTGCAAAAGTAGAAAAAAAAACCAACTTGTGTTTTTCCTTTCAGAGTCAAAAAAAGCATCTTTTGGATTAGGAAGAGCCAGAAATGGTAGTTCTGGCTGTGAATTACTTCTCAGTGTTAACCAAGTTCACAGAATATTATTTTACACTTATATGAAAGCCCTTTATTATTCATACTTTAGTGTCATTACATGTTATTATTAGTGTCCTTATATTATTATGTATAATAGGTGGATTCATAATGCAGGAATTATTAAAAAGAGCAATTGAAAGAGAACAGACTATAACAACTATGGAATTGGTATCCATCTTATCAAAGCATACTTTAAACATTTATACCTTGGTATCAATGATCAAAAAGTGTAATAGTTATGAATTAATAATTTAATTATTCCATGTTTTACAAACTTGGGGGCACAATATGTGGGCTGTGTATCTGCAGTAAGCCTTTTCAAACCATCCTAAGCGTTTTTAGGCTCCTCAGAAAGTTCCAATTATGTTGCAAGGTTTCAGTTCTCTGTTAAAGTAAAAGAAAGAATCAAAGGTTACTTATTTTGAATATCAAAATGGAATGTGATCAATCCCAACGAAGGGAATAAGGTTCATGTGTACCTGCAGCTATAATTGTGTTAATATATTTTCAAATTCAGATATATATCTGTCCAAGAGACACTTCTAACTTTTGCATTATAAACCTAGACAATCAAAAGAAAACTTTAAAAAAAGCTATTCCATATCAGATATTTTTCAAGCTAACACCAACTGGAACACTTTATTCTAATTAGAATTCCTGAGGCCTTGTGCCAGAGGACTGCATATGATGCAAAGGAATGCAACAGATTCAACCTCTGGTGCAAGAGACAGAGTCAAATATGTGCCCCACCCAGAGGATGTACCTGAGCATTCCACCTGGCCCAAACATGTATTAATCCACTGAATTCTGTATTCAGGACAGTCACCCCCAAGAAGACCAGGAGAAGAGGATAAATGGGACATCATGGGGATCCACATAGTGGTGATATTTTCTCTCTGTCACTCTCTTTCTCTCTGTCCCCTCTCCCTCCCCACTCCCATGCCTTATTTTCTGTTTCTTTCTCTCTCTCTCTCTCTCTCTAGCTCACTGTTAAATAAAATCCATTACTATTGACTTCATTATATGGTCTCATTTGTACCTTAATTCAGGCAGAGGCATCTCTTAAAAATTTTAATGACAAGATCGCAACACTTACCTAGAACGAAAGTCAACTTTTGTGAATACTCCTCTAATTTTCAATGGAACTGAATATTACAGAGAGTGATTCTAATGTGTAAGTACTGATATACCCATGTCACTAGTGGGTAGTGTGCTGCTGGAGATGCTTTCCAGAATCATCTTTGTGTTTGTGAAAGGACAGGCATATGCTAGGAATACAGAAAAGAAAGTTAGTGTGATGAACAATGATGTGTCTTTCAATTTAAAGATTAGTGTTGTTTAGCTCCATCAAGATGCATTTTTATAATAAGTCCTCAGTATTTTCAGTGATTTACACAGTTGCAAACATGTAGAAACTAGAAATATTTTCTCCTGAAGTTTCATTTCAACATTTCTAAAGTGCATTGTCAAGAAAATCTGCTATATGAGAAACTCACGTCATATGAAATTCAATACTGGCTTTATCATTTACTTCAATGACAGTTGAATTATACCATATAGAAATGTATTTTCAAAGGAATGGCATTCTTATACCCTTTTTTTTCCTTCTGTCACATTGTGTATTATTGCTATGCATGCTTAAATGTTTGATGTATTCCACCAGATGGTTTGAATGTGTTGCAGTCAGAAGTACAGGGTTTTGTTTTGTACCTATCTGTTTTTTTTGACGTTAAACATCTGCACTACAGCAATAATGAGGTAGAGAACATCTGAAAAAACTCTGTCAGCTGCATAGCTTAGATAGTCTGTTACTGTTGCATTAAACTGTTTTAATTTGGACATAGCTTGAATAATTATTTTAATGTAAAACAAGTGTGATCTTTCAAGAAGTTAAATCCAATGCAGCTGCTGGTTGGTAAGCTGTTTAAACACAAACAAAATTAGAAATCAGCTGTTTCAAATTATCTTCTATACCCTTATAACTCATAGATGCACTTAAAACATAAGTCTTAGTAGGAAAAGTACAAAAGCCATCTTGTTAAGGAAAACATCTACTGCATATGAATAGGGATATTATTCAACATAAAATCACAAGGCCTTTCAGCACATGGATTTAATGTGCATGTGCAGCAAGCTTCTGACACTATAAAACTTCAGAGGAGCCATTACTATCTTTGAGTTTACAATCTGTGCTCTAACAGGTTTCATGATAGACAGAGCTGTTACACACTCTATTCTGCCAATATTATTACTTCAGAGAAAGAGAAATTAAACAAAATATGTGAAAGAGAAAAAAGTATTAACCTGTAACAAAGTTGTTTAAATATTACAATACGTTTAATAAAATATTATATAATACAAGACAATGACAGCCTCATTGGAATGATGCATCAAATTAAAATAATTATTTATATTCAGTTCTTTATCCCTGTGATTTAAACCATAGTTGCTGTAAATTCACTTGCAAGATATCATTGCTGAAGCACATTCTTGGAAAAGGGGGAAGTGGCTTCACAAATAACATCCTTTAGGAGAATATTTCTAAGGAAGATCTTTCATATCTTTTCCATAAATATTTCTTTTGAGCTCTTTCTGAGTTCTATTGGTAACAGTTATGCTGTCAGGAAACATACATTTTGATTGTAGCAGTGTTTTGGAGTGGTTTTACTTAAGCAGACAACAAAATAAGTGAAGGCAAACTTAGTTATTCATTTGCTTTAAGGTCCTCATATTCAACTAATATTGATATTTCAGGGTGCCTCATACAGGTAAAGTACAGGACACATAACTTTGTGTTTTGTAATGGAAGGCAGATGTGTGTGAAGATATTTCTAACAATCTAAGCTACCAGGTTGAAGTTAAGGGACCAAATTCTGCCTCTGAGTAATGAGTCAGAGAATTTAATGTGGTAAAAATAGGTTACTAACTTAACCTAAGATTCCCTCAAGAATCCCATCTGGCTTCTGCCTGCCACAGAAGTATTGGCTTCCTTTTGGCTTCCTTTTGATGTCCCATGCCATATCTTTTGGTACCATGCAGGGGCTCTTAAAGTGCCAGAGCCGAAGAAATGCCTAAGAGCAACAAATACCTAAGCATAAACAGAAAAGGAAACATTCCTAATGATAGCTGCAAGACAAATTTTTCATGTATGGGTCTGGAAGCTAAGAGTTATTGTATAAATCAACAATCTTTTCATTTATCAAGGCCAAATTTGCAATTCCAGGTAATTGACTCTGTGGACTAAATGTATTGCAGCTTTTTCCCTATTTGCAGACTGTGGAAAGAATCAGTCTTTTCAATATTCTCAAAAGCTCATTCAGTAATTATCTAAACAAAACAGGATTCGTTCCAAGACTGTAAATTAACTTGTGCAGTCTACCATGTTTGTCTGTCTTATACAGAGCAATAATCTCCTATAATGAATTATTATGGCATTCTGTAGCACAAAGTACACTTCAAGGGATCAATTTCAGCACTTTCAGATCTGGATACGTTTACCCATTTCCAAACTGAGCTACACTTCCCATCCCTTCTGCGTATTTTAAAAGACACATATATCTACCAAAACAAAGTATTTTCCTATTTTTATCCTTTAATCAGTGTCAAAAGCAAGAAGCTGGCAAAACATCAGGATTGGCATGATGTTATGAATTTTGCACAGATGTTCATAAAATTAATACAATCTTTATAATTGCACTTATCATTTGGACATTCACAGAAAGGATATTGACTTTAATTATAAAACTCATCTGAATACTAATGAAGGTATCTTTATTACTGTGCAAATAAAATCTATATTTTTTTAATATCAGCACATTTCACAGTATAATAAAATCCTATAATGTTATGCAGTGAGTTTGGGAAAGCAATGAAGTATCTGTTTTAGGAAAAAAAATAACATTTTTATAGAAGCAGCTTTAATTTCCTTACATCTTGACAAAAAGACCTAATTCAGTCCACCTCCATAACAGCAGATTTTTTAATTGGGTGCCAGATATATGATTGACATGAACAAGTCAAGCATGACATATAAGGATATTTCTTTAAAATATGTCAGAATACTTAAACTCTTGTACCAATTAATTGAAAATAGTATATATTTTTTTTTTCTTAAAGAAAGAAGTCCATATTTTGAGTATTTGGAACAATAAAGTGTCCAGTTATTATTACAGGTTTCCTTCCTCCCTTCTGTACTTCTGTACTTCTGTACTTCCATACTTCTTCCCTTCTCTCCATCCTCCCACCCTACCTTCTATCTCTCCTTTATCTCTAAATGCCTGCTAGTTGCCATTCAGATTAGGTGGCTGTTAGTGCTTTGTTCCTGATCTAGTATTGAAAGGTGACAAATTAAGTTAAGAATAATCAGGACCTGTGCATTATACATTGATTTGCTGACAATTTCTAATCATTGCCTGAAGAACAGCTTTTGCAAGCTTACTGCTGCAAAATCTATCCTAAGATCCTACCTATCAGGCCGTGAAAGCAATTTTGAAGCTGTTGGATGGCAGGTAAATAGTACTGTGCAACCAGGAGTCATTAAGACCTCCAGCAGTTAAGATACTCACTTCCCCCAGTGGCTGGAGCATATAACAGACACAGCTGGCTTTCATCCCAGGAGTCCAGTGGAATAGATAAGGCAGCAGAAAAGGCAGAAAAGTTACAAAGTCCAATGGGGCTGGTAATTACCTCAATTATGCAAAATCTTTGTTTCTGGAAATATGGATTTTGATCATACAGTTTAGATCCCATATAATAATATTTACAGATCATAAACCCTAAATAGCATATAAGAAAAGTCATTTATCAGTTTTACTCTCCCAGTTTTCGGTTGTATTATTCTCTCTTGTCTTTTGAGAACATTTAAAGAATTTTACTTAGTTTTTTTTAAGAAATTTCACACATGGAATCCTCCCATGATGCTTTGGTTATATAAAAACTGCTTTAGTTCCCATTGTAATCAATAGGAGGTATGTTTTAATACTTCAAGAGAGAATCTAACTGCTCCCTTTCTTTTTCTATGTCACACTCCTAATCCAAGCACACATTATAAAAGGAAATTTTCTCCCGTTTTCATCAGAACTTGAAGGTTTCCTTTTGCTTTTGTATTAATGATGATGCCTCATTGCTTGTTTGCTCATAGTAATAGTTTTGCACTTCATTAGCAAGGAATTCAGAAGCATTTGGTTTTTTGGGTTAAAAGAATGATTTCAAACTTTTAAATTTTTTTTATTTCCTTCATAATTTGAGTAAGTATTTTATTAGTTGTCTTACTCCTCTAACCGCTGAAGTAATCCATGCACAGTGATCAGCTTTAAACTGCCAGGTTAAATGGTTTCATTTATGATGTATTGGAACTGACCTACCATCTGTGACAACATTTTGCCTTTATTAAAGACTACAGTGCATACTGTGTACCTTGATTTTGCCAACATAGTTACAAAGTAGGACAATAGTGCTTTTCATTTTTTTCTTTTCTTCAAAATCATATCATCAGGAAATATAAAACTTATTTTGATTGAATGAGCCAGAATGCTCAAGAATGAATGTGTGAACAATGCTGACCAGACTTTTCTTTCCAAAGCCACCTGACTAAGTAGGGTGATATAGGCTATTTCCTTGTGCCTATGTGAGATTTGAATTCATAAGTTGGAAACCAAATGCTAAATTTCCAGTTGTACTTTTATAAGTTTCCAACCAACACCTTTTTTTCTGGTGTCAGCAGACGAAAATATCATTAATTACTGTTACATGATACTTAAATTCAATTATGTTATTTATGAGTATATATATAAAAAAATTAAACAAAAAAAAGATGGCCTATGGTGGTGTTTCAGAATTCTGTCATATAGTTATCCTGATAATTATGCACATCAATACAGTCATGTGACATTATTAGGGGTGAAACCTGATTCAAAGGAAAAGCAGTGACCACAGAGAAAATGAAAGTTTGTGAAGTTAATAAAAGGTTAGTAGTGTGTTCTATTTCACCATTGGATACTTCGCTAAAAAGTTTAAAATTTTGCGGAAAATTCAGACAAGGATCATTAGTCTCCTCACTGTAAAATTTAAAGTGGACTAGGAGTAAATTCCACAGGTGACTGTGGCACACTTATCTACCTGCATTGCATGGTTTCTTAAGACAGTCGTTTTTGGGGGTTTTTGTATTTGGCTCTCTTTTCTTACCTATAATTTTTTTGAAGAACAGAGCAAAATTTTAAGGGTTTTGGTTTAATTTGGTCTTTTTCCTGTTTGCAGAGGGATTTACAGCCTAGCATCCATTAAAGGTAACTTTAATTCCAGAAACATTATTTTATTGATATAGAAAGTCTTTTGCATATGAAAAAAAAATGGTTAGGAATTTTGGAAAAACTCGACCTTATATAGGTATTGTTTCACAGGGAAAATGGCTGGGACTGTAGGAACCTACAGAGTCTTGCTGAAAAAATAGAATTCTCTGCAAAGACTAGAACAATGGTTGGTCAAATACTGCCTTTTCCTAGGTGATTTGATGGTCATAACAGCATCAGTCATCTTGTGTAAGTAAGGAGAAGCCCACCTTTTCAGGATATTATCATCTAATATTTTAGACAACTATATAAAACTCTAGGTAACTTTTTCCCCCCCCAAGTATTTGGTAATATTTATAGATAATCTTTTTAATGATAAGACAAGTTTCTGAGACCATACTAATTTGTTCATTAATAGCAATACATCACAAAATGTCAGACATGATCACTAAAATGATCTGGACATTAAAATTATGTGATTGGCTCAACTTTCTTCTTTCACTTTTGATGACTTAATTTCTATGTGTTTCCAAACAATTTCTTTTCATTCTTCACAATAAAACTCTTCAAAACATCAGATTCATGTCTGTGTCTCCCATGAGCCATAGAATCACTAAATTATTCCAGAGGGATGTGAACATGGGATATCACCCCATCAACTTCCTACTTCACCTTTCTGAAAGCAAGTCAGCACTCCTATGTCCATGTAGCTTATATCCATCAGTACTTACAAATCTGTTAGTTCTTAGGAAACTTATTCGGAACCTCCTTTTTTTACTAATAATTCAGGGTAAATTAGAGTAGCTTTCCAATTTAAAAGTGCGGTTTCCAAACTTTACATTGCTTGCAATTTGCTGACTTTTCCTGGGTAAATATAGTTTTACCTACTACAACATGTATCTTCTAAATTCATAATGTCATGTACTGAATGCACTCACTAATATTGTATGCAAATGACAACAGATTCAGCTAAGTTTAACTGATCTTCTGAAATTAACTAGCATGGATCTCAGTGGTACAAGGATATCCACATATTTTTAAAAGCTTTATTTCCCTCATCTCTTTTTGTTTTCTTCTGTCCAGTTCTTTCTTTCAAATTAGAATGTTTTGTGAGTTACATGAAGTGAAACATTGATGCTTTTGCAGATAAAAAATGCACTCTTATTAGTAATCAGTCATTTCTAAATCCACTTTAAATGAATAATGAAATCTCCAGTGTTATTTATTAATTTCCTGTGACAAAAATGGGGTTTGGTCAATGTTTTAAAATATCTTTGGAGTCGGAGTCAGTGCATGCAAATTTACCCCGTCATCATTCTATTGTACGAAAAAAAAAAAAAAGTGATTGGACAATCTGTGGAGAAAGCAAGAAAAGACAATTATTTTATGTTCCAGTCAGTTACTTTCAAGTGACAGTCCTAATGGAAGCAGGGAATGTATTTGATGCAAGTTTGACTAACAGGGTTGAGCTGGCTCCAAAGTCACTGTTTTACTTACTTGAAGATAGAACTAAGTCAGCATTTTGTTGTGCTCAAGGTAAGGAGGACTCACATAGGTCAATCATTTGAGTGTAATAAACAGCAGATACAGTAATTCTGCTTGGCAGTTACACTGCAGGCATCGAGAGCTGCAGCCACAAATCAGCAGTGCTTACTCAAATGTTCCATGACTCTTCCTATCACTTTTTCTAAAGGATGTCATCATTCAATGAAATGAACATGCTGTCACTATTAAAAATATACAACTAAGCTATAGCTCTAAAAAGTTGAAAGCCACTTGAACCTACATCATTCTTCACTCTACTAAGCCAAACCACTTCTATATTTTTAAGATTTGGATGCAAAATCTTACTAGCTTTACTTACTGGTCCCCTTATTTGTAATGGACTATACCTTGCATGTAGTGGAAAAAGACATTAACCCCACATTGATCTTAAATAATAAGAATAGAAAGAGAGAAAAATAGTACCATTTATTGAAAAAAAAAAAATTTAGAGTTTGCAAAAGCTAAAACATGCCAAATCTGAGTCTCTCCTAAATTTCTGTATTTTTTTTCAGCTCTTTAGCCTGCATTTTATAGGGCTTTAGGGATCATATATGTTGTCAGTAAAATGTATAGAAAGTCTTGTAAGTGAGGATCAAGCACTATAAATCTTCCTATCAGCTTTTTAATTAAAGTGAGAAAACTTAAATTCCATGAAAGAAAGGCTGATTTGTATGTGAAAGTTTGCTATGTCAGTTCAGGTAGATAATCTGTAGATGTATATAAAAATCTTTCTCTTCACAGACCCTGAGATTATCTCAGGTGGTTAGAGCAGGTGCTAACACCAGGACTGTGGATTCAACACATGTATGGGCCAGTCAGTTAAGACTCGAATGGGATGATCCTTGTGGGATGGATGGATCCTTGAATGGATGATCCTTCCAACTCAGAGTATTCTGTGAATCTGTGTTCTTTTCAATTTCAGTTCTAGCTCTGAATCCACCACTGCAGTAATCAGTCCTAATAATTGAGGGCTATTCAACAGAGAACATCCTGTATTCAACATCCCTGTCTACAAACTTTCTCCTGTAATAAAAGAAGAGTTGGTGAGGAAAAAGCATCAGCATTGTATGAGATAAGAGAAACTTGGCTTTGGCAAGAAAATCATAAGGCAGAGAGAGGTCTGTGAATCTCTTGATGTGAGCAGAGTTATCAGGCAGAAGAAGTGGGATATTATTAGGAGTTGTACCTTGAGGTGATGCAGAGAAAGGGGAATCCCTAAAACCATCTTATGCTTTTCCATCTTCAAAGATACTGTTATGGGAGAAAAGGGCTGGAGAAAGGCATACTGAATTGAAAAACATATCCTATCACTATTCTCCCTGATAAAGAGTCCTGCCACACCATTCTTGTAGACTCCCTTTAGGTATGGATAGGAAAGTGTTCTATTTTATGCCTTTCAAATAATTTACTCAGTACTGTCAGAGAACCAAACATCTGAATACCTCCCACCAAATGCAGCTAGGATTTAGAGAATATACGCTGATTCAAATTCATATTTTCCCTCTTCATAAGGAGAGGTAATTTGTTGTGAATCTTACCAGCTCTACCTACAGAAAAGTTAAGCTTGAATTTTAGGCGCAGCTTACTGTTGAATAGAAGCTTGCTTTCTTTCTCCCTCTTCCCCTTTCTGGCTTCTTGAAGATGTGAATATGTATCTCATGCATTGCTTACATATACCAAGCACTGAAGACCTCGTATAATCCTGTCATACAGTTATGTAAAATTTTATTTCTTTTTTTTCCAGTTTTTATGAAGACTACATTTGACTGAGTCTTAATCAGGAAGAGAACAAGTTGATTATAAAATCTAACTTTTTATTTAGACTGATTTCAAAGTTTAGGACTGAGTATTTTAGTTCCACTTTACAAAGACCTAGTATAGGGAAAAGAAAATTGTGAAAGTGATATTCTCCTTGGATTCAATATTTGTGTTGAATTCACATTTATTTTATTCATTTATTATAACTAAACCAAAGTCTAGTAGAGATCAAAAGTAAGAATGGTCTTTGTCTTATTCCTTCTTAGCAGGTATTTATATCCTGCATTTAAAAGGTCTGCACTAAGTCAGTTTGAAGCAATACAGAACATAAATCATGATGGTAAGTAGATTTGAAAGGTAATTTTTAACTCAGATCTTCCTAGAAATAAAGCACTATTAGGGATGCCATTGTTATTGTTGTTTATATATTTTCTGGGTTTTTACCATGTGCCATCATGATGAAGGACTCCATGACACTAGGGTATTCATATACTCAGGTAGAGTCAATTATGTCAAAGTGTGCAGTTTATGATTTATAAGATTAACACTGTGGAGAAAATTCATATTACTTGGACTAAAATAGAACTAAAATTGTGGAAAATTGAACCTCTAATATAAGGTTTCCTGAGTGTCGATAACCATTGTCTTCTAAAGGTTTTTTTTATTTTCTTTTCCTAATTTTCTTATTTTTCCATCAATGATAATTACTAGACCAAGTAGAAATTTGCTATCAAAAAGCAAAAACAAAAAATAGCCTTTATGTTTCTTGTAAAATATAGATTCTGCTACTCTTCATCTTAAACAACATTTCATTCTTCTTAGTAGGATTATACAAGAGAAAAGACCAAGTCTTTAACTAACTATCTAGGAAAGCTTTAGCAAATTCAAAAACATAGACCAAGTACAAAACCAGCATTGTAATTATTGTAATAAAACCCAAATATGTTAATAGCTTGTATAATAATGAACTTTTTTCAAACTAGATACCAGCTCTGCATTGATTTGTACCATCCGAGTAATTCAGCATTAAATTATGCAAGACTTTATCTCAACAGACGTGCAATAGTGATGCTTGATATTGAACACATTCCAACCAAGCAAATTATTCAGGTTTAAATGATAAAATATGAATAGTGTTTGGTTTTAAGCAGCCTAGTTTAATGCTGTTAAAGCTGTTATCATATGTCATTTCCTGAGCATCTTCAAATCTATTTAAGCCCAACAACAGATTTGATGTGATATGATGTGATGTTTTGCTTCTGGACAACCCCAAAATGTGTAGTTTTCATGCCTTGCTTAAATGGCTTTTTTTAGTAGCTGTACTTAAGCTACTCAGGGAACTCCAGTCGGGTCAGCCTTCAGTCTCTGGGAAGGTGATGGAGCAAATAATCTTAAAAATAATTTAGACCTGGAAACTTATTAAGGAAAAGAAAGTAACAGTCAACATGGATTTCTGAAGGGGAAGTAAAACCTGACCAATCTAATGCCTTCTCTAAAGAAATGCCTGGTTTGGGGATGAAGGAAGAGCAGTAGATACTGTTTATTCTGTCTTTAGTAAGGTTTTCAGCACTATCTGCTGTAGCATCGTCCTAGAAAAAAATGATTAAAAACGGAAAACAAAATTTGTCAACAGAGCAGACTGAAAACTGCCTAAATTGCAATAGTTGGTAGCACGAAGTCCAGCTGGTGGAACAGTGAGTAGTGGTGCTCTGGGAGGCTGATACTGGGTCCAGTACTGCTTAAAACAGTCAGGAGTGACGTGGGCAATGTGACTGAAGTGCACCTTTAGTCTGCAGACAATGTCAAACTTAGAGGACTTCTTCACAGACCAGATGGATGAGCTGCCATTCAGAAGGACATCAACAAACTGCAGAAATAGACAAACAGGAATCTCATTAAGTTTTTCAGCACAAAATGCAAAGTATCATTCCTAGGAATGAATAATCCCATATGCCAGCACATGCTGGGCACCCAATGAAACAGATTTGCTTCACTGTTCTGGTGGACAAGAAGTTGAACATGAGCCAGCAATGTGCCTCTTGTGACAACATGAACCAACATTACTTGTGATTACATTGGGAAGAGCACAGTTGGCAGGTTGAGGGAGGAGATTCTTCCCTCATTCTCAGCCTGGTGAGACACATCTGGAATGCTGTGTCCTGCTTTGGCCACCCCAGTACTAGACAGATGGACACATACTGAAGGAAGTTCAACAGTCACAAATGTGATAAAGGGACTGGATCACCTGGCATACAAGGAAATCTTGAGAGACCTGCAATTTTTCAGCCTGGAGACAATCACCGTCAGGGGCAACTGAGCAACACATAAAAATGTGTGATGGTCAAAAGTAGAAGGAATAAACTCATCTGAGCAGAGCCCAGTGAGTGGACAAGAGACTAAGGGCACAAACCAAAACACAAGAAATTAGATTTAAAAATAAGAGAACACCTTCTACTGGGAGGATGATTAGAGACAGGAAGAGGTTACACAAAGACATCATGAAGTCTCCTCTGTTGGAGATACTAAAAATTCACCAGGATGTGGTCGTGAGCAGTAAGACCCAGGTGACCTTGCTTTGATCAGGGGGAGTTAGACTGGAAATACGTTTCTGTATTTTGGGTATTTTAACTAAATGGAGTTTAGCTTATGCAAGGAGCGTAAAACAAGTAGATTCAAGATTAATGGGATTAAACTATCATTGGTTTTCAAGGAATGAAAAAGCATCTGAATCCATAAAGAAAGGAATCTGGCATAAAGGCTCTGTGAAATGATAAAGTAACGAGTATTGAAATAATATGGAGTGTTTAGAGACCACAATACACCTGGAATTTCTATCCAAATAAACTGGGTTTAGTGACTTAATCTACAAAAAGTTTTTCAAAAAAGGAAAGTAGATCTAATGTGAATCAAAATTATACATCAGTGACTACAAGAAAGTTGACCATTCTGGAAACCACAGCAACCTGACCTGAAATGGCTCTGTAGTACCCAGGGCAATTACAGGTGAGGGGATATCTTTAAAGTGGCCCTAGTTAGCATGTTTATTACAGTCACAACCTCTGCTCACAGAACTATATGGACTGTTCGGCCACACACTGAAGTCTTGCAAAATTTTTCCAAAAATACAAACAACCAACCAAAACCAAGTCAGAATGTTTTTGTCTGTCTGGTGAAGTGTAAATATAAAAAGGTACAAGGGAAATAGTCTCTTAATGAATGTATGTAATTCTTACAAACAATCATTAGAACATTTTGCTACTGTTTGGTATTATCTTATTGCTAGTATTTATATCTAAATAGAATATGAAGGATTCATTATTTTATATTACCAAAGAAAAAAACTGCACACAGGGATTTTCTTCAAAGCAGATTGACTTAATCATCAGTAAAGCTATTATACTGGCTCACTTTAGCCCTACATAGTTAGCTTATTAACTTTTAAAAGCTTAAAAGCTTATTAACTTTTAAAACAACTTTTGCTTGTATTTAAAAAAAAACAAAAACAAAAACAAAAAAAAACAAAAAACCAAACCACAAAAAACACCTCTTGAGAAAAGAAAAACTATTTTCCTTACCTAATGGAAACCAAAAAGTATTCTTCATCTCAAAAGTCTTCATGGTCATTCCAATGTAAAAGCCTCGATATCAAAAGGAGAAAGTATTAAGTAATTTACTCAACAAATCCTCAGCCTAAAAGTCTTGTACTGAAGCTCTGTGGCACACTGCATGTCATAGGCAACAATACATTTTAATTAGATTCATCTGAATTCCTGTTTACAGACTCAGGGGTAAAGTCGCTATTGATTAAATTAATGAAAATTATGCTCTAAATTATTTGCAACTGAAGTATTCTTGATGGAAATTTCAAGCATGTTCCTGAGGTTTCATGAAGTTCTTGTAAAAATTTTTTTCATTAGGATCATAGTTCTCTGTGTGTTTATGGGGCTGTGTGTGTGTTAATAATCGTGGTATGTGCTAATCACCAGACTGATGTCAGTACTGTCACCTTTCTGAGATACAAAATTGTTCATCTGTGTTGCTGACTTTAGTACTTTCTATAGCTGCAAATTTTCAAGTAATCTGTTTGAAGGCATGACATGATCACTATCATTTGTGAACACCAGCAGCACCAAGCAAGGTCTGTTTGAAAGGTTAGCACAAATTTCTATGAAAATAATGTTTTCTCCTCGGTGTCATATTAAAGGCTCTTTGTTAAAAAGTACAGACTTAATGTCAGGTGAAGCATGGCTTTGTCCAAGTGAGTTTATTGAGTCAAAAAAGGTGCTAAAAAGTTGCTCAAAATCTGTTAGAAAACCTAGAAAGAGCAACAAAACTTCTTACTGTGAATAAAAAATTACTTTTGTAAGTGAGCCATATACCAGAGAGCTTCCTGACAATCTGTCTTTGATGCTCTCAGATCTAAGGAAAGACTTTATAGGAACACAAGCAATATCCTTATTCTCATGTTATAGTAAGGCTCATGTTATAAGTAAGACAAGTACAGGTGAACTTCTGTAGTTGAACTAATTTAAAAGTTTTTTTAAAAACTAAAAAAAAAAAGTATTGTAGAGGGTAGTAAAACCAGCTTACTCTACATATTATATACATCAATGAAGCTCAAATCTGAGCAACAGGAATATCTAGAAAAATTTTAGTCTTTGTGGTCTTTTTAATTCCTCTTTCTTTCCATTGAGAGTTTCTCTTTCCATTGAGAGTGATTCTTATGTTCTCTTCATTTTAATAGAAATCAAAATAACATGTGCACACCAGATTAGGTAACTTCAATCTTTTCCTTTGTGCTTCTTAATCTAGTGCATTTCACAGGAAGAGAGACTGAGAGAGGTACTTGCAAGATACTCTATCAGGAGTGTTCCAGGTAATCTGTGAAGCATTTGTTTGTCTGCATGTAATAATGAACCTATTTCTCTGTGCATTTCAATCTCCATAGCTTCTTAGTCAATCTTCTAAATGCAGGTAACTACAAACTAGTATAATTCCATTAAAATCAGAAGAGCTGCTCCTAATTTACATTTCTTGAGATCAAATCTAATTGCCATTGATGTTGACAGTAACACTTTGCATTTTTTTATTGTTCTTTACTAGCAGATCTCACACTGGTTACAAATGAGATGATTACCTTCATAATCTCCATTTTTAGCGACAGTAATTGAAACACGAGATGCAAAGTAATTTGTTCAGCATCTTTTAAGACTTGTACATATATTTTTTAGATTGTATTGCCTAATTATAACCTTTTCACAAGAATCTTGAATCCTGATAAATCAAGCAACATATTTAATATAACCTTTTTCACCAGGTATTTGAAAACTTCTTCATGTTCAAGCCCTGGATTTTTGGGTTTTTTTGATAATTTGGTGCTGGAGGTTTCTTTTGGGGGGGTGTTTTGTGATGATGATGATATTACCATTATTGGTAATATTTAAATATTTTAATTGGTTATTTTATTTTAAAAATACATATTGAGAATGTGTTCCTCTATTTAGTCCAATTAATTAAAGTCAAAATAAAATGTTGATAATTTTTTAAATTCAACTATTAAAAATTCAATTATAAATGCACCAACTAAAAGGGATGATGAATCTCAGCTGAGTTATTGGTGGCATTTAATAGTTTTCTTCAGAGATTTAGATTGTGAAAATATAATTATTTATAGCATTTCCTTTTAAGGTGTCTAACTCTGCATTATGTTTTGTATAGGGGTGAAACAGAAGCATTGACTTATTTCCTTTCACTGTACAAGAAAAAATGTCATTCCATATTTTGGAATAGCAAAGATAATGTTGTTTTGCATTAAGAATAGTTGGTTTGTGCAACCAGTTTGTACAGTGTACAACTGAAGAATAGGATTTATCTGGATTCTACACAGGAATGTTTATGGATATAACAATATTCAGAACTAAGAGTCCTTTAAACAACAACTGAACATGTTGGAAAGTATAAATATAAACATAAGTCAAATAAGATTAGTTGAGATTACAAATAAATTTTTCTTAAGTGAAAAATACATTATTAAGTCATCATACCCTTTTCTTCACAGCCAGGTATGAAGACCATCTCAGAGGTGCCTGGACAAAATAAATATGGTCGTTCATCCTAACAGGGAACTCCAGACTAACATGTAAAAGCAAGTTCAGATCTTAGGAACTGACACAGTGAGGTTTCCTCAAAGACTACATAAATTGTTCAGAACAGTCTTCAATCTTCAGGTAAACCTCTTTGGGCTTTTCCCCAGAAAATTTTGCTCTCATAGCCATGTCAGGTCTGTGTAGGATTTTAGGCAATCTGTCCCAAGCACCTAGCTTCACAATCTTTTACCAATAACATTTTTCAAAGCTTGGATTGCTAAATCTGCATGACACCAAATTTTTTTCAACAGAGTGTCTATGGTCTGCACCCTGTCTCTTAAATCTTCCTCAATGCTGTGCTGTAACTCAGCAATGTAGAGGCCCTCAAACTACATTCTTACACTAGTTATCATCCCTGGTTCTTCTCTTACCAACATTTCCAAGCCTGTGTTGATCCAAATGCATGCATGGAGCATATCAAATCCAGAAATAAGGCATTATAGGGGGATTTAATCAAACCATGGGTTCCGGTGGGATTAACTACAGTTGAGGAACTATCCAAATTATAATCTACTCACTTCCAAAGGGAATGTAAGCATTGGCTTCACAGTAAATCTCCTATCCTTGAATAAAACTTTATACATCGTCCCGAAGATCAGAATTCTGCAGTGTTTTCTCTGTCTTATACTTAAGCTAGCTCCAGAGCATTTATAAGTCTTGTCTCTTTAGAAAGTCTAGAGAGGTTCCTTGCAGTTACAGTCCTTCCAAAAAATCCAGTTTAGGTTTTTCAGGCAAACTAATGACAGATAATTCACTAGCTCAGATTGCATGGAGTGCTTTAATAACATAGTTAAATTAATTCAAGTGTATTCTTCTAGAAGCATCAGGTTGGTAGAGTGTTGTCCTTAATATGATAGAAAAACTGAAGTCAGGACCTGTTCTCTCCCCATTCTGCTCACTTCGTTGCTTTGATACATGCTTGTCAATATCTCCAGCATAATTCCCAGACTATCAAAATTTGTCAAGTAACTTACATACATGTAAGATTGCAAAACCATGAGTCAGCTACAACTCTACCTTGCATCATCATTTTTTTGCTCTTTACATACAATTTTGATGAGGAACCATTAGTGCCCAAAATTTGTTTGAACAAGCACTAAGCGAAATCTATCAAATGTCTTCCCTATAAAGAAATTTCAGTGGGTAATCTGATCAACATTTTGCCTTGGGTAAGGATACTTAGGTTTTTCCTACAATTGCTTGTAGATATTGCTAACAAATCCCTCGAATAAACTGTGTCGCCAGCTTTAAGTAGAAGGATTTGACTGCTCTGGTTCATTTTATCGTGGCAATTACAGGTATTGTACCCAAATTGCTGCTATAAAGAAGGTGCTATACAAATAGAAATTGTTCTTCTGCCACTCAAGAAAGCAATAACACACTTCATTAGGCAAATTGAATCATAAAGATCTCATGGTTGATTGAAAATGTCTGAACTTTCATCTTTTGGATTGTAGTTATAGATATACAGTTTCCCTCTAACATCTTACAGCTTTTCATAAACTTTCTCTCTACATTTTTAATCATGATACAAAGCAGTAGTTAAGCAATATCATAATCTTGGCTTGGGTATTAATTGACTAGACATGTTTCACAAACTTGGTCTTGTTAACTCAATTTTTGGTTCTTTATTTCCTGAGCAGCCTTTCAAGAAATGCACTCAGTTCTGAAAGAACTGGGAAGTAAAATATTTTTCATAGCTTCTCAAAAGGGCTTAGCCATTGAGACATTCCTAAGAAATTACAGTGGTAATTTTTAACCCCAGACCTTTCAATTTTAAGCTGATTGTGAAGCAAAGCATCTGTGTGTCAGGACCCTGAGGAACTTAATGACCAGCCTCACCTGAGTGCTTTCCCATTCCTTTCATGGGCCCAGGGCTCCATTTAAGCTAAGATAGGATGTTTCTGTCCTGGCTATGGTTATGTAGTAATTGTGCTGTTCTGCAGGTTTTTTTTCTTTTCCTGACTAGATCTGGACTCCATCAGGACAGAAGTTCTGTCTCATTTTACTTCTGCTTGCACCTTCCTCATTGAGCAAAATGGCCTTTGGACCTGGTTTGTTCCTTTGTCTTTCCTAGTGCTGTTATTATACAACTTTGCCAGCTCCTAGTGGTGTCCACAATTGTCAAACTCCATGAGACTCCATCATGAGAGCAGAGTCTGCTCTGGGGTCCTTTTCAGCTCAAGGCTCTTCTCCTTTCAGGGCAGTTTGGCTATTCCCTCACACTCAGAAACAAGTGATTTATTAATGTTGAGCAGCCAGTGGTCATACACCTGTCTGAATTTCTCTGATGTTTAATTATGTCAATATAAAATATTGACATTTTTCACATGACTCAGTCAATTTATCTGATTGCCATTCATGCTAATACTGGAAGACCAATGGCATGGTTTGCTCACTTGCAAAAAAAAATTGCAGAGGAATTTTTATAGAAAATTTCTTTATAGAAAAATTTATAGAAAAATTTATTAGCCAAGTAGCATTTCTAATTCAAGAATACTCAGAAGCCCATGATGTCTAGTAGAGAATAACATTATTATCCTAAATTTAACTTCTGAAATCATGCTGGGATCAAAAGTTAAATGTAGTATGCAGGAAGGTTGGTGTACTTATGTTTTCTTTTCGTGGTACCAAGGAAAACAGATATTTTTCCAGCTGTTCTGTGTTAAAAAGCAGATTTTGTATCTGATGTGTACTGAAGAAATAACAAGACCTTGTGAGACCTATGAGATCTGTGAGCATTCATCCTTTTCTATTATACTCTTGATTAGAGTTAAGAGTTTTCTCTGAGAGTTACCAGACTTTCTGGATTAAGTAATCTAAAGAATAGAGTATAGACACTGGAACCACTTCACAGTGTGTTGCTGCTATTGTCTGTTCCAACTTTTCTTCTTTGTGATTCATGCAGGAACAATGCCATAGGTCTCGTGTTACAGGCCTGCTGATTGTGTTACTACTGCTCTGGTCCTCTTGTCCATCATATTCCATTGCTGAGGAGCAGCCACCAGCCTGGAGTCTGTGTTTCCCTATTTTCTTTGTCTGTGGTGGTTGCTTCTTTTTGTTATGTGAAAGGTGGCAATTTCCTCCACATGACACAGAAGTGCTTAATGGATCCTTAGTCCCTTTGAATTTAGTAAGTCTCTTCTGAAAGAAAGTTGACTCTTCACTAAATCCCTTTTCACATCTCCTTTGGAAAGGACATTGTGTGATGAACAACCTCTTTGTGAGCTGCCTGAAAGTCCTTTGGGACCAAGTGTGGAAGAATTCAGTGGCCCTATGTGCTCTACTACTTTAAACCAAAAATTTTGCCAGATTAATAAATTGAAACATAATTTTAAATAGATTTGCACAGAACTAAAATATTTATGCCTTAATAGTAACCTGAAATAATATATTACCTTGAAAAATTTTATACTTTCTTTGCTTTTATAATAGAGCTGATGAGTAAACCTCTTGCTCTGAAAATAGTAATTATTCTATTCATTCAGTGAAGATGCCTTACAAATATTTTTTGGTGCAGAAAAAGATGAAGGAAAATAAGTAATATAAGGAAATTATGAAATATCTTCAGTTCCACAGTTTCATGGAAATAATGCACCACTGTTATGTGCCTTAAATCAGAGTGGAAAGCAGATCATTACCCACCATATAGGTACTATTTTAAAGGCATTTCATCCCTGTGCTGAGAAGAAAGCACTTGACATTGTTCCTTAAAGCAGAAATTTTACACAGAGTACCTCAGGATCAAGGCCAAAAACTACTTATTTTTTTAGCCTAGATTCAGAGCAATTTCTGCTGTCTTTTAATTCTGTACTTCAAACCCCTCTATCTCTGACTTTGGAATCCAGGAGTGAGAAGCTGCTGGATTATAGCAGCTCCTATAATATAATAATAGCTTATATTTAGCATGATACTCAACCGATTTATTCTGCTTATGTCATACTTGAAACAGGTTTATCAATTACTTTCATGGATATTCAGAAAAGTGGAAAAAAGTAAGCTATCCAGACTCCCCACCCTAGTATATTCCAGAATCTTTAGGAATAAGTACTGATCAGTCTCCAAAACAAGACTTCATTTGCTGTCACATAGTCACAACCACGTTATCCCTAACCTAATTCTGCTGCAATTTTGGGCTTTAACTCAACATGAGGCCTTTAACCTTCCAAACATTTGCTTTACAGTAAATTCAATATTTTCTTCACTGTCCTGAATCTCAGTGCTTGTCTCCTTTTTATGACAGTCCTACATCCTCTCTCTGGCCTCTGCATATCCCAAAATATGCATTTCAAAATCTTATTTTTTTTCGATAGTCTTCCTCCACCAAACAGTTGTAGCAGCAGAACTAGGATAATTTCTCATTTCTTCTTTCATATTTTGTGTCCAGAATAACACTGGACACAAAGAGTGAAGACAAAACTTGCTGTTAATATGAATAAAAATATTTCATACCTTTAACAGCGGAATCTTTCTGTAGCAATCTGGATGTAATAAAAAGAAGAATATGTGAAGTGAAAGCCAATTAAAAAGCACCAAGAGAAAGTTAAAAAAAAGTCCTTGAAAATAAAAGGTTCATGTACAATAAATAAATTCTTTTTTGAAATGTCACAGGAAAGCAAGTGATAGTATAATGTTCTCAAATGGCTTCTGTTTTATATTCAGAGCACAGTCCTGTTCAGCTTACATATATTCAAACATTTTGGATAGCAATTTTAGAAGAATTTAAGCTAGTTTAATGTTTAGAATAAGAAGGTTAAAGAAGCCTGACTTGCAGTACTTTCTTCCTGCTGATTATTTTAATAATAATGGCACATTTAGTTTTATTTAAAGTGTTCTGTGACTTACTCAAGCACATAATTAAGTGAAAGATACCTGAAAGCAGACATCCAAAGACCAGAAAGATGTAAGCAGAGCAGCCTTTGTGAGATTTATTTTGAGAATAAGACTTTTAACACCTCTGTTATAAGAGAATGTACTTTTGTCCTCCTGTATGCTTTGAGTGATGTCATTTCTACTTTGGGTTTGTATTTTGTATTTTGCTTTATTTTTGCACCTTACAGAAACTCTGTGATATGTACAGAATAATATCATTGTGTCTCAGTGTAAAATGTTTGGTGAGAGGAACAAATGTTTTCCATTATTAAAAAAAGAAAAGGGGGGGGGAGAAAACACATCAGAGCTTCTAGATAGGGATGACAGCAATAAAAAAAAAAACCAAAAAAAACAACACTGATTTTTGAATAAAGTTACAGACATGATGAATTTACTTAGCAAAATTTTTCAAGTTTAATGAAAAAAATAACAAGATAGACTGCATTGAAGGGGAATTACAAGGATCAGCAAGTCGAGCTCTTATGTGAATGGCCCATACAGGCACTAAACCCTTGACACTTCTAACTAACAGGGCTGGGCTCAGGGTCAAATAACCACAGAGAATGCAGGTATCAATCCCACTGCCTCTCACATGCTGAGTGAGTGCTCTACCACTCGAGCTAAGAGCTCATTTAGGAATAACTATGGAGTTGCACATTGAAAGCAAGTTGCAGAGGCAAGAAAATGTAGAAATTTTGGAGATAACAGAGTCATGGTAGTGTAACAAAACTGCGAGCTGCTAAAAAAATAGCAAAGGAAGAAAAATGTGGGTTAGCCATGTATACTAGAATTATTGACATAATTTCTGTTATGAGAAAAGGACTACAGTAGAAATAGCATCAAAACTTGTTTAGGAAAAGAAGATAGTATAAACTGCTAGAGTTCTGGAGACTTCACCACAAATTCAAAGGAATAATTTAGATATGGTCAGATTTGTATCTGTTAAAAACAGCAAAAGTGTTAGAGACGTAAATACTGCTGATACTCTGCTATAATTGGTATTCTTAGCTATCAATTAGAAGCCAAATAATAACAATGACTTGTATTCCAGATATTAATGAGGTAGTCAAAACTGTCACAGAATTAAGCTAAAAGACTTTTGAACTTATTTTAGAAAGTACTGAGTATTTTAGATGGGGTGGTTGTAAATTTTATGGGAGATCTAGTTACATCAAAAAATCTTGCACTTACTAGTCATTAGTTGATTGTGTTCAAATGATATTTCTAAAGCTTGGAGCTCAAACCCCAAAATTAATTGGCTAAAGAGAGTTACTTGATCAAGTCAATAAAATAGGCAGTGTGGATTCATATATTGAGGCTGTCTGGACTTCTTTTTCTTTAATATCAAAGACACTATACTTATGCACTGAAGCAGTCATAACAAACTTCGAGCACTGCATCTCCAGCTGAATGAAAAAAAAAACAAACAAAAACAATCAAACAAAACCACATCATAAAAAAGATATTAAGAGTTAACAAAAATTCTAAAAATTAGATTTTAAAAAAAGAGAGATCTCTCAAATGACAATAGACACATGTTTATTGTAATGGTTTCCTTCTCTACTGAGTTATACCTGCACTGTAGCCATTCTTCCAGTTTCTACTTTCCTTTTCAATTTAAGAGCCACAGAAAATATAAGCACCAGAGAAAGCCAATTTCTTTACAATTTATGAAGATAAGGACAACTGAAAGTGGATAGGTAAGTTAAGTTAGTAATAAACATATAAGTTTAATGAAATATATAGGCTAAAGGCTATTAAAATCAAGTCTAATTCTTCTTCAGTTTTCAGTTTAACTTTCATTTAAGATACTTCTTCATGAGAATAAATAACCAGAAATTTTCCTTAAGAAAATTGAACCTACTTCACTTTTAGTGGTTTTGCTTCTTCTTTGATTAAAATACAGAGACGGAAAACTTCTTATTATAGATAATTTTAGGAGATTAGTCTGCATATCACCTTTGTCTTGGCCTTCTTCAAATACACCTTAAAGTAATAATTTTGTGGTTTGAAATACTGGTTCTGTTTTGAGCTTTCATCTGTCCTTCTTTTATCATTAATATTCATACTTCTAAGAGTGTAAGTAAGAATAGAACTGTCAGAAATTTAAAACAGATATGTGTTATCATAAGGTATCTTGTAGAGAAGTTTAAATTCCCATTGCATAACAATTAAATGCAGTAAAGTCACTGACAAAAACCACAAAAATCTCTAGCATTTTTTCATAGCATCTGTTGAATTTCAGTGATAGCAATGGTATTTTTTTTTATATTAAATGTATGCAAAATTACTCTTTCATCAGTGGAGGGTAACAGTGTGTGAAGGAAGTAAATATAATAATACGCTCAGGGGTTTAGTTAATAAAATGTTCACACTCCAGAGCATTTAAGCAAGAATTGACAAATTTATACATTTCAGTGGTTTTATATAATCCCCATGACACTAATGCAGAGGTCAAAGACACTGTTATTTTCAGGGAAAAGCCATGCTAGTAGAAAAGCATGTTAGAAAAGTGCTCAGTAAAAAAAGTGACAATAAGCAAAAAAAATAAATAGAGGGAAAAGAATACTTAAGAAGAAATATTCACTACAGTCATTCTTTCTGCCCAGGCAGTTTATGTGTGCAAAACATAACATTGGAGAATGGGGTGGGAGTACTCCACAGGAGCCATCCTACCAGCATGGTTCCTGTGCCACACAACATCTATCGACACAAAGCTTGTAGAAGAACCATAACAGAAACAGGGAAGCATTATCCAGTGCAAATTGATTGGACTTGGCCGTTTGTTTTTCTGCACCATGTGGTATACACTGCCCAGGTTTATAGATAAACGTATGCTATAAACCAGTTGCCTGCAGGTAAAATGAATTTGTATGCTGATGTAGTTAGAGGAACTGTAGGAGGAAAAACAGCCAAAGACACAACGCCTTCTTGACCCTATTTGTATGCAGTGAGGTGAGCATTCAGTCACATCTCTCTGAATTGCCTTAGATCACCTTTACTTCTAGGTTAATTGCACTATCAAACAAACTGATGTAATAGAGGAAGAAAATATGTAGAATCAGTAACACAGAACTGAGAAGGAATAGTAAAATGGAGAACTTAGGCAATTTTTTCCTCATACTACTGGTATATTTTCCTCATATACTGGTAGCTGTAGTATAACCATCAGAAATAGTGAGCCAAATTCCATTTTACAGATAAACTGTAGATAGTATACCTGAAAGCTTTACAGCAGTGTATTTATCATAGAATCACAGACTCAAAGCATAGTTCAGGTTGGAAAGGCTTTAAAGACCATTTAGTTCCAAACCCCCTGCCATGAATAGACCACTTTTCAGTAGACCAGGTCGCTCACATGTCCTTCCAGCCTGGCTCTTAGTACCCCTAGGAATGGGACAGCCACAACTTCTCTGGGCAGCCTGTTCCAGTGCCTCACCACCCTCACAGTGAAGAACTTCATCCTAATATCTAATATAAACCTACTGTCTTTTAGTTCAAATCCATTCCCTCTTGTTCTGTCACCACATGGTCTTCTAAAATGTCCGGTCCCTCACTGACCAGCACCTCTAAGTCCTTCTCAGCAGGGCTGCTCTCAATCTGTTCATCCCCCAGTTTCTGTTGCTAATGGGGCTTGTCCTGACCCAGGTGCAGCACCAGGAACTTGGTCATATTAAAATTCATTGGCTATTTCTTGAGTTTGTCCAGGTCCCTCTGGATGGCATCCTGTCCCTCAGGTGTGTCAATAACACCACTCACCTGGGTAAGAATCTCACCTGGATTGCAAACAACTAGTTCAATGGTTGCACTGTAATATTATTTAGTGGTGTTTGAACACCACAGAACACACTTACTGTCCCTTTGGGAGATACAATATTCTACTGTGTTTGAATTCACTGTATTTTTAATAAAAATTGAATTATCCTGTACTATAAAAAGCTTTACAGTAAATGAAAACCTTCTTCTTCTAAAACACTGAATATGAGAAACTGACAAACCCATGGGAGGAGGCTGCTAAAAGCAAGTGTCTTCTGGTGCAAACAGACCAACACTCTGAAGAGTTGTGACAAGGAACAAAACTGAGCTCCTGGTTATAAGACAAATGTAGAAAGGATTTTTAACCTTCTTAACTTAACCCCATTTAAAAAAATAAATTCCCATGAGTTTTTATTGAAGAGGGAACCATAAACCAGAAGACTGCTAATCAAAGTAAGACTTCAGAGGAAAACTTCAAGAGTTTCAAAAGAATATGAAAGGATCCTGTATAAATACACACAAGTAAAGAGTTCTCAGGGTGCATTTCTCTTAAGAGCCATTCTCTGAAGAATAAGTGACGTCCATTTATATTTTCTCTTTTTTATATTTTTTTTCTGAGAGAAAAGTACTCAGTAAGAATGTTGATTTTTATCCTTAAAAGGATGTTCAAACAATGGGAATTTAGGTTTTAAATAATTTATCAACTTGCTCGGCAGAAAGATCCTGAGTTACAGTTTATCCAAGTGGAATTATAGCAAAATCGAATAATTTTCTTACAGAATGGAAATTTTGATTTCCCAGATGTATTGGTATTAAAAATTGCACACTATTTTTTTCCCAATGATTACCCTTCCAGGCAAGAGAAAGGAGAAATGCTGAGACTAATTTTGATAATTAGTTTTAGTTACAGCTTTTAAATTTTATGACTGCAAAAATGTACTTCATGTATTTATATTATGTTATGTTATGTTATGTTATATTATATTACATTACATTGCATTATATTATATTATATTATATTATATTATATTATATTATATTATATTATATTATATTATATTATATTATATTATATTATATTATATTATATTATATTATATTATATTTGAAGTAATTCTCAGGTTATTTTTTCATGGAGACAGGGTTGAATTAGAATGTTAAGTGATTCCTATAATGGTAGATACAGATAGTTTTTTCAATACATAAATATTCTTATTATTAATTTGATAGCTGGATTTTTTTAGACTATTTAGGCAAGAATACTGCCATCAATTTGATATAGGACAAAAAATAGAAACACATTTATCTTACTGCTCCTTGTCACAAATTTTGAAACAGCTTCAAATAAGCATAGTGAAAAATAAGAAAAGCAAGATACAAGGATGAAGTGAAAGGGAAAAAAAAAGCCCAGATAAAAGCATAATACCAATGGAAGGAAAAAAGTTTTGTCTATTTCTTAAAAAAAAAATTGCCTCTGCAAAAGAAAATCCAAAATGAACAAAAAACCCAATGAACAAGTGTAAAGGGGGAAAAAAAGCAGCTTGATTTGCTTGATTTCTTTTGATGGAAGTAAAGTTTGAGCAATGGTTTGAAACTGAAAAAAAATATATATGAAGAATTGAAAAGAAAAACTTAGAAGGAGTATTTTCAGTATTTCTTATTTTAAAACAGAACTGAGGTGTCAAGGACAATTTTTTTTTCAGAGCATGTTGGTGATTGTGTTTTAGGCCTTGCTTTCTCAGCTCATATAAAATATAGTCCTCCTCATTTAAATGTCATTCCTATGAAATGGGTCTAATACTTTAGCATATATTTCTTCAGCTGTAATGGGGGAGAAGGGTCTCCTGTATGTATGTAGAAGCAGCTAGAATTTCCCTTCCCCCTCTAATTAATACAGCTAGAGCCCTGGAGCTTATTCTATATTGTACTGACATGAGCTAGCATATAAACCTCTACAGTACAGAGAAGCCAATTATACCTGCTGACTGTCTGCTGGTAGCCATGGTATCTGCAGGCTTTGCTGGTTGTTCTCACAGCAATCTCAGAGCTCAAATAAGCTCAGACACTGGCTCAGCTGGTTCAAAATTCATGCTGCTCTGGCTTTTGCAGAGGCATCACACTGCCACACATTAGGGACTGAAGTGCAAGGCTGCAGAGCTCAGAGGGTTTTCTGCTATGCCAAGTAGCCTGCACAGGAGCAGGAGGGATATATTTTTTCTAAGGCTTATGCAGATGTTTCAGCAAAATTTAGAGAAATTCAGAGTTTCTATTAATGCACCTGTTCTTCATCTAAATTCAGTTTTATTCTCTCTGGTTATTTTATGAACAATGTCTGCAAACAATGTGTGCTGAAGTTAAAGCACACTCCTTCTTTCTTTATGCTGCAAATCTAATTTCATTTGAAAGAGCAAAAGTAATAAAGTCAAAGCATTCCAATCTATTATTAATCACTAAATTTGCACAGGTAAACATAATTGGCAAAGTGTCCCCTGTCATGTCCCTATTCTTGTTTCATGCTTTTTTAATTTGAAAAAGACACCTCTGGGAGGAAGATGACTCTATTTTAATTCTCAGTTGAAGTGTGAAGATGGCTTTTTTCTAAATCCAATGGAAAAGCACTTGAGTTTGAGTTATTAAAAGGTTTTGAATTATTGATATGAATAGACACACAATTTGAGTGAAGAATTTCCCCTTCAGTACATGAAGTTCACATCCAAGGGAACAAACATGTTGCACAAAAATAAGAAAAAATATCTTAATTTTATGCAAATTACCATTTGGTCTAAACACTGGCACTGCCCCATACAAAGAAGGATGAAATATTTCCAGTTAGCAGGCTCACTCTGTATTATTCTGCAATCCATTTCCACTGGATGGCCTTTGCAAAAGTATAATTGAGAAACATTTGTGCTTCTTCCAGAGCTTCATCTTTTTGCCTAGAGGAGTTTCATTCAAGTGTTGACTCTGATTACTCAGTTGTGTCACTTCAGAAGAGAAGGATCTGTTTCTTTTTTTCCTCTTACCTCTACTAACTGGAATTCCTGTTAAAAGTGTGGCCCTCAGGGCTTCTTTTTCTTTTAGGTCTAAAAAGGTGCAGTGATTCTAATACCTGAACTGTATACAGACCTCATTACATAATGTCAAATATCTACCCCGAGAACCTCAAGAAAAAAATGAGCACAATTTATTTTTGCAGAGTTTCATTTGCCCTAAACACAGTCTTTGAACACTATTGTTTGTCTGAAAACTTAAAATTAATCAGAAAGTCATATTTCATCCTTCAAAAATCTATCTAACCAGCATGATTTTCATCTCTCTTTCCAGAAAAACTACAATTAATTGATATTGTGGAATGTCCTTGAGTATAATTCTTTCTCCACTAATTCAGTTAATATTTACTATGTAGTATTAACTGACACATAGAATAATAACATGATTTTCCAGTGGGATAGATAAATATTGAGATAAAAATGTTCAAAGCATACTAGCTTTCTACATCATAAATATAACGATGCTTCCTTCACTGTTACTTCTTTAATTTTCCTCCTTGTTCTAGTTTCTCCACATGTCATATCTATCAAAATTACATCAAATCCTTACAATGCAACGTAAGCTATTTTCACTAAAAGATGTTACATCTTTTAATCAAATAAGTAGGTTAGAGCTTCAGTTTGTCTTTATAGAGTGAGTGCAGGGTTATGGATAACTGAGCTTAAAAATGAGAAGAAACCAAAATATTCTCCTGTTTTGTAAAATTTTTTAAGACACAGCTTTCATGGTCTTGTTGATTGTCGTGGCATTAGTTGAGCCATGCAACACAACAATGCATTTTCATTATTATTTCACATTATTTCACATGAACTTTCTAGATGCCCACTGGGGTTGAAGAGAGAATGCCTTGCCACAAATCATGCCTAACACAATAATTCTAGATAGAATTCCAGTAATACTTCTTCACTTAAAGTGCAAAAATTAAACCTACAAGTGATCATGTGTACACAATTTTTCTCCAAATAAAATCTTGTTGAGTAAATCTTGATTATCACAATCTTTCACTCACCCTGTTTCGCATAATGTTACTCTTTCATTTCACAAGGTCTTTAGGGACAGTGTAGTCTGTCCCTACCAAAACCCAAAATCCTGGTAAAATATCACTGATTCTTATCTCCCCATTGTGCTAAGCAGGTGCCACCATCAAGCCCAGCACTGCAGCACATGGGAGGAGGAGGAATACTGCACTTACACTTTGAGATTCTCTCTAGCATTCTTTCACAGATCCCATAACAATTTAAAGTTATTTGATTTTTCTGCAGGGAAAACACACACATTAATATAAAGGGTGGAAGAACACTTTATACATGAGGGGAGAAATTCTTGAAGAGTGGAATATCTGAGGCATCATCACCTTTAAAATCACATTCTTTTTTATTTTGAAAAAGATTTCCTGGAAGGCAAGTACATGAGAGTAACAGAAGTGCTAAAGTTGAATAAATGTCAGCGCATTCTGCCATTGTCCTCATTGTTAGAAGCAATAGCAGTGAAGCTGAGCCACCATCTGATGTGTAATATATTCCACATCTTTCCATACCCTTACTCTGAAGCACAGACATACCTACATGCAGACACACTTAGATACTAAAGTGTAAGACTTTGCAATACACTTGATTCTCCATCTCCAACGCAGCATTGAACTTCAAGAACCACTACTTATATCGAGTACTTAGAAATCCAGAATAAAAGACAGTAACATTTCCAAGAAATGAATTCCTGTGAATTAACTCCTTGAAAAGAAAAGGACAGTTTGCCACTGTTAATACAAGATAAATGGAGACTTGACTTTTATCACTGCTTTTTGCCAAAGGCTTCTGTGAAAAATAATCTTCCACTTCAAATATTTCACAAGATTAGAGACAATTATATCTTATATCTAATCATCTAGTAAACCAGTGATGTTATATCCCTGAACAGTAACAGAGAAGTCTGCATTTATATTCATTTGTTCACAGTGTAATCTCATAGTTTTGTGATGAAGAAGATAGCACAAAACCTTTTAAAAATCAATACTGTTTTTTTTCAGAGGTGTGAAAGTATTTTCCATGAAATTTTGTCAGTTCAATGAACTTGAAAATTTGTTGATTTCAAATGTCTTTAATTTTATGGCAAATAAGTTCTACAACCTTTTTTAGCACTCAGTGTGTACTCTTGATAAAAAATAAAATTATCAAAGCCTGTAAAGCTATTAAATTGATAGTAATTAATTGTGATGAAAAAAACACATAACTTTCTAGATGTGATAAAAATGTTGTCAATGAAAAACAATGGTACAATGCTCTCATAAAAGAAAACACAGAGAACTTAAATAGCTCCAACAACACAAGGTTTACCTAGATGTATTGCAAAATAAACTTGGTTTCACTGCATTATTTGGAGGATGATTAGAAAAGGTCAGAAATGTCTTCTATAACTTATCAATAGATATAGTTGTGCACAGTGTTGCAAATCTACTTATGTATTGCACTGGGGTAGGCTGACCCTGGCTGGACACCAGGGTGCCCACCAAACTTACTCTATCACTCCACCTTCTCTGCCTTGAACCATTAATATGGCTACTGCAAGAACATATCTATGGTATTGAACTACTTTTCATATCAAGATTTCGAATTTGTAACTAGTCTTACTGTTTCAAAGTGACTTGTTTTTCAATGGGTAGTTATTTTGCACTCATAACATTAAAGTTAATAATTCATTTCATTGCCTCTAATAGGTATTATTCATAAATTTACTTTTAGGTAGAACAAATTCCTTTATTTGATTTAATTCTTGAGCCACTGGGAGCTTTTATTAAATTGGCTCTTTACACATTAATTCATCTGGCAGACAATTTATACAATTATTTTTCTTATGATAATGATACATCAGAAGAAAAGACCATAGTATATGAAGAATCTGTCCTTGTCTACTTTGCTTCTATAACCTCCCTTACTATCTATAACAATATTAAGTAAAGCTCTCATGATGTAAATCACAATATTTTTATTCTTAAAATTTCAGGAGCACATTGTCCATTTTTTAGTTTACAAGGACTTGTTTTGAACTTTAAATAAGGTTAATATCTCTGTTAGCTTTGGGTAAACAACACACAATATTATTTTAAAGAAGTTAATTTTACCTTTTGAACAGAACACTTCTGATTGCTTTCTGAAGCTAAATAAACTGCACCAAGAATTTTTTTCATCTTTGTGCTCAATGTTTAGATCACTCAAATAAGGTAAGTCAAGCAAAGATTTTAGATTCATTGCACTATGTAAAGAACAAATTATATAATAAATATAAGATAGATATGTTTTGTGGCTTCCCAACTACTAATTAACTTTAGGAATAAAAAGTCAGTTTGAAGAAGGAAGTCTTGTTATGTATTTGAAATTTTGGTAGTAGAAGTAGCTATGTTTCATTAGCTTTTTCATACTTATCTCTTTGAGATGTTAGAGTCAACACCTTATTAAGAGACATAACACTGTCTGATCAGTGTATCTTTTATTCTGAAAAGACACCACTGAAGATCCTTTCCAAAAATGTCTTCAAGAAAGAAAGCAAAATACAGGCTTGCTATAATAATGTCAGAAAGTATTTTGAACTTAAGATATCTGAATTAATTTCTCCAAGGTACAGATCGTGTATGACTCATTAAAAAGACAATTTTTCCAGTAACTACTGGATTCTTCATTTTCACAGAAAATTAAATGTCTATATTATTAGGAATAAGCCACCTACATACTAGATTGTTTCTGATGTTGTTTTTCACCTGCTTTTCTTCTGGGAAATGCTCTGGTTGCATGATGAGTGAAAGGGGAAAAAAAGGAAGCTATTAACTTGAGGTAAATACCTTGCATAATCACTGTGTTAATTTATATAACATTTATTTCTATTACTTGAAGTTTTGCCAGGTTCCTAAAACTATTTTTTTTTCTTTTTCTTTTCTTTAGCCCCAATACATAATTTCTGAATAGTGCATTATAGTAGAGGATGCACAATGTCTATTTCTCAAACAATTAACTATTTTTTACCTATTTTCTTTTTTTTTGGTGGATAAATTTTTATCACAAAAAAACAAAAAGAATGTTCAACAAATAACATTTTTCTCTCTACCCTCACCTCTGTTTTGTAAAGTAGAAACCATGAAAAACTTACCTAGTTAAGGAGTTTAATGAAAATTTGTTTGATGCAAGACTATTTTTGAAAAAAGTTGTCATGCAATAGAAATAAAGCTCTTTTCTCTCCTTTAAAATGAGAAGGTTTTGAAAAAAATATCAGGATGCTAAGAGGTTAGTTTCACTTTTTGTTTTTAATGCAGTAAATAAGTCAATAGTCAAAGTGATCATGAATTGCATATGTTTTGGAAATAGAAAAGAAAGAGCTCCATTAGATGTTGGAAAGTGTTTTTTTGTTCACTGAAAACTGAAGTAGTGGTGATGTATTGTTAACCTGCTAACCTTACCCTGATATAAAGGTATCTGAAATAATGCTAAGATGATATGCAGGGTCAAGTAGTTCTACAATGCTCTGAGTGCCACATTGTGTGTCTTGAATACTTTCTTTTTTGCCTCAGAGTGAAACAATGCAGAGAGCAGTTTGTTTTATTTGCATCTCCTGATAATAGAATAATAGCAAGAGTAAATGGCAATTAAGAAACTGACATTAAAAAACCTTCTGAAGAAATAAGCTATTGCTTATATTGAAAGCAAAACTCATTTCATTATGAAAAGGACAGGGACTAAAATTAATTGGATTACACACCCACTGGACATTAAATAAGGCTATTTCTAAGTAGTTTTCTTTATGTTGGCTTACAAAAGACAAACTAATATGGCATAATGAAGACTGAAAATTTTCTTTAATAAATTCTTAATGTTATCTGAAAGCTGCTGTGGTCAGAAACATGGCATCCTTAAACATGTTTTGTATCACCAAAGTATTCCTGACAGAGCTTTAAGATATTCACTGTTCTTAAAATTAATAAAAAAGATAATAATTGTCAAGACCTTGTGGGCAGAAAC
Organism: Molothrus aeneus; assembly: GCF_037042795.1. Classification (NCBI taxonomy): domain Eukaryota; kingdom Metazoa; phylum Chordata; class Aves; order Passeriformes; family Icteridae; genus Molothrus; species Molothrus aeneus. The sequence continues at coordinate 105,277,741 of NC_089648.1, forward strand.
ATCTTCTGCTTTGACAAGTAGCTCTGTGTTATTCAGTACTGAATGATGTGTTCAAATGCTGCTGTCAGGTTTGCTAGCAATATGCATCATTCTCCTTTGTAATCAATATCTTCAATGGCTGATGACTAGCAGGGGACCAGAAGAGTGAGAACGTTTAGCTGCTTGTCTGGCCATATATTGTCATTTAACTTCATCTTAGAAACTGCCTTCAGATGTCATTGAACAAAAGTAAGATGATACAGACCAGTACCTTGAAATTAATCTTTTTTTTTCATTTTGGTATTACTTTTATCTTGATGCAAGTCAACTGATATTGTCAGTGCAAATAAAGAACAGTCAATACCCATGTAACTAGTCTTTTAAGAATTCTCTTTTGTTTTCAGATATATATATATATATATATATATGTAGTTATCTACCAATAATTTCTTTTTATGCAAAGAATACATAACACAAATATTTTTCATGTATCCACTAAATGATATTAGGAAACTTAAGCTTATCATACATGTATTTTAAGAAAACACTACTTTACTTTGTATAATTATTGCTGATCTACCAATAATATTCCTTTCCTTCATTGTAAAATATATTGCACTTTAAAGGTATAATTCCCCCAAACCAAAGAGGTATTGTCATTTAAATGCTATTTTCCATTAGGATTTCAAATTATATTACTGACATTTTAGGAACTGAAAACACTTTCCACAATAATTTTTTGTACCATGATCAGTGTTTTTTCCTCAGCCTACTTACTACTTCCTTGGCCAATATTAGTTCTCTTTTTTATAATAATATTACACAGGTGACAATATTGTTTTATCCAATCCTCCTCTTTTTCCCCTCTCTAAAGCACATCAGCACCATTTCACCTACATGACCCTTAATTCTTTTCCCTAGATGAGTAAATACTTTTTGCCTCCATTAAACTGCTGTTCACTTAGGTTGACTCCATTTCTTCCATATGATTGTTAAGTCCTTCCTTTACCTTCCGTACTTCCATACTCGCTTGGCAAATTCTTTAAGAGGAGCTTAAGCTACTTCAATTCCATGAGGAGCAACAAAGAAGAGCCCAACAATGCTCTCAGTAGGTTCCAACACATCAACATTAATTGAAAACACATTTTAGGAAGCCACATACCTTCTCATTTGGCTTTTTTATATGTCCCATATTCAAGTTAACAAAACCTGATGATTTAAAATTGTTTATCCTCTATAAATTCCCATTAGAATATTACACTCCTTTATGAAAGGAAAATAAAGTTCTTCATATTTTTTTTGTGATTTATTCCTGTTTCCTTCAAAATATATAAATTATTTATTGAAAATTTCTAGTTCTTTTAATTTCTACACTTTCCTAATAACTGTATAAAATATTGCCCCATCTCACTTATTTTATGACTGTAGTATTTCTGGAATTTCTTGTGCTACTAACATAATTTGAAAACATGTAGTTTTTTAGTTTCCTAATTCTTCATTTTCCTGGATACCTGCAGATCTCCATGAAAATTGCTTCCATTCTGTAACTAGGTTGAAGTTTATTTACCTTTTTCTGTTCTAGGTTCTAACATTCTTTCTTACACTATACAGTGATTCACCAAAGTCCATTCAGATATTCAGTCATGCTAGATGCCTTGGATCTGGTTAAGGATCAAAAATTTGTCATAATTAACCCCTGACTGGGCAATTTGTACTCAAGAATGGAGGTTGTTGTAAACAAATGCATGCTCAGTTATTTATCTAGATAAAAAGGTACAATATTCAGAGGTTATAAACACTTTCCACTGTATATATTTTGATTGTGAAAATGAGGATATATAATTCTAAAGTGAGATCAAATGCCTATTCAATGCATTTGGAGATTGTGATGCATTTGATGCGTGATAAATATATTTAATTTTCTTATTTTCCTTTTACCTTTCTATTACTTTTCCTTGTAAGTCCTTAATATGCATCTGTCTTCCTACATAGCAAAAGGTGTAATATTTAGGATTCTTTTATCCTTGTCAGCATATCTCTTAAATATTTCCAGTTTTCTATTTTAATTAAAAATAAATTAAACAGATCTTTCTTAAAAATTAGTGATTCTGTAATTAAATACTATCTGAAAGAAAAAACAAAAGTGAGAAAACAAAACAGTAGGTGAGATTGCAATGTATTCAGAGAGAAAATGGAGGCTGAAAGAAGTTTGTGGAAAGAAATGTGATTTAATATATAAGTGTTATAAATTATTTTTTCATGTTTTATTTTTAATAACATTTTAAAAATTATTTTAAAAATGAATAGACTCAAAAATTTTTTAGGAAGTATTTCTGTAAAAAATACACCTACATGCTTTTCTGAGTAATACCATTCAAGTCACTGAAACAAATTTAAAAAAAACCCATCTACAAATTTATGCTGGTCTGTATATAAATGCTAAACTCTGCACAACAACCTCATCTGTCTCAATGAGTCCTTTTCATTATCGTTCTTTCAAAAGATGGACTACATTACCTATTACCCAATCCATTTCCGACCTTTTCCTCTAAATGTTTCCATTTCCAATGCAATATATTACCTCAACATACAGTTTAATTAGTTGCAGTATCCATCATGGTCCAAGTTTAAGGTTATTAGTGTAATGAAGCATTTATTTCTGTTTCTATAATCAGAACATAAGTTTCTACACTTATTAAAGCTATATATATTTTTTTCCTGATTTCCTTATTTGTGTGATTTTGAGACATTTCCATAACTTTTAAAAGCACATAGCATTTATTCAATTTGGTATAATTTGTTCCTGAAAAATATTTACTTGCAAAGGTCAAGAAATCAAGAAATTTTTCTGCAAGATGATGCAATAGGTAAAATTAAACTGTAAATGGAAACTTTGAATATATCTTCTTGTTAAAATGGGTAAAACAAATGGCTTTTTTTTTCTTCTCAGTGCTGCAAGTAAGATTTCTATTTGTGGATGGATGTGATGATTTCCATAAGTTTTTCATTTGTGGATGAGCATATAGTCAGAACTTGTTCCTATATGGCTTTGCTAAAGCTCTAATTTAGTAAATGTACTGAGATTGGCTTGGATTAAGACACCTTTCTTCCCAGAAGCCCATACACTGCAGTGCTTTGTATTTGTGGCTAAATTGGTGTTGATAGTATGATTTGGTTTGTATTTTTGATGCATTATTCTTGTACAACATGAAGTCTTACTTTTTCTCCCTTCCCAACCCAAAAGTAAGTAGGCAGGGGGTGAGACTTTTGGAAGGAATGCAACTTGGACAGTTGGCCATAATTGAACAAAGGGATATTCCTTGATATATGATATTGTGTTCTGGAATGAAAAATCAGAGGGAGAGGAGGAAGGATCAATACTTGTGATAATGGCATTTGCCTTCCCAAGCAACTGAAAAAATGGTATCTAGTGCTCTACTGGCTCTGTAACATGTATTCACCTATTAATAGGAAGAATTCGTAGGCATAAAATATTTTGTTGTACTTTCATGACAGTTTGCTCCTGTAAACGACAGATTTGTCAGAGCTATCATGAGTTTATGTTTTACTTTGTTGCCATGCCAATGAAATCACTCATTTTCTTAGGTCAGTTCACCTATGGCTCCTCTGAAACTTCTCAATAACACTCACTATAACGGAGTGAGTGGAGAAAAAGAGATAAACTGTGGTGAGATGCCAGAAATAGATTTGAAGCCTGTGCTTCAGTAGGGCAGCAGAGAAAAAAGAGAATAGAAGATTTAAAGTTGTAGCTGTTAAGTCTCTCTTCACTACATGGCCTCCACACTGAGAAAGGAAAGCACCTACCCTGCCTGTCTATTTCATTATGGTCTGTTAATTAGGTGTGGTAATTAATTGTAAGCAACTAAGTATCTGGCATTAATAATCAAGGTTCTTAATTTCATTTTTTTCATATACTGTATTTTCATGGGTTTAAATACCAAGTGCTTTTCAGTTCTGCTGAGAAGGATGCATTTAGTTACAGGAGCTGGATGGCAAAATCTCTGTGGCTTTATACTGCATCACACAGAAGCATAAATATCAGTTACAAAAACACATAAGGATGAAAACCTGTGTTGTTCTGAATTGGAAATGCATCAGAGTTCACTGCAAAGGTGGTTGTTGGTAGCAACTCAGTATTTGGCCTGAGTATCTTAATAAACCCAGATTAGATCCCTCCTGCTTCCTCTACTTTATTCTGTGAAGGAAAACAAAATCATATGTTAATTGGAAACATTAAAAGGAGAAGTCATTTGGAGAAACTCGGTCCAATTAACTATCCTATTTTTAAGGCTATGCAACCTGTAGCTAGATTTTCTTGTGCCACAAAAACCTGACACACCAAACTGTGGATCACTTAAAAACCAATCTTCAGACATATCCAAAATTACATTGTGCAGATTTAAATAAAACTTAAAAGAGTTTACACATCTGATCTTTGGCAGGAGACAAGCCCACCTGGGCTTTAAGGTGCTGACTAACACAAATAAGAGGGTCCAGTAGTGTGGGGGCTTTATCCATAATTTAGAACATTTTAATTAATACCGCAATGAAATTCTGCCACATATGAGTATTTTGCATTCCAGATTATAATTAACACATTGCTGAAAACTCGGGGGAAAAAAAGAAAAAAACCAAGCAAATAAATAAAAAAAAAATCCAACCAAACCAAACAACTATATGAAATAGAGAATAAGTAGCTTAAAGAAGAAGCGCTTCAAAACACTTAGTAAAACTGACGCATTTTAATCCCCATAATTTAAAGGAAATATGCCAATTTGTAGCCTCCTTCACAGATGAGTTTCCATTTACTTTATTCACTTATGATGTATCCTTTTGGTGCCAGTTTTTTAAGTCTATGGAAAAAAAAACCTTTACAGAACCAGTTCACAAGATGAAGAAACAGATGCCTATTTATCTTTTAACCAAATCTAGTAAAAAAACACAATTGAAAAGACTTCATTTAATGAAGGTAGAGGACCTGTCAGTAATCTTAGGAACCCCCTATTCTCATCTGAACAGAAAGCCAGTCTTGTCCATCTCAGCTTTTATACAGAAAGTAGCTTAGAACCTCCACTGAACTGAAAGGTCGCTTTTGAGCCAACAGTATTGTCATTCTGGATGGCTATGCTGTAAAGCATCCTTAATATTTTCTTTGGTTTTATTTGGTGCTTTGCTTTGCTTTGGTTTTGGGCTTTTTAAATTTTTTTTCTATTTTTTAATTTAAAACATTATTTTTTTCAATCATCTCAGAGTAATTCTGATAATTAGTGAATTTAAGGCAGTATTTTGGACATTTCCTTGGTGATAAAAAAAATCTTTCAAAGACCCAAATGGGCCAAGGCAGTAACTATGAAGTGAGAATTGGATATCTAAAATAGACATGCTCTAAATGCTATAGAGCTGGTAAAATAAAGTTAAAACCCAAAACAAAGAAAAAATTATTACAAATTAAAGGAGAATCAGTACACTTGTCTGAATATTTGTTATCTCTCTTTCCACGTATATAAAATACTCAAAATTCCCATGCAGTACTGCTTAGGATTCCATTTGAAGTTGTCACAATAGGATGAAAAATTTGAACTTTGTATGATCATAACATGCAAGTTCCTTCAACTTGGGAATGCTTACATTTATTTCACTGGTGAATGCTGTTTCATTGGATAATCATACTCCTCTAATGTAGTAACTATTAGACAATAAAAACGGTAATACGGGTGACAGAGGAGTTTATGGTTTTTATTTCTTTTGTTTCATTTTTACTTGTTTAGTTGGTTTTCTTTTTTGTTGGTAGAAAATATTGTGGATTCAACAATGTAAATTCTTCATATTATACATATTTGTCAAAACACCAAAAGCATTTTGCATAGGCCTATAACTTTATTGATTGTTTACTATTGTTGCTTTAGGAATAATAAGTAATGAAGAAAATACCCATTTACATTTTTAAATGAAAAAGCTTCCTCAAGAAAATTAAATAAACTAAAGTGAAGATTATTTTTTGTTGATTATATGCTAGATTAATTTATTTATTTACTGATAAATACATTATCACAGAAATTCACAGAAATTGCCAGAACTGTAGGATGAGTCACAGAAATCACTTGTTCATATTTTTTTTCTTAATAGAAATACTTATGTCTTATCCAGAGTTCAAATTCTAGCCCTACAGGTTTAAGCTGTGACTTCTTAGTGTTTGTGAACCTTCAAGATTTTTTGGGTGGCTATGAATGAAGATAATGTTTCAGTTAAAGATGCAAAATTTCTTTTGTATTCTTGAAAACATATGAATGGGTCTTTTTTCCTTAGTTAGAAAGACTTCCATGCAGCAAATATGTGTTCCACAGCATAGGTGTCTTAATGGAGTCATTGAAACATTGTCAATCAGGTGTTTCTCCAAGGGCATCCATAGGAGTTGGTTGTGAAAGACAGGAGGAAGGTTGGAGCCCTCTGTTCCACATGTCAACATATTGAGGTCAGTTTATCACATCTAGGTATGTGCAGTGTTTAAAATGCACAGGGTTTAGGGAGACAGACGCCTACATTTTTATACTATGTCTGAATGTGTTCTAAATACTTACACTGGGTTTATAGGCAATGGATTTAAACCATGCATTTAAAGGAATCTAGGGACTGACTCAGCTAATGCAATTACTTGCCCACACATGAGAACCTAGTCTCCCTAAGAAACCCAGGTCATGTATAAAGGGATTACAAATATCAAAGGCATGAGATATCTGAAACTTGCTCCACTAGGAGACTGAGGCAAATATGGCAATACAAATAGCACTAAATGTCTATTTTCACACATCTGAATTTCTCAGTGAAGGGGTTCAGTGTCCTGAGCACTGGGTACATCTAAGTTTGGCCTCTAGCTATCAATCCACAAAACAGTGATCTCCTGTTTATATTTTGTCATACCAGCCAGCAGACAACTTAGGGTAGTTCAAATGGCACTACACTCCTGTGTATACAATAATGGTACTTTCCACTGGTTGCTAATTTAAGGACAGCAAAGGTGTTTTGTGGGCTGCCTCAATGTCATCTACTCAATCATTAGTGAGTATAATAGAAGCTTAGATACCCATCTTATTTTCAGGCACATATGTTATAGATGGCTAGTTGATTATCTGAATACACAGTTGAACCTTGCCAGAAGGCTCTTAGAAGAGATTACCATGTAAGTGCTTGCAGAGGCTATTGGCAGCTCTGAGGACTACTGGATATCCAGAGAATCACAGAATCAGGATCATAGAATAATTAAGGTTAGGAAGGGACCTCTGCAGATCATTTAGTCCAACCCCCTATACAGATCCTTGTAAAATGAAAAGGCTCACAGGATTCATTAATCTAAGGACTTTTCTCAAACACAAAATACCTTAGAAACAGAGTGATACAACAATAGATTTACTCAGAATCTTGGTTTGTTTGAAAAGCCTGTATATGTCCATGCTACTAAATTAAATTCTGTTTTTGCTGTTTAACAGTGCATATGTTTGTACACCAGCACATGAACTCTTAATATGATCTTACTGTGTCTCAGGTGGTATATTCAATAGGCTTTTTGCTTGGATCATTAAAAAAGTTTTTCTATCCTATATAGTGTGTTGGAAAGAGATTAGGATAGGAAGCATTGTGATCTTGAATGGATAAATCAGATCTAGTATGATTGTGACTTGGAGCATCCCATAAGCACAGTACTTCCTTCACAGACCCTATGAAAAAAAACCTATGTATCTAGTAAACATAGAATTCTTTTGCACATAGGAAAAAAGAGTTTTAATTAATTAATTAATCTCTATAATTCATAGGGAAAAACCACATATATTTATGAGAAAGTTTTATGGCCTTTCTCTATTTCCCCAGTGGATTTCAAAATTATGTAGTCAGTATGTTTACTGAAAAACAGCTATGCAAGACAATTCTATTTAAATATTTTCAAAATTACTGATTTATTAGTTTGCAGCAAGAGCTTAACTATTTTTTTCGACTACATATTTGTCCTTTCAAGTAGCAGTGGTATCAACATAGCCTGCACCAAAAGCATGAGGAAATTTATCCATGGCAACTTCATCACTGGCAGCAATTTAAGAAAAAGGCATAATACGTGAAGTTGAATTGTATGTTTCTCATTTAATACTGTGAAAGGGTTAAAGGAAAATTTTTAATTATATATATACAAAAGAATTAGCTCTGTAGATATTTTCAAGTAGCTTGCAGAACCTGAAGTATTGACATTACAGGTTAGGAGACTAGAGAAAAACCTCTCATTTTCAAACTTCAATCTTTCAATATTTGTATACAAGTGTAATACTTAATTGGATTTTTTTTAAAGTGAAAATTTATTGAATTATATGTTATCCTGTAAAGTTTTTAATAGCTTTCATAGTGTCAAGAGTTGCCTTAAAATCAATAAAATATCTTTTATGGAGTTTAGTTGGCTAAATTCAATACTTCTCAAATACAACAACATCTGAGGATGCATTGTTCACCCCTTTTCTTAAAAGCAGGAAGAAATTCTGTGTTTTGGAAATTCACGTAATTGAACAAATGCTTTAGTAAATCTTTGCATCTAGAATTTCTTTTCATTATAGATTTCATTTTTTACTTTTTAACAATGAACCGTTATAAATTTATTTTTAACAATCTACTTTTAAATTATGTTTCTAAAGGTCACAGATGAAAACAAAATGCATTAAAGACACTCTAGTTCATCTCTATTAAGATATTCATAATATCCATGAATCTCTTATTAGTGCCTTTGACATTCAGGCCCCACAGGAAAGAAGTGGGAAAAATGCATCTAGTGCTGTAAATCAATTATTTTCTCTACCAGAAATACTTCATAAAAGATTACACCATGCTGTTAGATTGCACAGGAACTGATCCATACAGTGAAGTGCCAGGAACTCTCAAACACACAGGCTTGGTGTGCAGCTTGGAGTGCCAGCAAAATGTCAAATCTCAAGTTGGTGTCAGGAAACTGTCTGAACAGAGCCCTAAAGACAAGAATATTTTAGCTTTAAATGAGAAAAACTTAGTCTGTCGACTCACCAACAAATGTGAGTGAAGAGACTTTCCCTCAAAATAATCTGGAATGAATAGATTTCTCCTTCCCCTCTTCCCTCTTGTAAAGCTGAATCTTAGGAGCAACAAAAGAGTTGTGACACAGCATGAAAAAATGACCAAAACTCTTCTGATGAACCAATTAAAAACTGAAAGGTTTCTGAGAGAATTAAACTGAATGCAATTTAAGGTGTCAGAGAAAGCTTTATAGTGAATTCTAGAAATAAACTGCTGCATGACTTGAAGAGAGTTTGAGTCAGAGCTCTGCAATTGGCTACCTTAGAGTCTTCTAAAATAAGAGGAATCGGGAAATTTAATCCTATTCTCAAAAGATATAGTCAAATAGTGCCTTGGTGAGCAGACCAATAAAAAGATTATGGATCATATACATACAACTCATACACAAAGTTTTAACCTCCATATTGAATTTTGGAAGGGGAGGTTATAATTTCATTTTGCTGAGTTTATTGCATGGATGCATATCTCTTTTCCAATTTTTTTTTTTTTTTTTGTTTAGAAATCAAATCTTGCAGATCTGGAAAAAACATTTACATAGGGTTTTTTTTCCACCTATCCATGTGTCTTCTCAGTATGATTCACTGAAATTAGGTATACAACAAGGATAGCTAAATTGTAGGATGTTTTTTGAGTAGAAGGAATTTTTTTAATCTGTGTATGAATGGTTTATAAATTCTGAAAAAGTTGTTGTGTTCTGATTAACTGAAACCTCTCATCTGGAATAGTTAAATACTGGCTGTCATTTGAGTTTATGTGGTTCAGACACCCAGTAGATTCAGAAATCAGATTTTAAAGAGATTACTACAAAAGAAAAGAAGAGTTCAATTTTCCACAAATGTCTTCACTATGAGCTGAAGTGGGACAAGAGGACATGAAAACTGATTGTCTATTTACCTGCTGTCAAACTTTTCTTTGTCACATAGTGATACTAATAATCAATGATTATAGCTAAATTTCAAAGGATTTCATGACCCTGGAATTGCCAAGTTCTCCCAGTTCCTCCTGCTTATCACATTCAACTCCAGATAACTTTACTCTCAGAAACTTTTAACAGCACTTAATCCTCCACTAAGAAGCAAGGATTTCTCACTGTAGTTCAAAAAAAAGCTTTTTTCTGGCATAAAAAAATAGAGAATGGGATCTAAGATGTAGATCTAGAATCACAGATTTTCCATGTACACATTCATTTCTTTATAGAAAGAAGCAAGACTCCCAAGTGCTGTATAACTTACAGTAAATTTAGGAACTTCATTCAGAAGCTACTTGACTGACATTTAGGAAGGTGTGAAAGTACAGAAGTCACATCTTTGTTATCAGAATAAGTGTAAGTGTCAGGGTCACTGAAGTAGTCAAAGAAAGGACTGCTTGGTTCACATTCCTTTTACATCCAGGTTAGAGAAAGCATGGATTTATTTTGGTGATCTGACTGTAGTCCTCAGTGGAAAGCTTGCTAGTTCAAAACCCACCACACAGCTCAAGACAAATCTGAAAGCCTTGGCACTGTAAAAAGGGTACACAAGCAGCATGAGAGCAGCTGAGGTGCTGTAAGTCAGCAGTGGAGTGCATTTTGCAGAGATGTATAGAGTTGTTAATGCACAGAGCCTTTCAGCACTGTGCCTTGAACCAGCCTGCACTATAAACCTCTCATTTCCTTGAACAATAAAACGCCCCAAACTTACAAAGAAATACAAATGCAATAAAAAATATTGTCCCTGTTCTAAATGCTGTTTATTCCTTATGAATGTACATGTGCTTTTTGTAGGACACTTTTAAACCAGGGACCTGATGAGAGTTGAGTAAAGGATAACTAGAGTATATATAAAAGACCTTTTTGGAATTAAAAAAAAAAAAAAAAAGAGACAGACTTAAATACGAACATAAACCATTTCCTAAGGTTTCTGTAATATAGTGTACTGGTTCTGAAAATCTTTGTAGTCCCCTTGAGCATCTCCATTATAAAGTAATGGGTAAATTTACCACTCCCAAGGGCATGTTTTCTTTAGATTATCTGCTAATAAAAAAAAGAAAATCAGAATAGTACATAAAAGGGAAGAAAAATATCTTATTTTATTTGAACACAAAATCAGTAAGATTTCAGAACTGGATAGATTAATGACCTGTATAGTCATATCATACATTTTTTTTTCTCTGAGGTTTTTCACAGAGAGCATATTTTTTTAAAAAATCCCCTACATTTACTATTTTCATTTAGCAATTTACAATTTTTTCTTATATGTTTTGGCCTTTTTTATTCATAAAATACAGCTATTATTCTGAGCACTGTATACATTAAAATATTTATAAGATCACAAATAAACATTAATATTGTTTTGAAACAATAATATTGAAAATGTTAAACCATCCATAATGCATTTTCTTAAGAAATGCATTATGGATGGTTTAAAATTCTTAAGTTATTTTAACTTTCTGCTTGCTTATTTGCTCCTTATACTGTTTTATAATTCTGACTGTATAAAAACAATTTATTCATATTTGGGATCCTTTATGGTTCTAATACATTCTGGACATAAGTTTAGGAAAATCAATAAACCATCTTGGCATTGGAATATGAAATATCAATATGACACTGGTTTTCTAATGTGTCTAATAAGACATATTAGTATTCTTCTTCTGCATATAGCTTATAAAATCTTAAAATTCATATCATTATATTATTCATATCCAGACTCTCAAAATTGGTTTGATAGATAAGGCTTAGAAAGACAAAAGAGGAGATTTGTTTTTTGAAAAGATTAAGTTAAATGTGCTGGAAGTAGTAGTGAAATCTCAGGAAGAGAAATAAAAAGCAAGCAGGAGATCTGTGCTCCTCTCATCTCCCTGCGATTCCTAGAGGTTGTATATAAGAAGATTATGAAACAATGCACAGACACAAATTAAAAGCTTCCTAATGAAAAGAAATTTGCCATGTTTGATGGCTTATATACATCATCATTTTTTGACAGCAACATAATGTGGAAAGACAATTTAAAGAAATAAGAAGATTTCACTTTCTAAGTAAATTGTTTGGGATAGTTGTCTTACAAAGTAAGAAGAATTGAAATGACATTGGAATAACCCAATTCCAACACTCCTAAGAGGCAGAAAGGCATTGATGTAAATGATGCTGTTCTTTTGATGGTTATTTAATTTTCTCAGGGAAATTTCAGAAAACAAAGTAATTTGAATGGATTGGTCAATACATGATATCTATGGGCACAGTCATGACACCCTTATTTAAGCAAAACTGATTAACACATACATCAGAAAGTTGAGGCAGAAAGCTGGAGAAATCATATCTAATCTATCCCTATGCCAAAGAAGCCTTAACTGGCTTAAATTGCAGAAAATTATTCATACTGTGTTGAACTTCCTAATGTATAGCTTTATAGCAGTACTACCTTTCAAAAATACATTACAGAACATCTCTTTTAAAATACTAATATATATTAGATACTTGTTTTGGTACTCGGCAATCTTATGCTTGACTATTCACATATTCTCAATTCCTTAAAGTAAATATTTTTCCCTGAGTTTGTAATCCCTTCCTTCCATTTTACTAGTCATAACCTTCTGGGTAAATTTGAATTCCTTGTGTTATTCTGAATACATTAATAAACTAGATAAGAGTGAGTCACTTGCTTAATTTATTGTTCATTGATCTGTGTGTGAAACATCTTTCACACCCTTTTAGGATAAAATTAGCACAACTTTCACAAATTTCCACTGAAGTTCCATAAAATTTCTACTGGTATACTGCTGTCTCTCCAGGTACAAACATACTCCAACAGAATCACTGAAAGAAGATACTTCTGTTAGTAACATTGTACCAGAATTGATCTTTTGCATCTAGGAAAAGAATGAAATCTAATAATTAAGAGAGCATGAGCAACACTCATATCTGACACACTATAAAGTTTTGGGGTTATTTCTTCTTTAATACAATTAAAAGTATTTGAGGGGGCAGGGGGGAAATGAATACAGGACTAACTGGGGAAAAGCAAAGCATTCTGAAGTAATTTTGAAGTTCATTTAACTTGGACTGAATTAGCAAAAAATTTCTGTTGAATAAGAATAAAATATGTAGTATTTGTGCATAAATAATCAAAGTTGAATGTCTACTATTTGTCCCACCATGTTTTGGAGGAATATAGGGGGCACTGTTGACTTGGCACAAGTAATTTCTTTTATTGGATCTGTTTTTTCAGGCGTGAAGCTGGAATTTCAGCAGAATCTATGCCAATGATGAGAGACAGTTAAAAGTATTCTCTTTTCTACTTCATTGCAAAAGCAGGTAGAGGTGGCTGCCAAACAGCCTACTTTTAAAGAGCAAAAGGAATGCTTGGTCAGAGAGATGAGCAGCTGAAGGGTCATTACACCTGTGATTAACTCTGGTTCATAATCTAGGGCTCACAAGCATGACAGAGTTTTAAGAAATGTCATACCCTGCTGCATAACATGGAGTAGGACGTGCTTGTAGCAAGTGAGGTTCACTGCTCTCTGCTGTGACACCACAGAAAGTGGAAATGAAGTAACAATGCCCTGCAAATGAAATAAATTCTTAGCCCTAGATGCAGAAGTCCAGCCATTACCATTGCTAGGAAGAGCAGCAGCTCAGGAATTTCTACTCTTGACCAAAGTCTACCTCCTGTCACAAGACAATATTTCTCAGAGCCAATTTACTGTTGGTGAAGGCTAAAAATGCTGATTTGATGAGACTTGAACCTCGAGAGTTGGGAGATAGAGACTTTAACAGTAAGAGACTATAAGACCAACTATGAAAAACAGGGTGTCAGACTGAAATTAAGGAAAAATCTTTTCATCATGAGGAGTGACTAATGGGTTTCCCAAAGAGGCTGCACTGTTTCTGTCTTTGTTGATTAGCAAGGTTTGACTAGACGCAACTCTAATGAGTCTGTTTTGCTCTCAGAATTGACCCTAATTTGAACAGGGAGCTGGACTAGAAATATCCCGAGGTCCCTTCCTCTCTAAATTCTCTTATGAAGACAGGTCTTTTTTATGTCCCAGTCTGTTTCCTCTTCTACATTAATAGTTGAATTTTGACTAATTCTTCAAATTATTTTAAAAGAATATTAATATTAGCAATTATTATATATAAAACAGTATCTTTTACTTTTGTATCACTTTTTATTCCCTTAATTTCCTTCTAAATGTTAACAATAGGCTTAAGCATGTACATAAGTTTAATTATTATGCTGCTTCTGTTTTCTTCCAGATAATGAATGAAGATGTTAAAAACTGACTAAACACATTGCTTTGTTTATGCTCAACAGAAGTCATGAAAAATTACCTCTATTGTAAGACTAACTCAGTGTGCTAATTCCTTACAATAATTGGCACCAAAGTTGCTATAACTCATTATTAGTTGAATATCAATTAGCTTCACTATGACTGAGAAATTTATATTAATGTTAACCTAATGCTTAATTTGCATTTCCAGCTGGTTTTAATTATTTGAAAAATCACCAAAAAAATTAGAACCTGCAATCAGTGAGGTTTCACCTTTACACAGGATTTTCTGGGAATTTAATAAACAAAGCAGGTATAAATATGAGGAATTATTCTTTGGGCTTTGCTTTTGTAATTACCTTCCAACTGCTTAAATTACAGAAGTTGAAGGATGTATATATGTTTATTAAGCTACAAGAAAATGAAAAACTTTCCCAAAACCTCAGACCACAAAAAGAAAAACTACCAAAACCCAACCAAACGTAAACAAACAAACAAACACAAAAATAAATAAATAAATAAATAAATAAATAAATAAATAAATAAATCCAATAATAATAATAATAAAAGCCTAAACTTAAAACCACAGATTCTCTCCTCTTTGACAAGTATTTTGCCTGACAGGAGTTTTGGAAGACACAACACAAGAGAAGTCTTCTAGACTCCACACTTCCTGAAAAACTCATTACCTTAGCTCTACTTCAACCAAATTTTATAGCAGGGTAGTATGTACAGGTCAAGTCAAACAATGTTCTGGGAATCTTGTATCCCTTCTTGTTTTGTCCAAACTTTTGGTTCCTTTTTCTCCTGAGGAGTTTTTCATTTTTAGTTTTTAGGAATGTTTCATTTCCAATCCTGATAAGCAAAAGTTTGTAATATACCTTAGAAGCCTCTTCAGTTTTTATCAGAAAAAACTTTTGCTATTTATGGAATGCTATTTCTCTTTTTATCTTATTCTACTGAACACACTCTTTTTTTTCTGATAACAGATGATAAAGATTAGAATATATAGAGAGAAACCCGCATAAATGACTTAACATTCTAAAGAGAAAAATATGCAACAGTTTCTACCAAAGTACAGGACTATTTCTGTGTCATGTCTAAGAAAAAATCCTTGAAAATCATCCCTTGTGTAGCATGCTTGTATCCAACTCTGAGAAAGCAAACACCAGCTGAGACCCTGAAGAAATTTCTCTAGTTTTCTGCAGCAGGGAAATGATTTTTTTCCTTCTTTTTAATGTCTGCAGTTAGTGCCTTTTAACTTAAAAAGCCCACAGAGACAAAATATTGATAGTAAACTTAGAGCTACCTTGCTTGCATTAGACTAATTGACACGGCAGACTGATTATTGAAATGATGGACAACTGAACAGTACCTGAAGTTCATGTCTGGCCTGCTGTACTTTAAGGGAAAGATTTGCCTTCTCTTGTCTAGCAGTCTGGTCAGAGGACATAACAATAGGACTAGAGATCTAGAATCTTAAAAATTAAGCATTTCTTTGTATGTAAAGCTTGTTAAGAGTAATACATATTAATCTGAAAACAACTTGAATAATGTAATATTGAAAGAATAACCACTGTAATTTTGAGACATATATAAAGCTAGATAAGAATTATTAAAAGTGTCTTTCTTTTGTTTATAACATATTTTACAAAGAGCGAATCAATATTCTAATTTATTAGACAATAGACAGAAGGTTTCCTTTTTTATTTTTTTCAATAAGAAAGAGAACCATTTCAAAAATTCTTAATGAGTTTTTAAATCAAAATCAACATCAAAAGTAGAATGTGTTGTCATTTAAATCCTCTCAGTTGAGAGAGAGGATTTAAATGGGATGAAAACACTTTCTACATGGGGCTGTTAGCTTTATAACTACAGCAGTTGTGCTGGACAATGCCTAGTTACATTTAGAGCCCAACACCATGCTGTGCACGATGACAGTCCTTTTATTTTCTTCTTTCAACACCTTTCTGGCATGGGTAAATTAAAATTTTTACAGCACGTCTGCAGAAAGTGAGAAAATAATTATATAAGTTGCCATACTGTCCCTATTAAGCCCATAAAACCCATTTCTTTACAGCTATCATCTTCTAAAACTGATAATTATGAATGTAGTTTTCTAATTGCTCTGCTTTTCTCTAAATCTCTAAATCCAGTTAGAGCTAAAAAGACTTGCACACATCATGTCACACTGCAACCACTAAGAGGATGGACTATTTATATATTCCTTATCTGGAGGATAAGAATAGTCCTTTCCCCCAGACAGTTTATCTGGTGTATTAACAATATAGATTATAATCACAGATGCCATTAAATAAATTTCACATTTAATACTGCAAATACAACGTTTTTGAGATACTTCACCAGTAATTAAATATGACACCAGTTAACTCGGATGGAAAAGATGTTTGGAATTCCATCTGTTTTGAGTCCTTTACTCTCTTTCACTGGTGGGATTTAAATACTCTGTGTTATGCAACTAAATCTTAACCAATCTTTTCTGATTTAGTGCTGTGTTATGGTTTTCATTATATTTCTTCCCTTACACAGGAAGTAGCTCTAGTGAGAAACATGTCCCAGATCATATCTTCCCATCTTTCTGGGAAGATAAATACTAAAAGTTGATATGAATTTAATTCAGATACATTTTAACATTTGAAATTTTTAATCACTGTAAAACTGTAGGACCAAGTGTCAATGTTTCTGTGCATTTCCTAAGACATTTGATGATAATTTGAAGTACTTTGAGAAGCCAGTTAGAAGTCTTCCTTAAAAACAGATATAGTCAATGTGGAAAGAAAAGTTACTGTAATTGTGTTGCCTTTAATATTTACTTGAGATTTTCTTATGTGTGATACAATATAATAGAGATATATTAAATTTTGAAATTGATAAAAAAATTCAAATATTCTAAAAAACCATACAACTTTTCACAGCTAACAGTTATGTGTGTCACATAGTAAGAAGGTAAAAATAATGCTGTATTATATTGAATAAAAGAATAGCTTGTATTTGCCCAATTATTGTCATCAGGTAATTTAAGTTTGAGAAAATATATAAAACAGATGTTTAAATCTGTGCAATCCATGAACTGGACCATGGACATGCTCTCTTCTCCTCTGTATGAGTATAAACCTGGCTAAGCCCCTTAGCTTAATTACTGCTGTTTGTGATATATAACTGTGACATTGAAAGGATGTTAGGATCTATACATTTTAAATATTTGTACTGAAAACACATTAGTAAGAGTCATCTGGATTTAGGACATAAAGAAATTAGAAGCTGGAAGCAAAACATGCAGCAGGCAGTATTCATACTTTGCCTAGAGTTAGTGGTTTGGGGTTTTTTTTCTTTTTCTTTATTTTGCTTCTTTTTTGGTTTTTTTTTTTCTTTTTCTCTTTTTTTTTTTTTTTTTTTTTTTTTTTTTTTTTGAAAAGGAAAATCAATAATACCTCCCAGGTCTCTGAAGCACTTTAACAGCTGGAGACTGAGAGTTTCAAGAAAGGGGGAAAAAAGCCTCAAAGAGGTAGAATGCCTTGAAGTATAATTGAAGTTTTGCTCATTAAGGGCAAACCTGTGAAGATTTGACATTTCATCAAGTTTTAGCCAGAGTTCCTAAGGAAATAGGTTTGAAAAAAGTTGTACAGAGAACAGAGCTTTCTTTTGCAGTGTTACCTTTTGACACAAACCTTAGTCAGTTGCTCCAATTTCAATAAGTCAATACTGCAATTTAGAGCTTTTCAGCCAACCTGTTGACCAAGAAGAGCATAAGTTAAAGGAAGTTGCACTGTCATA
This sequence comes from Molothrus aeneus, assembly GCF_037042795.1. NCBI lineage: Eukaryota > Metazoa > Chordata > Aves > Passeriformes > Icteridae > Molothrus > Molothrus aeneus. The sequence goes on from NC_089648.1 coordinate 105,295,864, forward strand.
CTCATAAACAGATTCTAGACACTGTCCTTGTTCTAAGTACTTTGCTGATTTTCCTCTCTAGACAGGCTCTGACTCTGGCACAGGTCTGCTAAGGACTAAAAGCTAAGCAAAACTACTTCAAACTGGACTGAGTCTAAAAGAGGGAAAACACTTAAAGGTCATCGAGAAAAAATTACTTTTTCTGTGTTTATATACACTGAATTTCAGTAAAGTCAGCAAAACCATCTCAAATCAAATGTATCAGACCATAACTGTCTGTGAAAATTTACACTAAATCATTAACCCAAGGGATATAGATACAGTTCTCTTTCCCACACCATGATGATATCTCTGTCACAACAACATAATTGTTGATCCCCTGGATTTTATCTGTATCCTTTTTGTGGACAGTAGCCCACCTTTGCAACATTTCTCCACTGTCTGTTTTCTCATAGGTTTTTATAATTACTTCCCATTGTCTCCTCTTTCTTCTGCATATCCTCATTTCCAAGTTTTAGTAGTTACAGGATGGTGATTATGAGTCCTTGAATATTTGCCTGCAGTTTTTACGAAATTACCAACATCTGTGCTATTAAGTTTGCTTGGATCTACTGCTGGTTAAAGATATTTATCTCACATAATGAGTAGCTAAGAGCAAGGTCTTATATATCCACAGCTTCCAAGAAGACTCACATCTTGTATAATTTTTCTAAATATCCAAAGAGTGTCATATGTGGTGAGTGTTAAGGAAACTTCCATGTCTGACCATCCAGGAGCCACTCTGGCAGTCCCATTCACACCACCTGAGCTGGGACAGAAGCCCCTCTGCAGCCACATCCCCCACACTCAGTCAGATTTCCTCACCAGCTGGACCCCAGCTTTCCCATAGGAGTCTCAGACATCCAGATCCTTAAAATAATGTAATCATGGTGCAATAATTTAATAAAAGAACAACAGCTCAAGATGGTGCCTGCAAGGAGGGACCCAGAACAAAGGAATCCCTGGGCTTTTATGCCCTAACAGTCCAAGCACAGGAAAGTTCCTAGCCTCTTGCCTGGGGCTCCTGCCCACCCAGAACTCAGCTTTCAGTTTGCCCATGGAGCTTCCTGCACTGAATGTATTCCTCAACTGTGAGTATACAGAGTAGTTATGACAAGCCACTACCATGTCTAATATTCTAGTAATTGAAAAACCATCAAAAAACTGAGAAAATAAATTCAATCTTTATTGAGCTACAATACCCTCAGGTTGGTGATTTACAAATAAAAGCTTCATCAATAGTAACAAAACTTTACCAAGTCCCTTGATACAGTTTTAGCATTTTGAGAAGTAGGTTCACTTGCGGGATGTGAATTTATTAAATTGAGATCTAAGCTATTTTGGAACAAGAAAGGAAGTCAACAATCCAGCCTGCTTTAAAATGTCTCCAGTGATCAAGGGTCTTTATTTTTGCCATTAAGTCAATGATTACCCTTCAGATCATTTCTGGAGACTTTCATTCTATCAGGCAGTGAAATAGCTATTTTCAAAACCTCATGGGGAACAACACTGATAAGTTTCACTCATCCAAGGAGAGATGATTCTGTGTAATGTTTTTGAATTTGATGTTTGTGCAATAGATTAAAGAATCCAGACATTTAAACTGTAATCTGAATCCTTTGGTCCTGGAATCTAATGTGAAGGAGGATTTAGAGATGAGTTAATGTTTGCAATTGAAGACGTTATTTTGTTGAAAAAGACTTAATGGAGTCTATAATCTCTGTCAGGAAGATACTCTGTTTTGAATATCCCAGTACTAAAACAAGGACTTGAAGTGTTTCTGTGCTCACTACAACCTTACTGCATAGATCACAATAACTAGAACAAAAAAGCTCTCAAAGATATCCCATAAATTGCATGTTAAAGGTCTGACACAGTGAAATATATCTTCAAGTGGTCTGCAAAAGCACATCAAATCTAGAGGTAGGCATTCCCTATGTGTTCAAAATATATAGATATAGCATAAAGTCTCTGATGATATGCCTAACCAGCTGTGTGCTTGGACCTTCCAAAGCATTCAAGAAAGCCCTAGGACACTTGTAAATCAATACTTTCCCCTGAAAGAGGCAGACCTAATTCAAACATTGTGTAACTTTTACATATCTGTTTATCTAAGTTCAAGAGTACCAATTAGATGTATCCCAGATAGTTCTTTCGTGGTCTAGTGAAACATCTGAGAATACCACTTTCCTGCACTGGGCACTTTTACTCCTTATGCAGAGGTATGATATTGAAATGACTGCTGCCATAAAGCAAGAAGATTGAAAACCACCAGTCATTTGGGCAGTCACATTAGGAATGTACTATTTTGATTTGGACCAGCCTTAAGTTTTTATCTGTTCTTTACCACTGTAATACTATTTCTTTCTCTATCATTTTATTTAATCTACCTCAGTATTACTTTTTGTATTCCAAAGGCATTTCTTTCTAGCGACTTTTACAGACCATAATGTGTTTACATGGAAATGTTTCAGTAGTCAGAGGTCTACAGGCCTAGATTCCATAGAAATAAAAGCCCTCTGTGCAGCAGCAGTTGCAGCTGGAGAAGAGAGGAGTCAGAATATGTGAGAGAAATAGCTCTGCAGACAGCAAGGTCAGTGAAGACAGAGGCAGAGGAGGTGATCCAGGTGCTGGAGCAGAGACTACCCTGCAGCCTGTGGTGAGGACCACAATGAGATCAGTTATGCTCCTGCAGCCCATGGAGGTCCAGGGGGAGCAGAAATCCACCTCCAGCCTGTGGAGGACCCCAGACCAGAACAAGCAGATGCTGAGAGAGGACTGTGACCCTGTGGGAAGTCTGTGCTGGAGCAGTCTTCTGCCTTGACCCATGGAAGGAGTGGGTCACCTACTGCTCTTCTAAGACTAACACTCTCATAATATTACAGATTGTCTAGAATGCTGGAAAGACTTAAAAAATACTTTCTTACCAAAGCCAGGGAATATTAAACATCTTCTTGATATCTCTCCATATTGAATTATAAGTATTATCTTCAAGAACTTTCACAGAACATTAGCAAATTTTTGATAAAATTTGATACAATATTTCTCTGGTTTTATTTGACTAATTTCTGTTTTCTGGGATACTAATACAGAGTTAATTACTCATTATAGACCATAGCAAGTCTGATGTCCAGGAATTGACTTTAAAAAGCACAGAAACTCTAAAAACTTCAAAGTATTTTCCTATAGACCTCTAGAATTTTGTGTATTCTGTGAGTGCCAGCTGAGTCATATAATCAGCTATCCCAGCCATAGATTTGGGTCACTTAAAGCTTTTAATATCAGAACATAATATCCTCAGTCCTGCAACCTTAAGTTCATGCTTAGACCCTTACAATGTAGCCTAGCCTCCAGAGCTAACTCTTTGCATTTTTCTGTATAGCTAAACCTGGGAAGAAATAGGACCACCTACAGAACAAGGTGGAAAAAGATGACAAAATAACCAATGTGGCCCTTTAATATGTTTCAGAGTATCACTTGTCTCTGCCTACAAGTTTGAGAAAAAGTGTCATCAACAGTTTGACATCTGCAAAATGTTTAAAGGATATAAAATAAACAAATTTTCAGCAGAGGAATATCATTCCTTAGCACCCTTCCCTTACATTCATACATTTTTTTTAATAGTAAGAGTAGATATGATGCAGATACGTTTTAAGGGGCACTAAATGTCAGTTAGAAATAAAATATTAAACTTTGTAGCATTCCTGAAGTAGACCATAAAATTTTTTTACAACTTTTGCGGGTTATATATATATATATATATATATACACTTTTTTCCCCCAGAGATTATTGTATCTACACAATTTGTTCCATCAAAACAAAAGGTTGTTTCATTAGTTTTCCAGTAACTGTTGGATCCAGAATTTATTGAGATCCAGAGATAAATGGAATATTTACCTTATAAATGACTGCATTCCAAATCTGCGACGTAGCTATAAAAACCAAACTACCTTATACTAGCCCCTTAAGTCTCAACTATTAAATTTTAATTGATTTACAGTTGATTTACAAAGGAGAATAAATAGTTGCAAAGAGAAGAGTAAATATTGATTAAACTTTGGAGGCGCCACTGAAAGATGAAGTTCTTCCAGCAAGTTGTAACTCCTGAAAACATATCTGGCTCCATTTGTTTACTATATGCAGCTCTATATGCAGATCTTGTGTGTGTGTGTGTGTGTGTGTGTGTGTGTGCTGGCACTCACTTTGCTGAGACCTGGAGCTGATACCAGGGCACCTGATATCACCTGTTTCTGTGTATGTGGGCGAAAGGGAATTAAGCTGCCTGTTAGAGAGGGAGCATCTGGCATCTGGCATCATCTGCAAAGGGGCGAGCTCAAGCTGTTGAAACCATCTGTGGAGAGGAGAGAGATGCACAGAGAGAGATGCAAGATTCAGAGACGAGCATAAAGTACCAAAACTGAAAAGCTGTGCTCTTAAATAGAAAACGTGCTCCAAATAAGTTCTTAACGATTGATGATTTCTGGATGCTGATAGAAAGAGAGGGTGAAGTTTCCCTAGTGACAGAGCCATCCATCTCTGTGGGACATCAGACATCAGGACTCTACACAAATCCTCTGTATGGGGAACATTGGAAGTCCACAGAGGTCCATGAGTTGCAACAGGAAAAAGCCTTCTGACTTTTATTTTTGAGGTGAAAATGCAGACATGCCAATCATCAACATCCATTTCCAAGTCCCATTCAGACTCCCAATCTCTATTGAAATTGGTGCAGATGAGTTCTTTATGTATATCTGTAAGCAAGGAAATTTTGCCTCCTCTTTCTTAGTCATATTTAAACTTGTCTTTCTTCAACAAATCTAATTTCTAGGTGGGTTTATACACATCACTGTGGTGTTCATTGCTTCAAAGAGCTAACACTAATCCTCCTTATTGAAGCTCTCATTTTAAACAAGATCCTGTCACTTTTAAAACCTCCAAGGATTATTACCACCTCATCTGCAGTTGTGTATACATATTAAGGGTGAAAATTTCCACTGCCATTCTGGTTGGAATCCTGGCTTCTGATTGCCTCTTTATTGCATTTTTCACACAAACAATGTCATTTTTTCCCATTCCCACGTCTGTGTGGAAACAACTTTCAAAAACCCTCACTTCTACTTTAAATCCTTCCTTCGAGCTTGTCTTTGTGGCAATGATAGAAACCACTTGTCAGTGATTAGCCAGCTGGTGTGACCACTGCTTATTGCACTGGTTACAGCTGTCTTACTGCTATTTCTCTGTTTCCTCTCCATCTGTCTTATCCACCTGCTGTCTCTCATTTCAAACTTAAATTTAAGCTCCCTGGACAAACACTCTCAATTTGTGATGCTTATACAGCGCCTATCACAGTGTGCCCTTAGCTATAGAGTCTCCTTCCATAGAAACTAATATGCAATAAGCTCTCTGAGAAAGAGGGACGATGCAGGTTCTGCATCTCAGGGTGGATTTACACCATCTGTTCACTGATATGGAAACCTGAGCAAGTTTAAACTCTGCTAGTTGTCTTGGCAAATTATCTGGGAAGTAAGATGAAATAGCATATTTTTAGTTCCAGACTGTTGTGACTGGACCCTAGCAAAGCCTGAATGGGGGTGTCTATACAGCAGTGGAAAAGGTAAATTTGGGAATATACCTGTTGAAGGAAGGACAAAATCTATACTATAGGTATTGTGGCACACACACTTATATAAAATGCATGATATTGTGCACAATATTGTACACAAAACTGAGGTGCATACACCCTGTTTTCACTGCAATGCCATCTGCTTTTCACCTGGCTGTAGAATAGGCTGAATAGTCGTCAGAGTATCTCAAAGAATAGAAAGTGCAAACTTGAAGTTGTTTTAGTTTCATCATCCAAACTTTTTTTCTGATATTTGGTGGCAGTGTTCAATTTTAGGGGTACTTCAGGGGTTTAATACAATTAGAGATTTTTTTAAAGCTATATTATTATTATTATTATGCCTACTAATCCTACTAATGTTATGAGGATATCTGTCTTTCCAAGGAGCCTTTCCTAATTATAACCAGGTCTAATTAAAATTCTATGCAACGCCATATAAAAATCCTAATTCAAAAACAGTTCAATAATTTCCATTTATTGTAGAATCACATAAACCAACATGTATGGTTGGGAAGGCACATCTTTGACAAAATCCTGTGTGATGTTGGGAAAAACTAGCTGTATAAGATTAAATTTCCTATTGCCTAAAGGCAAATTTGTCTGCTTAAGTTTAGAGAAATTCCATTTACCTTGTTTGTAAATTTGCAGCAATGTAAGAATGAAACATCATGCTTTAAAGCATTATTCAAGTGCTTGGTACTTGTTTTGGACATCTACAGCTTGCACATAACAGAAGTAGGCTGGAATAAAATAGGGCTGTGAATTTGAGGTACAAAACCTAAACTGCCAGTCTCTGCACAGATTGTCTTATCCTGTTTTATGGTCATCTGCCAAAAGATTATTTATTTTATATTGAAAATTTCTCAGATTCTGTCCTTAGTGTACCTTCTTAAACTTCAGATATGTTAATACAACAGTGACAGATCTTGCAGAGATATTATGAATGAATGAAACTCATGAACATTATTAAGATTTAAAATTATAATATTATCTTCTCTGCTTTTATTTCTGATTTCTATGTCATCTTTTCTGAACTGATGACTTTATTTGCATAGTGCTAGAAAGAAAGATAAAGTAAGAATCCAGTCCTGAAGTTTACATAAATATAGTGAAAAATTATCAGATAAGACAGCATACAAAAACAATAGAAATGCTGAAAATTCAGCAAACCAACGAAGCATCAAACTGCCTCTCCCCACTAAAGACCACCCAGGACAAAAGCTTCAGAAATTCTTGGATTATGGCTGTGAACATTTCTTGGCACCTGTTCCCTGGAGCACTTTCCGAATATGAATGTATCCTAGCAGCAACCAGATTCCCTTCACTGCTTTCCTTCTCTTTTTGTTCCCTTCCTCTTCTTCCCTTGCCTTCCATGCAAAAAAATCAGACCTCACAGACAGCAGTGAAGGAGTGAAGTGGTCCGAGATCCCCTGACATGGTTGATTAGAAACTGCAACCCTCAGGCACTCCACAGTTTGCCCCAGCAGGTAACAGTAAATTGGTACACTGGGGATTAAATCTTTTAGACATAAATGGAGAAAGGCAAAACAAGAACCATAGGCAGAACACAGATTTTCAAATTCACAAGAGAACTGAGAAATATTTTAAGGCAGCTTTTCCCTTTCTTTAAACACTGAGGGATTTGCTATTAAAAGAAACTCCTTGGTGAAACAATAAATTATCTTATTTAACTTAAGCTACTTTTACCATGCCTGTATTTTGGTCCGCTAGAAGGCACTGGGATAAATGTAAGACTATTTTGATTAAATTACTTTTTATAGTATTGTGGTTTTACCCTGGCAAACAATTCAGCCTCACACAGCCTCCAGTGAGACAGAGGAGAAAATGAGAAGTGAAAAAGGGAGAAAACTCAAAGTGGGTTGAGGTAGGGATAGCTTAACAGGTAGAAAAAAGGCATACATGGAAGCAAAGAAAAAGAAAGAATTCATCCACCACTTCCCATGGGCAGGCCCAGCCCATTGTTGGTGGGATGGAATGGCTCTGTGCAAGCACTGCTCAAGAAGAGTGAAACCACTGTTACTGGCACAAATCCAAACCACAGCCCCAAAACAGCTACTGTGGAAGGTAGGAAGGGACTTTTCATCAGGGACTGTAGTAATAGAACAAGACATTTAAACTTAATGACTTTAAACTGAAAGATTTAGATTAGATATTAGGAAGAAAATCTTAACTTTGAGCGTGATGAGACACTGGAACAGGTTGCTCAGACAAGTTGTAGATGCCCCATCCCTTGAAATGTTGAAGCTCTGCACAATCTCATCTAGTGGAATGTCTCCCTGCCCATGGCAACAGGGTTGCAAGTAGATGATATCTGAGGATCCTTTTAACCCAAGGCATTCTATGGCTATTCTGCTCTATTTGAGTATTAAAGTACTGAGAATTTAAGGCTAATAATTATTTAATGGTATCTAGATATAAAGGTAAAAATCATTCTCTGCCAAAGCAAGTTTTTTGGGATTTGACTTTCTCCTGTGTTAGTTTGAAATTTCATAATATTGATGATTTTACCAACAAAAATTTGTTGGTCTTAGTTACCTTTCAATTTAGATACCATAACAAATCTGAACACCTCAGCCAAAGTGAAGTTTCTCTCTGTCTGCTTCCCTTTTGTCCTTTAAGAAATTATGCATCCCTTTCTGATATTTGAGGATACTGGCACAGAAAGTTAATTTCTCCTAAACTGGAAGGGAATCTGCACCAGGAGTATAATTACATAAATTAACTTTGCATAAATCTCAAAAATAAAACACACTATTTTCCCATCAACTTAAGCATATATTCTAAAAACCTAAAATTTTCAGGTTCACAGTATTTTATCTGTGCCCTGTGGGTGAGAGAATTATTACTTATCTCCAACAGCCAAGTATGAATTTAATTAATTACATCTGCTAACTTGTGCGATTGCTACCGTTACTCAGATAGTGGTCACAACTCTGTGATTACTACTGTCACCCAGAATGCAGATGCCAAGCAGTGAAAGTTACTTTAATTTCTGTAATAGGTAGTATTTCTTCTTTTACACTAGTGCAGCCTCCTTTTTTAATGTCTTTAATAAGTAGGATGATAAAAAGTCTGTAGTGTTGCTACACTTTTTAATCATTAATCTACACTTTTTCATTACTTTCCAGCACTGTTTGTTTTCTCTATGTTCTGCACCAACAAACCTTATTTCTCTTTTATTCTTTTTTAAGCAATTACTAAAAATCCCGAATTTAGTAATGTCTCTGAGAGCTCTGTGTTTCTGATTTGGGCTATTTCAAAGTCATTAATTTGCTAAATTAATGTAGGTGGAAAGCACTAAATCTAATGCTATTTTTTTACAATCTTCTTAAGATAGCAAACCTATTGTGTGGCACATTAATTAAATATAGGGTAAATTGATCCAGGATATTTTAGTTCTCAGGAATCTAATGTTTGAAAGAAATAGTCTGACACTGTGCTTCCCATGAGCTATTTCTGTGCATGGATACAGTCAATGCCTTCGGTAAGCAGAGCAGATTTCACGGGGTTTACAATATTCAGAAAGCTCCTTCTAGTTTTTCTTTATTACCAAAACCAAGAACCAGAACACAGTACTTTCTTTCACAGTACATGGTTGCTCTGACAGTATCTTCATCCAGGATCTCTCACTAAACACTATAGCAGAAGTCTATTTGCTGTTTTGAGATGGAGATTAATAAACAGTGCTTTAGCATGCCATTCATTATATGATTTGGTCATAGAGCAGTATAAAAACATCACAATGATCAAAAAAGTATTTTTATTACTCTCCAAGGACATTTCAATTGTGATATCAAGAATTCTGGGTGAAACAGCCCATTGTCTGGGTTCATTGTGTTTTCTTTCCAGATATATAGTGTTTAGAAGTATAATCCATGTTTCAGTAATTTGTAATGTTGAACTAAAGACCTGCAAGCCTTCCCTATTTTGTAGATATACAAAAATAAGAAATAAGTAATGTTTGTATTTTGTTGGTTATGGGGTTTTGGTTTTTTTTTTGTTTTGTTTGTTTTGATTTTTTTGTTGTGTTTTTTTTTCTTTTGTTGTTGCTTTTTTGGGGTGTTTTGGTTTTGTTTTTGTTGATTTTTGGGTTTTTTTCCCTAATTTTGTAACATTTTTCAACCCTCCAGTCCACTTCCCCAGGAAAAACAGGTCTACCCTCCAATCCACTTCCTCAGGAAAAAAATAAGATAACAAAAAACCCCAAGAGAAGAACACAGAAGAACAATCAAATTATTAAATGAAGTTTCTTTCTGAAACAGAGATGCTTCAAATTGTGTTTATATATTTATATCATTGCAATCACTGCCATTTTTAGTTTCTCAACTTTTTATACTTTATACTTTGCAATCACAGGCTTTTTTTTTTATAACTGTCTACCTTTTCATTCTTTTTTTTTTTTTTAATTTAGTTACTTTAGCTAAATATTAGGCTACTATTCCCCTGTGCCCATGTCCTTATTAGGTGAAAACCCCAACAATACAAAATCATTGGAATAGCTTCTTTTTATCTTAGGTCAAGACATCGAATATGAGAAATAAATTTCTGACTAAAGAAAACCATCCAATAAAATTTCAATTTATCACTAGCTTCTCTGTCTGATTGCCAGAAGGACATCTGGATTTGTTTTTTATTGTTTTTCTAAAAAGAAAATAGAAAGAAGAAAAAATGACAAAAAAAAAAAAAAAGAGAAAGAAAAAAGCGAAAAGAAAAAATCTTGAAAAAAAAGAGAGGGAAAGAAAGAGGAAAATTGAAAATAAAAAGTTATTAATTTCATTCAGTAAATTCATAGATGTTCTTCACTCTGCAGTTAACTATAAAAGGACCTTGATCATAAAGGCTTCTCTACACACATATAGTGTTAATTCTATGAGTTTTGGAAGAGGATTACAGGTTCTGTGAAGAGGAATAAACCTCAGAGTTTTGCCACAGAGTGAAAAATTCAAGAATGGATTCTATGGAGCAATAATATAACAAAGATAATCTTTGCAAGCTGATACCTTCTACCTCAAACATTGCTCAAGGAAGGTTATTTATCTGACTTGTATTTAGAAATACATAGATAATGGGAATTAAAATACTCATAAAACAAAGCATATAAACCAAGAGCTTTATTTTGGTTTTGCACAATATTTGAGATTTTTACATTTAATGAGAATTTTATATCCATGTCATCACTAAAATTGTTATTTATGTAGTTTCTGGTAATCTATTGTTAGTGTAGCAAGGGCAGCAAATAAGTATTCCTGTTCATTTATCTATATACTCCCTAATTTTTGCTTTCCTCAAACACCATTTTATCTATGAAATTATGATGTAGTCATGGCTAGAACCAAAATTAATTTTCAGATTTTCCCATCTCTTTATGCACATATTTTTTCTCTGAGAAGTAGAACTGTCTGATTGAAAATAAAACACCTGAGGTTTGAAAGCACTGCTTAAAGTCAGTGTGAACTTTTGCATCTGTATTTGTTTAAAAAAGAGGAAAAATTATTAAGACCTGGATGGAATCAGATATCTTGTGGGACTATAAATTGTTTGCAGCTTGCTTTTACAAACAGCATCCCTGGTAAGCTTGTGTGCTGTTTAAAAAAAGATGTATTTTACAAATTGAACATATCTTTTGGAGTACTGGAACACAGAGTGCACCTACAGAGGAACCTTCTGCCTGAATAAGAGGTTATTCCAGCTCTCTGATGTAAAGTAAAATTAAAATTACAGTCAGAAGGGTCCCAGACGCAGGAGCAAAAGACAGCCTGGAGCTATTATTTTTCCCACACTGTTACTGCCTTTCAGAAGGTTTCAATATACAATACCACTGAGTGAGAAATACCATATTTCTTATGCAAATCAATGTTTTAAGATCAGAGCAGCTATCCTATTCCAGGGAATAACCTTATCTTGACCAGCTGATAACCCAGCTACTGTAACATGGGTACTTTGGTAAACACAAGTTAGCCTCACCGTCCTTTGATTTTATCTCATTCTCTCCAGCAGAGATGAACATATCTACATATGCATACATATGGATATGTAACATATGTGTTACAATCAGAAATGAGCCTGGTCACTTATTGCTGGTTTTAGCAGTTGTAGGATAAACTCTGGAGTGTTTCATGACAGGGTAACTGATATACAGAAGAGTAATGAAGTGTTCAAAAAGGGAAAATACACCAAAAGCACCTATATTCCCTCTTGAAGATATACTCTAATTCATGGGCAAAGTCCTATTGAGCCAAAAGGAAACTTAAAAATATTGGTAGGTAAATCTTTTCTGACTACATACAACAGCAGATAAATGTCAAATCCTTAAATTAAGAAGTAGAAATCTTTGATTAGTGTTTAATGCAGTAATGTCTGATAGAAGGATGAAGTACATTTTTTGTCCTGTTATGTATACAAGTTCAGGCTTTCTCATCTACCTGACATGTTCTGGATATTGATGTACAGTTTGAAGTTTTAGCTGAAAGAAAAAGGATAAAGACCAAAAGAGAAATAATGTAAAAAATGCATTCTTGCAGATTTTATTGGAGCAATATTTCTTAATTAGCTTAGTCATTAAGCTTCTCACGTCCCAGGTTTCATGAGGTCAGCTTAGGTAAATTAGAAGGACAGTGAAAAAAAGGAATTAATTGAAAAAGTTTCTTAGACTATTTCACTTGATCAAAACCACTTTTAGAAACTTGGGTCTAGAAATACGTTGAAAATAATTATATTATGATAAGATATTAATATATAATGATGGATATTATTATAATGGCACAGAGCTATAGATCCTTTGACGTTGAGATATATATTGACGGAGATCTAGATGTAGAGATAGACAGATAGACAGATGATAAAGTAATAACTCCTGTAGCAAGGCAGCTTCAGAAGAACTGAAATAAAGTATCAGCCATATAGAAAGGAAGGAGTTCCATGTTGGGAGAAAAACTAATGCCAAAGCAGGAGAAGAAATGTGAAAAAGAAGAGAGACCTGCCTAAATCATCATTCTGGAATCCCTTACCCATATCACCTCTTCAGTGACAGTGATCTTCCTCACGAGTACATTCTCACAGCTGATTTCAAGTGGAGAGTGTGAAAGGGATAAGAAATGCTTTAGGTGGTGACTATTATGCCTCATCCAAAAGGTACAGCTTCAAGACAGAGAAGGTTGAGTTTCCCTTTGGCAGGGAACGAAAAATGGCAGAATGCTAGTAAAGCAGAAAATTTCAAATGTCTGTGAAATTCTGAAACTGTGTCATGACCAGATTAAATTCTACAGACTGCAAATTGCTCTGGGCTGAAAATGAGAGCATTTTATTCAAATGTGTAATAGGAAGTGTTTCTTATGTTTGTACTGCGAGGTCTTTGGTCCTGCTGTATGTCGGTACGAAGGGGAAAGAAACACAGAATTCACATCTGGGGACTAACTGGACTAATCTGAAGTAAACCTAGTGTTGCTCCTTTTAAATATTTGTGCTAGTCATCATAGTTATAAAAGAAGAAAGAAATATAAGCTAAAAAAAAAGGTTTTTACTTTCTGTTGTCGTCCTCAATGGTGTTGACAAATCAGAGACACTCTTGTTTTTAACTGGGTGGCACTACTTCTGGAAATATTTAATTTTATTGTCATGAACATCTCAAATTTACTTTTCTAACATCTATGTAGAGGCACCAAAAAAAAACCCAACCAAAAGAAGAATAAGGAGTAAGAAATAAAAAAAAAGGGGGGCATTGTTGGAATATGACTAACTTAAAGGATTAATTTTATTATTTCCCAGTAATTAATCAAATATGAAAATTTTATATAGTCAATACTTTAAAAAATGTATGAATAAATGGTTTGTTTTTTTGTTTGATTGTTTGTTTCCCATTTCCACAGAAATCCAGTGATTCTTTGACTTCTAAATTTTAGCTGCTAAAATGAGTACTATATTTCTACATCTTTATACCATGGCTGTCTTTTATAAAAATTCCTAAGTGAAGTGAACATCAATGTCCATTTCTTGGAAAAATGTTACTATGTTATGATGAAAAAAACACATGGCCAACTAAACAAAAAGGACCCCCACAACAACACCTCACACTGGCCAAGTGTTCTTTATCATAGTTAAATGAAACTAAAAGTCCTTTACATCACTTTATCTTTAAACTCTCTTCACACTGTGGTATTAGGGCCTCCACTTTTCCTGTAGGGAATGCTTTCTCTTTTCTATTTTCTGGCTAATGTTCACTTTCTCTAATTCAGATTAGGAAAAGAAAAGACAGAGATAGAAAAGTATAATTGACTTAATTTAGTTTAATTAACTGAAAGAGAATGGAGACAATTAGTTAATGCATCGTAATGAATTGAATTATGAAATGAATTTCTCCCACTGGGAGAAAATGATCCCTGTAATGGGAAAAGTAGATATGGAACCAAAAAATAAAACAGCAGATTGTTTTTTCTCCATGTTAGGATGACCAATCCAAAGCAAATAGAATTTTAGGGATATACTGTGTGGTGGCGTTCCATGTCTTGCAGGTGAAGTCTGATTGGTATGTTCTAGGGGAAGGCACTGCCCTAAACTTACTGAATGTGGACAAATTCCTTATTTCTGGAAATTAAAGTCAGCCTTAATTCAGCTTTTAAGTTATAGGAGTCGGTAATTGTAGACCTGTGGCTCTGAGTAAAATAGTGAAATATCTCTAAGTGAAACAGTGAAAGAATTATATATTTTAAAGAAAACAAAAACCTCATCCTAGTCCTTTGAGAGCAACTTAACACTCTGAAAAAACCAAGCCAATTTATATATTATAATAAAAGAATATCAATTGGATTGATCTTGACTGTTTAACCATGTTATTGAAAATTGAGATCTGCATGTGAGTGAGCTACCATAATAACTCAAAAATAACTTTGCTTAGATTTTCTACTTTTTCCAAGAGAAGCAGGTTGGAATGTTTTAAGCACTATTAAATAATTTAAAACATATTTTAAATAACTGAAAAAATCCTACTTTTTGAGTATATAAATAATTTTTCTGGAAAAAATCCATTAAATTTTGGAGCTGTCTAATATTTAAAGTTTTGTCCTTTTTTTGAATTTTACTTTTCTGTGCGAATCCTGGTGAACAGAAGAAAAATATCTGGTTATATCACGATCGTATCATTTTTATTTTCTTCTATTATTTAATTTATTTTAATCATTTGATGCAACAGGAAAAACAGATGAGTTCACAACATTACATTCATAATGCATTGCCAATCGGATTACTGTAAAACTACACATCCTACATAAACTCAGAGCAAATATTAAATCTAATGGTTACTGCTAGGTACTAGCATTCCTTCATTCATTTATTCATACAATCATCTTTCTCTTACTTCTTAAGCTACTATTCAAGTGCTCCAGTTGCATGTTGCTTGATGGTAGGGAAACACAGAATGAAAGGATGATTTGGAGACTGAAAGTGTTGGTTTAAAAATAGTGTTTTTTTTACTTTGGGAGCACAAAACTTTTCAAGTCTCTGATGTAGGGGGTTGAACTAGAATCTTTTATGAAACTCAAGGCACTGTAAAGATATTTGAGTGAGTTGAAAGGAAGGGAAAGGGAAATGCCTGAAAAATATATAATATATATAAAAATACCTGAAAATTAATACCTGCTGGTTTACTCACTGCTTTAAAAGAGGACCTCTTTGCTCTTATTGTTTTCTATTGCCATGGGATGTAGACAACACTTTTAATACAATTTCACATATAATAATTTTTAAGTTTCAATGACTTTAATTGAAAAAGTTATCATTCTATCAGCATAATTATTAGAATGAAACTGAGAATCCATTTAATGTTAAAGGGACTGCTGCATTCATATCAGCTACAGAGAAGTGGCAGCCAGCGCTCCAAGGACTGCATTGCAGCACCCATCACAGGGTACATACAGCACAGAACACAACCTGTGTGACACCCTTACTAATGCCATTAGAGACGGCTTTCTGCTTTCTAATAATTTATCACAATTAAATTGAGTCTGGAGCCACATCAGAGAAAGTTTTCTGCCCTTACGCATGAGATTAATTTCATATGGAGAACAAAAAATGACATGTGAGATTTGTAGAAAGTAATTCAAATAATTTCCAAAAGAAATTATGAAACTTTGGTGGAGTGTGTTACATTGGGATTTAGCTAGATGGTGCTAAAAGCTACTTATGTATTGCTTAGGCTAATGTGACCAAAGGCAACAGTATTTTAGGTCACAGGTGAGGATAAATGGGATTATTTTATTTGACTGGAATTTTGATTGTTGACATTGGTGGGAGGAGTAGGATTCCTTAAGTAAAACAAAATATCTTCAGTGGAAAAATACAGCACTAAAAGTAACTGTTCTTTGCATAAATATTGTCAGCTGAGCAGTGACAGACCTGAACATCTCTTAAGATTTCAGAGGAAATGTCTAAAATGATAGCCATGAGGAGATGACAGCTTTCTGTATGTCTTAATTGCATAAATCTAATTTTGATATTTAGGCATATAAGTTCGTGTTCAATTTTCTATCAAAAAAAGATGTAGAGACACTCAAATTATCAAAAAAAATCCTCCTGATGGTCAAAGCCAGTGTGTTTTTCATAGAATTGACATGAGTGACACAAAATAAGGAAAGATTGTTCAAAAATTTTGGAAACAAAAACTTTCTTCAGTTCAAATAAAAGTACATAGATGATAAAAATCAAAGGAAAATTAAATATAAATTAGCTATTATATTAAAATAAAGCAAACCCAAATGAACCCCAAAAACAACAACAAAAGAGGATTCTCCCTACCTTTTAGTAATGCACCCTGCTGTCACATTATAGCCACACATTTATATGAACAAGATTATTGATGCAAAAGCATATTTTGAATAACAAGTAGTAGACCTGCTGTGGTATAACCTCATCTCAGTCAGAACCTTCTTCTTTGCAGAAGAGTCTCAGCTGCATGTTCTTTTGCAGAACTCTGTTTCTAAAGAGGACTATTACTGGTGTTGGCAGCAGTCAGTATATGTTGTGCTCATGTTATCATTTAGATATTCTGCTCAAGATTCTTTAGTCTTAAACTAGTCAGACTTCTCAAGCAGAACAGAGTAAAAATCAATCAATAGTACACTAAACAGTGTACTGCAGTTGGAAATTTCCTGCAATAGTGTCTTTCAGCAGAAAAAAAAATATAATTATGATAGGGAAAATTGTGCATGAAATCTATGTGATAGAAGAAAATGGAAGTGTGAACTTATACACCTAGGAAAAATTGAAACAGCTTAGGCAGAGATAATTCATTTCCAGCTTCTTCTCTCCCTCGGAAGAGAGAGATTATTTGGTTCAAACCAAAATGTTCACTTGGCATGGTCCTGATTATAGGAGAAGTTTGGAATAGATCTGCTCTAAACTCTATTCTCAGGAGCTCTCATATGGCCTATTCAACACTCTCTCATATGGCCTTACAAAGAGTTAAGCTTTTTTCTTCTGGAAGATATGTAGAAGACAGTGGAGAAGGCCACAGCTTGTTGACAGCTGCATTGTTTCTTAGTAATGGACTGTCAAAAAAAGACCTAAGAGAATTAATTTTGTCCATTTGGATAGAATTTATTGTTCAAAATTTCACACCCAGTTTTCAGCAGGGGAAAGGTGACTGTCTTGGTATGTGTAACTCACTGTGTACAATTTTCTGATCATCAATTATATTATATTGGTTTAATTTAAGTTCACATTTTCTCCTCACAATACTTTTCTACTTATTCCGGAAAATGTTACATAAATAAATATTTTGCAACAAAAGCCAGCATATCAAATTTTATAATTTACTTTAATTCATTTTTTTCCTTAAGGGAATGCATAAACCCAAACCAGTTCTTCTGTTGAGATTTACTTTAAACAGCTGTTTTCAATTCCAAACTTATCTCTCTCACACGCACGCTCTCCTTTGCTTGCTCTTTTTTTTCTTCCTAGCATTTTTACTTTTCCTCCAAAAACAAAGGAGATAAAAGCTACACTATCCTCAGAAAGTAACACGCATTCCGCTAATTGGATTCCTGGTCAGCTTTTATACATATGCAAATATGTAGTCCAAAAGAAAAAGCTTTTTATTTAGTAAAATTAGTATTAGGAATAGGTTCTTTAGTTAATTAGGTGTTATATTACCAAACTTCATACATCAATTTATACCAGTAGCATCATTTAGTACCAGTATCTTTGATGTAGATATAATGTAGCTTGGAAATACAGTCTGAATATACTGAGAGCATACATAATGATGTCACAGTGAGAACAGGTCTAATATTCATTTGAAGATCAGTAATTTCTGACTTAATCTTCTGAAAACATCCCTTGGGTTTGCAGTGACATTGAAAAAGAAACTATTGGAACCGAGTTCAGCAAGACGGCTACCATTTTGTTTACAAGGAAATTCTAGTCATGATAAGAAGCTTCACCACTGAATGGGGTTATAAAATACAAGATTTATTTAAATCCTAAGCTCATTTCTATTGCTCCATTCCTTCAAAGAACAGGTATTGCTCTATTGAAGTTTCTGCAAGTTCAGCAGAGACCTCCCACTACTGCAGGTAAATCAGGAATACATGAAAAGACTTCAAGCATCATCACTTACACTATGGAAACTTTTTTCCTACTTTTTCAGTTCTTTTTCACAACATAGTCAAAGTTGAGAGAAGAGATCATCATGACAATTCCTAGGCTGTCACTTTTGCAATTCAAGATATGCAAATAAAACTGTCTTTGTAGGTATATTTCCCCTTACTTATCAAGAGACAGAGAGAATTGTTTCTCTCTTTTTAACATTTAATGTTTCCAGGAAAGCAAAAGCATGGGGATTCTTCTCCCCATTCACCACTGAATGAAAATACACAACTCCTTGAAGCAGGAGCATTAGGTTTCAGTCTTATATTTCGCAAGAGGAAAAAAACCTGTATTTTTAACCAGTAAGATGTGAATCCTCAGCCACACAATCTCTACTTAATATCATTGATCGGTCAGAGTGATATTGGACCACCAACTCCAGTCTTTTTCAAAAAAAATCTACTACATCTCAGGTAATTTCTAAGCTTCCTCAGTAGAATTTTAAACTACAGTAATTCTCATGCAGTTTAGAGAACCTAATCAAAATTCGTACTTGGCATGACAACACCCACCCCATTAACAATTAATTTTATTTTTCTGATCTGGAACACTGGCAGTGATATCAGCTCCTCTTCATTTTCAGCTGAATGAGTAGTGTTTAGCTGCTTAGTTCAGTTAGTAGGTCTAGTCTAGTGCTGGTAACATGTATTTCAGCAGAGGCATTTGTATTTCTCTAGTGGGTTGTGCAACTTGCTCTGCTCATGAAATTAGACTGCTGTCTATGCCTGAGAGAATTCATTTAAAGTTGGTTTGATTATGTCTAGACTGAACCACAGCCAGTGAAGCATAAAATGATTTCAGAAAAAGTTTTGACTTAATAGCTTTCTGGTGAAAATGTTTTCACAGCCACTTGGCCATGAACTAATTGCTGCATTAAAAAGGAGTCCCTGTCCCAGACACATCAGGATTGTGAAGCCCATCAATTAATCTGAAACCTGCATATCCATCTGACTGTGTATCAATAGAAGCAAATAGGAGAAAGAAATTTCTATGGTGACCACTGAGGAAAAAAAATATATGAGGGTTCTGGGTTGTACCTGGTTAGAGAGATTTTGATCCATAAGAATTGTGAGACTAAAGTATGTGGCAAAGGATAGATTCTGTCTGGAGCCCGCACTTCAGTTCCTGGAGTCAGTTGTGAGAATTCCTATTAAATTTGTCTTTGGACTTTCTAGAGAGAAAAAAACCAAAAAACCTTCCGGAGAGCATTAATCTTACTTGCCCTGAACCATCAGGACAATTTGCACATTTTCTTCAAAAATACCCAGCACTTTGGAGTACATGGCAATTTGTTATTACTATGTGGTTGTTCAGACAATGGTGCCAGATGTCTGGGTAACAAAGCATGAGCCTTATGAATGTTTTAAGCGGTAAGAACAGAATGAGGGCATTAAAATTTAGCTATACACACACGTTGTGTGTGTGGCCAAGGAGCTAGATACAAACTTCTCTTACAACAGGTGTTGCACCAGACACCACTACAGCTCACAGGGTGCTAGAACTTAGTTTTGAAATTCCTGTATTGCAACTGTTTCCAAGAAAAGATTCCTGAGAGAATTGGTTCACTCTCAGTAGCTGAGGTGTTACATAAAGAAAAAAAAATCACTTTTATGTCAGCAGGGGGATGAAAACTGACCAGCAATTTGATAGTTTCAATGTATGAACAAATTTTCTAAAATTCAGGACACTCCCTTAGGTAACTTTTTAGGTTTTGAGAGACATGTTTCTTTTTACAAGAATTAGGCCTCATGCATCTGTATGAAAAAAGCAAATAAACCAAACCAAACTAAAAAAATCCAAAACCAACCAACCAAACAAAACCCCCAAAACCAAACCACCCCTCCCCAGAAAAAGACCCCCCATAAAATCACAAACAAAAAAGCCCCAAACATGCTGTAGCCTGTCTGAGAATCAGGAAAGTTTCAAAATTTCAATTGCAATGTGTTAGTGGTTTTAAAACCACCTAACTGAGAAAGCAAAGGTTTATAATGACCATGGTTATTTTACCCCAAAAAATACTTTGCAGCATAGGCTAATGAAAATATCTCAAACAGCATGTCAGGACTATGTACAGAAATGTTTCATCAGTTCCAATTTTTTTGCAGATGCTGAAGAAAACAAAATAAAAATCTCTGACATTTTGCATTAAATTCCAGGAGGTAGGTCAATTATTTCATCTTGGAAGAAAGATTTGCCATTAATTCTAAGCAATGGATTATAACTTCTGGAGAGACACCTATTTATTATTCTCTCAATGTCAAAGACATAAATCTTGAGAAACTTTTTTTAATGAAAACAAACCAAAACCACTGTATTTATTTCCAGTTTCTGCTGTTAGTTTATTTATTCAGATCATCTCACCTGTCCTTGTCCTCATTTTGTCAGAACAAAACATTCTGACACAAAGAGAATAGGAAGAATTGAGATATACCTGATGTTATGGAATTAGTTAGAGAAAGCATGTACTCAGAATTTGCTTTCCAAACGATTCTGAGCTTATTCTTTTCTGAAGAAATATTTCCACCATAAAGCTATTAAAACATACCACAAATGGGTGTGACAGGAATGTGCTGAACAGATGAGGAAGATCAGCTTTTATTTATGACACTGTGCACATTAAATGTCTTTATTGTGGTAGAAATTTGTGAGAAAGGAAAATTGTATAATTTTACAACACAGAGCACTGCTGAACAAATTAGTCAACTCATTCTATCATTTTGATAAAGGAGAACACTAACTGAGATGGTGTTAGGGCCCCGAGCATCCTGGTAGGTTGCAATGGTCGTAACCACCTTTGCCTGGGAGCCCTTCCCTTTCTCTCCACACGGGTGAGGAGCACTATTGCTGCTCAATTAAACGCCTGGTCTGAGATGTGCTGCAGCTGTACCTGTGCTCAGATGTCTTTCCTGCTTGTGCTGAGATGGTTGGAATGACCTGAACCAGACTTCTCACCTTGCCTAGGCTGATGGTTTCTGTTCTGGTTTTTTGTGCCCTCTTGCTATCACCAGCTCGGTTCCTCTCACTCTGCCTTTGCTGCAGCACTACACCATTGCTCAGCCAACAGTGGCTGAACCAGTGCTGCCTTCCCTCTTGAAACAACCTTGTTTCTGCTGCTCCCTGACACATATCTAGATGTCAAGAAATTTTCAGTTTGAGATTGCTGTGTATTTATTTCTCATAGATCTGTGATGTATTTCTCATACATCAAACTGACTACCGTAATTTAAACCTTGTTCACTTCAGGGATTCCATGGGAGATTATTGTTAAACTGGCTGTGTTTCTTTTTGAGGGTTTTCTTAATAATATTTTTAAAAAATAGAATAGGATATAGAATAGAATGGAATAGAATAGAATAGAATGGAATGGAATAGAATAGAATAGAGTAGAATAGAATAGAATAGAATAGAATAGAATAGAATAGAATAGAATAGAATAGAATAGAATAGAACAGAATAATTCAAATGGAAGGGGCCCACAATGATGGTCTCACACAGCTGCCTGTCCAGTTCAGGGTTGACTAAGACATAAGTGTGTTTTTAAGAGCATTGTCCAAATACCTCTTAGACATGGACTTTTTAGGTCATTAATCACCTCTCTAGAAGGTCTGTTCCAGTGTTGAACCACCTTCTTGGCAAAGAAATGCTTCCTAATGTGCAGTCTGAGCTTCCTATGATGCAGCTGTGAACCACTTCCATGTGTCCTATCACTGGATACCAAGGAGAAGAGCTCAGCACCTCCCTCTCCACCTCTGCTCCTCAGGAAGCTGTGGAGAGCAATGAGGTTGTTCCTCAGCCTTCTTGTCTCTGAGCAAGACAAACCCAAAATCCCTAGCCACCCTCCAGGGAACATTCCTGCCATCACTGTCACCAGCTTTCTTGGCCCCATCAGGATGCATTCGAGTACCTTAAATATTAAGTAAGAAAAAAAAATAATATAAGACATCTTTTAAGAAAAACACTTATTTGCATTCACTCTGATCATGCTTTCCATGTATTTTCCCTTCGTCTATTTATCAAATAAAAATAAAACAAATTTCTTCATGGTGATTGAAAAGCTTTAAAAAGCTGTTGAGTGTCTTTCTCCACATATTTCAATGTTGTCCTCTGATGTAATGAGGGTTATAATATGGTTATATGGCTCTGTACAGGTTTTCCTGTTCAACTCTTCAACAAGGTGCTACGACCAAACCTTTTTGTCTGATAGTAAACCCGCTATTTTTATTTCTAAAAAGTTCTGGATATTCAGCTATTAAAAAAATATTTATCATTCTACCAAGAGAAAATGGGTGATGAACATTTCCTTCAACTGAAACTGAAGACCTGTGATTAAATGTGATAAATATATGTTTGCTTTCAACAGGTAGGAATTTTATTTTAAAATGACTGTCAGCCTGATTCCTTGAGCATCTTACTAAAGGTAGATGGAGTGGGAAGTTAAGTGAACTTGTTCAGATATTTTTCCATGATCTTGTGCCAATGTTGTGACTTTTAAATCAGGTTCTTTTTTCTTTTCTTTTTATTTTTCCCCCTGTGTACTTATAAATTTTTAAAATTAGCACTTCTGCACTTCTCTCCTTTTTCTCTTTAATAATTTGCCAGGTCTAGTGGTCTACATGTCAACAACTAGACCTGTTTATTTCCCAGGAAGAGATGGAAAAAAACTAATAAATGTTGGAAGGTCTCCTCTTTTCTTCTTTGCCTGAGGCAGATTGTAGTATACAAAAAACTTGATAGTGGCAAATTCACAAAAATTATTTAAATTAAGAAGCTCCTCCATATTCAAAACAGGGGTATTTTTGTAACATACAGGTATTGACATTTACAAGCAAAGATGTTCTCTGGGATGATTTTCATTCAGTGTATTCTTCAAACATCTAAAGAGTAACCAAAACAAGTAGTTAAAGACATGAATAAATAACTCCAGATTTTTATTTAGAAAAAAACATAAATGGATTACAGTCCTACTATTTTCTTACGCGTGGGTTTTTTTCCATATCCTAGAGATAGTGAAAATACTATGACAATCCAAAAAATTAAAGTAAGCCAGGAGAAAAGGCTGTCAATTACTCAGACATACATACCACAGAAACTACTTTCTGCCTCTGATATAGTCTTGAGGTTTTCTGAAAAGTTACAAAGGATGTATTGTCGCTGAATTAATTCAACTATCACTGTCTTACATACTTCTTACAATTCCATGTGCTGGGCTGTAAAACACACTATACTATCTTTGTTCCAAGGACATATAGTGACTATGATGTTATTTTACTCCCAATGGTATTGGAAACCTTGAATTTTGGCTCATGTACCTTATTGTGTCATGTGTAGACAATAGAAGATATCTACTGAAGCAGAGACTTTCTATACCATAAATATGCATATATAAAAGTATTATAACAATTGAGTTTTCAAATTATCTGGGTTCCAGCTACAATAACTTTATGGACTGAAGTTAAAAGAGAAAGAGCTCCTGAAAGACCAGCTAATAGACATTACACAAGGTATTTACTTAACAATTTCTGCTCATAGATAGTTCTTAAATAATGTTCTCCTATCTAGGGATATTATCCATGACACACTGTTTGAAATTTTCCCGGAATAAATTTCCTTTTTCCAGTAAAGACATTTTACTTCAAGTATGAACCAATAGTGTTATAAAAAAAATTAGTATGTTCAAAATGCTCAGTGATTACTATGGAGCTAATACCTCTTATTCAAGAGAGTTCCACCACTATTTAGCTACACATTTTTACAGCTATTACCTTTCTCTTTGAAAACAGAGGAAGCTGCTGAAAACTAATAGTTTTCATATTTTTGTTACTCTACCAAAGAAGAGCTTCCTAAAAGGGCTCACCAGCTTCTTTAATAGATTTTGTATATAGGCACTCATTTTGGCCAAAACCTCACTTCTCATGTCCTTGTGTTGCATCTATATAGAACAGCACCTTAAGAACAAAGTGCTGGTTTTTTTTAAAAAATTTATTCCCTATTTTGCGTGATATACTAGACTCTCTCTCTTTGTCATTGAAAAAAGAAATTCCTTTTTAATGCTGTTAGGAGGCAATTTTGATCTTCTTTTATTTAATAGTTGCCACTATTTCTGTGGCAGTATCTCTAGTACCATTTCTCTCTGACAGATTAAGGGAAATCATTCCTCCCCTAACATTATGTGAAATCTTGTTAATGACTATGAACTCATTAAAACAATTTTGATTTTAGCAAGCCAATTTGCAATCCTCACCAGAGAACCTTGTATTTTATAAACATCCCAAATAACTTCCATAATATCAATCCATTTGTATACCTGTGAAGGATTCACCAGCTCACTAATGCCAGTGACTAGTAAAAGACTATCCATTTTTGACCAAAATTGTCTTTCATGACCTCTGTCCTTCTGGTTTTTTAGGACTTTTTTTTATATTTTCCTCCCAAAATCGAATTTTTCAGGTAATTCAGGCAACAGAAATTGAACTAGACAAAAATAAAACTGGAATATTTTTAATAGAGAAAACAAGCTGTATTAATTTTAAAAATTGCTTTTAATGTTGCTGTGTTACATGTAATGAATAAAAGTGTCTTCCTGCATTATGGTGCTAATGAAAATATTTTGATATGGCAATCAATATCTCAATGTGAAACATTGGCATTGGGGAAACTAAAAGATAGTATGAAGTTTTAGAATTTTTTATTCTACTATTCTATTAATCTATTTAGTAATAGTTATTCTATTTCTTTATAATTTCAACCTTAAATTTACTTCCTTTTTCTCCTCTGAGTCTTTTACTGGACATTCTGTAGTAAAGTAAATATGCTAAGTGATGTCCCATGACTAATATATTTGGAACTTAAAGGAAGAGCAAGTGCTCTCCAGAAGCCTCTAAAGCAAACAGAAGGAGGATCTAATGCAAAGCATTTTAATCTTGCAGTGACAAGTATTCTCATTTGATGATTAATTTTGTAAAGCCTGTATTGAGTGGACTCATCAAAACACCATGAAAGACATCTAAACATATTAAGATTTGAAAACACAAATAGAATCATAACCTCTTGGTTCATTTTCATTCTTTCTGCTACTTAGGAAAGCAATTGGTACTCTTAATTTTCTTTGGGTTTTTTTGTAAACAGGTCATGGGTATTTCTGTTGGCTAAACACTGTCATCCATATAAATTTTGAACAATTCCCTACTGGATGAGAGGCCACACAAACTGTATTTTAGAGCACAGTTCAATATCCTAACATAAGAAATGTCAGAATGCAAAACAGAAATTAGAAGAAGAAAAGAGAAAGATGTGACACAACAGGAAAATATACTGGATACTGAGTGGGAAAAGTTGTTCAGTTCTAGCTTGCATTCTAACATTCTTTTTTTCTCTTTTATAACTCTAATCAATTTCAAATTAATGATTAGTGATAGGTCTGAGGTCCCCTCAATCTAGTCTCAATAAACTGTCCCATTATGAAGCTGCCTGTAATATCTCAAAGCATCTTGCTTGTTTGTGGCACAGTATAGTAATTTCAGCAGAACAGAACTTATGTGGCATCAGGAGCAGCAGAATTTCTTCATAATCTTGAATGTGGAGTATGTGTCTTTCAAATCTTCCCTATAGATATAATTTCCATCAAGTATGAACAGAAAACCATTAAGAAATAGCAGAAAAATTTTTAACTATCCATAGCAGACAAACCTTAAGGTTTATAGCAAAGGGAGATCCACTGGGAGATGACAACATTCTTCAATGCTTCTTAAAGTAAAATCTGACATTGTTTACCTATTATTCTCATTTTAAGGCAAATTCTGTAATCCAAATTTAATATTTTAATGCCAAGAAGACTTAATTTTTCTTTTTCTATTTTTAACTTCAATTCTGAAATTGTGCCAGAAGTATCCTTAATACTGTCTCCTTTACTGAAAGCAAACACACATGCACACAAAAGCTTTGTGTAATCCACTAAGCATCTATCAGAATGGTGAATTCAGGGTGTTGATGGACAGAGGTCAGTGACCACAAATTTCATTGGCTCCAAAGAAAATGACCTATGAAGATTATGGCTATGCCATGGCTGGCTTACAGACAGCAGCTTGACAGATTCGTACTTCCAGTTGCACACGGTTATTCTGAAAAACATAAGATCAAGTTCTATTCTTATTCTTCTTTTTCCTGTATACAGCTTGGTTTTTAGTCATTAAATATTTTCATTACAATTTAAATCTTATGCACTATTTTCTGTACAATAAAAATTTTAGAATGTCATCACACTATTAACCACTTATAGAATAAAAAAAAGAATTGTAAATCTACTCAGTCAGGACGAATGAGTGATATTTATTTCTACCTAAAAATATATTTTGTTATTTTTAAGGATTAATTTTTAGTAAAGGATTTCTCATCTCATTTATTTAGCTTCTGGAAAGCTTCAATTTATTGATTTCAGTTTTCAATTTAATTAAATGACTCTTGATGATTATGTCAACATCCATCAACAGAGTTCATCAAAACTATTTTGGTTTTCAATGGTGTCTTATTTTGAGCTAATGCTTGAGTTTTTAAATAAGGAAACTAATCAGGTCTCCATAAGAAAATAAAAAGCTGTTAGCTGATTCAATAATTACAGCTTTCAAAAGAGAATAAATATCATCCTAAAATCATGTATCCTATTGGTAAGTTATGCTGACGATATCCCTAGAGAAACAGCTAAGAGGTGCCAATCAGATTTGCAAAACATTTTTGTTTACCTGCTCAGCACTCTATCTCTTGGGAATTCACAGCATTTACTTGGACAAATCAAATGCCAAACTTTGCTCTGTGTTGCAACAAATTACTTTTTTTTTGAAACTCACCAAAATTGTTGTTTTGGGCAATTATTTTTTTCACTAAATTCTCATCATTCAAAAACATCTTTGCTATCATGTGATCCTAGATAATATGCTCTAGGAGGCCGTGCTTGAGCAGGGAAGTTGGACTACATAACTTCCAGTGGTTCATTCCAGCCTTCCCAATTCTGCAATTCTGTGAAATTCTGTACACGTTTTGGGTTGTTACATCATTAAAGACACAGAAAATAAGTGGGGTTTAAATTTATAAAATCATTGTAACTTAACTTTGGACTGTTCAACTTCTAGGTTAAGATAATAAATGGGGGAAAAAGTTCCATATTTTGGTCTTTAGTTCCCCTAAAAATAGGCAATGTCAGGAACATGTGGGATGAAAATTACAAGAAAGAAAGCACAGATAGCTAAGGAGAAAAGAAACAAATAACAAAACCTGATAGGAAGAATTGAAATAACTTTATAAATATATTTTTAATGATTTAGAAAGACCTAAAGTAACATTTCAAACATAAATCAGTCAAAAGGATGAATATTTAAAATGTGACAGTAAAAAAGATTAATGATTAGGAATTACAGGCCTAACACTCTAAATTAGTTTCTCTCGCTTCACTTTAAAAAGCAAACTAAATATATTCCCATCCTTTCTTCATGAGATCTGGGAGAAAAAAAAAAACCCACAACTAATAGTTCCCTTCTTCTTTTTTATTATTTCTTCTGTCTTTTTCCCTCAGCTATGGCCTTCTCATTGTTTTGCATTAGTTTCAACTTTTTTTCTGTATACAGAATGAAACTTTATCTGTAAAAAACACCATGTAAAAATCACTGAACTATTTATATGAACAACAATACTTTTCAAAGATCCATACTTTTATTTTTTTTGAGCTGGAAGATAGAGGGCCTTGAAATTCTTCTCCAAAAGTATAATTTTACTTGTTAACTCTAAAATATACTGTGTGGTAAGGCAGTTTTAAACCTTTTAGTCTTAGTGACTATGAATATTGACCAAAAGACAATTCCTTTTTGATACCTAGTAGCTTGTAGGCATTTTTATACTACTTTTTTTTTCTTTTATTTTTATTTTTTTAATAGAGAACTTGTTTGTTCCTTCAGATTTAAGATAGAATGAGTCAAATTTTAGGAATTAATATTAAGAAGTAAGGTTTGATTTATTAGCATAATATGGCAATAACTTTGAATGCAATAAAGTTGTTAGAGATTCTCTCTCAATACTGAATATAATGGAAAATGTGAAAATGATAGGCCAAGTTGGGTGTTGGGCAATTACTGAAAATGATATATCTATGAGAATAAAGTTCTGCTCTGTGTCTGCCTTGTGCAGCAAAATGTGCAAGAGGGAGACTCCTCCAAGCTGAAGAGAAATACAAAGCCCTCATAGCAAAGCAAAAAAAAAATTAATGCTTTAGCTGTGCCATAAGCTCTAGAGAGCTATTTGTCAACCCTGTAAAGAAGTTTGAGAATACTCAAAAACTTTGTGATCATCAAAGAAAAATATAAGGATTTTTGAGTTATGTTCTCTTGCATGCTAAAACCACGTTTTACTGCAGTAATTGAAAAGACATGTGTTTTACCACCTCAGAAATAGTCATTTTCCCTTTTGGCTAAGCACCAACAAAACTTGGATTGTTTTTATGTATGTGATATCTGGATTGTTCTTATGTATGTGATGAATACCTATACCATTTCCTAAATCAGACAACCATATTTAAAGTAGAAAAGGATTAAAAAATTCAAGCAAATAAAATCAATGTGTTAAAATATTCCAAATACATTTGCCTAGGTTTTCCCATACATTTTTTTTCCCATTCCCAACTTAGGTCATAGATTTAATAAAGAAAACCTATTAGCAAAGTGAAAAGCATTAACCTCTTTTGCCTTTTACTGTGACAGATGAAAATACATTTATCAGGAAGGACTGTCCTCTAAACTCTCATACTTGATGCTCTTTCCTGCAATACACACTCTGTTAAACTTTATATCTTTCAGCCATACAGCTCATTCTTGAACTTCAGCAAATCCTTGACATAAAACATCAAAAAGATGACACTGTCTGCATTTGCATCAGTCTTTCAAGAAATTCCTTAATAAGAGGACTTTGACTCAGTTTTCAAGTTTTATTCCAGGTTAACTTATGAAACTGCATAAAGGCTATCATCATGATACAAGTGAAATGCATAAAATGCCATAATGACCACTAGTACCAGAATTGATGGATCTTGATATTTTGTGAAAGAATATACCATTTAAAAAGTTAATATTCTGTACAAGCCCTAGAGAAGTGTCTGAACAAAGAGCAGTATTATATATTGTTCCACAGAAAATCAGCATTGGGTTTTAATCAATTAGATATTCAGCATGTTATTTTAAAAAGTGGGAATAAATGTTTTAATTTGGGCTGTCTCTAAAGCTATTTTAGTCATGTTAGGCAACTATAAATACAACCAAACAAAGACTATCACATGATTTTTGCAAGTGTAGTGTTTCATTTGGTCATGAGAGATTTAAATAACTAAGGGGAATTTTACAGACAATGAATTTAGGACCAGGAAAACCATTTGTGGGATATGTTGTTTGGATATTTTTCACTTTGTAAGCCTTGCCTTTCTTGGTGCTGGATGTAGGGATAGTCAGTGTATCATATTTTGCCATTCAAAGACAATACAACTGAAATACAACAGAGGAAATTATTTTGGATGTAACAAAGTATAATTACAAACTTCAAGAGTTTCTAGTTTTGAAAAAAAACAACATAAAAACATATAGGTTGAATAAAGAAAAAAAAAATTTACCTTCATAATGATCAATAAACTTTTTAGAAGTGTATTCCTAAAATTTTCCCCTAAAACATATTTCCCTACATTAAAATGTTTGACTAAACAAAACAATTAAACTTTCTTTTTTAGAAAGTGTCAGAATTAGTCTCTTATATCCTTATTCAGATACCTAAGAAAATATAATTTTCATTCATGCTGAGTACTCATTAAATAGGAGTAGTCAGAATCAAGTAGTAGATCAGCATGTTGGAAAACATTAAACCATTGGTTAGGAACATTTAGATCCATTTAAGGTACTTCTGCCACTGAGCTTTATATAAGGGGGGGAAAAAACCACAGAGGATACTAGATTAAGCAGAGAAAAAGTGATCTTTCTTATGAGTTCTATATTTTCCATTTATGACCAGGGAAATATTTTTGTTATTGATACAGTGATTGTAAAATGGATCCAGAACCAGTGTTTGTGTTTCATTGTCAACACGATAGCTATGTTATATTCACACTCTTAGGCCTCAAGATTTCTAAAGGCATATTATTTCATCAAATAAATTACCTGAATGAGTTATGCAACTCAAAGAGAATAAAGGCAGAGTTTTACAGTTGTGTTACAATCAGAACTAGTTGGCCTGAAAATTAGGAAATAGATGATAATCCATCGCACACCAACTTGGTCTATAAACTCAAACAAGCATGTCCATACACTAAGTGTGAAATTTCATCTCTTTGTAGTGGGAAGAAAAACATGACAATTTTTCAAAAACAAGACTGAGTGTCAGGAACAAAAAGGAGCCTTTTGAATTTATATCAACCCAACCCTTATTTCCACTTTTAAAAATTTTTTCTTTACGGCAATCTGTGGCGCTGTATTTCCAAGTTTTGTCCCTGGTTTTATGACATTTATCATGACTGAAATCATGCTGTTCAGAAAGCAATGTTATTCTGCAGAAAATAAGTGATATGTAGTGTGTAGCACAGAAATAATTTCACCAGATTCCTGGAATTATTAGGTACTCAGGGCAGTTCACAAATATAGCAAGATATTCAACACAGAATTTTTCTGTTGGAAAACAGTAAAACAAATAATTTCAGAATGTATCTGTCTTAACGACAGGAGAAGACCAAAGCAATTTGTTTCATTGGCCTACTTGTCTTCCCCCACTTGGTGTAATTCTTCTCTTTAGTTTCATAGTTATACTGTATACAACTGCAAGTTGTCCTACATTGTGCAAGGAATCAGCATCTATCAAGGCTAAAAGAAGGGATGTGTTGAAACTAGGATAATTATCTGGGATATAGAGTTAGTTTTGTAACTTTATAATATAATTACATTAATTATTTTTGCAGTTGAAACTATATATAAATTCTTGTATTAACACAGAACCAAGTCTTGGTGGATTAAATTAAAAAAAAAAAACAAAATATGCAGACACCCCTAAACATTCCACATTTCTTCATTATTGTTAGCACCATTTTCATGTATACATGAAACACAGTTTTAGAAAATGTTAAGAATTTCAATGGAAGGGTTCAAAAGTTGCTGGGTCACAGGTAAAAGGGTTACAGATAAAGGGGGAAAGAAATTTCTCTCAAGAATAAAGTGATCAATTTTTGGAAAAAGTTTTAATTTTGAAAAATATCTGTGTTTGAAATTTCTTCTCCATCAACAAGCTCTTTGCTGATGTTAGGAATTTACATTTCCTAGACCTCCTTATCTGTTTCTTAGGCAACTCCTGAGAAAGCTGTTACAGGCTCAGGCTTCCTCCAGTCCAGCTGCTGAAATGCCAGAAATCTGGGAGTCTCTGTCTCTTAGAAATAATAGATCTAGATTTGATAAGTTTTGTTAGATTATTGGAAGAATTAAGAGGATAATATTTGTGCTGTGGAAAGCAATTGGACAGTATTTGGAAGTAAGAATTTTAGGAAGACCAGAGAGGGAGATGTAGGAAAATAAAAATTAGGTAGTAAAGACTTTAAAGTTGAGGGAAGTGTTTGACTGTCTTCTCATCAATGGGAGTATATTCCATGGTAATTATGAAAAGTCAGCAGAGCATGCTTATAAAACCTACAAGGATCAGAGCAGAAGCAGAACCAAATGTTTTTATGAATATCAATTCCCAAATTGCCTCTGAGAGCTTTTTCAGTTTGTAGACTAGATTGAAATTTTGCCTCTATTTACACCCTTTAAAACTTATTTATTCCACCAGCCTTCACTATTGTATTCAACACATAAGAAGTGTTAATATTGTAACACTCTTTACTGAGAGATGTGTTACTGGTAGATATTCTCACTGCACTAATTTTGCAAAATTGCATTTATTTACAATATCTACTTTTGCAGCTTGCTGATACAACACATCATCAGGATCATTATTATTATTTTTTTTAAATCTAACTCTTAAGCAAAAGCTTAGCATATACTTTTTCTAGGTGGATAGATGCAGAAATACACTGACATATTACATAGAATAGAATAGAATAGAATAGAATAGAATAGAATAGAATAGAATAGAATAGAATAGAATAGAATAGAATATTTCTGTTGAAAGGCACCTACAATAATCATCCAACTGCCTTATCAATTCAGGGCTGATCAGGTCAGTACATGTTGTAAGGACACTGTTCAAATGCCTCTGAAATATTTGACAGGCCTAGGCCATGAACCGCCCCTCTAGGAAGCCTCTTCCAGGATGTTTGAACACCCTCTTGGTAAAGAAATTACTTCTAACGAGCAGTCTAAATCTCCCCTAACACAGCTTTGAACTGTCCCCACATGTCTCATCACTGAATTGCAGGGAGAAATGTTCAGCACCTCCGTCTCTGCTTCCCCTCCTCAGGAAGCTGCAGAACAATGAGATCACGTCCTCTTCCTTCCCCAGTGTCTTTTTCTCCAAATTAGATAAACCCAAATTCCTCAGCCACTGCTCACAGGACATGCCCTCCAGCCTTTCACCAGCCTTGCTGCCCTCCTCTGGTTTCATTCAAGGACTTGAACAGCCTTAAATTGTGAGGTCCAAAACTGCACTCTGAAAATGAGACTGCACAGCACTGAATGAAGATGAATGCATAGCTGCTTATGAATAAAAGATTGATTTACACTAACTTTAGCTTGCAATTTTTTTCATACAGAATCTTCAGCTATCTCAGGAAAAGTTAATCTATTTAAAGACGGCCTTCTGTGTTGTAAAACCTAAAATTCTCAATCACTCTTAAATGTTTCAGGATTGTCTGTAATTGTTTCTTTTTAACTGTAAGTGCAGAAACTTAAGGAGTTGGGGCATCCTTCATCTTTCTGACATCTTAATCTTTTATAGGAATTTTGTTTGCTTCATTTTTTTTCAGATATGTGTATCTTATGTTTTAAAATGGTTGAATATGAAAGGTTCCCCACAAAATTTGCTTTAGCTGTAGACAGTTGGAACCAACTGTGGCTATTACCATATTTCTACGTGGCAATTAAGATGTAAACTGAACTTGAAGAGTGGTGTTACCTATTTTTGCTGGAAGAGTGCCTAAGAACAACCAGGAGAAGAAAGGCAAGTATCTGCCCTACCATATGGAACTCAAACCCATCAAACCTGAAGTGGTCGTGCAGTGGCCTCCACTGACAAGTGGAGATAGAGATGTGTTCCTAATTGTGCCACTCTCCAGCAGTGCCATCTCAGGCAGACAGATATCACAGTAAATTGTATCTTCTGGAAAAAATAAGTAAAAAGGTCACGCCTGGTGGGAATGAGGAGAGTGACTTGTGTTTCTCTGTAGTGAAAACTCTACAATGTCAGCTAATGGACTTTCAAATATGCAAACCTGACTGTCCATGACATTGCAACCTAAGGTTCAGTTTTATAAGGCTCATCTGTCTGTGACTCAGGTTTATGAACAATTTCCTGATTGAAGAGGAGCAATTAGGTTTGATAGTTCTTTACCTGGTGATTGGCAACCACTGGACAGCACAGACAATCATGCAAGTGAGTATAGTGATTTGTAGACTGTTAGTCTGGCATACCATAATCATTCACCATACCTGCTAGGTAATAGATATTGAGTCATCATGAATTGCATGCAGAGAAAGCATTACAGGTTTTTCATCATCCACAAAAAGCTGATTGCTTTTAGTATTTACTGAAAAATTGGTTTGTATTGTACTTCTATATCAGGGTCATTGAAATGTGTCAGTTCCTACACTCTCACATGCATTGTTCACACACACACACCTTGTATGTTCCACAAACCTCCCAGGACTGTGTATGGAGAATAAGGGTTCATCCCAGTCATAAAAGTCAGTGTTTTAAGCTAATGATAGGGAGAAAAAAAAGACTATCTCAAAAGATAAATCAACTCATTATAAAGTACACTTCTGAAAAGGCTTTGGATAGTGTAATATCTGCAGAAGCCCTCTCCACTAACTGATAAAGGACACTAGAAGAAAAGATTAGAAGTAGGGGATTAGAAGTCTAAATGACAACCATCTAACATGATGCAAGGCAATTAACACCTTGGGAGAACTAGACATACTGATGAGTTACAGGATCAGGAATTTGTCACCAGCTATGAATTCTAACACAAGCTACTCTGACAACATAAATGCTGTCTTTTTCCTTCAATGGGAGTGGGAGAGCACAAGACCATTTGAATATTGGTGATAATACTGTTAGACAGGGTTCATCAAAACTACTTTTATTATATTCTAATAAATTATTCTATAATGAATAAAATTGCCAGCAAATAGATATGTGTATAAAAAATCATTTTTCAAAAACTCATACATGCAGTTAAGATGAAAGTTCCTGCTTTGTGTTAGTTTTAGCAAAGTTAAATAACAGCACATCAGGAATTCCTAATTATATAAAATATAAGGATGTGTGTTTAGAAAAAAAGTATATCATACATGTAGTCCATACTTCTATGATAGCTAACAAAATATAATCTAATAGCTTTTCTAAATGAAGACAAAATTTGGAAATTCAAATGAAGTTGCCTGATTGTTGTTATATAACCAGACAGAATTGCAACCATGAAAAAAGCTAACATAAGGAGAAAATAGTTATCAAAATTATTATGGGAAAATTCATCAGTATAACAGACTGTTCAAAGGAATGCTATTGAATTCTTTAACTTCAGCTGCTCCTTGAAAAGATATCACAGACACACTATCACTGTATATCACTGTTCATCAAATCTTGAAAGAAAAAAGGATTTTTAAAACCACAAGGAACACAAGCTTGAAAAGCACAGAGTATATGGTGACTTTTAGTAGAGGGAGACAGAGCTGGTAACAGAGCATGGTCCCCACCCAGAGAGGCCACAAATCCCTTCTGAAGTCAAGCAGAGCAGGGCCGTGTGTGTGCCCATGTCTGTGTTTGCACATTGGTGTGTGTAACCTTCTTGGCCTTTGTGGGAGGTCTGCATGGAACTCATTATTTGCTGCCCTGTTTATATTGATCTGTAGTGTACAGGTCACTGACAGTTAATTATGTGTCTTTGACAAATTAATAAACCACTTTAATCTATTTCAATCCATTCTGAATTAAAGTAATGCTTAGCTAATTCTGGTAAGACTAGAACACTGAGCTAATCAAGTTTGTCTGCTGTATTCATTACTGGCAAACAGTCAATGACACAAAATATGCATAACCTACATTCCTTGACGGGATAAGCTACTTAAAGGGATAAAGTTCAGACAGAAGTTATTTAGCTGTTCTTATTTTACAGAAGGTGTTATAATCTGGTATACTGAAGAATCTGCTCAATGCTATAGCAAAATGCTAAGTGAGATTCCATCAGCTTAAACACAATTTCATGAAGTGAAATATTTTTCAGATTACTTCTGAATACAATTTTTATTGCATCCTAGTACTTTTTTTGGCTTTATGGTGAATTTGAATTAATAAGTTAAAATATATATGTTCTTGGGTATTTGATCACCTCACGTTATCAGATGTTTTTTGAGCTCAATGCAATACCACTCAGCTTTTTTCTAGAAGAATTTTACAGACACATATGTGTAACACTTGCCACTTATGTAAAGAAACAATTTTGGAATATTCTTGGATTTAATTTATTGAAAGGTTGATCATAACAAGCTTCTTGGTGTCTATATGTATGTAGCTTAAGACACCAATTCTGCTTCAGAACAGCACAGTTTTTATCAGGGTATCAGCTATAAATACTTTCACATTTACAATCCATTAACATGCTTCTGCAGTATGATTGTCTCTGATTTTAGGAGCTATAAATTTCCGTGTGCTGGATCACTTTTTCTCTAGGTTAGAATAAAGAAATTTACTAAATTTACCATACATACTTAAAATTAATAAGAATTTGGAAATTGGTCACATTTATTATTTGGTGGATATTCAGGAATTTATCAACATTTTAATTTTTAATAATTTGATTTGGTTTGAGCTTTTTGGTGGTGTGGGCTTTTATTATTTGTTTTGCTTTGGTTTTTTAAGTACACCCTACATCTCTATCCTATATCTCTAAATTATCTGATACTCTGCTGAAATGAGTAACACAAGCTGACCCATTAGATACAGAGCACTAACTCCTCAAGTGACATGAAATAAAAATTGATCATGTCAATCTATCAAATTTGAAACCTATGCCTTGTCCTGATTGAAATCAATCTGTATTTTTTTTAACAGCCCAGAAAATACATTGTGTGAACAAAGGTTTACAGAGGACTAGAGTCAGTTTATTCCCTGTGATGGTTATCAGCAGGTATAACATCAGTAATTCCTGGTACTTCATGCACAATTATGATACCACCTGTTTTGAGAAAATAAAATAATAAAGATCATAACCACTACACACTAAGCAATATAAGACCCATCTGTTCTACTCTGCTTCTACCATTTTATTTTAAAGTTTCCTGTCTCAAATGTCTAAGCATTTGTATAAAGGTAACATGGGTTGTTTGTCTACAGCACAGAACAGGGCAAACTCGATGCAGAGGTAACAATGAGCATGAGGGGAGAAAGGATCTTGCTGTACCTTGCTCTTTCACTCTGTCACCTCCTGCCCCATTGTTCTGCTCACAGGAAAGCTCTGGAGACATCTGAGTTATTAACACTCCCAGGGCTTGCTCTCTAGCCCTGAACATAGCTGCACACACTGACTATATACTGTGGGCTACATTTAAAAGTGCTTTAGCATCCATGACAGCTTTCACATGAAAACCATTGATATGGAAAGATACCTGCTCCATGCATTGTACCCACACTATCCTTGGAAGAAAACTATTTGTCCTGGCCCAAAGATGTGCTAAGGATTGTTTTAACCTTCAGAGAATGCACAATTTTTAAATTTCAGTATTTTTACCCATGATTTGATATGATTTGATATTTCTTTTACTTACATACAGGATATTTTACAGCTAAAATCCCTGAAATTATTCTGTTGTTTCCCAACTCCATAAAAGTTCAGGATATTAAAATAAAATGTCACACATTATTTGATTACTCTTATCTATGGTTCTCTGATGTCTCAAGTCAGGGGCTGCTCTTCCTCCTGTCACTGATGGCAGAGTTCCTTCCTCATGCTGTGGATTTTCCTGTTGCACAGCTTGAAGAGAAGGGGAATTCTCTTCCTGACCTGGACTCTTGGAATGCATTCCATCTTCTCTATTTTTTGCACTTCTCACAACTTTATTGCACACGTAAATCTCTGGTAAAGAACAGTTCTCATTCAGAAATGTCTGTATAGATGCAAGACTAAAAAATATGAACTTAACAGTGATGTTAAAATTTTAGAATTTGCCAGCCTAAAATGACTAGCAGTGAAATTATGTGAAGTCACAAGTTAAGCTTAGGTGGGCTTCCTTTTTGATTGATGCTTGTGTTTTAAAATTCCAGCTATCTCTGCTGGTGTCTCCTGCTCTTTTCCATTCACATTATCCTTTTAGTATACATTCTATTCAATTGTTTATATTGGGGTTTTTTTGTTCTTTAGGAGAGACAAAGACCTATATATTAAAAAAATTGCCTAATGAAATTATAATGAGAGGATAAATTATATTCAGAGTTAAAATTTCCAAAACTCAGTTCAATACCAAAACATAACTGGCAAGTTGTAAACATCAGTCCACAAAGATTGTTCTCTTTGCATCATTAAGGGAGTACATGAATGGAGTTCTTCTATGAATTCATAATTCAAGAATCTTATTAGCTTCAGAAGTTTAAAATCAGCTTTAAAATTAAAAGAGTTGTTTACAGCTAAGGCAGTAGCTTATGATTTTAAGGTTTTTTTTTAACTTTTTTACTTTTACTTCTAAAAACCTGCTTATTGCTTGTTACATTGGAGATTTGTCTGAGGATGTTTTTATTGGACAGTGGGGGACAGAAAAACTTCTTCACTGCTTTCCTAGTTTAGATGGTGTTAAAGACATCTGAAGATGATGTGATTGCATCATAATTTACAAAGAAATGAGGTCTTACAGGCATAATCAATCAAAGAGAATGAGATACATAAGGAAAAGGAAAAAGGCTTATGAAATTAATTTTATTTATTTTTGTACCTTCTGGTTTAGTTTTGAACTCTGGAAGAGCAATTCTCTGTTAAAAATATAAGGCACTGAGCATTATTATTGAAAATACAGTTGAAATACCATGAATTTTAAGACAATGAGTATTTAATTAGGCTAGTGCAGGTACATCTTTCCAAAACTTTATCTATGTGCTATTCTCTCTCCAGTTCTAAAGTGCTACCAAGATACAACAAACAGCAAGAGGAAGGGGAAAAAAAGTTCCTTATGAAAATAATCAATTAGATATGACTATCTAGTGAACAATGCAGTTTTAATATTTCTTTCTAATAGAGTTTTAAGTGATATAGCTACCAAGCCGATCTTCTGCTGAAAAGAACAAACATCTATTTCCCAGCACCAGCAGTGAATCCTAGATTAAATTATGGTCAGTAACAACCTAGATATTCAAATTCCTTCAGCTGATCTTTGGCAAATCCTGTGAGCAGTTGATTTCAGCATTTGCACATCACTAGAGCTGTAGAATACAAACTTTACATTAAGCAGATTATGTAGGAAGGCATGTCTCAACACGGCATTATCATTGCAAATATTTTTGAACAATAAGACTTATCATATGAATACACAAATCCCATAGGAATCAGAGACCTTTCCTGTAGCATAGGTTTTTAACCACTGTCCAGAATTCTGGTAAAAGAATCTGAGCAAAGATTTCTTTACAAAATCCTTTATTTTCCGATTTGAAGTGTTTAGGTATTTTCTCAAAAGAAGATGAATAGAGAAGAATATTTTTTTAAAACTTATATTATGACTTCAAAAACTCATTGGTAACTTAATTTTTAGTAATTAGTTTTGGTTTTGGCTTGGGGTTTTTTTTTGGGGGGGAGAGGTTATTTGGTTGGTTTTATTTTGTTTTAATTTAGGTAGAAACAAGATGTCTTGGTATAAAAGATTAATATCTTCTCAAATTTGTCTTTCTAAATTAGAGAAGTCTGTCTCTCCCTAGAAATTTGGGTAGAAGTTGCAAATATCCTGTTCTATGAAATGCACTTTGGGTTTTGACCAAGAAGTACTTTGCTTAATGAGCTGTAATTTTCAGGGTACTTAGCACTTTTGTCTATGTACATTTCCTAAAACACAGAATAAAAGAGACAAATGCAAGATAAGACCATGTAAATGTGCTGGTTTTAAGGATAGTTTGTGATTATGTCTATGATTTTGGTTTTGAAGCTTGCCCCTGAGTGGAAAATGTGGAATAGTCAGGGTTTACTTGGAATAAGTATTCAAATAATACTTTCATTTACCAAAAATATAAACAAATATCCTGTTTGCTCAGTGTGCTTCTTAAAATTTGATTGCTAACAACAATACTGTACTAACATAATATTAAAACTTTTTAATGTTAAAATGTTAGTCTGCATGGTACTGCATTGTGTTAAAATAAGAAAACTCTTAGGGAGTTAAAATGGAAATATCTAATATAAAGGTAACTATACAGCTGATCTATAGCCATGGACATGTTGAACCTCCAAGTTCACTTTCTCTTCTTTGTGGTCAAAATCTTTCACAGGGCAACTTATTGCTGCTGTGTATATGTATATGCTGAATGAGATTCCAGCACTTATATTTGTTCTTGAAAAAGGATGAAATTGTTGCCACTCCATGAAGTCCTCTTCAACTTCCTTCCTAAATTGTAAGGGAACTTTTTCACATCTGTTACGACCTGGGCTGTGTGTGAAACACGAGTTTTCAAGTTGAAAGCCTAAGAAGGAGTAGAAACATTAAAGGTAGTAAAAATTCTATTGTTGGCCTTTAAAATGCCCATCCAGAAATGCCCATTAAACTAGATATACAGTTTAAAATATTCTGTAATCTCATCATTTTCTGAATCCTGCACAGATAATTGCAAGTTATCATCTGGCATATGGGATTACTATGGCAGTCCATATGTTTTGTAACAGTTGGTATTCAAATGAAATTTGCAAAGTCAAATAAGAAGGTGGCCAAGGCAACAAAGCCTGAGTACTAGCATTTACAACAAACTGCTGATTCCAACTCAAAATATTTTCCTTTCAGTTTGTTGGTTTAAACTGAATTGTATTAACCTGTTTTACAACTCCAAAAATGTAATGACAACATGGACTTGTATTTATACAATAAACTTAAGTCCCAATAAGCTCAACTTGAAACACTGCAGATGATTTGAAGGAGTCTATTTATTCTGTTTTGTTTATCTAAGCCATGGGCTTATAAGTTGTCTGTGGTATAGACTTGTCAGTATGCTTTCATGGGATCAAAAATATTGCTGTTCTGGAGAAGCCCTGGCTCAGTTCTAAACTCAAAATGAGATGATGCTTCATGCTACTGCATACTTCAAGTACAAAAGGTCTGTTTCATTTCCATCTCAAGTTGCTCTTTCAGCTCTTTTTCTGACACTTTTCTTCTGTTTGCTTGGTGTTTCTAAAAAGCTACCCTAGAATCCTTCTGACAGATGTTTTTCTCATTTAAAGGTATGTACCCTACTCTTTAAACTCAAATCAATGTTAATCTTTTGAAGGGGATATCTTGATCATCCCTACTTCCTGCACTTAGATTTGCATCATAAGCTCTTCTCTGTACACATCTACACTAAAAATTTAGTGTGAAGGATATTGGGGTTTTTTTCATCTCCCATTGTGGAGAAGGAGATTTTTTTTCAGGGAGGGCTTTGGTTTTTTCCATTGAAAATTGCCTTGCATTTTTTATGCTTTACAGTGCACTCTAGAGTGCAGCTCTGATATCTTCAAAGCAATTTTCTTCTTTGTGGAAGGAAAGTTAAAATTAATTCTCTCTGTGTATGTGCCTAAGATGGGAAACTACTGTGAACTTGATTTCAACAGACACAATGTGAATCAGAGTTCTAGAATGGTAATAAATCACATTTATTGTGATTCAATTTCTATGTATCCATATTCTCACTGTAGCAGCCAGGGTGAATATGCAAACTGGATTCCCTTCAGCACAAGTTAACATGGAAAATGGTCTCCAGAAGCACTCCAACAGCTATTGGATACCTGAGCAGGGCATCAGGCAATACTACAAAATAAAATTTTCTTCATGAATATTCAACTGTTGCATTCAACTGTTTACTAAGACAATAGAATTCTACTCTCCCAGATCTTCACTTAAGCAATTGCCACTCTAGGGCCCAAATAAATCTCTATTATCTTAGTCAGTAAATGGCATTTGCTGATTCAAAAGTTAATATCAATTTTCTTTACAACTGCTAAACAGAGGATAAATGGGCAGGTGCCTGCCTCTACTGAAAGTAAAAGGTGTTTTAATTAAATATGTTCTCAAATAATCCACTTTGGTGAGATGGCTAAAGTAAGCTGGAATGAACCCAAGCTAATTAAGGCTTATTTGGGGTCAATGTGATAGACAAGTAAGAAACACAAT
The DNA here is from genome assembly GCF_037042795.1 of Molothrus aeneus. Taxonomy (NCBI): domain Eukaryota; kingdom Metazoa; phylum Chordata; class Aves; order Passeriformes; family Icteridae; genus Molothrus; species Molothrus aeneus. The sequence goes on from NC_089648.1 coordinate 105,337,706, forward strand.
TTAAGGGAAGGATTTTCCTTTAGCTGAAGAAACTCTAAAATAATTAGAGACAGTACTAAGAGGCGGTTTTAAAGCATTGCAAAGTTTTCAAAGTCCCTTTTCAGAGTCCCTTTTCTTTTCTGCAATTGCACTTACCTGTAATGATAACAGGTTTTCTGTACATGAGTTTCTAACTGTGTGTAAAGCCCTCTTTCATGTAAGTTGTGCAAGGTTCTCTGGCTCTAGTGAACAACAAAATAACCAACAAAAAACACGAAGGAACAAGAAAAGAAACAAAAAGTTTCAAGTGGTTGAACACATAATCAGATGAAAATACAGGTAGATAATCCAGAATGCAGCGCTGAAAACTTCTAATCAAGAGTCCTTTTATGAGGTGTCAGACATTTTCTTAGATACAGAAACTAGGTCTGCAGCTAGAAGAAGAAGAATTATGATAACTGGAAACTGGTGTGTATTTATTGCATAAACATGGGGTGATATATTTGGGTTTAGCTGCAATTCTAACATTTTTTATTAGGAATCTTCCAGGAGTCTTCCAAGGATTTTCTGAATCACGTTTTCTAACATGTAGGATTGGGATCCTGGTGATGTCTTTGGATGAAAGAACCAAAATAACATAGATAGAAATTATTTCTGCTCACATCAGAGTAATTGATTCAGAGAAGCAATTAACAAAGTTTATTGAAGAGACTGTGAGTTAAGCTCACAATATTAAACTCATCGTTGATTTCACAGAATGTTATAAATTGCATCTTTCTTCCAGTCTGTGTTCTCATTGTTTCAAACAAATTTACCACTAGAATTTCACTGCAGTTGGATAAAACTTCTATGCCTTTTATCATATATAAGAAGTTCACCTACAGCACACCAAGAGTTGTTCTTTTATGGATTATCTATTACTTACTCTATTTCCTAAGAAAATTTTTGCTTCTGCCACTGGCTCCCTCTCATTCCTCTTCCATGGTGACCAACTACATAAGATTGCTTTATCAGAAGATTTTTTCCCCACTCTGCCCTTCCCGGTAAGTGGGTTGAGGATATGCAAGAAGTTTGAAGACACAAGCAGGACAAGAGATTATTCCGTACTATTTGATGTCACAATTAGCAATTAATCCAGGGAGAGAATGCCGGGGAAAACTTCATAGTTGTGGCATTTGTTTTTCCGAGTAACTAATATGCATAATGGAGACTTACTTCCCTGGAAATGGCAAAATATCTGTTTGTAGATGGAAAATAGTAAATGAACTCCATATTTTGCTTCGCTTGCACAGGTTGCTTTGGTTCTCTCATTAAGTTTTCTTGCTTTTGCCCTAACCATTCTCTTCCCCATCATGTTGAGTGTGGGTCAGCAAGTAGATGTGAGCTTAGATACTGGCCAAGGTCAATCCACCACGGCACTAGAAGTAACCTTAGATAGCAGAAAATTGATAAGCTATGGCAGCCCAGTTTAAAATTTCTGATACTGCCACATTTAATGAAAGAGATTAATAGACTGTTTACAACAGTTAAGTTAAACATGCAATGGTTGCATGCATGCTATTCATCATGTCAACCAGTCTACCTTAATGTCTAAAGTAATAAAGGATAAAGTAATTTTCTGCATTTGAATGCTACCAAAAATATTTTTTTCCTGTATCAATTTTGCTTGGTATACATACACTGATCACATATGCTTCTTTCAAAAATCTACAGTGCAAAATCATAAACACCAGTATCCTTTTTATTGCTGTGCTTAAATTAAGCATTAACAGAAATCAGGAGACTCCAAAATTCCGTATATAACTGTAGTTTATCATCATCAATTAAAACCCCTGTGCCATAAACAAATTAGTTTACATACACACAGAGGTCACATATTGTAAGTGTATTATTGTGATTAACTCTCTATCAACCATAGTGGGCTGACCACATACAGCTAGGAATGCTCTTTCCTTACCAAGAGTAAATCCTTTCCCTTCAAACAGACTCTATATATTCCATTATGCATTAGATATTTAAAATTCATCAGCACAGTATTTTGTAAATCTTGGTTAAGCTCTTCATAATGAAATTAGCTTCATCTGAAAAATCCTAACACTTTGGGGCATAAGATAATATAGAAAAAAAACGATGTTTTAAATATGTATTACTACATCATAAACTGAACTTAAAAGTTTAATGGCACAAGAACATGAAGAGAAAATATTTTATTTTATTTGAGTAAGGTTATTTTGCACAGCTTTTCAATCTTTAGGAGTTACCTGCATCTTATACTTTCTGAATTGACCTCATCTGAACCTGCTTTGCATGTACCAAAACCATAATGTCTCTCTGTTAAAAGACCACTCATTTGTCTTTAGAACTCTTCTCATACTTAAACTTACTTTTGGACACAAGTTACTATCTCATAGTTCTTCCTCCGTACCTCTTCCTAGTACAGTTTTTTCTGTTGCTAGAAAATTAAGACCTCCTTGAGACAGGTCCACGACACCAAAGCTGTCTGGCATAGATTGATTCATGTTTTCAATACTTGGGAAGTTAGTGTTCCTGGTCTGTTCTAATTTGCTAACGATGATTGAAAGTGCTAGGAAGTGTACCCTCTTTTCAAGTACCAAAGTGACTTCTAGTTTTCAGGGATATTCCTTTGTACTCTTCAATTTATGTATGTAGATATGATTTCATATATTGCAATTTTTATTTTTTTTACTGTAACTTCTCTCATCTGTTTCTTCAGTTTTTCTTCTTTTTCCTTTCAACTGTCTCTTCTGCACCTGTCTCACTCTTATCTTCATATAATCCAATTGATCAAAAAGTCATATTAGCAAAATTAATTCAAACCATTCAAATATTCATTCAAATTTATCAGGCTGCTTCCTTGCCCTTTACTAATTTTTTTTTTCATTTAGTACTTTTTAAATTCACTTTTTGCATAAATATCTGGTGTTTCATGTCTAACATCCTTCATCCCAATTATTTTTCCTTTTGTCCCTCCTTGGTACAATATCTAGATTTTTATAGTATTAATGTGAATGAAATTAATAATTTTGAAATTGCTTGATAGTTAATGTGATTTTTTTATCGCATTAATTTATTTATTATTTTTTATTAGCTAAATAATTAGCTTTAGTGGAATTTTAGAAGGGAGAGAAAGCATTACTTAATTATTTAAGACTAAAGATTTCAATATCAACTTAGAAAAAATTATTAAAATAAATATGATAGAAAAATCACTGAAACTATACTAGAACACTATATTGACTCTTTTATAGACAGCATGGAGTTTATGGACAAAAGTAATGCTGTATCTTTCACAGTCAAGAATTCAGACTATAAGGACTGTGCAAAAGTTACACAAAGTTTAAGGAGAGTAACAATGTAGTGAGCAAAGGATAATTCCCATTATGTAATGCAAGGACTAGGGTCGATAACATGAGAAAAGAATTTTTGAAAAGAAACTTGAATACCTGAGTGATTTTTATTCTGCATTTAAAAGAGAAAAAAACCCCCAGAAATCTAAACATGTGACCATTTTGTGAAGCTTAAAAATTGCTATGTTTCCAAAGTCTGCAGTCATTTTTGAGATATTGTATGGCAGAGATTCATTTGTCCTGCCACATTACTGCTCCCAGGTGGTGGGGGAGATGAGAGAGGGAAACAAAGAAGTCAAGACTAGTAGGAAAGATTATACACCAACCAAACTGATGGGAACCATAAGAAAGATTTTTTTTTAACATTGGGTAGGGTTCAAGAAGACAGAGAGAGGTATATTTTGATCTAGCAAGCTGCAATATTTCCAGGATGCGCACTGATATTTTAGCAGCTGAAGTGGCAGGAATCCGTGAATGTGTAGCAAGGGAAACAAGAGCTGAAAATGGAAACCCTGAAATCCAAAAAAACCATTTTGACACATTTGCCAGCTGGAGCACCAAGCTGACAATTAAAAATCACTGACTTAATGTAGTCAGACACAATAGAAACACAAATATTGGCAGGAAACAATGTGAGAAAGAATATGCCACACATCAAGGTGCATTAAAAACTGCTAATGAGAAAATAGAATTCAGGAATCAACTGGGAAAAAAATCCAAACAAGAAATGCAATAAATTAGCAGGAAGTGTTTCATAAGACTTGGAGCCAACAAGTCCTTCTGGACCCTCAGAAATGCAATTAATTCAAAGGTTTCTAATACCTCTAGCTTATATTAACCTTACTTCTTCAAAATAGCATTTGTTACGTATCAAAGGTGCACATAATGTATAATTTTCTTCAAAGATTACTCTTTTCTTTCCCTTTTACTAGTCAATTATCTGCAGGATTCACTCTACAAGCACACCTGCTGAAAATTGTGGACTGAATGAACATAAATACTCCAGGCTATAGCTCAGCATCACTATTCAATTATTTACTGTTACAAGAATCATGTCAGCTTTAACCTCTCTTTTGGACTATGACTATCGTACTTCAGCTTGAAAGAGAAGATGAATTGCAAAATTTTGTAGGCTAAGTTCTCTAATGCAGTCTTGTACTCTATGACAGACTGGAACAAATGCACCAAATAGCCTACTTGATATCTGAACAAATGCTTCAGATAGCCTACTTGACATTCCATCCAAAAAACTGATTACCCTAGAAAGAAAGACCCAGCAGTTCTAAAGGAGCTTAAAGATAAAACATTTTTAATAGAGTGTCTTTTACTATTCATGAAAACATCATCAAATGTCAGGTGGACAAAAAAAACCCAACAAACCTTAAATTTAGTAATTTTAAAAATCTGATCTCTCCAACACAAAAATCTTTAGGGCAACAATAGATTAGCACAAAGCATCAAATGGATGCCTGACAAAGGTCACTGATCCAATGCTTAGTAATTGAACTTGGAATCCTGAAAAAGTAAAATGTGAGGCTCAGGAGACAGTCATACCTATACCTGACCATCACTGAATGTATTGAATTGATACATTACCATTTACTGACTACTTGGTTCAAGGTTACCAGAGGGAATAGTTAAAAATGGTGAGAGTACTTTAGAGTTTTCAATGAAAACAAAGGATCTATTTCAGCAGAAGTCTGTTCTGGATAAGACTCTAACTGACCAACTGAATGCTGAAAATACTAAATTACTTCAAATAGCTACCCTTCCCTACCATTAGTAGTTTGTTTTTTTTTTTAATGTTAGAACACAAGAGCCTCACCGTTCCTTTTACAATCAATTTCTACACTCCAGCATGCTAAACATTGTATTCAGACAAACGTACAAGTCCTAATAGTTTAAACTATGGTCCTTGGACACCACACAATTAACACAGGATAAATATATTCATAAAATTTAAATTACCTCCAAAAGATGAATTTCATATGCAGTATTGCTTTCTTTAAATACAAACCAGAAGTTCAACAATTTTACTTCAGAAAAAAAAAAGACAAGCCAATGCAGTGAGTGTACCACTAAACACTTCAGCCTTGCTGCAGGGTTCAGCTGACTGCATTCCCACAAGGACAGCTCAAAGGTACAGCAGCTGTGTAGCCTTGAATCCAGGTGCCCTGAAGAGTGCTTGTTAGAAAAAGCTGTGAGAAACCTCATTAGGGCCTCTTTGGTTTGTGTCGGGAGCTGCAGAGAGCCTCAGGTGCTTTTCTTTGGACCTTGCCTGAGCAACAGCACAGGTACACTGGCCTTGCTTTTTGATGATCCTGGCCTTGCCTTGTTGACTTGATGTCCTGGCTTGACCTTCAGGAGGTCAAGTCAACAAGGCTTGTCTGGAAACACCACTTCTGGCTGACCCTTGCTGCCATCACCAGACCTCTGCTTACTTTGTTCAGTCACTGTGGGACTGTGTCTTTGTTGGTGATGTTCCTATTCTGTCAACCCTGCCATTACCCTGTGGGCTTTATTTCCTTTGCAGGAAAACATGTACCATTGAAAGTGATTGGCCTTGTCTTTTACACAGAAAGCCAGGTTGAGCTGATTTTCGCTGATGATGAGCACATTAATATTTCCCAAAATCCACATCCTGATTTCTTAGAAAGACAAAAATTACAAACCACTAAGTTACAAATTGAACCTGTACATTACATGGTACCTGCCGTTTCCCTCTAGTATGAATCTTTTTGCTCTTGAGACTAATTAGCAATAAAGAATAAAGCTCCCCTTGTGTATTTTCCATTCACAGTGTTAAATATGTAATTTATAGGTGGATTTGAATGTGCAAACAGGAAATAGTCCAATTAAGTTCTGAGAATCTAAGCTACATCAAACCTAAAAACCAATTTTAACCAAGTCAATTTCTACATACAAAGTTCTCCAGATTACCCCCAGGGTGAGGTTTCTTGTCTAAATTATTCCATATTTTAAATGGGCTAATGAGAAAACTACAGCTAAAATACCAGTATCATATAGATAATTCTGAACTTGGTTTTATTTAAGGTTAAATAAACAAGAAGACGGTTCTGGTTACACGCCACAGATTGCTGGAGTAAAAAACTATAGCTGTAGCTGGACAATTCTGAATCTAATTCATTCAAACATTTGCCTTGTAAGGACTTTAATACTTGAACTTCAAGACCTTGTTTTCTTTCTAGTGCTTCTACATTGTGGAGACAACTGCTTTCAAGTAATATGATCCTTTTAGCTGTCCAAGCATCCATCATGGTTAACATAACTCCCTACACTCTTACTACAACAGTAATTAGCCCCAGGATTGCATCCTTTTTCATATATTATGTGCCCATTCTTGTCTATAATTCTCTTCTATATTAAATTACTATTACACTTAGGGACAACATAAGTTAGTATAAAATATTAAGGATTAGATTCATTGAGAGAACCTATCCTACCTCTGCATCTACTGCAGAAACGTGAAGGAAAAAATTGAAGAACCTTTCACTATCGTATTTATCATTATACCCACATTATTTTTTCTCCAACTTTTTAACAGAAAAGGACTTACTTAAACTGCTAAGTAAGAGGAATCAGAATCCATTTCAAATGTTACAGCCAGCTAAATATTGAGCTATTAGGGAACATCCAAAGGAGGGCAATGAGGATGGAGAACGCTCTGGAGGAGAAGCTGTATTAGGAGTGGCTGAGGTCACTCAGTCTGCTCAGCCAGAAGAAGACTGAGGGGACACCTCATTGCAGTCACAGCCTCCTCGTGAGGGGAGAAAGAGGGGCAAGCACTGACCTCTTCACTCTGGTGAGCAGTGACAGGAGGTGAGGAAACAGCTTGTGCCTGGGTCGGGGAGGTTTGGATTGAATATCAGGAAAAGGTTTTTCACCCAGAGCAGTGGTTGACCACTGTAACAGGTTCCCCAAGACAGTGGTCCCAGCACCAAGCGTGACAGAGTTCAGGAAGCATTTGGGCAATGCTCTCAGGCACATGGTGTTACTCTTGAGGTGTCCTCTGCAGGGCCAGAAGCTTGACTTGATGATTGTGACAGGTCCCTTCCAACTCAGCATATTCTATGATTTAATGATTCTGTGACCAGAAACCAGTTCAAATCCCATTTTTAAGTCTTTTTGAGTTCTTTTTATTTAATATTTTCCAGTTATAAGGAGATCTACAGTGTAGTTAGACACTGTGAAGAATAATGAGAATTCTTCTTCTATACAAAAATTTCTTCTTGAGTAGAGGAAATGTTTAATCAGGTAAAAACTTTCTACCATTCACTTTCACTGAATATTGCCTTCTTTTTGGTATTCCTTCAAATTATATTAAAAAATAATAAAGCACTTAAAACACCATTCTGTTCTCCTAATTACAGAGCATACAGTACACAATATGTGATTAGATTATTTTCACTATTCTCCAAAATTGTCCTGCTTTTCTAAGACTGTAAAATATTTGTCCACTATTTTTATATATGTATTTAAACCAGAATCCCTTGCGGCTGAAATGAGGAATTAGAAGCTTTTAAAATTCTTTTTTTTTTTTCCAAACTTTGGGCCAGATCTTCAACCAGAGTCTAAATACCCAGCTGACAGTTCCTGTGTGTGTCAATCATGAAAGTGACAGGAACAATAAGTGTGAATATTAACTTCATTGATATCACAGAAAAGCAATTACAGACCCTGTCAGTTTTTTGGCTGTAGACTTCTGGGTTTTCTGCCAAATATGTAATCCAAGAAAACAGAATAATTGGCCAAAAAATATTACACATGGCAATTGTAGTACTATATGAAAATTACATTCTTTGTTTACTTATGTATTGCCTAGTAAAGTTAAGTTATAAACTTAGTTACTACAAGATCTGTAGTGGCTCTGATAATGCAAATAAATAATTTATGTACTCTGTATAATCTGAGAAATTTGATTTAGGCACATGACGCTCAAAAATTTGTTGAGAGTTCTAAAAAAATCTCCCCATCTCCCTGTTTGCGTTTTTATCCCTCCTTGAGAATGTATTGCATTGCCAGTTCTTACATTCTAATCTTCACCAAAAAAAAAATAGTAATGATATCATAAGGATTTGTGTTTGGGGTATTTTTCATCTTAGCAAGTACCCTAGACTGTATAAATGAACATTCTTGGTGAAGGAAAAAAGTACAGGATCTCCTTCAGTTTTGGGCCAAGGACTGGGAGAAGATGTTGATTGCATATAAATTATATATTTCAATATATGTAATATATGTAATATATTACATATACATATACAATCAGATAAACCATTAGTAAAGCATACATCATTGAAATAATTTAGGTAGTTTTATTGATTCATATTTTTCTGAAATCTGACAAATTATGTCTGGCTTATAAAAAGGTTCTTTTTTTACCTGAATGTGTAACACAAAATCTGCTTAAATGTATACACTAATTTGTTTTCCTCTAAACGCTGGCTCAAAATCACTCCAGTCAGGTTGCCTCCACAGTTTGATGCTGTTAACAGTTGCCTTTTGACTTATAAATAAAAAAGGCTTCAATTTCAGCAGAGAAAGTAAGCAAAGAAAATTACAGTAAAGCAAAGAAAGATGTTCATGGCATTTTTAAAAAATATTGGCACATGTTGACCAGATTCTGATTTTCTGATGTTTGGATAGAAAGAAAGTAAGATAAAAAAGATTAGATAGAAAAAACAAATCCTTGATGAAGCAACTTAATTAAATGAAGAATCACACTTCTAATTCTTTAATTATTACAAGTTATCTACTTAATTCTTATTTTTAATGTCACATTAAGTGAATTTCAATATAGATCTTAGTGCTCAAGACTAAATAATGGTAGAAAGCCATTTAAATAAATTTCCTACATAGAGCAGTTACTTTTTCATCACCAAATGGCAGTATCTAAATTAACATAATTGAATAGTAACCACTTAAACAGACTGGCATCTGTTATCTGATGCGCTGGTGACAAATGTCTTTCCATATGATTCAATCCTTTCCACTATTCATTCTCAGCTGAAAAACAGCAGTGCAGTCCTAAGAGAACTTTTAATCTCTGCTGGCTCACCACCAGCTGGAAAAAGACCTGTTCCAGGGGACAAAAAACAGTGTTCCAAGCTGATAAGAAGTCAATAACATATTGAATTTAAAACATGTAATTAAAACCCCATCATCAAACTTTTCTATTCATATTATTAAATGATTTAAAAGTTCAGTGCCTCATTCCAAGGTTTTAAAAATTGATGTTTTTAAAATATTGTATAGATATTGTATTGTAGATATTGTATATATTCTAGACATGAGATGATATTGTATATATTCTAGACATGAGATGATATGACAATTATATATTTTTAAATTATATATTTTTAAATTATCATTTGCAGCTATATTTTAGCAACCCCTTTTAAAACTGTTTCATGTGTATGGGAATCAAGTGTTCACACTGGAATAGGTCACAATTTTTTTTCTTCTCCTTCTTCTCCTTCCTTTACTAAGATGGTCAAAATTTGTTACTTTTAGCTGTTGAAATTTTTATGTTCTATTCAAGTAAATGAAGTTTTCAAGATTAAGCTTCATCTGGAATTATCTTCTAAGCAGCAATAACACTGGAAAACATTCCTTATTTTTTGTTTTTATCTTTTTGCAAGCCATTTGTGCTATTCAGCTCCATGACTACATAAGTTACTTACAGACAGAAGCATTTCCATTATCCTCAATAACTTTAATTTCAGCTCTGGATGGAGTCTGCCTTCTTACTTTCAAACATGAGAATTATAAACATAGACTCACACAAACACACATACACACATACACACACACATGCAAATGGTAATGATCTGTTGGTACGAAACCTATCTAAGTTCCAGATATTAATGTATAATGTGACTTTCCCAAAATCACTTGACCCTGTAATGGTTTATTATCTTTAAAAATCACTTTAATTTGCATGGTATTTAACTTCCAAAATGCCATTTTAAGATGACCCTATGCCTCCCAGAGGAAGCATCTCCCAGATATAAACAGTCAGGTAACACAGCTCTGATCTAGTTTTAGGCCAAATAGTATATCAGACTTCAGACCAGTTTCTTTTTAAAAAGCCTAAAAATGTAAATAACCTTGTATAGTTGTTTAAGCGTTCAGAAAAGAAGTGCCACATGTAGTGTGAATTCCGGTGTGAATCTTTTGTGTCTCTGTTTTATTTGAGACCATGGTTTTCCTGGATAAGCAGTGACTCCAGAAACAATGAGGAAAAGGCCTGATCCTATCAAAAAGGAAAAGGTCCCGCTGTCTTTACTTCAGTTGGCTGCCAGTCCCCACATTCTAGTCTGAGATGTGCACTTTTGCTTCTACATCAGTATTAGCACAATTATTTTGAGAAAGTGTTGGCCAAGGGCCTTGCTCTCTATTTTCCTCCATGTACATTTGTTCATTGCACACAAAGAGGGTGTCAGGTGTTTCATTAGGGCATTGTAAAAGTAGCCTAGACTATAATATTTAACATTTTGCTATGTTCCTGTGGAGAATCTGTTTACAGAGACTGAACTTCCTTTGAAGCACTGACACACAGAGTTGTGCCCTTTATATACACTCACTGTGGTCATTCTGGTCAGTATATTTTCTGCTAAAAGACTGTTAGACATTTTGTAGGTCTGTTGATATTCCTTTTTTCCCCCTATTAATCATTAAATAGGTATAAGTCCTCATCTCTGGCATCTTTCCTTCTTACAGGTAGAAGATTATAACTATGATTGCATTTCAATGACAAGATCAGAATCAGAAAATGTTATTTACACATTTCCACTTTAAATAAATATTTATCTTCTTGAACTGTGTCAATGCCTTCAAAAGGAGGTGTTTTTTCTTGAACATATTGATAAAAATCATACATTGCAGTGGTCTATTGATTGAGATACTCTCATGTGAAATAAAGAATGTTAGTTAAGTATTAGGTAGCATTAACTTCCCATTACTTTGAAAATGGGGTAACATAACACATCAGACAGACTGAAATATTTAGTAATATTTGGTAAATGCCTGCTGCAGAAGTGCAGCCATGTCTTGCATCTGCTACTCATTTTACATCTCTATCAGTTGTATTATAAAGTGATCTGTAGTGATCACATTATAGTTACTATAAGAAATAAAACAATTATCCGATTGATTCAGTGTATCATGTATCATTACCAAGGAATTCAAGATCTTCTAATGGTGCTGCTGCCAGGCTGAAATCTTGCCTGACTGTTATGGGGTCTATTCATTTCACATATTTGATAAGTCAAACTGCTGTTTTGTTCTTGGATAGTCACATTTGCTAACAATTAGGAGTGACTGTTAAAAAAATAGTAGGGAAAAATTTATATATTGTGATAAAAGCAAGGGAGGATTTTTGGTACAGGAACCTCTCATCAAACTATTTTCTTGTCAGCTTTCCAGGTCTAGACAGAACAGTAAGAGCAATAGAGAGCTTTAAACTGGAGTATTTTTTTTTCAAACTACACAAAGGAGATAAGTATATATGCCACAGTAGAGGACAATAAAATTTTTATTTTTGTGTTCTGATTATTTGCCTGTACTTGTAATGCTATTAATGGGACTGCCTAAAAATGGTCATTCTACAAGATGGAATGGTATCTCAGATGCTCACCAGTATTTCATTATTTATCACAGCTTCTGAAAGGGAAAAAAGAATACAAATATTTCAGGAAGTTAATAAATTACTTTCAGGAATGTTGCTTGCTCAGCATGATTAAGAAATGGTCCGCTGTTGCTAATGCTATCTAATATGCTTTACATTTGTAGGCAGGTCAAATCGTGAACAAGAATAAACTCAAGAAATAATAGAATATGTGGTAAAAAATAATAAGGAACATGAATGTTAAATCAGAAAAATAATTCCGTTATCCAAAAAGTTTTGTTGATTCAAATTCATTCTAGAAACCAGTGATCAGTAGATACCATGTTTCTTTACTGGTTTAGGCTGGGAAATAGTTTGGAGGTTTTTTGCATAGATGTTTTGATGGTGTTATTTTTGGATTTGTGACCAAAGTAGTGCTGGAAACACACCAATGTTTTAGCTATGTCTTGCATGGAACAGTGATTGCATGGAATCAAGGTCTTTCACTATTTCTCCAATTGCTCTACGGGTGACTAGGCTGGGGGTTCAGAAGGAGCTTGGAGGGGACACAACCAAGATAGCTGACCCCAACTGACCAGAAGGCTATCCCACAAGCTATCATAGAATCATGGAATGATTTAAGACCTTAAAAATTCTCTGGTTCCATAGGTAGTGAGACCTTCCACTTGACCTGGTTGCTCAAAGTCCTGTCCAACATGTCCTTGAACATTTACAGGGATGGGATATCCAGAACTTCTGTGGTGTCTCACCACAGTCTGGGTAAAAAATGTCCTTCTTACACCCAATCTAAATAATAGAATCACAAAATATGATGAGTTGGGAGGAATCCACAAGGATTGTGAAGTATTTTTTTTGCACTGGAATTCTGTACCAGGTCTCATTATAACATGTCATAATTTGGAAGGTTGGCAGAAGAAATTTTGAGGAAGAATTTTTAGAATTTCTACAACACTTCCATTGTTATGTATCTCTTGTAACACAAGTTACCTCAAAAAACACACCTGTATTCTCAAACTGGATAAATCAAACTCCCATGACTTGCAAAAAGACAAAGGCATCAGGAAGTAGACTAGAGCCCCATTCATGCATCCAGTGCACCTAATTCTGTGCAAAAACTCAGATTACAGAGTAATGGGAGAGGAGGGGGCAGAGAAAACACACTAAACAAAATCCCCTAAAATAAAATAAAATGCACACACCCAAAAAAAAAAACAACCCAATCCCAAACCAAGAAACAGTGTGCATTCATGCCCTAAGGTTGTGGTGGTGAAAGACAGTTAAGCTACAGAGCAGTAAGACATTGTCTTCTGGCTATTCTAATATATTGAGACTAGTTCTAATATGTTTTATGTAGGTCATTGGCAGAAGACAATGCTCTAATTCCTGTATAATTTATAAACTTTTCTAACAAAGCTCTCACATAAAGACATACATGTACATCAAAACACTAAATAAGTTCAGAGGTTTTTGGGGAGCTGCTGGCATGATATCAGACTGTTTTTATGAGGAATCAATGGGCCTGTAATATTTTCCCTTCTATTAACACTAATAAGGCTGTTGAGTATACTTTTCCAGATGGCTCCAGCTGCTTGTAATTTTGACAGCTCAGCTGTGGATCAGTTCCCTGTAGCTCAAGTGGAAATAGTGACCTATGAATATAAAAATTCCTCCCTACTGTAGTGATGAGCACAGATCACAAGTAGTGATCTCTCTCTACTGAGGGATCAAAGAAACTTCTACTTATTCCCTATCGTTAAATTTCATTTGTACTGAGCATAGACATTTTATTTTTTCATCAAGTTTGCCAAATTCCTTCCCATTTTCTCCTTTTATATTGCATGCTAGTGAGCCTTGAAGGACATTCCCTGAACAACTAACATTATTTTCCCTTTCAAAATGCCTAGCACATTTGATATATTAAAGTGAAAATACCCCTGAAAAGAGATTACTCTTAAACCATTAATTTCCTGCATTTTATTTCTCAGAAGCACATCTCCTTCAAGTATCAACTGTCTACATTCTTCTTTATCAGGTATCCTAAATACATTCAAAATTTAATCGTTTCAGCTATGACTTCTTGGGGGGAAAATATGGGTGCATGTATAATGCACTTCATTACAATATTGATTTGCAGCAACTTCACAGCGAGAGAGAGAGAGAGAATAATCTGATCTGCTTTAATCTATATTCTGCCTCAGGCTGCGTGCATAGAAGAACTAGATTCCCAGACCACTTTGGTGATATCCTTAAAGGCAGAAAAAGCTTAAAGATAATACTTTCCTTTCTCCAAAGAATTTCAATTGAACAGGAAACCTTTTCTTAAAATAGATATTTTATCTAATGGCAATTCTGTAAGGATGTATGCCAACACTTTATAGCAATTTAGTAAGGAATGTTGGCAGTTTGGATTTATGCAATATACTTAAGACTTTTCCAGAATATTGGTGAAGACTGGGATCCAAATGTTACCTTTCAATGGCATTAAACTTTCCAAGATCAGATCCTTCTTATCTCAGTGTCTCATTTCTACGAGCAGAAAACATATTTGGTTTCCATCAAGATGTTACTTCAGTGCAACTCCAGTTCTGACAAAAAATGGGATAATTTCACCACTGATGTGTTGAGATCCTTGTGTGTCTGCCACACTAATATTTTGGTGAATATGTCTTTTTTCCTCTCATCACAGTGTAAGTCTATAATATAAAACTCAAAAAAAGAAATTAATATTGGTCTGTACTGTCCCAGGTTTATATAAATGAAGAACTGATAATGTTAAAAAAGCTTCACTGTAATAATCTGAGCTGCTTTTCTCTATAATGCAGGTGATAACATTCCATAAAATAGATAAGAAAGCAAGAAAGAAGAAATAAAAACCAATATTGATTAAAAATTGGCACTGAAAAACTTTTAGCCTTACTAGAGACATTAATTCAGGTTCCATTTCATATAGACGAAAGAGAGGTGTGTGATAGAAATTTAAAAATATATTGATAAGGATATAATTAATATTTGCTAGCCTTAAGCCTAAATATAAATAATGTAGCAAAAAACAATACAGAAGAATTTTGTAAGATTTTAATGGTATAGCCAGAGAGAAGTTACTGTGTCAGATTTGGGCCTCCTCAGTACAAGATATTGAGGCATTGGAGTGTGTCCAAGGAAGGGCAACAAAGCTTATGTCTAGAAAGCAAAACTTGTGAGGGAGCTGGTTTTATTTATCCTGGAGAAAAAGACACTCAGGGTTGTAGCAAGGGGGGTGTCAGTCTCATACTTCTGCTAAGTAACAAGTGATGGAACAGGAGCAAATTACCTCGAGTTGCTCCAGGGAATGTTCAAAATGGATCAGGAAAAATTTCTTTGCTGAAAGAGCTATCAAGAATTAGAACAGGTTGCTCAGGGAAGTGGTGAAGTCACTATCCCTAGATATATTTCATAGCTGTGTAGATGTGATACTCAGGGACATGGTTTAGAGGTGGACTTGGTAGTGCTAGGTTTAAAGATGTACTTAATGATCTGAAAGGCTTTTTGCAACAAATGTTTCTAAGTTCTAAGCAATTTATGTGAGTTTATAAGCCACATAAACTCCAGAGGGGGAAAAGGCCTGTAGTTGTATTTGGGAGATCTTCAGGAAAAAAGAATTCCAGACATCACACAAGAAAAAGAACTACAAGTAAACAGGGCATTGTGCAGAATACATGAAGTGGATAATGTCAAAACCAAAACCAATACATGCATTATCAGAAGCATAACTTCAGGAGAGAGGGATACTGTAGCATAAAAACATCAGTCATAAAAGAGGAAATTTGGAAAAGATAGAGAACAAACTGACTTCTCTTCAAGATTCAACTGTTAAACACCTCTCAAGCCTGATCCCCTCTGTGGCTAAGAGCCATAGCCATGACAGCAAACTACATGTGTTGACTGCATCAGTGCAAAGACATCAGCTCTGGGTTATGGCATACTGATAGCTGATTTAGAGTATAAGTGACTAAACCAGAAAGTTTTTCATATGAAGCAATGAAAATTGCTAAGATTGCTCTCTTGATAAGAGCCAAGAATAGTTAAATTAGGAAATTTTTCTTTACATTTCAAAACTAGCCTCATTTTCCAGTCTTCTGAGCCTTCTCATCCTGATGATCTCCATATACATATATTTGTCTTGGTTTCAAGAGACAGGTGTCTGCTAAGGAAGGCAGGAGCCTCCACTGAAATGGAACATGCAAATGGAAAATCCCCTCCCTCCAAATTGCTATAAATTTTAAATTAAGGGTCTCTCAGGGAAAAATATGGGAGCAGGAATATCAGGGAATTATTAGGGAAGAAAATAAAAAGATAAAATAAACAATGCAGTAAACTAAAACAACACTGACAGTCAGAACACCACCTGACACCCTGTTGGTCAGGGTGTTGGTAGCAGTCCAATCGGATTAGTGGCTGCAGCCCTCCTGGAGTGTCAGGTGTGGTTCTGTTGGAGCAGGGATCCTGTAGAAAAGGGTGTAATCTTCCTCTAAAGATCCAGTGCAAGAGGCAGCTGTTCCTCTGGGAAATCCAGTGGAGAAGCCATGACGGTGTTCCAGAATCTCAAGATTCTGAGTGGGAATGCTTGGCTCTTCCCTCTGGGCGGAGCATCTCACAATGGGATGCCGTAGTTCTTATCGGTCATGCAGTGACATTCAATAGCCTCTTATCAGCAGATGTCTCCCGGAGGGAGAAGTGGTGCTGGAAGAGATAAGGAAAAACTGCCCACTGAACAGAAGACAACTGCCATACAGATGGCAAATAGAATACAATTTGCTTGGCAATCCAGGACAATGTTCCATTGAGGAATTCAGATTATGTTTTCATGCAGTTGTCTACCTGTTAAGGTCCACATCTGCACTAGGTGTCTAAATGCCAATTATAACATTTAGTCACTGCATTCTTACCACTAGGTTCTTACTTAAAGGACTCTCCTTCCTTCATTGACTACAATGATTACATGCCTGTTGATTACAATGACTTTTCTTGACTCTTGGTGACCGTGTAGTTATTTGTGTGTCACTATCTGACTGCACTGTGTTACAGTCTTTGGATTTAGTTGCCCAACTGGTGCTATTTTAAGGAGACAAGATGCAGGACATATGGACCAGGCAAGTAAGGCTCAAAGTTTTAAGATAGCCATATCTTCAAAGCCAAGGCCAAAGGTCAGGAGCAATATCTTACGCCATTTCAAATAATAGTATAGGCCTGTTTGGGCTATCGTATTGATACAGTCTTCTTTTGTTTGTTATGAAGTTTGATTTTATCTGTCTTATGCTTCAATCTAACCTTTCTGAAAAGTACACATCTTTCAGTCAATCCTATAATATAGCTAAGCCTTTAAAAACAGATATGATCCAGAGATAAAGACATTCCAGCTGAAAGAACAAATGAAGATATGATTGGGAAATGTTCTTCTGTAGTAAGCTAGATGAATCCAAAATGAAATATTTCCAGAATTTATCTGAAATAATTCTTATTAAAAAATTTTTCCCATTCCCTGTGTCATAGACTTCTTACTAAAGATAACATATTTTGCTACACCATTCAATCATGTGGAGATTTTCTTTTGTCATTAACTTTTTTTTTTTAATATGGAATATATTCAGTAAAAAAAATGTAGCAAAGATGTTTCTTGTCTATGAAGTGAATGTATATTTTTACTTGAGAGTAGTTTATGCAACTTGCATCTTTTTCAACTTATGCATTTGTACTTGAAACAAATTATTTTCTTTTTAATGGAAGAATTTCTATTGATGTGATCATTTAAAATTTATTTGCTTTATAAAAGCACTGAGACTAGACACTGAAATATCCACAATTCTTCTGGAATGGTGAATGTGGAAAAGACACTTTTACTCTTGAAAAAATGATAACACTTCTCTCCTTATAACATGAATTATACATTACAGGATACAAGTTACATTAGATTATGTCAAAGCAGGTAGTTTGACATACATAGAAATCTGTACCAGCTTGATGTTTAGATTATAATCAAAACCCTTATTCTCGCTGTAGATAAAGTCCAATAGATGATAAGAATTATAGTCATCATGTTAAAGTACCTCTCTCATGTGAGATTTTTCATTCAGACTATGCTGAAAGCATTCTACCGTTTTCTTTGACACTTTATATAAATCATGCTTTCCCAGAAACTTCTGCTTTGTTAGATCTTCTGCAAAACTCTTCCATTGAATGTATTCCTTTACCCTTCTTTTTAACAAAATACATCAGATGAGAACATGGGAAATGGAAAAAACCCCAAAATCTAGAGAACACTAGAAAGAGATATCTTATGTCTTTCACAGTAATAGTGAACTAGGAAATATGAAAAGCAGAAAGCAAAGCTTACTGCTGTCTGTAGATGTGGTTCTTTGTGCAAATAATTGGTGTCTTTCTTCATCTTTTTTTTTCTCTAATACCATGAAATCACTGTCTTTTACTTCATTTAACAGAAGAAAAATACAATGAAATGATGCAGCTCAAAAATCTGACACTAGAGTATAATGCTCTGGGGCATAGCATATATTTAATGACAGGTACAGTGTACTTAGTAATGTGTGTATGTTGGAAATACCTGACAAGCTCTCCTCATCTGCCCAAAGTTCTGGACAATTCAGTCAGTCCACACTGCCACCTTATAGTAAGAGAGACAAAGCTTTCTGTAAAATTACACAGATGGCATTATTAGCATATGGACTAAACTCTCCTCATTCTCAAGTACAGAGGTGGTTCGCTTTGGGCTGTATGGCTACTTTCATGAATGGTGGTGGTGGAATAGAGAATGTTTAAGATGGTTTTTAACAGCACTCTTTTAAAAACAAGCAAACCTTTTTTAGAAGTCTATTTTTGCTGGCTGTATGCAGGAAAATCTGTGCTGAAAAGTAATAGACAGCATTCTTGGTGGCCTGTTAAAAAACTTCATGCATGGGAACAATTGCAGTTAGTTTTTTCTGTGGGCACATACTAAAGACACTTAGACAAAAAAAAACCAATTCTCAGATCTCCTTAGAGAAAGCTAGCTTGGCGATTAACCTGCTTTTTCATCTTGATTATATTGGAACTGTCATCAGAAAAAAAGAATAAAATATCAATAAAGATACTTTGGACAGGAGTATGCTGATGTCCCTAGATTGAATTGTTCTGTCAAATGACAGAGAGATCACTCTCTGATCTCATTTTATATTTTTTCTGTGCTAACAGTCTCTCTCATCTGTTCCCCACACCTTTCCAAGCTCATTTACTCCACCTTCATTCTGGAAAACTCTGGACATAACCCCAAACAAATTCTGTAACTTTTCTTCCCTGTAAGGGAAAGGTTCAAAGAAAAAAAAACCAAAACAACCCTGAATGATTCTCCTCCTCTTTCTAAAACGTGTAGAGAAATACAGCAGATACAGGATCTGGCCATTAGATATTTTTTATATGATTTTCTGTTGAAGAGAATATTCAAATTTTTTACAACTCAGATATTTCTCTTGAGTCTCCCGACTGTCTCACAAGTCTGGCATTCAAAGCATTTACATGATGAAATAAAATCCATTAAGTAAATCTGTTAGTATGACACTCTCCAGACTGAACAGTTTATGTTCATATAATGAGCCTTGAGTAACTAATGGAATGAAAACAGCTAAGAAAAGTTGCCACCCATAAATTTCACAGATTCTGTATGCATTCCTTTCCTTATCACTAGAGTTTTGGCTTTCAGGATATGCTATTAAGTCAAATGAATGAAAATGCTCTCATTCCTCAGAGGAAACATTTCCTCCCCAGAAAAAAATAAAAAGAAAAAATTAGTTCCTTTAGCTTATAGGACTTCCATGACTTCATTTGCAAGAGCCTGTGGACACATACTGTTTTATGTGTCTATTACAATTGCATAACACTAATATACATGTTAGAGTGTAGATTGCCAGAATTGTTTACCTTCCACAAGGAATTGTTTGTCTACCAGTGCCTGCAGCTGGGGGAATGTGAAAATGGCACCCTTCCTGTTAAATTACGTATAAATGAATAAATAGGATGACAGTCACTAATTCTGAATGAGTTTCTTGCTGCACAGAGAAATGGAAATGGAAAATAGTGAGGTGTGTTGAAAGTAGACTAACCAAAATGTTCAGTCCTCTCTGTCAAGTTAGCACTGTCAGAATATCTCAAAGTGCTCAGTTGTATGGGTATTTCAAGCAACTTACCTTTCTAAAAATATTTTCTTCTACAACTTGTCTGAAAAAAAATTGTGAACTGTGGACACCACAGAAAGGTATTTAATTTTTTTTCACCAAGTCTTTGGTGAATCTGGCCTTTCTCTTAAAACAGCAGCACTTTTATATCTCCATACTGGCTTGCCTTCCATGTATCAGATTAATGAGCCATGTAATGCTAGGAAAGAAGTGTAGCACTTTGTAATCAGTGCATAAAAAAGTAAAAAAGGAGGAGAGGACAATAGTGAAATATTTGGGGAATTTCTGATGCAGGGCAATGAATTAGAAAAGAGAAAAGAAAAAAGAAAGTGGACCTAACCAAAGATGAGGTGTAGCTCACATGAGTGGAATTCACCAGTTCTATGCATAAATAGAAAGTTATTGTAAAATGTTAAAAGTACAAAGTGATTATTTTTTTTCCTCATTTCTTTTTTTTTTTTTTTGCAATATATACACTGATAGGCAAAATAGCATATTTTTCACTGAAAATTATCAACCTGAAAATATATAAACAAATTCTCTGTACTAGTTTTTCTTGCTAGTGGTAAAATGCAAGAGGAAAAAAAGGAATATAAAAGTAGTGCTTCCACAAACAACTGTTAACCTGTTTGGTTTGTGCGTAGCACAAAAATTCATACAAGCTTGATAGATTAAATATGTCATAAGATTAAAAAAAATTAAAGACAGAAAATCAAACTCATATGAAATCAAAGCATATATTGACAAATTCAAGGAACCATGTTACCACTTCATCTGGCAGAAAAAGGGAACAAGAAGCAAAGAAGTAGAATGCAATTGATGCAGCAATAAATAATTCTAGAAAGTAATAAGACAATGAGGGTTTTTTCCATTTTTAGTAGTTTAATAATTATAAAAGGAAAATGCTTGGGCAGAAAGGGTGAGACTAAATTGGTCAATGTGCCCTTAACTCAGGTGGACCAAGCTATCACAGTACTTCACTCTTCAAGGTGACAGGCATACCTTGTTACCTTAGCACTCTGGGACTTCTTCTTCAGTATCAAAGGCAGGGCAAATAAAAATCTCACATTGCCATTTCACCTGCTATTTCAGTAAGTGACATGTCTTAATGATGCTGCCATTCATTTAGTGGCAGAGTTCTCCAAAGAATTATCTTAGAACTTACTGTGATTGTGTCTCTCATATGAGTGAAGAGGTTCATTAGGCTACACATATGCTTAGCATGAGAAATGAAAGGATGCAGACAAAGGAAACTATTCCTGGCACAATCACATTCTTCTCATTTTGGTCTTTAAGTATTCACAGAGAAGTGTCTCAGGACTGCATTTACAG
Source organism: Molothrus aeneus (assembly GCF_037042795.1). Lineage (NCBI taxonomy): Eukaryota > Metazoa > Chordata > Aves > Passeriformes > Icteridae > Molothrus > Molothrus aeneus. The sequence continues at coordinate 105,359,230 of NC_089648.1, forward strand.
TGACAGCCCTGTTTATTACCTTCTGTTCAGAATTTATATATTTGTACTTTAATGTATACAAGAGAGGTATACTCTATTGGTTATTGTTGATAGCACAAAGGCCTTGCTAATAAATCAGTTCAGTTAATTAGATGGACACAATAACTTTAACAAGATTAAGAAATGTCTTAATAGAACAGAGTTTGACTACTTCCAAAACAAAAGGGTATATGTTCCTAAAGTTACACTTGAAACAAAGGTTTATAAATGATATTAAATACACTTGCAGGTCACAGGAAATGAAGTAATTTTGGAATTTTTGTTTGAAAGTCTAAATTAAGTTGTTTTCAGACATGCCTATTATTCTCATGGAAGAGGATTTCTAAACCCCAAATTGACCTAGATCATAGGCTGTTAAGTTTCACAAATCACAACTCATACAATTTGTTTTCTTACTTGAACATCCTGAAGATACATGGATAACTTGAGAGTGCTAAAGAGTACTACTCTAATTGAAAGAGCTCCATTAAAGTGTGGTGACCTACTCTTCCTGAAAGTTAATCTCATCTTGACTAGCTTTGAGAATTTTGTTTACTTCAAAATACTGATGCTTGGGGTGATGCTAGGGGTGGCTGAACTGTAAAAATTTAAGTATATATAATTTGAACTATAAGCTCTTTATTTCTCTTTACAATGTCCAAACTCTGCCTCCTTCATGGTATTAAGATACTGTACGTGAAGTTTTTAGTCTTCTTATGTGTCATGTTCCAAGAATTCCTCCACCTCTGTCATAACTCCGCTTAGAAAGACAAACACTTGCTATTCCAAACTGCAGTGTTTTTTCTGATTTTTGATTTATTCTCTTGTGTTATTACTAATTAATTCCAGAGAAGAATAGATGAGAATATTTATATTAGAACTGTGCAAGCACAAACTAATAGGTATCCAAACCAGCAGTAGTAACCTATATAGAAATGTATATTATTATAATTTATAGTAAAAGATATTGAAATAAAATTATAGGGGAAAAAAAAAGCTCTGCTAAAAAACAACTATGTGTAGCTGCTTTGCAAGAAGAACTACTTGGAATTTTTTATTAAATTAATTTTTGGGTTGGTTTGGTTTAAAGGAAAATTTTTCTCTTAAATGAATTCAACATTTCAACAAAATATCCTGTGGTTTGAGTTGATAAAATCAAGAGGCAAGGAAAGATCTCAAAATAGTATTTAAACCAAGAAACTAATAGAGATAATAATGACCAGATCTAGTTTCTGCTTTTTATTTTAGAATATTTATTTTTTAATTTTTATTTATGTGGTTAACATAATGTTATTTTAGCTTTATTGAATTACCTCAAAACATTTTGACACACATATGCAGATAACCCACGTGCTTCAATGTGAAGAAATAAAGATAACAGATTGTATATTCTGTTGTATCATTGTGTAACCTGATCCAAAGCCTATTGAGGTAAAGGAAAAATTGCTACTGCCAATGGACCAGATTCTTCTGTTTATCAGTCTGAAGGTCATCTTGGTATTATTACTTTTAATGAATTAACTGCATAAGAGATCCAGATACACATTTTTCACTGTAAAATTTCAATATTATTGCAAACACGTGAAATTTTACAGGGTAATCTGGAGTCAGGCTTTTGTTTTTCTGTTTACAAGATGTGTTTACAGCGGACGAATCAAAAGGAAGAGACTCTATAATCTTCAAAATGACAGAAATCTGCCTGAGATTATTAAGAATCTTGCTGGTGTGTAGAAAGTTGGCCATGTCCTTTCTTTGTACATTTTCCTTGAAGATGAACATCTAAATCACTACCTAATACTGAAATAATATCAATGCACAAGATTCTACATTTTTATTCATGGACTCATATTATCTTGAATTATTATAACTTAAAACATTAAGAAGTGAAAGGATAATTCACCTTGAAAGTCAAACCATATGTCTATTTTGATTAAAAAAAAATAAATCTGAAATTGGAATATGTCATTGTCCTGTGAATTTTAATAGCACTCACTCAATGTCTAAGAATTTCCACTTCTTGAAAACCTATCTCCTTCTGTAATATACTTTAATATTTGCATTTTCAGTTCCAAAATTACTGTGAACAACATTTTCAGAGGATCATGAAATACAGGATCTTGGAAATATTTGGACTACCTCTGGATTAGGTGCTGAAATACCTTTGTTGTCCCAGATCAAAGTCCAGATAACTTTTATTGACACTTAGTGCCCAAATCCCTATAGAAGATAAAGTTATCTGCACACAAACATGCAAACCCAGCACATTTCTTATTGCCTTACTCTGATTTGATTGGTGATGAATTAAGCTAATTCTCCAGATTTGAGTCTGTTATGCCTGTGATGGCAATTACTGATCTCTCTCTCTGTCCTTATCTTGAACCGTGAACCTTTTGTTATGTTCTCTTTTCCAAATTCCATTTAGGAGGAGAGAGCTACACTGGTTTGGTGGACACATGGCATCCACTCAGGGTCAGTCCACCATAGACATGTAAATGCATCTGAAGGAACAATAGCAGACGGAACTGAATTATTTTTTATTCTTTCTTATATCTGTCAAGTATAGGATTTTTTTTTTTCTGAAAAGAGAATTGAGAGTAAGCAACCTAACTAAATTCACAAAATGAATTTGTGAGAGATATGATAATTGAAAAGAGGACCAACTTCCTAACCAGTACCTGACTTAGACCAAGTGTTTTAAAACGTTATTTTACAATAATTTTTTTTTTTTTGGTCTGGAAATAAGATTTAAAATTTTTCATCTTTTTCTAGATTTAAATAAAAAAATATTTCAAGTGATTCCTTTCTGCCTTACTTCATCACTATAGTTTCTCTCTTTCACAGATCATATTTTAAAAAAAGAGAGAAATGTAGGAGTTCGTTCTAAAATATTTATCTTTGTATCTTTCAAAGGAATAGATTTTCTTACTTCTACTTTCATAGATTGCAATATTTCTCAATAATTTACTGATTTCATATACAGGCAGATTTAAAAATTGATATAATAAGAGAGTGTTAATAGCAGAATACCTGAGCAATTAATTACTTTGTTCCTATATAGAAATTTTTGTGTACATCATATGCTATATCTTATTATATGGCGAATAGGAAAATATTTTTACCATGAAAATTACAATATGATTATAAAGTTTTGCTCTGTTTCCTAGAATAATGTGTTACTTTACAATGAAATAAAACCTGAAGAAATAGGTTGCTGAAATAAATGAGTTTGACCTTCAAACTGATCTCAAGACGATATTCTTCTTTAACACCTGGTAAAAATCTGGTAAAGATTTTTAATGTGAATAGCTCATAGGAGATTGTAATTTTTAGGGCCTAAATTAGTTTTAGAGTTTCTTCCATTGACATCAATTAAATTTTCCCCAAGCAAAAAACCTTGGTGATTTAGTAAGAGAACTTAGTGGTGGACAGATAGATCTTCTGTCACTCTGAATTTTTACTCCCAAGCACTTTGCACCAGAATTCAAACAAAAGTCTCAAAAATTCATCCTGTTTCTGTTGATTTAAGGGTAAATATACTTTTATGAAATTCAAATATGCTGATTTAACTAAAAAATACTTAATATTGTATTTGATGCACTGAATAAAAATCTTTAAATGTCTTCCAACTACCTATACAATACTATTGTATGCAGCTTAAACATCTCTCAGAAACATAATCATTTATTTGCATTCCTTTTTACTTTGGTAGTGGTTTTGTTTTAATCCTCAAGTTATACACATATTCAGTAAGCAATCTATATTAGTATATATTTTGCTTTTTCTAGAGTGATGTTTAAATAGGACTATTTGGGGAGAATTAGTAGGCAGGTATTTTTGAATAAAAACCTTAGAGAGAAGCAAAATAAAAATTATAAATTTGCATTAATCTTGACAAATAAAGATTTTGTTATATCATGTAAATGTTTTTCATATGCTAAATTTTGCATGTTAGTGTTTGGGGAAGGGTCTTCATTTGAGGTGAACTATTAACCTAAATTCTTAAGAGATAATAGAAAAGCCAAAAAGCACACAAGAGGTTTATATATTTCTTTTCCCTTCTGATTAAAATGAACAGTGATCAGAAAGACAAGATTCTTAGAGAAACCTTGCAGTGTTTTTTTCAGGGAAAACATAACATTTTGGTTTGACAATTAAAATCTTTTCTGAAAGCTGCAATATCTATCTATGATCAGAATTCATTGCCTTTTTACCCAAGTAAGTAAAGCAGACTTAAAATCTGCTATCTGAAGCTGAGTTGTAGCAACTTAGACCGGTTTGTCCAAGTTTCTTCCCCTCATAAAAAAGTTAATCTGTACTTTCTATGAGGGTAGAATCACAGCACCTCTACCATACTTGACCATTGCCTTAGATACTGTTACTTAGCACTGAGCAGACTCACCCTGAATCCTGCTAAAGGATTGTACAACAGAACTTCACTTGAGCACCAATCATATTTAAGTCATTCTTCCATGTGGGGGGATAGAATGTAAGAAAATAAAGATGGTGCAGAAGGTAATCTCACACCTGAGGAGTTGCAGCTGTACTAATCACCAAAGATTAGGAACAGGCCTGCTCTTAATAGGCCACAGCTGTGTCCAATAAGAAGAAGAGTGCTACAAAAGAGTGGGTTAGCTGATTGAGGAGAGAGTTGGAGTTTGTTGGCTGTGCTGTGAGGAAGAAGAAGTCAGTGCTGCATGCAGCTGCCCATGAGAAATCACTGAGAAGGTATGAGAGCTTTGTAATAAGATGGCAGCAATTGGTGACTGATGTGATTCTGACATGATCCTGTGGTGCTCTGGGGGAAAAGGACTTAAATATTAAGTGACATTACCCCAAGGTGATTTAGGAAGATTACCACAGACACAAGAGCAGTATGATGGTGGAGCCAGACAGACCCAGAGCCTAGGAGCTGAGGAGGCAGACCAAGAGCCTAAAAATCCACATGAGTTATAGCTAGGCAGACCTGAGTGCCTAGAAGTCTGGACAATGTACGGGACATCACCCCCAAGAAGAAGAGTGCTGGATATGAGGAGCAGGTGCTACACGCTTTGCTTATTTAGCTCATTGGAGCAAGCCTGTGCCCCCTGCCAAGGTATGGCCGCAGTCCAGAGGGGACCCAGGACAGTGCCAGGTTGCCCTTGGATGGCAGAGTGTGTGCAGCAGGACACAGGTGTGGCACAATAGAAGTGGCAAATGGCATGGCCACAGCAGCAGCCAGTGCCTCAGCAATAGCATAGCCCCTGAGGAGTACAGGGGAGGTTTGCTAAGTCACTGCTACATGAGCACTGGAACAAAAGCAACATGCAGCTCTGAGAGACAGAGTCATATGGCTATTGATAAAGTTGTGTAACTGTTGATCTGTTACTATCCTAATATAGAGCCTTTATCTTATTCATGTGAGTTGTCTTATAAAGTTGTACAGCTATTGATATTGTTAATATTCTAGAAGTGTAAGTATAAGAGCTTCTGATAATATGTAATGTAAGTTTGAGTAATGAATCAAGGTCAGTGTACAGACACGTTCCAAAGTGAAATAGAAATTACACAAAAGATGTTTGTACTGGGTTTATTATCTTTTGTATAGGGCCCTGCAAAAGGTAGTAAACATAATGTTACTTTACGAAAAGCCTTAGGTTGATGTTCTAGACTGCGAAAAGCAAAGCTTAATCAGAACTTAGAAATGTACGTTCTTGTTGTGATGTGTTGCCTGAACATTCGTATACCATGAGTCCTAAGTGAGATATGTGAATATGATATAATATCAATTCACTCAAACCGATCTTTCTAGGGATGCTGCACCTTTGTAATTAAAAGAAAAGGGGGAATTGTTGTGGGGATAGAATGTAAGAAAACATAGTGCAGAAGGTAATCTCACACTTGAGTAGCTGCAGCTGCACTAATCACCAAAGAATAGGAAAGGCCTTCCCTTAATAGGCCACAGCTGTGTCCAGTAAGAAGAGTGCCTCAAAAGAGTGGGTTAGCTGGTTGAGGAGAGAGTTGGAGTTTGTTGGCTGTGCTGTGAAGAAGAAGGAGTCAGTGCAGCAAGGAGCTGCCCTTGAGACCTCACTGAGAAACTATGAGAGCTTTGTTATTAGATGACAACAATTCCAGGCTCATACATCAGGCTGCCTTACCAGACAAGTATCCTGTAATGTCTTCTAAAGGATAAGAAGAGAAGATGTACTGATGTATGGGGAGAGACCTAGCCTTCTCACGCAGTCTGGCATAAGAAGAAATGTGAACAGAAAAATGAAGCTTGACAATTCAACATTCATTGAGCTTATGCAGGAACATATGACATCCTTCATCACACATTTAAACATATAGGAGTTTTCTATCTCCTATACTGGTTACTATAAAAATCATTTAACGTAAATGATGGGTGTCTATCATTTTAAGACTACTGTTGTTCAGTTTAGGAGAACAAATGGATATGGTACTGAAAGAACAATTTAATAACATGATTTTTTTTAAATTCAGCTTTGGTGATGAAAGAGTGATCTGACATAATGAAAGGACTTTGTTAGTGGCATTGTTTCTTTGTCTCACTCTGCTCTAAAACTTGAGAAGACCTTGAAGAATACTCACCATTTATGAACATCATATTGGATAAAATGTGCCAAATTATCAATGTAGTGGCAGGGCATAATTTTTCTAGTTCATAGGTTATTTCAGAGCTAAGTGGTTAAAAAACAAGCCAAGATCTATTACTGAAAAGGAAAGTTGCAAGTAGCCTTTGCAAGAAACTTTGATACCTTAGAGGCATCAGGCATTTTTTCTATACCTATCCTATGTTTAGTTCTAATATGTTCAGGTTGTTTATGGTATAAATACTATATTTCAAATATTTGAAATGAACTTGATCATGAAAAGTTTTAGATTTCACTTTTAAGCTTACTTTTTATCTCAATTCCAGAGTAGATAAAAAATTATATATAATGAGTAGTGTCACAATTAAAGCACCTAATCAGTTGAAGCAATATGCAGAGTTCAACTAAATGTATAGACTGTCTAAGAGAGCTCAAAGCAAATTAATATCACCTAAATTTGGATTAAAATCATAGAATTGTCATAAAATCAGAGACTGGCTTGGATTGGAAAGGCCCTTAAAGATCACTTAGTTTCAACCCCAGTGCCATGGTGAGGGAACTTTCTGCTATACCAGGTGACCCAGAGATCCATCCAACCTGGCCTTGAACTCTTCCAGGGATGGGACATTCACAACCTCTCTGGGCAACCTGTTCTAGTGCTTCAGCACCCTCACACTAAAGAATTTTTTCTTAATATCTAATCAAAACCTGATCTCTTTCAATTTCAAGCCATTGCACCTTGTTCAATCACTATTTATACATCCTTGTAAAAACTCTTGGTTTAGGCTCCCTTTAAGTGCTGGAAGGATATATGTAACTTGCCCTGGGGCCTTCTCTTTTCAGACTGAAGACTCTCAGCCTTTCCTCATACAGGATGTGCTCCATCCTTCCAATTATCTTGATGGCCCTCTTCTGGAGTCACTCCAACAGGTCTTTGTCCTTCCTGTGCTGGGGACACCAGAGCTGGAGGCAGCACTCCAATGGGGCCTTATGAGAATAGAGGCCTTGTTATTAATTTGCTTTAATATTAGCTGCTTAATTGTTCATTGTTGAAGGCAACAATTGTAATTTTAAGCATTTTTACAGTTAATCGAGAGCAATAACCACCCTCAAATGACTAATGATATCCTAAAACAGATCTCCAAGGGAAAGATGTAGCATTCTCTAAAGAAATAAATCTGTCATTTGTTTCCTTCTACTAAGTATACAGGAAAGCCAGAATGCTTTTTTTTTTTTTTGGTTTGGATAACTAACATTTAGAGAACATTTATGTAATATTAGGCCATAAATATGCCAAAGAATTATAAACCTCACTGAATTAATATGTATAAGGCACCCAACAGCTCCAAAAAACAGTAGTTTACTAATAACCATTAAGTTGGGGTCAGAATGAGCACTGAATCCAGATCTGAGTATCATTTCAATCCTTTCTCAGTCAGATTACTCTAAATATTTCCCTTCTTAAAAAAAAATAAAAAATACTAGCACAGAACTCCATATCTTTAAAAGAAATGAACAGTGAACAGTATGGACCAGCTGCTGCTTTTGGAACCTCTGCAGAACAGTAACATTTTTCTCTTGGTTTATTCCATGTATGAATTGCAGGAAAATGTTTATAAAGCTTAAAAAATATTAAGGCATTTGATATATCATCTGTGAAGGACTAATGCATAAATAAATTCTTCAGAGGCAGAACACACCACATTGATTATTAGCCTTCCCTGAAAGCAAAAAGTGAAGTATAAGCTGTCCAACCATCCAAGTATGATGTCAATACTGCTTTCACTTAAATGAACACTGTTCTAGCTGTGCATGCCTGCTTTTCAGTTGTACTAGGGCTTATTCCTATCCTCCTGCCTTAAATATTTTAGCATTCCCTTTATCAGAAGGACTTGAAAAGCTCAATGGCTGCTTTAGGCAAGCCAAATAAAATCAACACTATAATTGAATTACAATTGCAGAAGTCATAATAGACATCTTTAACTGAAAACTAACAAAACAAGCCTAGTGCATGAATATCAATAACACTCTCTCCTCGTGTTAAGGCATTGTGTGGGCTGGGGGCTCTCTGGGAGCTGGGAACATGAGCAGAGGGCCCACCCAGAGCCTGTCCCACTGCCCATCAGGAGCAGGGCAGCCAGGGGGATACTGGGGGGGACACTGAGAGCCTCTCTGGGGCTGTGGATGGAACTCGTGGCTGGACATGTCAGGGCTGGGGGGAGCTAGAGACCGGGTTCTCTGGGACACAGATAAGTGGCATCATGGGCTATGGGTGGCTTGGGGGGAGCCCCAGGAAAGGGTGATCAGGGGATGAAATGCCTCTATTGCCCAAAGGCCCCCAGTGTTTCATTCTTCATGGAGAACTTCAAGAGGATTAAGAAATCACTGCTTCTTGCAATGTCATTCAAACAGCATTCTGCTGGACAAACAGTACAGAGGTGAAAATGGCAACATTTTATTTTAAAATGGAAAAAAAAAAATGGCAGGAACTGGCAATTTTTTTTTGTTTTTAAACCATGGTATACCTCATAAAGAGAGCTTCATCTTCATTCTCAAAATTGACTTTTTGAAAACAGTGTGGTTTTTGCACCTGTTATTTGTGTACAGTTGAACTTGCATGCAGGGAGGTGTACACAGAAATTAATTTTAAGCTGACAGAAACAATGTGGATCTTGGAAAGTGGAGAGTGTGGTGCATAATTTCATGGTCTGAACTTAATCAATATGTTTGTTAAGTAAAAGTTCCAGTTGCAGAACTTTTCCTCAGTTCTACTGGTTTTGTTGTTTACCTTCAGTTACATTTATGCAAACTGACTGAAGGTAATGGAGTTGTACAAGTGAATCCAAAGGCAATACTTGGCCTGCAAAAATCTTTATTATTAGTGATCCATGAGTCAGATAGAAGACAAATAAGCTCCCAAATCCCAGGCCTAATTTAAAGACTGGCAGTCAGAAAAGCATTTCAATTGTAAACTGAATTAGTTTGATTGAGAAATTATGGTGGAGAAAAAAAACTATTGAATGTGACAACAGTATTTTTGTAAGAGTTTATAGAATAACCTTGCACTTTTAGAATTAATTACATCCTGCTGCTTATTCCCTACTTGAAGATAAAATGCTCCATTTTGATATTTCAATTGGTTGACATAGAAATGATAATCAAGACAAAAAAAGCACCAAAAAATTTATGATTTCTGGTTAGGTATAACCTGAGGAACCCTTGCAAAACAAGGTATTTTCTTCCTTATAAGTATCAGTTATAACAAATACGAAGAACAGGAAAGTTAATTTTTTACATGCAAAAACACATTTATATAAATGAAGTTAAAAAGTATGGGGTTTTTTTGGTCTTGTTTTAAGAAACACAGCTCCATTTAATTGCAAAGAAAGAGTGATGGGGTAGTACATTGCTATTTAATATCCTAATCGGGCAAAAACAAATTATAGTGTAAATCTTAAAAGTTAACACACACACACACAGAGAGAAAAAAAAAAATTAATAAAACCAGCCCAAAAAAAAATCTCAATGAACTTCCCCAAATCACTATAGACATGTTTACAACATGGACCATAAAGGTGGTAAGGTTTTTGCATTCTTCAAATCTTTACCTTAAAAATGAGAATATCTAGTTAAACTTTTTCACATAATTAGATATTTCATGGTCTTAGTGTTATTAGCACCATGCTATAATCAACTGAGCTTACAGTTATCAGTGATAACTGTACCTGGCTAACAAGATTAGGTTTATACACTGTATAAGGATCAAACAGGGCTTAAAAAATATTACATACCCAGTATGAAAGTCAAGCAGAAACTACACATGAACAATGACTCCATAACCTATTTCTTCTCTTGAAAGAATCATGGGTTTTCTGGAGATTTTCTATACTATTCTGTAGACTGTAAGAGCAATTAAAAAATGGGACTAGTCTAGAGAGATATATGGGAGTCAGGACATTCTACCACTCTTTGTAAACTCTCCAAACTTTAGGGTGATATCCTATCATCTGTGTTTTTTCATTCTCATGTGACCTATAGTTTTTTTGGGAGAAATTGAAAGATATTTTCACCCAGTCATACCTAGCCCTAATGAAGACAGTATTTTCACAGGTGAGTTTGGTTCCTCAAGTCTTGCAAATGTGATATATACTCCTTTCTCAAATATTCAGTATAATAATGTTCATTGCTCGTAGGTTTTGGTATGGGTGTACATTTCTTTTCATTACATATTCTGTTCATTGTCCTGAAAATTATTATTTCTCCTTTTTGTTACATTCCTTGAAATAATCTCTCTTTATTTCACTATTATAATGATTTCTTCTCTGGGCTGGCAGTACTTTCTTTGTAGATTCCTAAGATGACAATGACAAGCTTCTTCAAAGCATATTTGAGATACATCCATTTTTCACTTCTATTTTCACATTCTCATTAGAGGGTAATGCTGAAAGTTGTGTCACTGCTCTATTCCTTTATTTATTTGCCCAACCTATCACTTGAGGGTTTGTTATGCAGTACTCATGTCTTCACTAATAATTTTCCAGCTAAAATTGGAAAATTAAACATGTTGAAGAATTGATTCTTTACAAGGGAGGACAAAAAAAATCAAACGAAAACAAAAAAAACCCTAAACAAAGCTATTGTCTCTGAACTAATAATGAACTACACAGTTAAAAATGTACAATTATTGTCTGTCAAAGCAGTACTGGTGATTGGATCCATAAATTCAGGAAAAAAAATTATGCTGCTGATGGATACAGGTCATTACACATACTAGTATAAGAGCCAGAGAGTTTCTAGAACAAGATATTACATGTGTAGTATATGTTCAGACAGCAGCAGTGGTAGAACTTTTCTTTAGCAAGTAATTAAAATTAGTATAAATTAAAGAGCTTCACTCTATAATTCTTTTTTTCTCTTTTTAAGTGGCAAGCATGAAGCATGTTTACTAATGAAGCAAAAACTCATGTCAGGAGGGTGATAGCACCACTGGCATGCATAAAATGATTTCAGGACATTTAAAATTTCTAATTTGTGAAAGTCAGAACTAAAATCTAGTTTTACTTTTCTTCCCTAGAAGAAAACAAAAAATTCTATTTGATTCATGATCTCTAAAACACACCTGTTAAGCAAATCTTGATTTTGTGAAGCCTGCATTAGATTTCATGAATAAAATATTTTTTTTCCTCTACTATAACACTGTTTTCAAAACTGTATTCATATTTCATGGTCCAGCATGCTAAACTGAGAAGGCTTGAGATGAGTCAGGTTCTTAAATTTGTACATATGCAGTCTTCTCTGTACATAGTTGTTGAAATGGAAGAGACAGAAGAGATATTTTTATTTTGTTTACAGTACAGCAGGTGAATTATTAAGCAACAGTGATCAAAAAGATTTAATGGCCATCAAGGGAATTTTGGGGTAAACAGATTCTTACTAATTCAGAAAAAAATTTCTTCTTGATTGTTGGATTTTACATGTCTTCAATATATGACCTGATTCAAACTCACATTGACCTTCATGACCTGGTACACAGCTGTTACAATGAAAGATATGGAAAGGAAATGAAGCATTGAAATATAGAAGATATGAACGATACAAATACAGGACAAGGTGTAAAAACTTTCCAGTGGAAAGAAGGTAGGTTTAAATTGCATACTGGGAAGAAACTATTCACTGTGAGGGTGGTGAGGCACTGGAACAGGTTTCCCAGGGAAGTTGTGGTTGTCGCATCCCTGGAAGTGTTCAAGCCAGGTTGGATGGTGAACTGGGTAATCTAGTCTAGCAGAAGGTGCTCCTGCTGGTGGTGAGGGCATTTGAACTGGATGTTCCTTAAGGTCCCTTCCAAGACAAACCATTCTATGGCTCTATGATTCCATGAAAAGACCTCTAAAGAAAAGCAAATAAAATGTCTTCTTACAGAGTTACAGATGGAGTTGCAGAAAATAATACATTTAAATACATCAATAAAACTTTTTTCAGTCACCCAAAACCTCCTTGCTTACAACATGTGATAATAAACAAGAAAAGCATATTCTTTCCTGCTTGATATTTCAAGCTAAGAAATAAAATGGGACTTAACAAAACTTTAAGAAGATAAACTGTTTTCACTTGAGTCTACTTCTCAGAAAAATGGTGCTCATAAATCCTTATAGAACACTGACTCCTCTAAATTGCAGTGAAAATATTAAAAATTTAACAGCAGATGATGTAAGACAGGGATATTATGATAAAATATATCTCTATCACATTAAGAATAACTTTATTACAACAATGCTCTACCTTTATTGATGTTCATCACTATAATAACTAAACCCTGTGCTATAATTTGACGGCCATTTAAGCAAGACCTTCAGCTTCTCCTGTTTTTTGGTTTAGTTTTTTTTACTTACCTGAAAAGAACTTAGGAAATGAGTTTCTTGGATAAATCAATGTTCCTTCCTTAAATCAGCATGAAGCTGCAAAGAGCTCTGTGGAAGGCAAAGTATAGGAGGGAATTGGCGTAGACATCTTTGGTAGCAGTTTTGCCTTTCATATATGTCAAACTGATAGATCCTTCACAAGACAGGCATGGTTTGCCTTTTGGATTTGCTGAAATAGCCTTTCACCCATTGATTAAAATCACAGCTAGATGTTTATATGGCAGTTGAATGACATCCAGTTGGATGAATTTTGTTGGAGCTGTGTTAAGTAAAATTCACAGATTAAGATCCCCAGAGTTTTACACCTGAAAAGGGTAGGCCCAGGTTTTAAGTATATTTCTGTTTTTATTTTTTTGTTTTGGCATTTTGTCAGTTTCTTTGGGGCTTTTCCCAACTGTTTTGTCTGTCAAAGAATCCTCTGTCCAACAGTTACTCAGAATCTCCACTGTTATTCTCCTAGACTAAAAGTCTCACACATTGTAGAATTAATTAAATCCTTAGGAAAACAGAGATGACTTTGAAACATACTTTGATTACAGCAATGTATCAGCTCTTAAATTCTGAAAATTTCTCTTTATCGTTACATATAAAATGGTAAATCTGTATGCATTGTATAAGGACTTTATCAGTACATATAATCTATAAGACATTAAAATTTTCTACCTAAACTTTTACATTTTGAACATGTACTTGTAAGAATGATTTTAACACACTGTAATTTGCCTTTTATTTTGAACAACAAATTGAACCTGTTGTACTGCAGTTCTGTATCTGAACATGACATTCTGTTGGGCCTCTATTAGTTTTGATGGGTTGCCATGGAAACTAGAGAGAAAGAAAAAGGAGGAGAATACTTTTGTAAGGTTTACCACAGAGAGTTACATCCTCTTTCACATTTCAGAGAAAGAAATTGGTGATTGAATGACAACAATGTGTTTTTAGAGATAGGTTGTAGTACAGCATTTTTGGCAAGATCGAAGGTATTAATGATTTATGCTAGATTTGCATTAAAGGCTTCTGTTTTTATACTAAGACCATGAATGTCACTGGTAATGGGAGTTCAAGCTGCCTGAAATTTTTATCAACCCACCTCCCCAGCACAAATGGGGCATGAGAGTGAAAGATGAACCTATGAAATTGTGCTGCATGATGAGACATCAGAAAGCTGCTAGTTCTGAAAAGAATCAAATATTAATCTTCTTTTTGAAATGCACTCATCTTATAATGACTTTGGCCAGATCAATGTGGATTAAAAGATAGATGAAAAGCTTTGTATACGGTCCAAGTTTATAAGGCTATTTGACAAATAAGTGTGTGAAAAAAACCCCCACAATTGTAATAAAAAAGAAGAATTTTCTGGATTCTAAATAGGGCTTAGAAATAAAAATTTTGGGTTTTTTTAGTGTTTCAAGCTAACAAGTATTCAAAACAAAACGTATGCCTACAAACAAAAAAGATCCAAAAATTTTTACAAATGAGCAGAAATTTGACAGTGATATTATGTGTCAACTGTTATTACTTGCAGTGGGCAAACTTGGTGATACTTTAAAAGAACATAATGTGGGGTATATAAAATGCTTAAGTAGTTGAATGCTCCAACAACCATTTTATATATGCTACATATATTTATGCAGTATATTTTAGATAGATACTCTTGACTTTATCTTGAACTGACTATTAAATATTTATTGAGAAAAAGCAAGTTAATTTATATTACAATTCTATATACTTGCTAAGACTTAATGGGGCCTTTTAGTCAGCAGGTTGTACAGGAAAGAAATTTTATCCATTCACTAGAAACCTTCCAGAGGTACAGGTGCATTTCATATTTCCCTTTTTTTTTTTTTCCCCTACAGATAAGAAGAAAAGCAATTATATTATTAAAATAAAGAGAAGAAAAACAAATCTGCAGCATCCGCTGTTGTCCCATCTAAATTTAACAAATTATCATGTGATAAGAAATCACCATGTACTAACTGAAGATTCAGGTCCTCTGTCTTCTGCTATAGGATTAAACTTCTCTTAAAGTTCAAGGAAAAATTGTAGTATATAGGTGCTGTACGTGTTGAGTTGCCTACAACCAAAAGTGGTTGTGATCCATGGTGTGAAAACAAGTGCCAGAAAAGGACACTTAAACTGTGTATGTGTGCAAATTAAACCAAGGACCTGACTTTTTTATTTTGGATTTTATCTTCTACTAGGCTGCTGTGGCACTGGGAATTCAGACATGCCCAGAAAATGCAGCACAGTAGTTTCTTCATTCTTCCTTGGCTCATAGGGTGGGAAACAGAATGAAACTGTGGTAATAAACCTTTTTTTTTTTTCCTCTTCTCATGGAAGTGCTGCAGTTACACGACCTTCATTATGTGATCTGATAGCAGAAGCAAGTAAGGCTTAATGACACTGACGTGAAAACCATGCCCTTTCCATAAGTACAACACAGATGGGAAAGGAATCTCTCATCTCTAAAAGCCAATTTTTAAAATGAAGTTAAGTCCTTATAAAGCCTATTTCTTTGGCTGGATTCCTGAATCTTACTTTTGCAGATGTTTTTCTAACATTTGAGACAATCTTCTTTTGGGACTGAAACCTCTTGAGAAGCTCTACATTCCTTCAACAGCAAAGCATTCAGAAACAGGAACTGAAATTACCTGTGTGAAATATCTCTGTTTCGTTAGGTGCATGTATACGTGTTCATATTTTACAGGTTTGACTGGAGATCTGCAGTATGATTAAGTGTTACAGTTCCTAATCAATGCTTGAGTGATTGGAATCAAAGCTCTGACTCTATTAAGATCATCACTAAAACTTTCCCTGCCTTTTACAAGTCAGGATTGTTTTTATGTAAGCATAAAGACACATCTTG
Organism: Molothrus aeneus; assembly: GCF_037042795.1. NCBI lineage: Eukaryota > Metazoa > Chordata > Aves > Passeriformes > Icteridae > Molothrus > Molothrus aeneus. The sequence continues at coordinate 105,375,123 of NC_089648.1, forward strand.
AAAGTGCTTAGCAGAGATAACTTGGCAGTCAATTATGTGCAATGTTTAATTACTTTTCAATTACCATGCTACTAGGATAAATTTAAGTGTTCATGCTGAGAGTCTGGGCTGATATTAGCAAAGAAACAAAAAGGAAAGTAAATAATTATTTACCTGTTATGATTCTGCAGGGGAAAGTACACTAGACTAAGTATGAGCAAGTAGCAGAAGATAAACTAAGACATTTTAGAAATATGCTATGAAAAAATTTAATTGACTGCTTTGGCACACAGCAAAGTGACAAGACAGTTGAAGTTATATTTAATAATAAAAGTAGTCTGTGTATTCTCATTAGTTATATGTGTTATCTATCAATGCTTTCATATGGGCAACATGCAACGGGAAGAAATTTTAATTTAAAATTATGTTAAGCGGTCCCAGTGGAAACAGAGACATTGAAAAGATATTAAGCTATTTAAAATTGTTCAAGTACTAAATTTTAAGATGACAAAAAATATAAAAGATCATTATGCAATCCTGACTGTTGTGCAAAATAGAATCTAGTGCCCAACACTGTTACTGTTGCTATCTTCAGATTTCACATAAAGACAACAATCCTACAATTCTAAGTTATTCAGGTAAAGTACTTAGACGTTCTAACATTTTTCCCCTCCATTTGTAAGGCAAACAATTTTTCCAAATTATATCAATTCATCTAACATTACTGAGCTGATGTCAATTTCCATTACCAAGGAAGAGTGCGGAAGCATTCAGGCACTTTTGAGGTTATAAAAGGGCTGTACTGCCTTCCCCATTCTAATCAGGAGACAATATTCTTCTGATTAGACAGCATTTGTCCAGAGAAACATCTTGAAGTTTTAGTGATCAAAGCACTTATTCCTGAATAAAAATAATACTTGGAAGAAAAGAATCGTATCAATTCATAAAATTCATGATGGAAATAAATAATATGTTGCACAATCACATAAGTTCTCCTTGTACTATACTGAAAAAAATTGAGGATTTTCAGTGAAAGAAAGTTCCACACATAAAAATATTTTTTCTTGTGCAATTTGACTTTCCTGAAAGGGGACATAGAAGTTATTCCATTTTTTGTAAAGATATTATGGTACCACATGCACTAAGGATCTCCTGTATCTTTGATAATATCATAACAAACATTCTAAAATGCAATATGAATACTTCAACTTTCAGGTTTCTAGGAGTTACAGAACTAGGCAATTTGATCCTTAAAGAGTTAAAATTTAGCTACTTTCAAGCGTGATGTTTAAAAGAGACTGCAATGTGGTATGTAAACATTTAGAGACTAGAAACCTTCAGTTTAGATGACATCATTTAGCTTACATTTGTTTCATACAGAATTTAATATCATTAATTGCACGTGCAGTAAAAGGGGTAGGCAATACTTGTTTTGACACATATTTTAAAATTATTGTAAGACAAAAGATTTTGGTATAAATTGTATCCAAGTCTCCCATAAAATTTCTGATTAATGCTGATATATTTTTAATATATTTTACATCTTTTTTATTTGTTATATATTTGATATATATAAAAAATTTATATATTTTTGAGATATGCTTAATTAATGCTGATATATTTTTCCTTAATATTGACAGTATTCATTAATATTTCAGGTAAGTAAAAAAATCAAAGAAAGTGTTGTTTAAAAGAAAAATTCCTAGGTTGCATTTTCTCCTATATATATTCACCTACTAATCCTAAGAAAATAACTGTTTGAATAAATGGCCCAATATTAAATTTTAAAAATCAGCAATGCAATGTTCAGCCAAGTGCACTTGGGTTGTTTAACTTACTGAAAAATACAGAGCAAAGCTCCTCTAGTAGTGGCAAAAAGCTAAGACACAACAAAAATACATTTGCAGAGGAGAAAGTAAAAGATGGGTGGGGTTTTTCTTGTTTATTTGGTTTTGTTTTCTTTTTAAACAGTGATTAGACTGGAAAATTAGCCACTTTGGGATTTTTCAACCAGTGGTAACAGATGGCTAAGTTAGTGATGAACCACTGAGGGGGCTGAAGAGTTGATTAGGGAGACTGACTGAGAGAATGTATCCTCAAATTGGCAGAATGCCTAGTAAAAGCAGTGACCCATCACTTACAGTAAGTCTTTGAAATGTTAAGTGGACATACACATTCAGAATGGTGGGGGTGGAAGGAAGGTGAAGCTTGCACAGCTAATTTTTTATTTTTTATTTTTTTCCCAGAAAGTTTTCAGATAGAAACAATTTCTTTTCTGTGCTTATAATATAAGCTTACTTTAATCATCTGAAAGGTAAGAGGCTGGCATTGCTGGTTTTCATTACCCACTTTGGTGGAGCATTTGAAAAAAATTATCTGTGAAAAATGTCTTAGATTTTTAGTTAAAGGTCTGGAAGAATATAAAGAAGGTTAGTTTTCTACTGTAGACTAAATGCAGCCTTAGACCATAGGACTTTTAAATTATGAAGTATAATGTTCTTTCTCTGGCACTAGATACTTCCACCATTTATTTGCTGTTTTCTACAGCCACTCTACTAACATAAATAGCTGTGCTGGATAGAGTCATCCAAGACAAGCACTTTTATAAATCACCAGTTCTGATTGCACTAGGCTAACAATGCCTCGGTAATTTCTAGAATGTGTTTTAGGCAAGCAGTAGCTGATACTTTCTACAGTTATCTAAAGTTGCATCATATTTTCAATAATTTAGTTTGTTTCGTTTGGTTTTTTGGTTAGTATAATTAATGAGTTGGGTTTACATGGCAAGGTCTTTGTAGTGGGGGGTCTGAAGAAGTCCCTTCTGTGAGAGGACACCAGAAGTTGTTCCCATGTTGGGCACAGCCTATTCTAGACAGCTCCAACAGAGACCTGCTGCTGGCCAAAGCTGAGCCCATCAGTGATGTTGGTACTGTCTTTGTCAAAATACATTCAAGAAAGCACAAAAGGTGTTGCAGAATGGTAACTGGGACAGAGGCAGAGGAGGTAGAAAATGCGAGAGAAGCTATTTAGAAGACCCTGAGGTGGATGCCTTGAGAGGCTACCTAGAATAAAGGCCAGGCAGTGTTAAAGGAAGAAAGTATTTATTAAAAGTAAGTATTAAAGTAAGTATTTATTAAAAGGCCCTCAAAGGATACACCTTGGGCAGTACAAGGGCCCAGCCATGGCTCCATCCAAGATGGACACCGAGTCATGAGTTTTCAGAATTTTCGTGTGAAACTTTTAAGTTTTGGTCCATTTATATATTGGGGTTAATTGTCCAATTACAGCTTCAGGTTGTGAAGTCCCATCCTCCCAAATTACTCTTCTCAATTTACTGTTGTTTATATCTTTTGGGCCTGAAGCTGCAGCAGTGTCCTTGGTTCTCAGGCTGGAAAAGGATTGTTTTGTCTAACTGTGAAGAGAACTTGCTATCACTTTATATGAAGTTCAGAGTTATATACTAATGCAGTACAGTATCTGGAAAATATGAAAGAGAAAACTAAAGGCATCAAGGTCACAGAAGAAGGAGAGGTAGAAGTTGCCCCAGCTGCTGAAGCATACACTCCTGCAGCTAGTGGTGATGGCCTTGGTGAAACAGCTGTGCCCTTGAAGTCCGTGGAGAGCCAAGATGGAACAGATTTTCACCTGCAGTCCACGAAGGACACCATACTGGAGCAGATGAATGTGCCCTGAAGCAAGCTGCAGCCTGAGAAGGGCCCCATTGGATCAGAATCCTGCAGCCCTGTGAGGATCACTGGAGCAATCTATTCCTAAAGGGCTCCACACTGTGGAAAGGAACCATGCTGGAGCAATTTGTGAAGCACAGTCCATTGAGAGAAGAGCCCATAAAATTAATGAAGGAAAGTCTTCCTTAGGAGGACTTCGTGCTGGAACCAGGAAAGTGTGTGAGGAAGAAGCAGCATTTAGTGGTTTGTCTCAATCCTTCTATGTGTCCTTGAATGTTCTGCCATCAAGTGTGTAGGGGATTGACCTAGACTCTTACAACTTCAATTTGAATTTACTTAGCATAAAGTTAATGCTTCTTTTTCATAAAGATTTGCAATATATTTGCAATTTTGTATACAATTATTTCCTGGCTTCTGCATACTCAATCTCACACTCTCTAATAACTCTTGTGCTGCGGAAAGAGAAGAATCAAGTAGTATATTTGGAGAGATATTAAAAAAATAAGCTCATGGTAAATTAGAGTAAATTATATCAAATTTTCAGCAATTATAACAAGTACTTAAACTTTTCAAGCTAATCATTCAAATTAATTTGCTTTCCTATAATTATTCATCTGCATTGTTAGGCACCATTTAGTAATCTTTCATGACTCTGTTTTTGAGAAGGGAACCTGAAATAAGTCACTATGGTTCAGGACATTCACTAGAGACTTGAGAATATTATAATACTGTTGAACCGGGTGTCTTTCCCCTAGGCATACACTTATGAAGAAATTACACTTTTTTGATTGATTATTGGGAATATTAATGACTACTGGGTTTCTGATAAAAAATGATGTGTCTGCCAGAAAGGAAATTAATGCTTAAATCCATTTGGTTCTGTTTCCAACTGCTTTTTTTCAATTTACATTAGATCTGTCTTTCAGAGCAAAATATAGGTCAACTACTAATAAAGAGGAAATATGATTTCATATTACCCATAATACACTGCTTATTATAAATATGCAAAATAACTGTCACAGAGACCAGATCTTGTTTTGATCATTTCACTTTTAAATTATATATAACATTGTTTATTTATATTCAGATATGTGGATACTAGCATGCAATTAATTAAATCAATCTACTCAATGGAAGAAATAAATCTGCCATTGGAAGCAAAGTAAAAAGTATTGATTTTTAAATATAATTTGATTCACCATAATGACCAAACTTATAGGATTTAGTCTACAAGGTTTTTTTTTCTTTCCTTTGCTTTATGTAATCCAATGGAATGTTCAATGAAGAAAATAAACTTTCTGCAGGAATTCAGAACAAATAAAAGTTTGAATGTCCAATGGCTTGGAAAATGGCACTATCTGTAACTGTGCAGATATGTAAATAAAAGTGTATGTTTATATATGTGTGTGTAGACGTAAAGTTTCTCTCAATTATACTATCTACATTGAGGAAAATGCTAGTAAGAAAACCACTGCGTTCAATATCTTTATGGTACCATTTTTAGAGAAATCAATGATTACACTGCAAGAGTAGTAGCTAAGTTTGATTCTTTGTATTGGCAAGCACAAGTATGCTTTTATGTCAAGAGTGATATTGTTGTCTTTCTTTTAGAAAGAGGTAGTTGTAACATAATTGGCAATATTCAAAATCCAATAATAAAACTTGGGTAGGCAGGTGAGAAATAGATAGAAGTGTAACAGAAGTGCATACAGAAGAAAAGAGAAAAACCCACCCTAATGTCTCAGCATTTGGACCTACAGCATTAATATTATTTTTAATTTTGATTTAACAATTAATTTAATTCAACAAAATTTGTCTTGGCTATTTTGGGTCTTTAAGACTTACACATTTTTCCCATTTTCTCTTGGGCAACTATGAGCATGTCTGTAAAATCCTGGCTTTGCAGCTTGCATGGAATTTCAGAGTGTGGATTTCACACAGCAGGAATTTTATACATAATGAATCTTGTAAATCAATTCATGTACAAGTTATTTTGTGAAATGACAGGTTAATAGTAACAAAATTACTTCTTAGAAATAATAATAAAAACTAACTTTGCAAGACCAATTAAGAAATGAAGAAATTCTGCAGTTGGTTTGCTCCTACCACAATATAGGAAGATATGTCAGTTCCCTCCTCTTAGCATGTAGCTCCACCTCACTGTAGCCAAAAAATATGCAAATATATACAAACTGCAGTTCTTTGTGAACAAGAATGACATAAATGAGGTTAAGAATTTATCCAGTGGTTCTAAATCCAAAGAACATCAATTGCTTGCACAAGTTCAAGATAAGACTTTGGAAGGTCTCTGAAAATATGTTCCTAGGTGCTCTAAGTAGGGAAAAGATTTTGCTTAAGTGTTATCTTTTTATTGAGAGTGCAATTACTATCAGGAATTGGCAGTGTCCAAGGTATTTATAACAGACGTAAGTGACACAAATTTCAAAGTTGTATACATATTTGTCAAAATATGATACTATGAAAGAAAAGTAATCGTATATGGTAAAAGAAGCCATGCCTAAACCAGTAATTTTCATTACCAATGGGAAAAAGAAAAAAACTGGGAGAAAAAGGATATTGCATTACAGTTCTCTGTAGCTCTACTGTGTCTCTCCCAGTTCAGTGCTCTGAAAGTAGCATTGAAGGTCAACTTAGCAATTTAAAGACACTGGATTTTATCTTTCTAGAGGAACAGATAATGTATTCCTCCTTAGAAGGAGTGAAATTATTTTTTAGACTGGAACACCATTTTTATATTTTATAAATAGAACACATATTGTGAGTTTCCTTTGATGTAAGAATAAAATTCTAGTGTTTTGTAAAACTTTGGGATGCCAATTGATTTATTATATATTCTAAAATTTATTATATTCAATTCAACAATTTTATGACTGTCCTTCCAAAACAAAAAGTTATGAAGACTAAAAAATCCACAAGAAATAAGTATATGCTCTCCATTGAAAACATATTAAGAATATGACCTTGATTTGGATTCCCTTTTCTGTTAATGAATGACACAGATGCTCAGTAAAGGAAAATTGTAGTTCTGCTCTTAAATGTAAAGAGCAAAGGAGACTATCTCAGTGCACAGGTAGTGAGTGTCCTTGGAGGATGAGATGAAGGATCATGTTTCTGTAATTTAATAGTTGAAATAATGCTAATAACAATTAAACATCTGTTCACAGTAGAAATCAGGCAATTTATAACACTGCAATTTTCCATGCCTGCTTCCATCTACTCCCTGACAGAAAACTGGGTACTTTTGGTTTTGGATTTTAAGGCCAACATCTGCTGTGGATGTTGGAAATTCAGCTGACTTTTTAATTTCATCCAATTTCTGTTATATTGAACAGTATCTGTAGCTGAAATGATGTAGCTGAAATGATATCTCCAAAGCAATGCAAATGATACTTTATCATATGTGTAAACCTGGCAATGCAATGTTTCCTAGGACATCCCAGGTATGAAGATATTTTCTTCCACTTCTGCAATTCTCAAGCACATTTTCCTATTTGAAGTAGGGGGCTCAAAAATGTGCTTGAAAAGGTCATTACTTGTGATTGAAACACAGAAACAATCTGTAATTTCCCTTTGCTCTTCATGTTTTTTTTGGAGGGCACTTAGAGAGCTCTAAATTCACTCCAGTGAATCTTCAATATGGTATCACTGTGGATGACTCTTCACACTATTCATGTGTGAACTGCTTTTCTAATTCTGGATCAGCCTGTCCATCAATGGTGCTAATAGACCTGCATCTATTGCCTCTGTGATTAATCATTCTAATTGTTTAAAAGTTCTCATTGTTGCAAATTTAAATTTGTCCAACTGAAGTTTCCAGATTTTTGCTTAGGTTGTGTTTTCCTCTGTTAGAGTATGGTTCTCAGGGACACTGAGATGAGTCAAAAATGTTTTGAACCTAACTGAATTTCTTCAGAATCCATTACGAAAACAGTAACAAAGAAGGCTTGAATGGAAGAGAGAAAACCTTCTTAACAGTTCTTCAGTGTATATACAACACTATGCCTATCCTCATGTAAATGTAGACAGAAAAAATTTTGCTAGCCTCAGAAACATATCTGCTTCTTGAGTGAAGAAAAAAATAATAGCTTCTGGGAGCAATCAGAATCAGAAATGTGGGATATGCTGAACTTCTCTCTAGTTCAATATGATAAGACAAGGTTTATTATCCACATCTACTGTTCTCAGATATAGGAACAATGCCCCTAACCTGGCTTTGAAGAAAGTGAAATGTAAGTAATAAAGACATTGGAAAAAACAGATTGCCTTCTCCATTAATGTTGTCAGTTAGAAAACTGATCCCAGAAAAAACAGGATAATTTCACTGCATTAATCTATGTTTTCTGTATTGCTCAGTTTAGCCAAGCATTTTGATTTTAGAAGGATATGTGTCATTTAAAACAGGCACGGTGCTCCTCTTTTTACTGTTTATTTACTTGGAGTAAAAATTATACAATTAGATAAAAAATAAATTATTCTAAATATGAGAAAATATTTGTTTTACTGAGGATAAGGTGCACAGACATGAACACACCCCTCACACACACACACAAAAGGAAACATCGGTTTTATATGAAGGACGAACATCGTCATCTGGCATATGAAAACAGAAATATAGAATAGTTGGGGTTAGAGGTGATTTCTGGGTGTTTGATTCAACACCTTCTTCTCAAGCACGGCCTTTAGAGCAAGCTGTCCACGATTATGTCCAAACAGCTCTTGAATATTTCCATAGATGGAGACTCCACAACGTCTCTTTGTTATAAAAACATCATCACACTTTTTCAATTTGTTTTTTTCTGAAGTATATACTTTCATTTGGGTGAAGGTGAAAAGCAGAAAGAAGAAATGAGAAAATGGAAGTCATACAAAATTAAGAACTTCAATATAATAATCAGGAAAATAAGGATTTAACTTGTTCTGTTTGGGTTTTGGTTTTTGTTGATAGCCTTTCTGAAAGTGGTATTTCTCTTTCCTAATGTCCAGACTATGAAGGCTATCTAAGAGTAAAAATAAATGCATACATATATATATGCATTTTAAGGGAAATAAAACTAAACTGAATATGTGCATCTAGTTAAACTTCTTGTTTCACTTCAGTGCTTTATAAGTAGGGTAAAACTCTTTAAACAGATGCTTAAATCATATTTCTATCTGCTATGTACTGTGACACTGTGGGAAGAAACTGAACAGTCAGTTATATGGACCAAATCCTTTTACAGATTGTAATTCCACAAAGGACATATAAAGCAAAATACATTACACTAAAAACCAGAGAAAATTATTCATGTATGTTGATTAGGAGTCTGAAAAAGATTACAGAAACATTGTTGATAAGTTCATTTTAAAATAAAAACGGAGCTGTGTCACCCAATCAAATGACAGTAGTCTATGCAGCATAACTTCTATAGTAATACATTAACCTTAGGGTATACATTCAGCATGTCCAATTCATCCTGTACCTTTTTTCAGAAGCAATCTAGGAGACGAATTTTCATTTCACATGAGTGTTATTGTCGTATAAAACTATGTAAACAAATCTAATATTTTCGTGATTTTCATAGAGATCATTATATTTTGATAGGCTCATGATCAGAATTTTGAATTGTTTGCTGAAACAAGGTCTACAGAAAGTAAAAAATAGGGACCAAAAGAAAAAGCAGTAGGAATCCTTTTTAATCATTAATTCCATACCTTCTGTCATACAAATCTGCACAGATTATTAAGACTTGTCCTCAGAGGTCTTCATATATAAACTGTATTTTTTTCTTTTTAGAGTGTCATTTTGTTGAGTTCATAAATAATTTAAGACAGAAGTATATAATAGTTGTTTTGGGAATAACTATTTTATTATTTGTTCTGTAACAGTATCAAGTGTGTTAATTGAGATCAGATCTCTAATGTGCAGAAACTATTAAGAAGCATTATTAATTCTTTGAAAGAGTACCAAGTCTCTCTTAATTTGAAAGGAGACAATGGAATGGAAGATAAATGGAAAAAAATAAGGTATTGTCTGGTGTTTGCATTTAAACATTTAAATAATTCAATCACTGAAGAAGTTACACTAGCAGTAAGAAACCCATATTCCATACTTGCCCCTGACTCAGGAGATTCCAATCCATGTCTCCCATCACCCTGAAATGTGTTATCTGCACAGATGTATTTTTTGGGAAGAAAGTCCACTTAACCTTCCCAACAAAGAATGCAAAAACAGAGATATGTTTTTCTTTGGATTTGATCACAGCTATTTGGGATTCTAGGATTTTATCTTTTCTCTGAAGTGGTTTATATATTTTATTTTTTGAATGGGTAAAACTTCATTCTGTTAAAGACTACTTTAATCTTTAGCTTTATAATTGTTTATAATTGTAATAGCATCATAGTTGTTTTTCTCCCTGGCAATCATGTTTGAAGGAAATGTTAATTTTGATAAGTTTGCAAGAAAGCTGATCACATAAATGCATTTCAGGAACTTTCTAATGGAACAGGTCTTTTAGGAGTAAAAGAATACCTCCCAAGACTTACAACTCTTAAATAAGGCAGTGACACAGGGATACTAAAACTAAGGTATTTGCAGTGGTCTAAGTCTCAAAACCCAGGGAATTCTAAATCTAACCAGAGACATCCAGGAAATTTAGGTGCTTTGTGACAGCAGCAGCTAAGAAAATAGTAGAGGACCGGCAAAACTGCAAGTGTATATTTCTGTGTCTTGAAAGCTCTTTTTGACTTCATTTAGTTGAAAGTCACTCTCTCTATATTGTTCCTATATAAGAAATCAAATTTGATGAAGAGTTGAGAATAGAATTTTCAGTGTTCATGTCCCTTTATAGTGTTTAATTCCTGAGCATGTTCTGTTTCAAGAGACAACAGTAAGTCAGAGAATGGAAATGGAAGAAATGGGGGAAAAAACTGAGGACACTAGTGTCATGGTTTGACACTGGCACAATGCCAGTGCCCCCATGAAGATACCTTCTCCCTGGTTTCTGCTGTGAGATGTGACCAGGAATAAGCAAAGCAGGCTCCTACTTAGGGAAAAAAGAACCAGAACTTTATTAACTACTCTACAACTACAGATAAAAAGGAACACACACACAGGGAAAATGAAAACCTCACAAATGCATTTCCTCCTCCCCCCACCAAATTTCCAACACAATACATTTATTCCTCAAATCACCAACTCTCGGTCCAGCAGCACCTTTTAGACAATCAATCCTCAGTTCATCAAGAGGAGAGGAGTCCTTCTTGTGCCATGGGCTTCCCCTGGAAACACAGTCGAAGCCTTGTGTGTTTCCGTGTCACTCGTGGCACCGCCCGGAGTACATCTGCCATCGTGACCTCTTCCTTTTCATGTCCAGTGCTCTCACCACTGAACACGGACCAGAGCTGCTTCTAGGGTTGTCTTTTAAGGATGCTCTGTCCCGATCCAAAAAAGGCACAGTCTCTCCTTTGGGACACCTGTCCCCACAATCTCTCCTTTGGGACACCTGTCCCCCCCATATTTTTCACCCCCTGGGGCTGAGGGGCACCAACACTGAACCCTCTTGGTTCTGAGGCCATTGCCTCCCCCTAGAATGCAGTCTCTGTGTCACAAGGAACATGGGTCTGTCCATGGCTGTACAAAAAGAGTCCAGCAAAAGCCACTCCATCATCTCTTCCCACTAGGATTCTTCTCTACTCTTCTACTATCTCTCGCTCGCCCAGACCTCTCTCACACTTGCACATTTCCTTCCTCATCTTCCACTCTATCTTCCAGGAGAGGTCAATGTTCTGTAAAGTTCTCATTCTCCAAAAAGGGGTTAAAAGCTCCTACAAGTGGCCGGCTGAACCCCCCCCTTCTTCTCCGTCCCAGCCGTGCTGCCGGCACAGGCCCATGTTTATCCAGTTTCAAGGTTACAGTCCCAGGCAGCGGCTCTCTTTCTCTCTCTCCCTCTCTCTCTGTGTCTCTCAGGGGGGGCTGCCCGATGGCTCCCGGTCTCTCTCTCTTCCACCCTTCCACCCCCGGGCTCAGGCCTACCTCTCCCGGCCTCATGGCTTTCCCCTCCCCCTGCCCAGCCAGCAGCTGGGCCGGGGCAGAGACCCGAACTCTTTCCCGCCGGAAACCCAAAAGGACCCTCCCAGGGGAGAGCTCTGCTTTTAACCCTGTGTTCTCAGAGGCGTGTCCATGTCCCAATGGCCAGGTTAAATGCCAATATTAAAGCCTGAATATCCATTGGCCAAAAACACAGCATCCCAAAAAACACATTTCCTGTCAAACCACCACAACTAGTTAGAGAAGGAGCTGGAAGAGGAGAGTCATTGTCGTTTTTAGTACAACTCACTTTCCAGAGCTTAGCTAACCATTTATGCCAAAATTCTTCAGGTCTTTGCATGTACAAAGAATCCTCCACAGCATAAATAAAAGAGAATCCTTATTTTAAAAACAATAACAACAACAAAACAAACAAACAAAACAAATCCAAAACTCCCAACAAATAAACAAAGATCCCAAACAAACAAAAAAATTCCAAACTGTTTTAGATGCAAACTAAATCTCAGCAAAATCTCCAAATGATACAAGTAAGAAGAAAATTCATTTAGTTGGTTGTTCAGCCATATGGGAATTGGACTAGATGATCCTTGCGGCTCCCTTTCAACTCAGCATATTTTGTGATACTGTTCTACTTTAACAGAAAAAAAAAATGTCTGGGATATGACTGCTTCATACTATAAGTTATGAAGTTATGTAATGTAAGTCAGCATAGTTTATGTGCAGCCAGAAGATCAAATATGTCCCACAGACTTTTCCATTCATCTGATTGCTTATTCTGTGGGAAACTGAGAAGAATTTTTCAAGCAGGGACCAACTGAAACAACTGATCTTGTATGTGCTAGGAGCCCAAATTAGAAAACTAGAGTGCTACACATGCTGCATATGGAAATGCAAGTTATTGATATCTATGAGACAGCCATTGTCTTGCTTCCTCAGGGGAGGTCCTCCAATAATTGCTGCTGTATAATGAGAGATAGCCCAAAGTTGGTTCTCGAATCTGCTTCCTCTCTCTGTAGTTTATAAGGTTTGGTCTTGCTGACATAAAAATACATCTGAGTTGTGAGCAAAATGGAGAAAACCATTTCTACAGCACTTACAGTTTTTCTTCAGTAAAGGATAGGTTTTGTGATTTAATCCCAGAAGGAAGGCAAACATCCCACAGATTCTTGTCCACTCCCCTGCAGTTCAATGCAGCAGAGATTAGAAGAATGAAGGTGAGAAAACACATGGGTTGAGGTAATGACAGTTTGACAGGTAAAGAAAAATCTGTGCTCACAAGCAAAGCAAAATGAGGAATTCATTTATCCCTTCCCATCAGCAGCCAGGTGTTAAGCCATGTCTAGAAAAGAATGGATCCATCACATGTAATGGTTACTTGGGATGACAAACACCATCACTTCAAATGCCATTCTCTTCTTCTTTGTTCCCCCCAATTTTTTTGCTGAGCATGATGCCATATGGTTCAGGATATCCTTTTGTCCAGTTGGAGTCAGCAGTCCCAGCTGTGTCCACTCCCAGCTTCCTTTATACCCCCAGCCAACTTGTTAGTGAAGCAGCATGACAAAAAGAAAATGCCTTGATGTTGTGATAGTGCAGTTCAGCAATAATTAAAACAATATCAACACTATTTTAATCAACAATATAAAACCACATGAGATACTATGAAGAAAATTAAATCCAACCCAATCAAATGCAGTACAACAGGCCATGGGACCTCTGCTTAAATGAAAAAGAATGTCAAGTTGCTAGCAGTATTCAGGACATCAAAGACACCTTGTCTTTTCTCTACTTGTCTATGATAAAGATTTTTTTTATTGTAAGGGAGATACTTTTTTTAGTATCTTTAGAGATAGTACTTTTTTTAGGTAATTGTGGAATACTTAGCAGAATAGATATAGAATCTGAACAGGTGTAGAATTAATGTATGTTTTACAGAAAACTGTTTTGAAGATTTTTTTAAGGTAGCCACTGAAAACATTATGAAAAAGAACTCTTGTATGAACTGGAACATTTCTCAAACAGAGAGATACAAACATGTAACAGTTTACCATTAATATTTTTCTATGCTGATGTTCCACAACTAATCCTGGCTCTTGTCCTTAGCTTTCTGCCTCTGTGTTATAGCAGGAACAAAGCACAGAGCTAGCTCCCTGTTCAACCCCTTCACTGGAGAGGAATCCTGGACATCCAAAACAGAGACCAGACCAAGAAGATCAGATTACCTGAGTAAGGACTTTCAACATTACTTAAAACTAGACCAAAAGAGACTTCATTTTGCATGAGAGATGGTTTAATTTAACAGTTGTAACTGAGTGCTGTTTCTGCAGGTGTGACGTAGTTTGGACAGAGGTCAAGGGAGAATTCTTCTGGTGGTCTGAACAATTCATACAGTCACTTATTGCTGATACTGCCATGGAAAAGCAAATCAAAGTCACATATGGCCAACAATATGTAAAGTGAAAGGCAGATTGCTGTCCATTTTAGCCTTCAGAGTTTCCTCTTTGTGAATGTTAGCATCTAAATTGCACTCTTTGAGAGGTGTTATGAGTGGCACGAGCCTAAAATTGAAAAGCCATGATTCCTTTCCATTGTTCTTACTTCAATTAAAAGAAAAAAGGAGAAAAAAAAGAAAAGAAAAGAAAAGAAAAGAAAAGAAAAGAAAAGAAAAGAAAAGAAAAGAAAAGAAAAGAAAAGAAAAGAAAAGAAAAGAAAAACTATAAAGACAACAAATTACTTTCTGTTCAGCACAACTACTAAGCAAGAACCTCAAACTGGACATGTTGTGGCCCATGGGAAATAATTAAAATGTTATTACTGTACAGATGCGTTATCAGATGTCAATGTTAATTGACTGTACAAAGAATTTCTAATGATCTTCTGTGTGTACTGCAGTAATAGGTCTAAGTGGACAATAATTTAAATTCTGTGATGGCTGAATATGGTGTCTAAAAAAACCCTACAGCTCTGCATCTAAAAGTGAAAGCAAAAGTGCTTTCAATCAAAAAACCTTTTGATTATTAGATGGGATGAGCTAAATAGCATCCTGGTTTTGGCTGGGATAGAATGAATCATTTTTAATATCTGGTACAGTGCAGGGTTTGGATACAGCGAGAATAATGTTGAAAACACGCTGATGTTTTAGTTCGTACTGAGTAGTGCTTACCCTAAGTGAAGAAGTGTCCAGTTTTTCATGTTGTGCCAGTGAGGAGGTGCAGAAGATGCTGGGAGAGGACATGTCTGGGACAGCTGAACCCCAACTGGCCAAGGGGACATTCTATACCATACAGCACATTATTCAGCATAGAAAGCTGGGGGAAGGCAGAAAGGGAGAGCATTCACAGGGATGTAATTTTTCTTCCCAAGTCACCCTTACACCCTTAGATGTGATGGAGCCCTGTATTCCTGGTAACAGCTTACCCATGAGATGTGTGGGATAAATTCCTTATTTTGCTTTTTTTCATGTGCAGCTTTTGCTTTACGTGTTAAACTGTCTTTATCTCAGCCCACAAGTTTTTTTTTACTTCTACCTTTCCAATTCTCTCTCTGATCCCATTGATCAGGGAGTGAGTGAGTAGTTGCATGGCACTTGGCTGCCTAGGATTAAGCCCAAATGAATAGGCCTAAACACCCCTCTGATGAGCAAAACCACATAAGTAAATAAATCTCAATTATACGTATGTTGTACAGATTACCAAGATTCAACATCTGGTATCCATGTTAAGCAATGAAGTGAAAGAGAATAGCTCCAGAATATTTGGTCATCTCATGCTAATATTGAATTTTTTGCATCACTGTAAATCATCCGAATTCAGAACTCTGTGTCCTGCAAAAATTCAAAAGGAGTTTGGGTCTGGATGAATACTAAGCATTGTGCTATCAACCAAAATTAGCAAAATAGTTTCAATTATGATTTGGTCCATACTATCATATATCTCATGTATCTGTATGCTGTGACATCCAGAAGATTTTAGAAAACCATTTTTATCTCAGTTTCTTCAAGAGGAACATTTGAACTTTCATTTTCAAAGACTAATTTCTACAATAAATTGCTTTAGTATATTTTCTTGGGTTTGGACTTGATTTTGATTTCTGCTGATCTTTGTGAGAATGCCTGCCAAGGGAAGTTTCACAGATGAACATAAGATTGATGCAATTGTCAATATATTAGCTAGAATGTAAAAACTGAGAAAAAGTGTTTACTAAAATTAGGGAAATTATTCACTTTGTCTGAAGCATCTCAGAATAAGCGCTCATGATCACTTCTAATTAAGGCAGTCTATAACAGTATGGATGGGTTAAAAATTTTGAATGTCAACTTTCTGCCTCAATCTAAATAACTTCTTATTTTTCAGCAATAATTTCTGCATTTTTGTGGGATTTGGAAGGTAATATATATGTTTATATTAAAAAGAAATACAGTTAAATATCAGCAATCACTTATTTACATGAGACTTTAGAGGATGGACTCTCAGAGTGGAGGCTTCTTGTCAGAAGCCTTTTGTCTTAGAAATTCTCATTGCACAGGAATGCATGTGTAGAGCAGATTGGCTGGAACCTGAAAACATTTTCTTCTTTACTTGAATTCCCAAGTTAATATACAACAGACCTCTGTAAATTGCTCATGTAAACATGTGCCTTAGAGAACACTTTTACATCTTACAGTTTCTGCAGTTTTCTGCTAAAATAAAGGGATGGGAAGGTTAATATGGATATTGCATGGAATATTGTGGACTAGATGGGATATTTGAACTAGATGGAATATTTGCACTTAGGAAATTTTATTCCACTTACTTTCAAATCCCTGAGATTCATAATAAAGTAAAGAGAAAAGTCTGTTAGACTGGTCATCAGAGAGAAACAAACCTATCTTAGAGGGGCCAAACTGACAGGTAAACTTGTTGTGTTGTGTTTGTACAAGTTGGACTTTTCCATTTCCCCTTTTTATGTAATGGTTCTGCCCTGGTTCTCTCCTCCCTCCCTTGTGCTGCCAGTTATCCCAACTCCTCCCCAGTTGCCTTGGAGATTAATGTATCCTTTCTCAAATCCCTCCCCAGTGCCCTGTCTGTCACTCGGCGCGCCCACCCTTCTCTCTAGAACTCTCTAGAAACTTCCAGCTAGAGCATCAAGTGATTGGCTGAGGGGCCGGGGCCCCACCCTCAAGTTATCCCCATTGGTGTTCTCCCTAAGTCAATCTTTTGTATCCCACTCCCCTCTAAAACTCTATTTGCCAGAGGACCAACTCCTCCCCTGTCTCCCTCCTTCCTTATAAGGTGTTGCAACCTCCCTGACTTTCTCTTTGGCACTGATTCTCCTGGGAATGAATAAAGCAGGATTCACCACAGCTGGAGAGCGCTCTCTTATTTCTGCTGACTGTAGCCACAAGCCAAGCCACGTCCTGCCACAAGGTCACGCTGCTGTCATAGCACAGCACGTTTGCCTCAGGTGCTGTCCCGAACCACGGAGATCGGGATAGTCCCCCTGTACTGGTAGCGGTGCTGGATAGCCAGCTGGGACATCCGAGAAGGACAATCCATCTCCAGCTTGACCGCTTCATAAACCAACTACTAATATGTAGATTTGCAAGGTATGAATTCTGGACCTCTTTACTTTGCAGGTAGAACTCAAGATTCTAGAGTCTGATATTTCCTTTGCTGTCATCAAGTGACAGATGATATAGTCAATACACTGTCTACTTATTCTGCTAAACCTAATGGCAGAAATCTCTGCTGTAGATCAAAAGACTTGAGGGTAGTCACATTTCACTTACACATTGATGTTATGCAGTGCTATGTTAGAGTTTATTTAAAATTTGCATTAATCACACCAATATAATACAATTGTCTTTTCTGTAAAACCAGAGGCTCACCAAGGATGTGAATAATTGTCCTTTGTGTAGTCACAGCTATGTAATCACAGAATAGCTGAGCCTGGCAAGGTCCTCTGGGGATTGCTCAGGCAGCCACTGCTGCTCAGAGTGCAGTCACTTGCAGCAGGTTGTTCACGGTGATGACCAACTCAGTTTTGTGTAGACAGAAGCTGGAGACTCTATAACCTCTCTGACCTCTCTGAGCTATAGTATTCAGCTGCAGTAATAGTTGCATCATGCAGTGTTGAATATACTTTACATTTTTGACTTCAGCAGGAGATTTGGAAGGAGATTTTGGATCTTTTCCCTACTGTAGAACCAGATCAAGACTGTAAAAGACAGTTAGATGTATTTGCTAATAGTTCACTGCACTGTTGACAGTGTTTCTCCCTTTTTCCTTTTTTTTTAATTTCAAAGACCTTGATCTAAGCAGAAATGTAATATGTGGGTAGAATACATTTCTTATTATCATTTTGATTTAACACTTCTAAAATTGTTTATTTCTGCATGGAGTCATACTCACCTAACTATTAATTAGCCCTGTGCTTCACACCTGTAGAAACTTTAGAGCAAGTTTAAGAATGTGTTCATTCAGAAATACATTCCTTTGGTGTCACGACAGGAAATGTAAGTACAGATAATCAAATAGCTAAATTGATTTTGGAGGATGCCATGACTTTCATTTGCAGCAATCATTGAATGCCTGCATCTCAAATATATTTTATGATATTTGTTTTATTCCTATTTGACAACCAAATCAAAACCCATACTAGAATATATGCTGATTATGCAAGTCATGAGATTATTGACGTTTTTAACAAATGAACAGTGGTACATTGCTCTAAGAACATTATCAGATGTAAAATAATTCTATTTTCAACCTTTTGCTATTCAATCAAAACATATCAAGTGGAAAGTATTGATCATTCCTCTATTTCTTTTATAATCATACTCAGTTTTCTATTCTGAAAATTCCTTTTCATTTGACTTCTTCTGACATAGAGACAGTTCCTTTGAGATTGATAATCATTCTGAAAGATCGAGCCATTTGCATAAATTTCTCATCACTTTGGAACTTCTATGCTGTCACTATTTTATGAAAAAGATTACAGCATTTGTCCACTAGACAACAGAGAAAATAGATGTATTATTTATATGAAGATTTTATTTGAGAATATAACCCTGTTATTCTGCAGATCATTTCTTGATTTTGTCATGGTACCTAAGAGTGTATCCTATTTCTACCAAGAAGATTGAGTCAACAGCTTTGAGTATTATGCAACAATGGATCCTGAGTGAAAGGCAGAAGAATTCCTATTAGTGATTTGTTTGGAATGGTTTTTATGTTTTGATTCCTAAGAAATGTAAGCTTAAGCATGGAAAAAAGTCCATAACTAGAAAGAAGGAAGCCAGAGAGTGATTTTTTTCCCCATTAAACCAATTAAGGGATATACATTCCATTGTGTTAGCAGTCTGGATTTTTTAGCCAGGGTCTTGAGAGGACATAGCACAGTTATAAACAATGAGAATGATCAGAGTTAATAATTAATCTATTTTCTTGTAAGAGAAAACAAAATAAAAACCACTGACCAGTAAACAGTAGCTTCTTCTTTTTATTAATTCTTTTTCCCCCCCTGTACTCTTCACTATGGGGATATCAGTAAGCACTGCGTTAATTTTCTCTGTAGAAGGCACGGGATACTTTATTTCTCAAAATAATGAGAAGTCTTAGGAGAGTATAATACAAGCAGGCTGTCAAGTAACCATATAAGAATATAATTAAATTTTTAAATAAAAGCTAGGTACAACTATAAAAAACATAAAGTGATCAGTCACAGGTAATCATCTAGTGCTTTCTGTCATGTATCTCCAAAGTGGTATTAACTCTCCCTAGTGTCTAGGAGGTGCCTGTACAATCTTATATTAAACACCTAGCTTTACAGTATTTTGGGACACATTCACCTGGAGTGAGTCCTAGGCATCTGGAGAGAATTCGTCTGCTTCTGATGTGTCTCTCTGGGTCCTCATTAGGGTCAGTGGATATACAACCAATACAGTCAGTCTGGCCATAGACTGGTCCATTTCATCCAGGAATCACCTAAACAGGGGACAGAGAGGCTAAACAAACCCGGATTTCACAGAGTAGGAGTAGAAACTCTACCTATGATATTTAGATTGTATCTCATTTGTAGAAAGTGCAATAAATCTGACTTCCAGGATTCTGTGGAATGAGCCCTGCTTAGGTTAGAATCATCCTACCATAAAGGTTAATATATACAATTTAGTGTATAATGGATAGGAGGAAGCAAACACTCCTGTAGCAAGAAATAACAAAAATATTAATTTATTCTTTATATTTTGTGAGATAAATTAATATTCTTTCTTTAAAAGAAAAAGAAACCAGAAGATTATTAATAATACTGTTAATATTGTCAGTGAGAAAAGCATTTCAAAATCTTCATTTTTTTTTCAAGAAAAAATTGGTTTAAATATACTCACTGTGTTTCAGATTCATCAAATCATTACATTTAATCTACGTGAAGTTGTGAACTGGAAAGTCACTTCCTCTTGATCCTATTGTAGAAGCTTAACTTTTTTTCTGTTTTGCTCATTGCCTACCTTTTTCTTGGCTTATGCAGTTGAAGAGTGCAGTTAAATCAAGGATTGAAGGGCAAAAAATATCTTATTTAGCTCAAGTAGAAGTTTTAATGTTCTTTTCCAATACTTCATGAAGAAAACTAACATCCTTCTTTCATGCTTGGCTTCACTCAAAATTAGCTTTTATCATCCTTTCATTAGCACAATACCATAGCTAGTCTTTTTTTATAAGAAGTAGATATTACTATTTAGCATATTTTAATTATCTTTCTCCATGTGGAAAATTCTTACACAGTCTCTAAAGCAGGATTCTACTTTTTTTTTCTTCAAACAAATGCCTCAAATATTTCTTTAGTTTTACCTTTATCTAATGAGACATTAATTTAAGTGGAATAATTTTGATATTTGTGTACAAAGTTTTTATTCTCAATATGTATTTAACTGAATTTACTAATCTGCTCATTCAGACTAAAGTTGATCTTAGAGCCTCCTAAAGTAAGCAACAAAAAACATTCATTTTAGACCTCTTCTGGAGAGAATTCTTGTCTTTCTCACAGAATTACAAAGTTTCATTTCATTAATTATTTTCTTAAGGATTGCTTGATATCGATTTCCTAGTAAAAATAAAAAAAAAAAGTTAATACAATCATAGGATCATTTAGCATGGAAAAGACCTTTAATGTCAGAGAGTGCAACAATGAAGCCAGCACTTCCAAGTCCACCACTAAACCATGTCCCTCAACACCACATCTACTTCTTTTCTAAATACTTGTAGGGATTGCCCTCTGTGGGAAATCTTTTCCAATGCTTGGCAGCCCTTTCCACAAAGACACAATATTCAATCTAAACATTTATCCCAGACAAATCCTCTCTATCCCTCTCTAAACTATATAACAGCCAAAATCAACACGTTGCCCTCAAAACCAAAAATAAATTACCTTGGACTACAAAACCTAAATCTTGATTTTATAGTTATTGCCAAAAAGCCAGAGACTATCTCCGTCCTTAGCTGGGGAGTGCACTTTCTGGAGTCCAAAACAACAGTTGTTCAAAGCTATGTAATAAGGACTGAGACAACGTGCCTTAGGGTTATAGCTTAGGTAAGGAAAAAACCCTGGAAAATACAAGGAGAAACAATCAAAGAGATAAAGAGAATTTAAACAGTTTTGAAAGAAAACTAAAAGCAATGAAAACTGAAATTTTATGGAGGAAAAATCTTGTGGAAGTTAAGTTTATTGAGGAAAATTCTAATGATAGCTCTCCCATAGATTTATAAGAGAGTAGCTGATTTTCCTTATTCTTAGTAGAGAGAAAGTGAGACAGATGGACATTCCAAGGTGGCAGGAAGAAAATTAAATCTGACTTTGGAATTAGAGTGAATGCGAGTATGAAAAGAAGGAAAATCTATATTTTATATGGATTTGGAACTAAGTTTTCAAAATGCAATACATTTAATGAGCAAAATGTTCCCCCCCTCTATTACACTTGCGTTTCTCACAGTCGGATTTGTCTTCTCAGCTCTCATCTATATCCCTGTAGTCTGATTTACTTTGGTATTCTTTAGGTGTGATTCTCAGGTGAAGAGTTAAGCAAATTATTGTAATCTACATGGATTTACAAGAGAAAATCCAGAGTAAAATCTGGCTATTTTTACCACACTATTAAATTCTCCATAGTAAATAAGAACATGGAACATAGAACATCTCTCTTAAAGGCACAGTTTCATTAAAGGGTCTGTTATGTGAAAACTGGCATGACTTCAAATTCAAAACTATGATAGAAAGTTCTTTTCTGACAGATGAACTTCCAAACTGCCTTTCTGATTTGTCTCCTAAAGCAGCCCATTTTGAAAACAGCCACCTTCAATCAAGTAAGAGTCCCTATCTACCCAAAGTGAGTGGTACTGATGAACCTACATTCTCCATGGGCTCTGTACCTCACCATACATAATTTTTTACTGTAAAGGAAGTGTCCCACACAATCAAGTGCTCACAAAGCCATCTGATCTATTGACAATAGTATGACTAGAAACTGGCTTTCACTACAGCTGCTTCAAAAACAATGGATATTAAAATCTTCCTGGAAAGTCAGCAGTCCATGCTTTAGGAAAATACACTGTGTAGAATATTCAGAAGTAATTTTCTTTGAAAATAATTTTTTTTTCTGATAATATTTTCAGCAGAATTCATGATCTTTTTTACTTTGATTTGAAACCTGATTTACTTCATGATATTTCAAACTGATAGTTTAAGTGTATACTAGAGAATGAAGACTTGCTTTTTGTTCAGGATCAGATATAAAAGTAGCAATGACCACACTAGAAATTACTTTGTTGAGAAAGAAACTCTGCAATTTGTTTTGCAGCCTTTGTAAAACAATAGGGACACGAAGGAATAACTTCTAGATATCAAGGTTATGTTACACATGTTTCCCTCTCAATTTGAAGTAAAGTGATCATTAGATAATTCAGTGGGGAAAAAAAAGAATTGAATACCATTTTCATGATGTATGATTTCACAATGCATGCCTCAGGGAAAGAGTGTACCAACAAAGTGTACAACAAGACTCGTAGTAGTTCATAGCTCATATCCTTAAGTGTAAGACGTATCCTGTTCTGTGCAATTTTTTAAGTCTAAAATAATATGTGAAATATGCTGTCAGAACAAACACATATTTAAAAGGAAGAGAAAACATATAATTGTTAGAAAGCCTTTCTATTCAGAAGGTGGAGACAAGCTAAGAAGATAAAATTTAGCTTAAATGGATTAAGCTGCATAAACAACTTAACTTTCAGTACACCACAGTCTCTTCCAGGCATTTGTTCTTTCAATAGATTAGATGAAGAAAAGCTACTATTTGTATACTGAAAATGTGTTCTATATAAGGTATTATTGCTCATATGACCACCATTTTTTAAGTTTTGTGTTCATATGAATTTTACTTTAATATGTATTTCATTTTTTCCCCTGATAATGTTATATGATAAATAAGATATAAAGATAAATAGATACATAGATATATTATAACAGATGGACAATAGATCTATAGATAAATAGAAATAAAAGTATAAGATTTAATAGGAATAAAATAGTAACACTATATATATATATATATATATATATATATATAATGCATACAATGAAATTCTAATAACACTAAAATATTCATTGCGCGAAATTTTGTTAACTACATTTAGGTTAATTATTTGAATTTGCATCCATTCTTAGCATGTTCACCTTTTTTAAACCTATCCATGGCAAAGAGTAGTAGGTTCTGAATGAATGGAATGATCAGAAAAACAAGAAGAAATAATGTCCAACATATTTGTGTATGACTTTGTATTTACTTTAGGAGGAAAAAAAGTACATTTAAATGCTCCCCGTCTATCACAAGTATTTAATCCATAATAATAATCTATTTTCATTGATTTGCTTAAAACCTAAGGATTTACTCTTCAGTGTTGTGAAATCTCACACAAATAGTTTTAAATTATTCTAATTACTTGAACAAGGACTAGATTTTAGTAAGCTTACTTGAAAGAGTCAACATTTCAAGATGAATTAGGATCTACAGTTTCTTCTTTTGTGATGTAAATATCTTGACACATTTCTTTTTTATCAAATGGACTTTTTTGCATTCTTTACTTGTTACTTAAAGTAAGAAATCAAGAGTCTAACTAGAATTCAAAAAGAAGTATACTGCAATACAAGTGAGCTCCCCACAGCAGAAAATTATTTTCTGTTTTTCTCTTTTCACCAATTATTTTTATGTCAGTTTAATTGATCCTTCTCTTCAAAACAATCACAACACCTACCTGAAGCTAATATGGGTTGCTAAAGCTATTATGATTAGCTCGTATGAAGAAAATTGATCCAAGCTGAAATTTCCTACAGCTGAAGATAAAGTGCTTCATTACTCCAGTTTTCCCTTTTCTTTTCCTCTATCAAGTTCCAAATTAACACTGTCTCCATTGATAAGTGAAGAATATCCTGAAACATTTTCCAGAGAAAAAGGGTTATATGAATTTTCTCCTCAGGAAGTGTACACACTCTTGCTATTGAAGAATACAGTTGAAAATAAATCACTAAAAACAAAGTACTCTGATTTTCTCTGTATGTCAAGCTAGAGAATTTGTGAAGCATAACAGTTATCATGCTAAACTTTCACATAATGCCACATGATTCTTTGTACTTTTGCTTCTGTGCAGTAGCAAATAGTCACATCCTTATAATAAAGTCTGAAGTTTAGTGAGATTAATTATTAATCAGGTCTCTGAATAGAATTTTCTGCCTAGGTGTCAAAACTGAGTGACGCTATTACAGTGAGTAAGATAAGAAGGAGTCAATTTTTTTAAAAAATTGAGATTAGGAGTCCTGACTTACTGTGTGCTCATATCTTAATGTCAGAAATTATTATTGAACTTTTTTTTGCTATTTATTTTATTGTTTGTAAGTGAGAACCCTATTTGATTTAAAAGCTACATGCTGTTAGGCAAATGTTACAGAATGGCCATAAATTTCCCAGACTTCCAGTTCCCAACTATTTCCACTATTCTGCTTCAGGCTGCCTCTGATCAGAAAAGGAAAGTGTAATTCAAACCTAAGCCTGATTTGATGTTAAAATTGATGTGGATTTTACTATGCAACTTTGTCTTAAACTGTGAAGACAACAGAAACATTCCTATGATAAAGTGCTACTGTTTGTGTTGATTTCCATTTTTTTATGGAGTCAAATCAATCCCAAAAATAATTCTAGCGTGTCCTAAATGGTTGCCTACAAAAAAAAAAAAAAGAAAATGAAAAATGAAAATGATGGTTCATTTTCTGCTCCTAAAAATCAAGTAAATATTTATAAAAAGAATGTTTCTCTATGAAACATCAGCTATGATTCATACATTCAGTTTTACTGAGGTTATATAATAGCTTTAATATATTAGTATAAGAAGAGCTGTGCAACAATTTACAAATTGATAATAGATGTCAGTGTGACAGTCAGCTAAAGCTCTCATTCCTGACTTTAGTATTTGGTATTCACAGGTGAAGCCAGTCTTCATTTGGGAAAAAAACCCCACCCTTAACAATTCTTATCTACATGGTTTTACCTTAATTTTGAAACAATTTAGTACAACAGTGATGCAAAAAGGATATAATAATGACTGATGTCTATTACAATACAAATTATCTTGAAAGACCAGACTATTAGAGTTTTAGACAACCTACTTTTAGCTTGATTCATTGAATAATGACAAAATATTTGGCAGGAGATTAAAGGAAAGTTATTTGTCAGGAACCCAGACTAACCTCTTGCTAATTGGTTTTCCTGATCTCCAAAACATTTATAGAAGGTGTAAAAGCAACAGCATATGAAACGGAATGTTTTGGGGTTTTTTTGCTTAGCTAACATCACAACCATTTTCTTTCTTCTTTCTTTTTTTTTTTTCCTAAAAATATTCCAGATGCACTTTACTTAAGTCTGTATTAATGTTTACTGAGGTAATCAGGTGCAATATGAAGCATAAGGTTTCATGTGCATAAGATATGCATGAAGAATTAGATATGATTTTAAAAACAGGAAACTATTTATAACTGTAAATACTTCCCACAAGAACAGGATAAACCCATGAAAGATAAAAAGAAAAATCTGTGGTAAAGGAATTTTTTTTGCTTGAAGAGTCTCTGGAGGCCTTTCACAGAGATCATGGCAGATACAATGGCACTGCATTGCTGTTGTCTCCAGCTCTACTGCTGAATTCCTCATGTAAATAAAGAGAAGCAGAGAAACGAACAGACTTCTCTTGGAACTGCTTTGACTGTTTTGTATGTTGGCAGTATGTTTTTGGCAGGAATGGCTTTAAGACTCCTTCTTTTCTGACAGGAATCTCTGTTTTTTTGGGGTTTTTTTCTGCATAGATGAGATCAACCAGTCCATATCCAGATGAGGCACATAACACAAGTATTTTTTATTACTGAAACCCACATATTTTTAATTCTGTTCTTACTTTTATAATTAAAAAAGCAGACAAGGTGAACAGTACCAGCCCATCTTCATTCCCCGAATGAAAAACTTGACTTAATGAAAGCTTTGATTTTCCCAGCCTCATAGATGTTGGAAAGCTGCATACTACTAGACAATTTCCTGGCCATAAAATGGCATATCTTAAATGCTCAGAAGACCCACAGTCATTGTAACATAACCTTAATGGGAAATTCTCTGTTTGGAAAAAAAACCACTCAGTTCTGTGCTTCCTAACACCCAAAGTAAAGGAAGATAAAACACACCATCAAATGGCACACACTTCCACAGATACACATTAAATTTTACAGAAAGGGTTTTTAATATCATTCATAAAAATAAAAAGCATCAAGACATAACCAGGACAGTGTTATCCTATGTAATTTATGTACAATCAAACACAGCACTGAGCAAGGCAAAATGCTTGTATTTTTATCTGGTATCTAGAAAGTTTTCAGTCTTGCTATTCCTGGACTATTCCAGCTATTTATCTTACAAACAATATTTTAATGAAGGTATTTTTTTAGCTAAAGTCTAATTTGAGCGAAAAAGAAAACAACATGAGTTTTACAGACATTTCCTCTTAGGCTTTCTTTTTCCATATTTAGTTATATCTAAATCAATATCTTCAACATCTCCAAAATAAAAACATGAGTTCTATATTCAGCACTGAAAAAGGTTTTGCGAGTTCTGAAGGCTGGGATGTCATTGTCTATATGAGATAACTAGTAAACACCACTCACTTGAACCAGATTTGAAACACTGTGCTTGAAAAAAACCACAATTCTATAAAGATAGGATGTATGGCATACGAAAGTTACAGAATGGTTATAATTTTTTCAAACTTAAAAACCAAAAGCAGTTACAAGTTTTCACAGATTCTTCTATGCTAAAAATCTTCAGTATCAAGTGTGAAAAATTGATATTTTCTGTAAATAGGATTTTTTTAAAAAATAGAAACAAAACAAAACAAAAAAAAAACCACCAACCCCTATGCTGTTTTGAAGCTAACCCCTTTGAAGCTAACCTCATTAGATATCTAAAGGTTGCAGGCACCATTGTACAGAACACAGAGCAATATAATAATGCATATCATTAATACCATTCATTAAACTGCAAGAGCATGTAGAACTGGCTTCATAATATTAGAATGATTTGATTAACATGTATATATCACCTTGAGAGCATATGAGCAAAAAGTTCTATGTGAGGAATGTGTGTGTATGATTCTTTATATAGAAGTCACGCCTGTTGGAATTTCCAATGTTTCCACTACAGCTTTTCTCTTCCCACAGTTGGTGCCTCATCCATTATTGACTTTCTAATTTCTGCTGCAATAAGCAGGCAAAGATGAGAGTGATGGTAAAAAGTAACCTAATTTACTGTATAACCTTGAACAATTGCAGAAGAAGCACATCTTCTGAGTGCACAGAGGTATTGCTCTGTGGCTTCACTGTATGTACTCCTAATCCAGATCTCAGGCTAAAATAAATATTACAAGAGAAAGTTATATATTGTTCTTGAAACCCTAGAGAAAAAAATGTCAGTCTGAGAGACAAGTGAATGTATGAGCTTGTACAAGTAAGAGTTAGTGTAGATGAATACATAACTTTAGGAAAACAAAACAAAAATGTTGAATGTACGTAAAATGATCTGCCTTTTTTTTTTTTTAACTGCTCAGAACAATTTAGAAGTAGCAGATACTGCATATGCCAGGGAATCCCAGAATGAGCACTCATGCTGTTGCCCCACCAGATACTGCATGTCTACAAATTCTAATGATTATTTTCATTAAATGTGCTCTATAATTGCTTGCCAGGCTTGCTGCAGCTGTCAGCAAGGGAGCAATAAGATAGAAGACAACTACTAGGCTGAAGACACAAAGCATAATTTTGACTGTAAATATATCATATTAGAAGTGAAATAATAGATTTAAAAGAAACAAAACAAAAAAAAAGTTTTGAATGCAGAATAATACATTTGTGATAAGTAAGTGTAGCATTTTGAAAATGAGTTTTGACACTGAAAAATTCACAGATCAGCTGGAGATATTGTATACCAACTGAGTACGAAAAGGCAACCTATGATATAGATTATTCTATCAATAGAGGTGCAGCAAAGGTAGACAAGCTCTAAATCATCTGTTTGAAAAATAACATGTGAACTTGCAACTAATACCCAGAACAGTGATTTAGGTGATAAAATATGCCTGCTTTTAGAAAAAATATTGTAGAAAATAATAACAAGGATGCCCATTATTGCATAGGGAATGCTGAAGCAAAAATGACAGACTGATTTGGATTGAAACACCCTTCAAAGGGCATTATCTTTTCAAATCCCCCCTCCATGGGCAGGGACACCTTCCACTAGACAAAGTGGCTCAGAGGCCTATCTAACCTGACTTTGACCTCTTCCATTAATGGAGCATCCCCAGCCTTTCTGGGCAGGTTCACCGCCCTCACCACAGTGCCTCATCACACTCAAAACAGATGTTATTTTTATGTGCAATATAAATCTACCTCGCTTAGTTTAAAACCTTGTCCTATAACTTTAGGCCTTGGTAAAAAATTCCTGTCTTTCTTAAAAGCCCCCTTATGTCCTAAAAGACTGAAATAAAACTTTCCCAAATCCCTCTCTTTCCAGAATTTCAAACTCACTCAGCCTTTCTTTGTAGGAGAAGTGTTTGCAACTTCCTGATGTATGTTTTTGTGTGGTATTCCTCTGGACCCATTCTAACAGATACTTTCATACACGAGCCCCAGAGCAGGATGCAGCACTCCAGGTCTCAAGAGTGAACTAGAGGGACAGAATCACCTCTATCAGCCTGCTGGTCACACTGCTCTTGATACAGCCCAGGAGAGAGGTCACATTTTGTGAGCCCAATGCTGTCTCATACCTAATTTTTTGTCTACCAATATCTCAAAGCCCTCCACGTGGCTTATCTCAATCTATTCACCCCCCAGTCTGCATTGATTTTGTAGGTTGTCCCCACCAAGGAGCAGGACTTTACACTTGGACTTGTTGAACTTCATGAGGTTCAAGTGGGTCTGATTCTCAGGCCTCCCAAGATGTCCCTGATTTCTTAGAAGAGGATGTCAGGTAAGGCAAATGGTGATTGCTGTGGTCCCTGACATAGATATCATTTTGCAGTGGAAAAAGATGTGGGTTTTGTCAGTAAAATAAAATATATTGTCACCACCATGTATCCAATTGTACATTCTACACTTTATACTGACTTGTCACCTTTCTAGTGCACTTTTCTAGATTTCCTAGTTCTAGGAATTAGGGACATCTAATAATTAAAAAACGGGGAAAAAAAAACCATCAGTGCACCAAGGGAAGGTGTATGACTTAATAACTTTTCTACCAAAATGTTTTAGAATTGCCCTCCTGATTTTTCTACGTGTTCAATTTGAGATTAACTTCATTGTTGCACTCCCCTGAGTTCAAAATTCTCAAAGGAACACATTTCCTGCAATGGGTATCACATAAAAATATACTGATTCCAGCACTAGTTTAAGACATATGGAATTCTTAGATGCAGGGATTCACAGTCTTTCTACCTTTCTATTTTCCCATTTCTGTCTGCTTGCATAAGGGTCTACCATGTTTAGAAATACTTTTTTCCTGCTATCCAAATAGATTGTATTTTCTCTATTGGAAAGGTTTCCAAGAGATACTCATTTATTTAATGATCAGTCATTTGCCATACCATAACTTCGGCAGAACATGGAACAGCCTGACTTTTCATTCCAAAGTGGAGCTGTTTGTAACCATGTGATATTTTTTAGGTTACAAAACACCTTGATTTGTCTGAGGGGATAAATTCCATCAGCTTCCTACTTAATGGTTATCTTGATGTCTGTCCTTTTTAATAAATTTATTTACAACAGTCAATAAAATTTTACCTTTTTTATTTTTTATAAAAAACGAAAAAATAATATAGGGATACAATCTACTTTAAGTGAGGTCTACATCAAGCAATTCTTTATATCAACTTGAAATCATTGATGTAAACAAGCATGCTGAGATACCTGAAAATCCTGTTTGTTTTTCTTTTTTCCTCTTTTCCCTACCAGTAAGGCCTTAATTTTCCAATCAAAAGTAAATGAAAAAAAATCTTATGCAGCTAAGCAGGTTGTTGAAATTAAAGTATTTCCTTTATTATAGATATTCTAAAGACAATGCACAGGACAGTTAAGAGATGAATTCATGGTGCTTAAGCTGCCATATTTCCCTCTGACCACAGTCATACACGGGGGCACACATTCACAGAGAAGTGCACAAACACATCTAAAAGTATTCATATGTATAAAACAAAATTCAGATTAGTCCCTTCTTTCCTTAGTGAAATCACAGGCATTTCAGCATTTGATACCAATTAAGTTGTTTTAGTCCAGTCTCCTGATATGTTTCAAGTGCTGCTGAGTGTGAGCTACAAGCTGTGATTTTGGTAACATGAGGTAAAATGACAGGGCTTTTTGCCAGCTATCCACCACCTGAGCTGCGCTGTCCTTTTTCATGCAATCCAGTCTGCTCAGACTGATGTTAGAAAATTTTCTAACTTCTATAACCCCCAGAAACTTATCAGCAAGGTTTCTCCATCCAATGATATGCATCATTTTCTTATTTCTGATATGTGTCTTAGCATATTTCAAAGTAAGCCCAGCTGACATACTCAGCTATGTTAAGTAATTAGTGGTTTTTGAAATTGTTTTTCTGTTTCTTAACAGCAAAATAATAAATCTGGTCAACTTGTAGGTTACGTAATTTTTCCTTTTAAGAGAAGTGTTAATTTTTTTCATGATGGGTAACTTGAGCTGAAATATGTGTGAAGACAGTTAAATAGCATTATAAGCATTTGGGCAGGGTTTGGCTGTTTACAAACTTTAAAACCGCATCAACGATGAGAACAGAGATAACTAATCTTGGCTCATCTCAACCTTCTTATCACAGTTTAACAAATGTTTTTCTGCATTATTTCAGTTATCTTGCTGTTACTACCCTTTGTCAGGCTATGTTCAGTTAACTATATGAACAACAATTTATAATCACTATATCACTTTATTATTATTGTTGGTTTTAGCTTCTAAAAAAGAAAAAAATGAGGGAAAAAAAGGAAAATATATACAGAGCTGTAATTAAGAAATTATTTTAGAAATAATTCATAGTTAGCATTAAAGCCATCATGTAATTTCATTCTAGCTGATAATGTCTAAGTGTGTCTCAAAAGAAGAGAATTATCTGAATTTGAAATTTCTACATATACTGGGGAGTTTTTAGTTATAATTGCATCACAATCATAGAAGTAATTGATTATTGTATTCGTAATCATACTCATTTTGTCATCAGTAGAGTTCATGATTCAGCAATTTATCCTGATTTATACAATGTCCTTCAAATGCAAATTTGATGGAAAAAAATTAAACATAATTGTCTAGAAGGAGCAGCGATCAAACAGCAAAATTAAACAGCACTGTACCCCAAGGAAATGCAGGATCAGTTAGTGTCACTGTTTTGCAAACTGAAAACACATTCCTACATGAAGCAGGAATTTCTTGCCATAAAAGAAGTTAGACTTTTTCTTTTCATAACAAAAGAAATAAAGTAGGTTTTTCTTTGGAAGATGCGCTAAATTTCTAGAATAAATATATTGATTATATTTACATAAACCACTTTTTCTGTATTTGGGTAATTATTTCCAGAGTCACATACCAGAAGAATTCTTTCATTTCTGATAATATGGATGTGTTGTATGTTGGCAAGAAGTTTTATCTTCATTTATCTGTCCTATCTATAACATTTCAGAAAGGTGAATTTTTATTACTGTAGATTTTTTCTTATTTTAAATGTATTCAGTCTAGTTGTATATTTTATTTAATCAAAGTCCAGGCTCTCCATTTATTTCAGAATTTTATAACCATAATTAAAAGAATTCAGCTTGTTTTCTACTATTTCCTTCTTCATGTGACAACGTCAAGACTGAGAACTGGCACGTAGTTTCATTTTATTTCTCAGTGTAGACTTAAAGCCTACTGCTTTGGGGGAATCAATTTTACCCAAAGATCAATTAATAGTTTTCCTTCTTTCACCCACATCTATAACAGAGGTGACATTGTATATGTCATTTGCATATACAGCTGAGAAAATCCAAAATAAAGTGATTAAAAGTAAATTAGGTAAACAGTCCACTCTGGACTCCTGGGTAATTAGAAAACATTGGTTTTGATAGTTATGTATTATGCTTGTGCATGTCCTGAATTCAAATACAAATACAAATCATAATTTGTTCACTATTTAAATTAAATTTCACTTTATGTTACTCACATATTTATTCAAAAATACAAGAAAACATATTGGTGACCACAAAACTGGTCAACTATATTAAAAAAAAAAAAAAAAAATATATATATATATATATATATATATATATATATATATATATATATATATATATATACACATATATATATATATGTGTGTCTGTGTGTGTCCATATAGATATATAATCACTTTTCAGGATGTAATTTCAAATTGCTTACATTGCTGCAGTTTTTATAGAGGTAGCACAAGACTCCACTATTTCCCCAAGCAGCATAATAACAGGTAAACAATCAAAGAAAATATTATTGGCAATCAGTTTTAAAAGAGCCTTTTGGAAATTCTTGAAGCTGTATATCACTTCTGAATCTCCTGTTCTGTTTTTTCAATGTTCTCCCTTGATTTAAATCTACAGCTAAGTAACTGTTTATCAGCCAGCTGCTCTATCAAATAGGTAAAGGCCCTTTATGGTTTACTTCACCATATTGGACAAAAACAAAACTAAATCAAACCAAAATAAAAATCCTGAAAATAATCAATAAATCTCACTCCAGAAATGCCCCTTTTGTCTTAAGAAAGATTTATTTTCCAAACTAGTACTAGCTAGTGTAAATAATATGCAGTGCCTGAGCCATCATGTTCTATTATTGAACAGACTGTGTCTACTTTTAACTCTTCTTCCTCAGCACTCCCTGACTTTCAGGAAATCATAGGGCCTTTGATGTGTGAAATCTCTGAAAGTTTTAAAGTGAGTATTAGTAATAACACTAATGTAAATCTTCTGAAGTATTCATAAACAATTAATTTATATAGGCCAAGTCTCTGCTCTGTAAGAAGTGGGTCACCTGAAACAAAATTAAAAGAGCTGAACAGGAGTTCATGCTTTAAATGTCAGCTGTCACTGACATATTTTATGAAAAATCCCTTTGCCAGGATTACTTCTCCTGAGAAGCTGGGAAGCTTCAGCTCTTCCATGTTTTGCTACTTTGGAATGTGATTTGGAGAATTGTTTACCCAGCATGGGAATTGTTTATAATTAATGGCCAATCACAGCCAGCTCTGTCAGACTCTCTGAATCTGTCATGAAATTTTATTATTCATTCCTTTCTAGGTTTCTGATGTCTCCTTTCTCTTTCCTTCAGTATAGCTTTAGTATATAATTTTCTTTTAATGTACTATATATCAAAAAATGATAAATCAGCCTTCTGAAACACGGAGTCAAGATTCTCATCTCTTCCGTCATCCTGGGGACCCTCAAACACCATCACAATCAGCTTTTGTTTAGACTTCCTTTAATGGAAATGAATTGCATTTTTCAGAGAGCTGTTGATTCTGTGGTAAGATAGGTGCTTAATATCTTTGGAATATTGTTTTTTACTCTCTGTTCATGATAGAAATAACATGGAGGAGTAGCTCAGACTATTTCCTTAGCTTCTTTAGAAACCTGAACCTAGCTGATATGAATCCTAGTCTTTATATCTATTATCAAAAATGCAGATCTACGATATCTGAGTGAATGCAGGCATACAATTTAGCTAACCAATAAGTCATACAGTGATCTAGTCATTACCCAGTGATCAAAATGTTTTTGCATAAGAAGAAATTCTCCAACATTTCTCTATTGTGCCTAAATATGAATTTGCTTAAATATGTGTAGTGACAAAAGTATTAAAGCTCATGGCTTCTTTGGTTTGTGCCTGTTCTGAAGACCTATAATTAACAGTGACAAGTGATCTCAACTACTGTAGCACAAATCACATCTCAACTGAGTACAATAAAATGTGCTACAATATACTGAGAACAAATTGAACTAAAATATCAGCAAGTAATAGCTTCACATCATAAGATAAAAGGCTGAAAGAGAAACCAGAAGAGTGAATTCAGCAGTGAACTATTTGCTTTGAATTTTCTGCTCATTGCTCCCCACAAATCATTTCTGACAACATTTTTTGGATGCAAACACAGTCTTAAGCTTTCTGTTCATTTGTGTGTCCTGTCCTCTCTCTCCTCATCAATTCCCAGGCACGTCTTTCATACCTTAGGGGAAATTCCATAAACAGATTCTCCATTGCCTGCATAGAGCATCAGCAGCTGAATGGGCTTCCCATAACTGCATTATGTGAAGCAGACTGAACAGTGATCAGTGGTGCTTCTGCTCTCCTCTGCCTTTGGCCATATGCAGTAAAGTCAAGAGATAAAACAGCATTCATTGAGAGCCCAAGTGCCCTACTATGCCTGTATGAAAAGAAGGAAAAACTCACAGTATGAGCTTGAAAGAAACAAGTAAGAAGTGGTATGTCTGGTATGAAAAAATAGGTCATAATAAGTCCTTGTAAAAAGGAATACAAACATATGATGGAAGCAGTCCTGTGTTCTGTGAAAATAAAGAAAACATAGGGAAAAAAGAAAAGGGCATGTGCATGGCGGGGGAATTCTTATGGAAATGCTGAGGAGAGTTTATTTCTACACTACAAATGCAGCACTGCTGCCAGCCCTTCATTTACACTGGGTGTGCAGATAGAGAGTAGACACGACAAGGATGCAAGTGCAAATGCAAGTGCAAGACAAAAACAAGTTGTCAAGACTTTTTGTTATAAACTCAGAACAGGAGGACGCTACAGGAATGAAAGAAAAAGTATGAGGATGAGATGGAATTCAAAAACGGCCAGTCAGTGATTATGTGAAAGAACTGGAGAATCCATAATAACAAAGTAAGAAATGCAAAAGTAACAGAGTAACAAGACACAAAATGTCTATGACCCCAATTATTTTTCTTCCATTCCTTAGCAGGAAGTGACCTAAAGTAACTGCTGGGAGGATCTAAGTCTGGAGCACAAAAACATAATGAAGATGGATGTGAACTCTACTGATGTATTGAAACATTTTCCTAGAGAATAGCAAAATAAAATAAGAATTATGATAAAAAGGAGATAAGAGAAATAAAAAAATAGGATACTTTTTAATGTCTTCACTAAATATCTCAAGTAATTTTAGTATATTTTTAGATGATCTGTCTTTTAATGCATAAATTCTGTCTGAAGTTTTTCCCACATACTCTCATATACACTGGTAAAGATGTCAAGAGATGAGCTCAAAGGTCTTGGTAAGGCTCACAAGAGCCTTCCCTTCCCCTCATAAACTACATAAATTATCATCATCCTTAAGGATGAAGGCTGAACATTCAAGGCAAATACTCATTAGTTATGGGACACTTCAGATTGCTGACTGGTGAAACTGAATTAATTTTGCCACTGTTGGACAGCAAAATTTAATTCTCCTTGCTCTAATCTGAAGTCCATGTTACTATCCTACCCCACACAGGTATTGGTCTTCTTATGCCTGAAGAGAATTATAATAATTTCTGATTTCACCTCTGAAGTATATGAACTTAACAGCCATATATCAAAAAAACCCCAGACCTTATTGTAAAATCATCTGATTTGGGCATTTTACCTCTTCCACTGTGAAAAGAGCTAGAACACTACATTAAAAAACCTCTCAGACCCCTGCACATAACAAAGTCCTTTTCTATGTATTAATGTAATAGTCAATTTTGTCTCAGAAGCCAGAAAGCCTGACTAAAGACCTTTTTTCCATGCTACAAAGAAAAAAACTGTGAATCCTTATATTCATTACAGGAGAGAAAAAGTCACTCTTGGTTTACTCATGGAGTCCTTTGCTGGTAAAATGTAAGAAAATTAATTGAACACATGTTTCATAATATAAGGTGAATAGTTACAGAAATATGGCTTTTTTGAGGCATTGGAAAATCTGTGACACACACCACATTAAGAAAGATACACTTTTGACAGAAATCAGTCTATATAATGATAACTTTAATAACAGAAATAAGTTTTTTAAATTTAATGTAAGAATTTGGAAAAGAAATATCTAAAATTATTCTTTAAACTTTGAATCTGAACACAAGAGGCCAATAACATTTTGCTGCTTTTTTAAAATACAACGATAATACAAACAAAATAATGAATTAAAAATTCGGGAAACAAAACAAAATGGAACTGGAAGAGAAAAACGTAATTTAGGGGAATAAATACTTAAACTAACATTGTACCTCCATATGTCCTAATTTTAGTCAATAATTCCTAGCAAATAACAATAGGAATTGTAGAATCTCTACTAACAAATATATCTCAACACATTTGTAGAACAGTTGTAATTTTGTTCTTCAAGTAGTCTGACCATCTAACTTTTTTCTTAATTTTTATTACAGCTAATCATTTGATAAGTTAAATACTTAATTTTTGACAGAAAATTATTCTTTAACTGTTTATTATCTCATATTACCTCATGCTGACTTCCTCTTTTCTAAAATCTGCTTCCCAATGTCTGCCATTACATTTTTGTTCTTATTTATTGGAGTTTAGAGAGAAAGTTTCTGGAAGATATTTAAGGCAGAAAAACTTACTTTATGGTAGAAAGACACTAAAAAAACCCAAAACAAAACCAAACAACAAAAAAACCATATACACCACCAAAATTTAATCAATAAAATTGATCTTTAAAAGCTCTATGGCTCCACAAAAAATAAAAAACTTTAAAGCCATATTAGTACCTTTTATATAAATCTTGCTTAATTACAGTTTTAATAAAAAAATAAACCATAAGTATGTCCTGCTTTATAAATCAAAAGTATAAAATATCACTGGCAGGAAGTGGTCTCTGGAATCAGAGAATGCTACTGTTTGTTTTGTGAGCTTGTGAAGAATATTAGACAACATTTTCAATATCTTTCTTATATTACTTGCAATTCACTATGGTCACAAATACTGTCTTTCATGTTCTACTGGAGGATTTTCAGCAGGAGGCTGGAAATCAGTCTGTCATGAGTTAACTAAGAGCATTTCTCATAATTCTAAACACTGGCCTTCCTTCTGTACCTTGCTATTGTTTTGCACCTCTTTTTTTAATGGAGCTCAAGTGCACATTCTCTAGAATTTATATTTGTCTACTTGCAAAAACAGTTCTATTAGCTCGGGTCTCATCCTTAAGAATTTCTCTTCATTGCTGTCTTTGCACAGACTAATTCAATCTGAACTGACAAAAACCGTGTCTCGTATTACTTACAGGCTTTCGTTATTTATGTTGAAGGTATGTCAGTTGTTCTCTGAAGGAAGTATTAATAGGTCTCTATTCTTCATATTTTTCAGATACCCTGACAGTGTTTATAGATTAGTCCTACATCTTACTCAGTTTCAAAGCCAATTAATTGCGGAGAACACAGAAGACAGCAGTAAATTCTACCCAAATCCATCAGCATTACAATTAACTCTCATATTTTTCAGCAGACTGGGGGTGGACAAGTCTTATCAAAAAGAACAAACAATCTACCTCAAAAGGCTTTCATGATTTATATATAAGTGAATCTACTAGCATCTTAAGCAACTACCCATTACCAAGCCCTGGAGAGCCAAGGGGTACAGTGCTGATAACCCCAAGATTCTGGGTTCCAGTCACCCTATGGACCATTCACTTCAGAGTTGGACTTGATGGTCCTTGTGGGTCTTTTTCAACTGAGAATATTCTGTGATCTGTGATAGCCTTTGGGTGTTGCCATCTGGAGCTCTTCAGAGAGCTGCTGTTGCACACATATCCACACCCTGATATCTTTCCCAGTATCTCCCAGTGTGCTAAGTAATGAGGGTGTTCAGGAGTTGTGATTATAGTGTGTAGACAGAAACAGATGGGACTCAGGATTTAAACAGTTACAATTCTTGGTTAAGGAAACTAAATTTCTTCCCATTGTCAGCCTGTTCTTAAAAAGCTATGTTACAGCATGCCCATCAACGATTACTTACTAGCCAATAAACAACTAGAAAAAATAAAAATATTTGTATCACTGAAAGGAAAATCAGATGACATTTCAGATTTGCTCTTTTCAATAAAGAAGAACAGTGAAGGATTCTTCATAATTAAACCAACTGCAGCACTATTTAGATCAAACAAGCCCTGCAACTGTGAAGCAATGTGCTGCTGAATTGTATTTGTTTGCAAAAGTTAATGACTGGCAGCCTGTTATACTGAAAATGCACAAAATCAATACTGGTATAAAACTCCAGAGCTGGCTGTCAAAAAATACTTTGATTAGTCTGAAATAACAGGATTGTTTAGTATGGTTATATGTATGCCACTATCACCAGAATGCCCATGAACTTGAATCTATTGATACTGAAAAGTCTCAGAACATCAGGCAAGGAAGCTGTCAGAGACAGAAAAATATGCATGTCAATTCCAAATACAACTGATGACAGAGGTGGAAAACTTCACAGCTATCTCACACCATTTTTATCACTGTAACCACCTGTAATTTAGAAAAGATATTCAAAGCATAAACCTAGTGTAAACAGGTGAAAAGGATGGGAAAGTTAAATCCAGAATGCTAAAATGCTTCTTTTAAGCTAAGCATTACTATACATTAAGAAAGCAGGAGCGGTTGTGAAGTTATTGACCCATCCCAAATATCCCAAGCCTTGACACCATTAAGCCTAAATCAATTTCCAGAAAAGTAGTCAGAATGGATGTTGCTTTGTAGCTGCTGAAGAGAAGGCAGTGGAGTGGTGCCCTCAGATGAGTTTCTGTTAATAGTGTTGACTCTTCTGTGCAATGAGAAAACAACTAAAATTATTTTTTTTATAAAATAAGATCCTCTGAATTTTATTATGAAGATAAGAGATTGTATCTTCTACTGAATGGTACAGAAAAGAAAACACAGTGAAATAGACTCATTTAATTAATATTTTCTCAAATGCATTGAAGCTTTCTCTAAGTAAAACAAAACTCCCAGAGATATAATGCTCAACACTTTTACTTTTTTTATAGAGGCTTAATGGCAAGATGCTTTTGAAAAAAAACGAAAATAAATATAATGAGACTGTTTCTGACACCTATTTTCTGTGGAAGAAAATAATATTTTCTATTTTAATTTCCAGAGGAAAAAAAAATTTTAGACTTTTTTTCAGAGAAAAATATCAAATGGTCATGACAAAAGATTAAGGAGTTAGTGTTTTCCTTTATGCATTTCTGGACATCTAAATACTTTTCAGGTAATGGTCCCCTCTAGTGAAAGACTGCACAGAAAAGTGAATGTACATTTTCCACTTAACTATCCTCTTACCTAGCCTATGAGTTATTTCTCTGTTACTCTTGCTTCCTTTTCTAGAAAATGCCGTGATGATTTAATCAATCAGAATAGTTTACATCACAAAAATATTTGAGAATGAAAAATATATAACAAATCTCCTTATAATCATA